>NC_068290.1:22300062-23002562 GCF_025860055.1 Xyrauchen texanus
TAGCCAAGGGCGCGGTAGAGCCTGTCCCTCCAACCGAAATGAAGAAGGGTTTCTACAGCCCTTACTTCATTGTACCCAAGAAAGGCGGCGGCTTACGACCAATCCTGGAACTGCGGCCTTGTTAAAACTCCCGTTCAAAATGCTCACGCAGAGAAATATTCTGGCTGGCGTTCAGCATCTAGATTGGTTCGCAGCGGTAGACCTGAAGGACGCATACTTCCACGTCTCAATTCTGCCACGACACCGACCCTTCTTACGGTTCGCGTTCAGCGGCCAGGCGTTTCAGTACAAAGTCCTCCCCTTCGGCCTGTCTCTGTCCCCTCGCGCCTTCACGAAGTTCGCAGAGGCGGCCCTTGCCCCGCTACGAGTAGCCGGCATCCGCATTCTCAACTACCTCGACGACTGGCTCATCCTAGCACACTCTCGAGAGTTACTATGCACACACAGAGACCAGGTGCTCCGGCACCTCAGCCGCTTGGGGCTTCAGGTCAACTGGGAAAAGAGCAAGCTCACTCCGGTTCAGAGCATCTCTTTTCTCGGGTTGGAGTTAGACTCAGTCTCAATGACAGCACGTCTCACGTGCGAGTGTGCTCAGTCGGTGCTGGACTGCCTCGCTTCCTTCAAGCCAGGCACGGTGGTCCCTCTAAAACTTTTCCAGAGGCTCCTGGGGCATATGGCGTCCTCCGCGGCGGTCGCGCCGCTGGGGTTGATGAATATGTGACCACTCCAGCACTGGCTCCAGACTCGAGTCCCGAGACAAGCATGGCACCGCGGCACGCATCGGGTAAGGATCACCCCGCCTGCCTCAAAACACTCCGACCCTGGACAGACCTCTGCTTTTCACGGGCAGGAGTGCCCCTGCAGCAGGTGTCCCGACGCGTTCTGGTCACGACCGACGCCTCCCGGTCCAGGTGGGGTGCCGTGTGCAGCGGGCACGCAGCAGCAGGCCGTTTGAAAGGGGCCCCGCTGCGTTGGCACATCAATTGCCGGGAGTTGCTGACCGTCCTTCTTGCTCTCAGGAAGTTCCTCCCGTTAGTTCGGGACAAACATGTCCTCGTGAGATCGGACAGCACCACGGTGGTGGTGTACATAAATTGCCAAGGCGTGCGCGCTTCCGCCACATGTCACAACTTCGCCCGCCGTCTCGTCCTATGGAGCCAGCAGCGACTCAAGTCGCTGCGCGCCACTCACATCCCGGCAAGCTCAGCGTCGTGGCGGACGCGCTATCACGACAACGCCTGCCCGGCGGGAGTGGAGGCTTCACCCCAGTCGGTCCAGCTGATTTGGGAACAGTTTGGCAAGGCCCAGGTAGACCTGTTTGCCTCCCAGGAAACCTCCCACTGCCCGCTCTGGTGCGCCCTAACAGAGGCTCCCCTCGGGACAGACGCGCTGGCACACAGCTGGCCCGCGGGGCTGCGCAAGTACGCATTTCCCCCAGTGAGTCTTCTTGCACCGGTGCTGTGCAAGGTCAGGGAGGACGAGGAGCAAGTCACGTTGGTTGCCCCCTACTGGCCCACTCGGACTTGGTTCTCGGAACTCAGGCTTCTCACGACAGCCCCTCCCTGGCGAATTCCCCTGAGAAAGGACCTCCTCTCTCAGGGACGGGGCACGCTCTGGCACCCGCGCCCAGACCTCTGGAACCTCGACGTCTGGTCCCTGGACAGGATGCGGAAAAGCTAGCCGGCTTACCAGCGACCGTTGTGAATACAATCAACTAAGCCAGACCGTGTCGTTCCCTCCCTCGGGAAACGGAGGTTACATATGTAACCAAACGATACATACATATACATATATACATATATATATATATATATATAGCCAAAAAGTTCAACCTTGGTTTCATCAGACCATAACACATTTTCCCACGTGCTTTGGGAGACTTGATGTTTGTTTTTGCAAACTTCAGCCAGGCTTGGATGTTTTTCTGTATAAGAAAAGGTTTCCGTCTTGCTACCCTACCCCATAGCCCATTCATATGAAGAATACGGGAGATTTTTGTCACATGTGATTTTTGTGAACATCGACCGCTCGACTCCGAAGAGAAAATCTGAATGAACGGTATGCATACCAGCTCCTTTATACCCGTATGTTCAGGGGAGTGGCATGTAAATACCACTCGCCAATTCCCATTGGCCTTTTATCAAAGATCTCGGGCTCCCAAGAGTATCATTAGTATCATTTCATCAAAAACGTTGCATGAGTGACAGAGAGGGAACTCTGCTTATCATTCAATACATTTAGAAATAATAAGTTTGTAGTTAATCACTTGAGTCAGAAGAATAGTCATCAAGCAATTATCAGTCTGTATTAATTTTATGTAACTTATTGAAAAGGCATTTAAATATAAGCTGTAAAAGGAAATATTGGCAACTGATGTGCTGCGTTTGGAGGACTTTCCTGTGGCATCATATAGAGGGAACGTACTTAAAATGACAGCGAGGATTTCCTGGTATGTGATATTTTTGGTTCTCAAAGGCTGTGCACTCAGATATGTGTTCTAATAAAGAAATCATGTCCTGAGGTAAAAACAGCATATGAATAAAGATGATCTGTTATGTACACTTGACTCTGACTGACTTGAAATGGCTTGGTAAAACATACCAAGTCAAATGGACCATTGGAGAGACTGTATTAGAGTGTCTGGATATGTCTCATCAGAAACACAGTATTATACTGCTGCAAACAGATACAGCATTGCACATAAAATGTGCATAAAATGTGTTGCCTGCTCCATTTCATCCAGAACCTTATCACAATTAAAACCCCTTTTTTAGTCTTATAAAACATATAAAACAACCTTTGCTGTTCAGCTGTTTTTAGAATATAACATTTCAGTAAAATATAAAACAAAAGGTTTACGTTGCTTACATGATAATTCACCCAAAAATTTATATTTGGTTGTCATTTACTCTCATTTTGATGACCTTCTTTCTTCCATGGAAGACAAAACAAGATTAAGAGGTTAGGCAGAATGTTAGTTCACTCTCATTGCATCTTTTTCTTTTTCTATACAATAAAAATTAATGGTGACTGAGGTAACAGTTCTGCCTTACATTCTCCTTTTGTGTTCCACCTAAAATAGAAATTCATACATGTTAAGAACAATATGAGGGTGAGTAAATGAAGACTGAATTTTCATTTTTGTGTGAAGTAACCCTTTAAAAGATGCAGTGAAACAACAATGACACAAATTAATGGTACTGTGCACATGTTTGAAAGTTTGAATAAATCATTGTTTTGGTTGCATTCAATAAGATTTGCTATATGTCTCTTTGATAAAGTAGTTATATTCTGCCTTGTGCTTGTAAGCATATGTTCTCATTTTTCTTTTTTTATCCAGACTTCCAGGGTTTCCCCCCATACATAATTTCACCCAGATAATTGTGATATCATGCCAAGAATGCTTAAATATATACACACCCCAGCCCCAGATCTCTGGTATGTAATTCATATTTCATGTCTGTTTTGACAGGCTTCTGCTTGTGCAAAAAATGCCACCTTCTGCCTTACAGTAATCTGATCTACACACACACCATATTAGACAGGTCACATACAGGTCACTGCTGATGGCAGAAATCAAATTTACATGAAAGGAAGCTTCATCAAACAAAGTTAATTCAGTTTTGTCACAGATTTTCTTAGTTTATGAAGCTATCAGGGAGAGAAGAAAAAATTACTTCCATGTTCCAGGCTAGTTTCATACTCTGAAGCATAACGTATCTAACACCATTAAACAGTGCAACATAAATTCCCATGAGCTGTTATTCTGTTCCACATATTTGTGTCCTAGGGTGAGAACAGAACTCATGCTAATCTTATCAGTCTTCACAAGGACTCACAGTGAGTCACAACAATCCTCAGAGGAGAGAGGGATGCTGCAGTTCTGGCAAGAGAGGATTCATTTCAAAGGCTTGTCAGGCATTAGTTCACTGGAGTCAAGCATAAATAGGACTTATGTTTGATGGTCTTTTGACTCTACAAGATAGTCAAAGTGGTCCTTCTATGCATATTTATATGATTACTTTAATAGGTTTAGTTTCATCTTTACAGGCAAATCTCAGTAATGGTAGCAGCACTTTGTAAAAAATAAAACATTGTGACAGGGTAAGAAGGTCTAATTGCTTTTGAATGAATAATTCTGAATTTTGTTGGATGGAACATTACTCTGTTGTGAATTTGTGGAGTCTTAATTGCAGGGTTAGGTAGATTTTATACATTCTCAATTAGATATCAATTTCTGGACATATTTAAACAATGTAACATAAACAGTAAGCCACTAGCATAGTGTAGTGCACAACACAAAGCATAGTGTCTAAAACCCCTCACCCATGGTATAAATACTTATGTGGTAAAACATTAACCAACAGGCCGATTGGGCCATCGCCCAGGGGTCTCTAAACTCAAAGGTCCCAGAGCTCTAAATCAATTATTTATTTATTTTGAGATACCCATTATAAATTCACGTAAATGTCAGCCTTATGTGAAATTTGTTCACATTTGTTTGGCCGAATGCATTCTGGACAAAAGCAGCGCAAGCACAGACACTCGAGTGCGCGCTCAGGGAATCTGCGCTTTCAAACACAAAGATAAAGTGCAGTTTACTCTGGCTGTGTACAAAGCTGATGGTTTAAATTCATACAAGCGGCAGAATTCTTGCAAAAGTAGATAACTTTAAAATGTTTAAGCCCTGAATACAGTTAACGTTTAATGATAAAAGTGCCTTAATACCTTAAATATGTGCAAGGTAACCTTTTGTAATAGCCTATTTAGTTAACGGCGAGAGTTCATGAATGGTTATTGTGCTTGTTGTTACGAGTCAGAAATAAAGAATGCTTATTAACATGGATAAGTCAAACACAATCTCAGATAGCCGGGAATAAAGTGCACAGTGAGCTATGAGCCTAAATATTACAATACATAGATCTTCAAATGATAAAATCACATTCAAATTCAAACAAACAAATAATCACTGTCACTGCCTGCAACATAGTAGGCCTATTCTTATTAAATGGAAAATTCATACACGCAGAGGTTCACTTTCCATGAGGCATGCTACAGAATATGGGACTTCTTCAGGATGCTTTTTTTTTTTTTAATGATTCAGCATTTAACTTGTGTAATTATTGCCTGCACACCAGAGCAAAAGGAAAGAAAAACACCAAATAAAAAAACACCCCGTTTATCAAGCACTGAAACTTTGCAAGTTGAAAATATCTGAAATCATATGTAACAGTCACATTAATTCCTCTTTGCAACCTAAACTTCAGAGAGAAAGTTGATTTGTGACACCAATATTGAAATTATTTTTAAAGCTACACTATGTAACTTTTTTTGTAAAAAATAACAAAATGTTATTAATGAGTGCAACAAAAATCCATCTTCCAAACAATGTCTTTACCAAATACACTTTGATAAACCAATAATAATGATTTATATTTTAAAAGCTGTCTGGATGGATTTTGTGGGAAATTGCATACTTAGGTCATTTGCCCATGCGTGTCACATCATATCCATATACAGAGAAAATAATATCGGGCTACTGTAGCTCATGGTGTGGGATGGCAGAACTCTGTGTGGATGCTGGAGGAGCTGAACATGCAGCGTCGGCTGAAGCCAGAGTTTGGGCAGGTCCAGATAGCTCTTTTGTTTCTTAACTTTCTTTCTTTTTTCAAATGAATATGAAGTGTAGATTCATCTCCCATGCTATAAATATAATGCACAGTGTGTGGTGGTAATACTTATAAGGATTAAGCCACCAATAAAACCAACAGAAGAAGAAGCAGCAGCATGGTGTGGAGTAGCATGAAGCTAAAAGTTTGTTGTCACAACAAACGAGAAAAACTGACCATGGAACATTTAAAATGGCAAACCTCCGGGGAATCACCAGCTGTAAAATCAAAGAAACCCAGAACAGAGCAGAGACTACAAGCAAAACGGGAAAGCGACAGAGTCTGCAATAAAACCTGAATCAACATCGTCTTGGCTTTTCAGGTGTGGCGACAACTCCGAGATCTGAAATGATTTAAAAGTGACCCAGAGATGGCTTTTTTCTTACTCAACAGGTAAGATATTTTATTTATATTCTTTATGTATAATTGTGTAATCACACACACATCTGTGAAATAATAATTATACTGTAATCGGTGCAGAAATTTTCACTTGTTAGCACAGGTGTGTATTTTTCTTTACAATAGCAATAATTTAGATAAATAAATCCTTTAGTCCTAGGCTTGCCAAGGACATGTGTGTCTTGAAATGATGTTGACCACTGGTTGGTAACAATGACAATCTATAAATTAGTTACTACCATGGTCTATTTGGTCAGCATATCCTGCAGTTATAAAAACTTTACAACGACCTTCAATGTTTCCAATAAGTCAAAACAACAGCATAAGATATGGCACTTACCTGCTCAGATTACATGTTTTCATATATCTGTCTTTTCCTTTCTTTCTTTCATGATTTATTTGTCCATTTGCTCTGATAAGATGTCCTGTATCCATGTGTACACTGGTGCCTCGAACCATATTCATACATGCAGAGGAGCAGAGCTGAAGCACAACTTGAGTCATTACCAAAACAATGTTCTTCCGCAAGACGCATGCTGTTGTATTTTTTAACCGTTAGAGGGCCAAAAGTTACATGATGTAGCTTTAATTAACGGTATCTAAAGAAATTTGACGGTCCTGCACAACAAATTGTAAAACAGAATTCAGGTGTCTTGAGATGCATTTATAAATAAAGTTCTTTTAAACTTTACAGTGAGTTGTGGTACAAAGATTAAAGATGTCCATCCAGTGCGTGTTTACATGGCCTCGATGCACGTGTCACCAGCCTGTAACTGGCCCTATAGCCTACTTGAAAAACTGTCCCAAACCTGGCCTAAAACCTGATTTATGAGGTAATGTCGTACTCAGATTGAAGACATCTAAACACGTGCAGATTAAATGGATAGTGATTTTGGTATTTGAATGCCGCACACATCCTTATTAATAATGATTCATGTGATTTTGGATCAGTTCATAAATAAAAAGTACATATAATTGGCTGTGTAAGACATTGCTCCAAACTTCAATTTGAAAAGTACAACCAAATCTCGCAAGTGTCCTGTAGCACATAAAAAAGGGGGGCCTCCATGGTTTACCGGTGTTCTGAAATATTCGGTTTCTGAGATTTTCGGTTGCACTTGGCGGATCATACATGAATATGAGTTTCCTGTTTCATGTTAAAGTGACAGTGAAAATATTAATGGATGCATCTTAGATCACAATTCATCTAAACTATGTTTTCGGAAAGGTAATTATGTTTCAGGGTCAACTGCAGTTAAACTAAAACTACATCTGTTCATCTATTCACACTTTTTGTGTGATGGTTTTTTGGAGTTTGTTTTGTGGATTGGCACACCTTCGGGACAGTTTTGTGGATGACTCTACAGTACGTGCTCTTTGTACTTATTCCTCCTATTGGCAGGAGTTTGTTTTGCGGAGTATTTCTTGCAAAGACATTGGAGTAATTATGTAATTTGCTTGCACTCATGTTGCAGCCGAGTGGACCGGCTCACTGAACATTTGCTTGACTGTTTGAATAATCGGTGCACTTTTTTTGTGCTGGTTCCACCTAGCAGCTGGAGTTTGTTTTGTGGAGTAACACAACTTCAGGACAGTTTTATGGTTTGTTTTATAGATTATCTTTGATGTAGATTAATGGAGTGGTGGTGGTGTAGTGGTCTAAAGCACATAACTGGTAATCTGGTAATCAGAAGGATGCTGGTTCAAGCCCCACAGCCACCACCATTGTGTCCTTGTGCAAGGCACTTAAATCCAGGTTGCTCCAAGGGGATTGTCCCTGTAATAAGTGCACTGTAAATCTTTTAGTTTGTTTTGTTCTGGTGGAAGTTCGGGTTTTGATGGTAGATCCAATGTTGGAAAGTGGTCTTTATAATCTTGTTTTTGACATGTCAAAATGTCAGATGTTAATATGAGTGGATTGTCTCTCTCCACGTGGAATGTGAATGGGTTGGGGCACCCCATAAAAAGAAGGAAGGTTATTTGTCTTCTTAAGCATAAGAAATATGATATAGTGTTTCTTCAAGAAAGCTTTCTCCACAGGAAGCTGAAAAATTTGGAAAGATATGAGTGTAAATGGCTCGAGTAAAAGCAGGGGAGTCATTACGCTGGTAAGTAAACATCAATTCAAATGTGTCAAATTCCCTTGCACATTATCATCAGCAATAAGATTCTGTGTTCAGTACAAGGCTAAATATGTGGTTATTTAAACATAGCTGGTTTAAAATTAACCAAACGAGTGCCATTTTACCATAGACTACTCTTAACTTTTCAGGTTAAACTGCCAAAGTATGCCATCACTGACATACAATACAGGCCAACACATCCAAATCACCAAAACACATCACAATTTTAATGCATTAAAAGTGATAACACAACAAACGTCTTAAAATTAACCAACAGAATAAGGTTGTACATTGCTCAAAGAAAATATAATATTTTGGTTATTTAGTTAGCTCGTAGCAGCCCATGTCCGCTTCACTTAAATAACAAAGTTTCTACGTGCATGTGGAAATGATAAAACACATTTAATGACAGAATTCACTTTGAATATGTTGTCGTTATGTTTTATATGGTATTCACAAAGTCTGAAAATTAATATTAATTCAGTTCCACTCACCTGTGCACAGTGTGAACTTCACGTCATCATGCCCAGGCGTGAAAGTCAATCAGCAGCAGAGTGGAGATGGGCAGATTGATCTTGAAAAAAATTACAGACTACTGATGCTCATTCTGAGGTTTCCTTCCGTGTATATATCATCACATAATAGTACATCATTTAAAAACAATTATAATGTATCCGTCACTAAAATTAACTAGAATGTCAAGATATAAAATATATGTCAAGATATTGAGGGGGGAACAAGCAGCGTGCAAATCATGGGAGCAGGCCATGCCAGCCACAGCTTTTTCTCTCTGTATGTTCACTCCATAGGGCTGTTAGAAGCAGCTGGGGCCATCTAACGCTATAACACGCATCAGGGATTGTGTTCTTTTCCGATCCTATTCTTTCAGAGGGAAAAGACCCAGCTGAGACCACATCCTACCCAGGCTGGGAGGTCACATGTGGCAAATACGTCACATGGGTTTATGACCAACACGGTAGGTCCTACCTGGTGAGGGAAGAGCTCTACAAACACAGCGACCGGGGCAGAGGGAGCTCTCCAAGGGAGACGCGGGTCCGCCAACAGGGGGACAATACCGTGAAAATACAACATGGGGTAATCGTGATGACTGATACCTGTGGAGCACCTTTTCTAGTACAGAGTAATTAGTACCCGTAGTGGGTCTGGTATTCCTTCACCAAATTCACGAGCCAGAGGGCTATGGAGGAAAGACATCCAGAGAGCATGAGCTTTTGTGGACACACCTGGGAGTAAAAGCGCACCGGTTTGCCTCGGAAGAGGGGAAAGGCGTTATGTGCAAGCGGGACACCCAGTCAGCTGTCCCGTATTATAGAGTTCTACGTGCTCGGACCTGAAGAAACACGGGCCAGGATCGACTCAAACATCGGAGGTTATTGATCTCGCAAGGGTATTAGGTGTTGCCCATCAAAATTTACCCAGCCCGCTGCTCTGCCAATGTCTTCTAGTGAGGCACCGTTGGCCAGTGCCCATGAGAATTCCATGCTCCTCACAGAGCATGCTCAAACCCACAAGGGGGCTCGTAAGACCATTCTCGATGCTAGACGCACGTTAGAATAAGTTTCTGCGTGAACATCTTGAATGGGATGCAGCTGAAACGGGGCGAGTGCCTGGCGAACTGAATCACGTACCTGGTGGGGCTTCGCAGGGGATGGGGGGAGGGTAATATTATGTCAGGGAGCAAAGTTGCGTACCAAAACGGTTGTGCTGAGGGAGAACTCAAAGCACTTACCTTGCTCCACGTACCCGGCTGGGGGCGGAAAAATGACTGAGGAGGAGGTCCTATGGAGGTATCCTCTAGACTCGTCAGAACCGGCCTGCCGGGAGTCTGCTGTTGAAGGCGTGGAGGCGAATAGACCACGTCCCTAGTGCCGTCAGACAGCCATGAGAATGGCGTGTGGACATCGGTTAGGTGAATCAAGCAGTGCGAAAACGTCTAGGAATTGCTCAATTAAAATGTTTTAATAGTTTGACAGCCCTAAAAACTCATATGAGCTTTCCAGACAACCCTTTTAAGTGTTAGCTAAATAACTCCTATGTGGTTTATGCAACCAACCGATTGGTCCAGAGTTTCAATTCATCCACCCACTCCTTATAGTTTGTCAGGTGAGGCGCTGTGATGAATCGTGTAACATTTTTGTTATGAATTGTGTAACACTACGTTCAGGAAAAATTTTGGATAGAATGTGCAGTCACATGAGTGTGTTTACAGTCATTGTACAACAGGTTCAAACACAGCTCATCCAGAATTTAGAATAGGCATTATTTGTTTAATTATACAGCGTCTTCATTTTCTCTGAAAGCCCATTAGTAACTGACTAGTCTGATAATTACATTAATACATTCTAATTTGCTTTTGACTTTCCACTGAGCACTTGCCTGAGACATTTTTTTCCAGTGGTGATAGCAGCTCTTATCATGAGCACAAGCCCCGTCTACCCAAGGGACCTTACAGATCCTTTCAATGTTTTTCCAAGGCAGAACTGTGCCATGGGTACATTCATCTGTGCCTTTGTTAATGTGTGTGTGTGTGTGTGTGTGTGTGTGTGTGTGTGCGTGTGTGTGCCTGCGTCTCCCCATAATTGTGCCAGTATCCCTGCATACAACGGATGTATAGAGGAACCTTTTGTACATCAATTTTAGAGGAAATGCCACCACATCATTTCCCCCTTAGTTGGCCCCACATGGGTAATGCCTGATTGACTAAATCACCACTTAAAGGGGTCAAAGGGCAGATAAAACAGTCTGGTGTCATGGCAACCTGACTCTCAGCAACCAGATTGACAGGTAGGCAGGGAGAGGGCTTTGAACAGGCTGTCCGTCAAATTACTCTCAAATCCCTGTGCTGGCTTTCAAATCCCTCTGCTGGCTTTCACATATCTCAAAAACACACAAATGCATAAACTCACAAACTCCCAAATGCGATGACTGAGAAGCAAATTTTAAAAGCATCTAGAGAAAATGAGCTTAAGAGAATTTTCACACTAAGAAAAAATAAATATTTCATACATAGTACATTTTAATTATACATCAAAAGTGTATGATGAATTACACATAGTTTATCTATCATAAACCATGATTCTTAAATCACAGATTTTTTTTACAGTGAATCATGTTAATTTGCTCATTTTACTTAAATTTAAAACAAAATGTCTTTAGTGGTTTTTAAAAAGAAAACAGCATCAGTATGACCAACTCTTATACTTGACAAACATTTTTTTCTCTCATACTTGACAAAACATAACTTAATATACAGTATAGTGTACCCATTTCCTGAATGTCAATGCCTTACACATTTATCCTAAATATTTCTGCTGATAATTTATATCTGATTTGCAGTTATATGCAATTTACCATATTCCCCAGTTTTACCCCATAACACATGACCATTTGATATGTTTTTAATTAATCCAGACAGGCTAAAACTGCCTTAGCAAAAATTGTTGAGTAGGTTTCCATTGAGTAATGCTTACCCTAAACCACTTTATGTACATCTATGGTAAGCAAGTGATCCCGCCCTAGATGGATTTGGGCACAGTACAAGGCGAGTTCACAGTTCTTTGTGTTAGGTGAATAAATGGAAGCAAAATGCTTTCAGATCAATACCATGCCATGATAAGGCCCCAGAGTGTGTTAGGGGAGGGAGAATTGGTGGAATTGGACAATGGAGCCACTAATTAATCATTCCTATGCCGTTATTGACTTTCTGTTAAAGGGGTGAGTCAGACCCTAATTTATATGTGTGAGTGTGTGTTTGTATGGGTTATAGGGCTACTAGGTGGTTTCTCTGGTGAGAAATCACTTGACAAACACTATGGATATTGGATGCAGACTAAATTTTTGTTTCTAGCCTTTTAATAATTACTTAGAATAAATAATAAACATACTAAAGAGGTTTTATATCTACTATTAGAAATGTGCAATCTTTTTCATTAACATAATGCATTTTTATGCTATATTCTGGAAGAAGTTTGGATATTCTTTCCAATAAAGTATGTATGGGGGATTGTTGCGAAGTTTCACGTTTCCCTGGCTTTTCACATCTAAAGACATGGCACAGTTGATCACAAATCATTGGATCCGAGGATGATGCTGTGTGATCACTCCTGCATCCATATATTCTATGTCTCATTTCTCATTTAGTTATTTTACTTGTCCTCTGTACATTTCAGCACTCTTGATAAATATCTTTAAAGTCAACTTTAAAGACACTTAGTGTGAATCCAATGAACACTGATTTCACCAAATGATTCAAGTCATTAATGCACACTAACTGTTAAAATTAAAAGCATTTCAGAAACTTTCATCTCATGAATAAGGACTGTATACTTTGCTGGAGTACTATCATTAGTTACCTGTGGTCACACCAGAATGCATATTACTACAATCGATAGCTCAAAATTGCAACTTAACAAATTTTATATAATCATGTTTTAGGTAACCTAAAATACAGTAAAGCTTTTACATGTTCTCACTGCTAGCAATGACAAGCTGTGGTAGGTTATTTGAAGAGGGCCGTTAAACTTCACCTTGAACTTTATCAATGCGGCAAGTGTTTGCACTTGATCCATTTCCTGGCCTCTCTATGCTCTAAGCAAATGTCCTGAAAAAAGAAACCATGGTTACGCCTTTCATCTTAAAGCATGATTACCCTACTCTGCATGCACCCAAAAGCCATAGCTGCTTGTTAACAAACCATTTTGTCACATTTGTTAACATCAGGGCAGTCAACAATACGCTAATTTTTGGGCCCCTAATGCATTCCTTAATAAGCAAATGCTGTCTAGCACCCCCGTGATTTTCCCGTAAATGATCTTATAATGTATGCTTCTTATAACGCCTATGCAAAGACGGTAAACCCTGGAGGCCCCCATGACATGTCACATGACTACGTTCATGCTACAGGACACTTGCCATATTTTCAAATTGATGAAAGAAAAATTTGTAATTATGAACCGATCCAAAATCATGTCAATCATTATTAATAGGGATGTGCTTGGTATTCAAATACCAAAATCACGTAATTTCAAGTAGGCTATAGGGCAAGTTATGGGCTGTTCACACGTGCATCGAGGCCATGTAAACACTCACTGGATGGACATCTTTGATCCTTGTACCACAACTCACTGTAAAGTTTAAAAGAACTTTAATATTTATAAACGCATCTCAAGACACATGCATTCTGTTTTACAATTAGTTGTGCAGGACCATCAAATTTTTTTAGACACTGTTTACTTAAAAATTATTTCAATATTTTTTAACGCATCTCAAGACACATGCATTTTGTTTTACAAATATTTTTTTTACAAAAGTTGTGCAGGACCATCACATTATTTTAGATATTGTTTACTTAAAAATTATTTCAATATGTATTAACGCATCTCAAGACACCTGTTTTTGGTTTCACCATTTGTTGCGTTGCATCAAGCTTTTTCAGCGCTGGTGTCACAAATCGACATTCTGATTAAGTTCAGGTTGCAAAGAGGAATTAATGTGACTGTTACACATGATTCCAGATAGTTTTTCAACTGGCAAAGTTTCAGTGCTTGATAAACGGTGTGTGATTTCCCCCCTTTTGCTCTGGTATGCAGACAATAATTACACAAGTTAAATGCTGAATTGTTTAAAAATCAGAGTGTAACCGGCAGAGTAGACACTGTCTGGGTGAAGTTTGTCCCTCTACAGCTACGGTAGCCCCCTGACGTCACTGTGCTCAGCTAGCCGCTGAGTGGCTAACAATTCATTTGCAGCTAGGCCAGTTTCTATAAAACCGTTTTTACAACGGGCTAAGAAAGATTCCCTGGTGTCCAGATAAAGTCTACAATCTTGTACTGTTTCGCTACGTGGTTCCCTTGTGCAACCAAGGTGTCAGATCGATTGCCAGAGGCTTCCGGGTAGTCGTGCTGTGTACTACCGAAGGTCTTGGGCAAGGCACCCGCCGGGTAGCTGTATCGCAATTACGACGCAACATTTAAAAGGATTGTGAAGACCGATGCAAGGGCTGTTTCTCCACTGTGTCATTTTATGTCACATTGAGGCAGATTGCTCCTGCTGCTTTGCCTTGCCTATTGTTAAGTGTATTGATAGTTTTGCCTTTCTTTTATATTTTCTTTTGTTTGGTTATGTTGCCGTAGCCTTCGCCTAGTGCCTCGTCTGACTGAAGTGGTATTGGCTGTTCCAGTATTTTACATAGTCCTGTTAAGATTTTCTTCTATCCACCCTGCTAGGGATAACAACCTTTTCGTCCCTGTCTCTCTCCTCTAGAGTACTAGGGTAGCTGCTCACAGGAGAGGTTCCTGAGTCCGTCTTCGCGCACTGCACCGCGTATTGTAGTGGTAAACCGCACCTCACAATATTGATTGAATCACTTGCTTGTAGTGGCGGTGCCTATGTGTGTGTGTGTGTGTGCTGGGTGTGTATATGTATTTGATTTGTAGGCACCAGAGTTCAGAGACCGGTTGGTGAACTTCACGTTTATCCCGGACCGGTAGCCTACCTTGACAGTGAGTCAGTGTGGCCTTGTTGTGTATGGTCAATTATATTGTCTCTGGTAGCAGCCAATACCAGTCTTGGTCTCTTCCTTTAGGCCAAGCCTTTTTGTTTGCACCTACCGTGCCGCTATCATGACGATGTGGCTCTTTTAATTATAATATTTGATTAATAAAGTATTGTTATTTTTTGGAAGCACGTCTCTGTCTAGTCTATCTTGGGTGTATTTCTATGAACCTGCATGCCTTAGATTAGGTATTTAGCAGGAAAGTATATCTTGGTGTGAGAGGCACCAGGTGGTGTAGTCAAGAACCTTTAAGCCTCGATTTGGTCAAAGTTTCATAAGGTCACAAAAGCATCCCAAAGAAGTCCTATAATCCGTAGCATTTGCTGCCTCATGGAAAGTGAACCTGCCCTGGCAGAATTACGCATTTTCCATTTATTAAGAATAGGCCTACGATGTTGCGGGCAGTGAGAGTGATTATTTTTGTTCATCTTAAATGTGATTTTATCATTTGAAGATCTATGTATTGTGCAATTTAGGCTCATAGCTCATAGACACAACCATTCATGAACTCCCAAGGTTAACCAAATATTACAAATATTAAAAGTAATACCTTGCACATATTTAAGGTATTAAGGCACTTTTATCATTAAATGTTAACTGCATGCAGGGCTTAAACATTTTAAAGTTATCTACTTTTGCAAGAATTCTGTCACTTATATGAATTTAAACCATCAGCTTTGTACACAGCCAGAGTAAACTGCACTTTATCTTTGTGTTTGAAATAGATTCCTGAGCACACTCAGTGTCTGTGCTAGCTGCTTTTGTCCAGAATGCATTCGGCCAAACAAATGTGAACAAATTTCACATGGATTTATAATGGGTATCTCAAAATAAATAAATAATTGATTTAGAGCTCTGGGCCCTTTGAGTTTAGAGGGCCCCAGGCAATGGCCCAATCAGCCAGGTGGTTAATCAGTCCCTGAACCTTTGGTTGTTCATTTCCACTGGAGAAATGTCCGTAAACATAATGTTTTTTATACTGTAAAAACGTCTCGGGTTACATGTGTAACCCTTGTTCCCTGAAAAAAGCGGAACGAGATGCTGCGCTTTTGCTAAGTGCTTTGGGAACACATCTCAGTGTGACCAGCTGTGAATATGTATGCAACACTTCAATGAACATTGACTGGAATTTATAGCCTCTGCCAATGTAATCATTGGATGCACCTGGCGCAGTGGCTATAAATAGATCTATTTATAGCATCTATTTATAGCCACTGCATCAGGTGCATCCAATGATTACATCAGCAGAGGCTATAAATTCCAGTCAATGTTCATTGACGTGATGCATACATATTCACAGCTGGTCACACTGAGACGTGTTCCCAAAGCACTTAGCAAAAGCGCAGCATCATAGTGAAGCTTTTTGTAAAGGGAACTATATATTCTATCCCCCTAACCCTTCCCCTAAACCTAACCCTAACAGAAAACTTTCTGCATTTTTACATTTTCAAAAAAACATAATTTAGTATGATTTCTAAGCTGTTTCCTCATGGGGACTGACAAAATGTCCCCACAAGGACAAACATTTTGTTATTTACTATCCTTATGGGGACATTTGGTCCCCACAGAGTGATAAACACACACACACACACACACACACACACACACAAAAAAAGCCCCATAATAAATTTTTTCTCCTTTTCAGAGCTTGACAGTTCTTGTTCGCAATGTCATTGGCAAGAGCTGCATATTGATATCTTCAGCTATGTCTACTTTTGTATTCCACAGAAAAAAATGGTAGCAAATGGGTTTGAAACTAAATGACGGTGAGTAAATAATGACAGAATGTTCATTTTTGACTATTCCTTTAATGACCCCATAGGAAGAACATAGGAAGGTCTAATATAACTGGGTCTCTCTCCTTCAGCCAGGAGCTTAGCCTTTATATATGTCAATCAATGTAAATACTAATAGTATATATATACATACTTAAAGTTTACTTAAGTTTTATCTTTTACTGTCACTGTCACTATAAATTGCAAAGTTGTCGTAATAAAACCATTCAAGAGGTCCTAACTAAACATTTCTTGAAATGTCATTTTTGAAATCATAATCGAAATATATATACACGTGCCTTACATTTGGCTTCAAGTACTATTAACTTAAAATTATCAAGCACCAAATTGAGGCTGTGGGAAATATCCATAAGCCATTGTGCATGAATAAATTATCTATGCTTGGTCAAGACAAGGTAATTTATGGGAAAATATAATAATTGTTATTCAAAATTAAGTAACTTTAGCTATATTGTTCTGTTTGCTGGTTGGTACTGTGACTACTAGTAGGGTAATTCATGTTCCCTCTGATTAACTTAAACTCATTCCGCTCCACTCCAATTTAAGTACTTTACAAAAGTGCAGATTAAATGATTTAACACAATTTTGAGTTACATCTACGGTTCACTGTACATAACTATTTAAGTTCACTTTACCTGAGCCAAATAAGTATGTTAACTGCAAACTGATTGCCTTAAAAAGGTCAACTAATTAGATGTTGAAGTATAGGTGCTAGAAAGTATGCTCTGCACAGCTTTTGCAGGGCCTCATTGAAACAATGGAAAAATAGACTTTCCTGACAGGCACAGTTGTGACTCTGACCAGAAAAACAGGCAGGGGCGTAGATTTCTGCCTGTTTATACCATAATCAATGGAAACATGGGTAAATGCTTCATGAGGCAATCCCTCTAAGTTCATGCCAAATCTATGTCCTTGCAGACAGGTATAAAGATATACAACAAGCTTTGGGGACAGAGTGTGACACAAATGCACAATTTCAGGGAACGTACACACACAGAGATTCAAGAAAGAGCAGAATACTAGAGCCTGGAGAGTGTAGGATTAGGGTGCAGACATGAATAAGGAACAAACACAGATGGAAAGGAGAAATGCTGAACAGAGAAAAACAAGGAAAAGAAAGGTCCTGTGCTACATTTCCCTATTGAACTTGTTCACTGAAAATGTTTTATTCTGTCATTATTTACATACCCTCATGTCATTCCAAAACCATATGCTTATAGTTTTTCCACTGAACATAAATAGAAGCAATTTTGAAAAATATTGAAACATCATGACCACCAGTCTGTTAAGCTCCAAAAAAAGACAAATACAAGCAGTTGAAGTACTATAAAAGAAGTCCATATGACTTCTGCATTATATTCTTCTCAAGTCATGTTATTGCTTTGTGTTGGGAAAATAATAAAATTTAAGTCATTCATCGATATTCTTCCCCTACAGAGAGCTGTTATCTCAATAATTTGAGTCAGATTTGAAATGAGCCTTTTCAATAAAAGCAGTTGATTCAGTCCACAAATCAGATTGAATGATTCGTTCATCAATGATCTTATGAATTCAGAAGACTTAGAATATAGCTGTCACGATTCCTTGTTGTCTGCTCAGTGTTTCTCCCCTGTCACCCGTCCTGAACTACACATCCCATAATCCCCTGCCCTCATCACTGCCAGTGTCATTGTTTCCACCTGTGTTTAATTTACTTATCATCATCCTTCTGTATTTAAACCCTGTTGTTTGTTCAATCATTGTTGGTCGTCAATGTATGTTATGGTTGTTGTAAGAGCCAAATAGGAATTAGTTAATCTGAAGTAATAGTTTAATTTAAAAACAGCTAAGTGTTAAAAAAGGGAAACTATTTCTTGAAAATTCATTGGAAATGTATTGGTATAAAATGCATAATTTAGTAATGTTTAGGTTTGATAACATTTCAGTGTTTGAGCTTCCAATCAGATAGTATTACGTCATAGCGTATTATGTGATGTAGTTTTTAGTTTGAAGTTAGAAATGTTGGAAGCAACACAGTTTTTTGACCGTGTGTACCATGTCTGTGTAATTTTATGTTAAATAAGTAAACATTTAAAAAGAAGACAGTTTGGTTTGTTTGTGTTTCAAATACTGGTTGTATTAAGACTGACTTCAAAAGGTGGCTGAAGAATTAGAAGAAACGAGATGCCACTACAGTTGTCTTTGACTGTGTTCCTGCCGTGCCCTCCGTGGATGTTTCTAGTGTTTATATTTTTTTATCTCCTCGTGGATGTTTTGTTTGTTCCCTGTGTTTTGATTTATTCTGTGTTTTCTTGTTTATTTAATAAAGAGCTGCATTTAGATCCTCACTCCTCGTCTGCCCTCATCTGAATCCTAACATTAGCGCACAAGACATATTGATTACTTTTACAACCCATTCTCACTCCCAAGGTGTCAAATACAGCCACCTGCGCAAGAGCCATGTGCGTCAATCTACATATGCCAAGTTCCCAGACCCAAGCGGCAGTTAACCTCAGGGCAGTCTCATTGAGGTGTCACTGTCAATATTTGGATAATATTGCATGTTTAACAGCACTATGTTTTATTATACTTATAAATGTAGTAGTGTAGTAACAATATGCAATGAAATAGATATTTTATATCCCCTAAACAAACCCAATTCCTAAACCTAACCAATTCCACAATATAAAACATGTAACAGACAGGTTTAGACACAATAATTTGAAGAACGATCTTCAGGTAGAAATCCCCAGGGAAAAATCCGGTCTCCTAGCTCAAACACACAGCATAAACACTAGGTGTAAATTACTGCAATACAAATGGCTCTTTAGGACTTACATTACACCTGTAAAACTACACAAGTTTAATCCTAATATTCCTGATAACTGCATAAAATGCAATGAAGAAATTAGTACATTAGTAAAAATTAGTAAAAACACTTCTCCATGTGGGAGTGTAGGGAACTTCAAGATTCTTCAGTTGATCTTTGAAATATAACTGCATATATACCCTGTAAATATAGTGATAAGTGCAAGAAAACGTAAGATAATATATTTTAGTCTATTGCAGGCCAAATGGGTAATTTCCTTATAGATAAGCAAAAACCTATCGCTACACATTGGGTCAAAGAGACAAACATGCAATCTTGCCTTGGAAAATTACATACAGTATGTAGTTAGAGGGAAAATAGAAGAGTTTAACAAGATATTGACTCCCTTTTTACAATTTTTTATCAGATTAGAGGGTCTACATAATGTGGGATTACTGAATTTAAATTTGGTTATATAGGTGTATTTTTGTAGATGCAAGTGTACATTTATGCATGCATATTTGTATAAGTGTATCTATATACGTGTAATAATATATATATATATATATATATATATATATATATATATATATATATATATATATATATATATATATACACTAGATGTGATATAAGGTAATTGTAACATAGTTCAATGGAAAGGAGGAGGAGGCAAGATCCGGCTTTAAAATATAAATAATATTTTAATAACTAAAAAGCAAAACACACACACACAGGTGTCGGACAGCTCTCCGCAACTCTCTCTCTGTCGCACTGCTGTCTCTGGTCGGCCTTATCAAAAAAACAAGGTAGTTATACACCGTAACAGTGATTACACCAAACTAAAAATATAATAATAATAATAATAATATTTCAAAAGAGAGGAAAAGCCAAGGCAGAGTGGCAGCAGGAGAGAGATACTAATTTACTCACCGGTTCTCTGATACACCGTAGCTTTGTCCTCGGCCACTCCTCCACCCTCCACCGACAGGCGTGCCTCCCTGGGCAGATCGGAGGCAGTCCTCCGGCCGCTGGAGGATGGAATGCCCAGCCGCGTTTCGGTGGATGGAAGGGGTCTCCCCCGCCCCTGGCAGCGGTCCTCTCGCTCCAGAGCCCCTCCCTGCTCGTGGCCGGTGGTCTCAGACCCCGCCACATTTCAGCGGCTGGTAGGGGTCTCCTCCACCCCTGGCAGCAGCCCTGACCGTTCCAGGCGGACGGTTAGTAGCCCCTCCTCCCCTCGCTGTCGGCGGCCGTCCCTCCGCTCTCAGGCGGCCGGGCTCCTCCGTCCCCCAGCAGATGGCAGCGGCTGCTCCTTTGTGGTGGATGGTAGTGGCGAGGACTCTAATATGGCGCATCCCTCCTCCTTCCAGGGTTTCGGCAGCAGTGTAACAGTTCAATGGAGAGGAGGTGGTGAGAACCGGCTTGATAATATAAATAATAGTTTAGTACGAAACTGAACCAAAAAGACAAACACACACACACAGGTGGTGGACAGCTGTGCGTAACTCTCTCTCTGTCGCACTGCCATCTCCGGTCGGCCTGATCTCTCTTGGGCTTCATCAGCCTAATTAGAAGCCTGGTGTGTGGAATCACGACCCGGTCCCGCCCTCCACCCTGCCACAGTAATGTTTGGTTAAAGCTGAAGCCATATAGCCTACATTTTCGCTACTGTAGAGTTAACATATTCCAGAGAAATCTGTATAAAATTATACAATGCAAATATAAAAAGAGAAGGCAAGATAATTTGATGATGGCTGTAAACAGACTCTGGAGAATTATACATTATTATTTTGTTTTAAACTTTGTCAAGGTTATTGGGGTCAGGGAAGTTTTAGAACTGTTCTGTATTGCTTTGTAATGTTTTGTGAAACAAACAAAAATAACTTTTAAATATACTTGTGAAATTTTTTTTTTATTTAGATTATACTATTGTATAGATATTTATGAGGACCCAACCCCACCTCTACACCTAATTCTCAACAATATAAAAAAAATTATAAATGTAGTCACAATTTATTAAAATATTTTTTTATATAAAAACAGTATACCTAATAGTTTTCCAAACCAGGAGAATTATGTGAAAGCCAATGGTGTTTGACATCACTGATCTTAACCTGTGTTGTGATGCTTCTTGAGGCGGCAATTTTTTTATTCATTATTAATTAGAACGTGTCGAGAGTGTGATTTGTTACGGCGGATGCCGGGAGAAAAGGATCTTTGGATAATACATTTAAATTTGGGTCCGTTCTTCACACAAAGTGATCTGAAGACATGGAATACATCTGGAATGAAACAGGTCACTTCAGCAAAGCAGAATGTGTGGAGAAACAGATTAAACATTAACCACTGTAAAATAATACCGGTTGATTATTAAACATTGACCACTGTGAATAAATTTTGCTCAGTTCAAATGAAATATCATGACATATCATGTCACGATAACAACATTGTACACTACCATATAATTTCATGATAAAATTCTGATGCTCTTCATGTTAGTCTATTAACGCCAAGGATTTCTCACTGAAAGCAATGCACTTGCTGGATGCATAGGAAACAGATGCTAGAGGGTGCTTTTGGCGTCCACATGTTAGTGCGCGAGGCTCTTGCACATCCCTGCAGTATTTGATGCCTTAGGTGTGAGAACGGATAAACTTTTATGGTATTTTTGCTGTGATTTGTAATCCTTTTTAAAGCTTGGTGTTGCCTACTGTTTGATGGAAAAAGTATACCAATTTGGAACTATATGAGGGTGAGTAAATAATTATTTATAAATAATATTCCTTTAGACATGAAAAACAATTGTAAACAAAATAACCTTAAAAGATATATACTTCTGAATGAACAGATGAGGTGTTGGAACACCCTCTGTGAGAAGGCATACTGGCTAGTAATCAAAATAACATTTTATGTTGATTAAGTGAAGGTTGGAAATGAGACATAGCAGAAGGAAAAGTAGGAAGAAAGGGAGAAATTATATTGCCAGTGAGGGAGTTTGCTGAGGCAAGCAGTAAAGCTGTGACCTACTATTGCAGAACTGAGGAATTCTCAATGCTGACCCCAAACACATTCTTCTGGACTAAAGATATTTACCCCCATTCGACCGCTGCATACACACCCACACATGATCATAAGCACTGTAAATACTCAAAAAGTTAGAGCTCTTAGATTTGCATATAGACACATTATCTTGACCAGTACTGTGCATATACACCTGTGCAACTACAGGTACTATTATGCAGGCAAATCAGCATCACTCCAGGCAAACACTGAGTACTACGGCAGTCAAGCAACTGTTTATTAGCCCCATACTGTCAGCATGTCTGATGATGTAAGTCGAAAATATCACTACCACTACAGCTCCATAGGAAACAATACATTTAAATAAAAACATTTATGAATATTCTTAAACTTTTAAGAATACTGAAAAAGGGTTACATTCATCAAAGGGATAGCATTTGATGAAATTGAGTCATTGCAACACTGAACAAATATTTCATCCATAATTTGAAGTTTAATGTTTGCAGTTATGACTAACATCTCAGGAAAAAAGTGGCAGCCCAGAGGAGTCCTCAGCATCAGAGCCCACGCCCTCCGATGTCGCGGCGAACTCGTCTGCTTCCATCGCAAGAGGGTAGGCAGACTGACTGTGAGGCGAGTCGCCGCCACCTCGAGCGGGGACGGGAGTCAACGAGTGTGCCGGGGGCGCGGGTGGTCCGAGGGGGCGTACCCGGCGGGAGCCGCACCCGCTGCATCCCCGAATTGCCTCCATCGCCAGCCACATCGTCCTCAATCCCGTGGGAAGAAGGAGCGACGCGGGGGGCGGCTGGAGTGGCTTGCAAGCAAGCCGCGAACGCAACGTTGTCATGGTCATGTTCTCGCAATAAGAACATGAACCATCCACAAATGCAGCCTCGGTGTGATCGCTACCCAGACACACGAGACAACGCCTGTGGCCGTTGGAAGCGGAGAGTACTCTACCGCATCCAGGAACAACACAGGGGCGGAAAGGCATCTTGAAAAAGACGTGTCCTTAAAAGGCCGTTCAACCCCGCTGTGTTTTGCTCTTTTAGAGGAAATTACTCTTTTAAATAAAATCACTCTTTTATGAAAAAAACTTGTGAGAGTTCTTTAATCTGCGCTGTCGAAGCCCCAGGGGCAGGAAGTGCACAGTCGTGCAACAGGAGAAAGCCGCTGTTGTGCGCCGTAGAATCCAACAGCATGCAGCAGAGGGAAAGCAGACACGACCATCGGCTCCGAAGAAATTTTCTGAATGAACTCCCGTATTTGCGCCCCTTAAATACCCGTATGTCCGGGGGCGGGACATGCAAATACTAGTTGCCAACTCTCATTGACTTTTTTCATAGTTCAGAGGTGAATATCGGCGCTCAAGAGAGACCCCTAGTGTCGCTTCTCTGACACAACGTGGAGAGAGCGACAGAAGGGGAACAGAAACATTAGCTAGCCAGATTCTGATCCCAATAAACCAACGTTTAATATTTTTCAGAAATTAACCTATAAAAATGAGTAATATTTTATATAGTTTTGCCAAATATAAAATATAGACACTCACCAGCCACTTTATTAGGTACACCTGTGCATCTACTTATTCACGCAATTATATAATCAGCCAATCGTGTGGCATCAGTGTTATGCATAAAATCATTCATATGTGGGTCAGGAGCTTCAGTTAATGTTCACATCAACTATCAGGATGGGGAAAAATTTATCATCTCAGTGATTGACCGTGGCATGATTGTTGATGCCAGATGGGCTGGTTTGATTATTTCTGTAACTGCTGATCTCCTGGGATTTTCACAAACAACAGTCTCTAGAGTGTAAATAGAAAGGTGCGAAAAACAAAAAAATCCAGCAAGCTGCAGTTCTGTGGATGAAAACGGCTTATTACTGACAGAGGTCAGAGGACAATGGCCAGACTGGTCCAAGCTGACAAGAATGTGACAGTAACCCAAATAAACACGCGTTACAACAGTACTATGCAAAAAAAAGCATTTCTGCACACACAGCATGTCAAATATTGAGACGGATGGGCTATAGCAGCAGAAGACCCCTCTGGGCACAGAACAGGAAACTGAGGCTGCAGTGGGCACAGGCTCACCAAAACTGGACAGTAGACAATTGGCTGAAAAATCTGGATGATTGCTGAGGTATACAGATGTTAGGACCACTGCAGCCTCAGTTTTCTGAAAATAACATCTAAAAATTTTAATTCTGAAAAATTGTGTTAATATTGGGCTATTAAGTGTAATGTATCCACACATGTAGGCATATGTAGTCTCTTGTGGTCCACGCAGAGTTGTCAACTTGGTCCTTGAATTAACTAACTTTTCAAATAATCGGGAATAGTTTTGTTAAATAGTTTTTCTATTTTAAAAGCATTGACGAGCTGCTTAAAATATGTTATTTTTCCACAATAAAAATGTCTTAAATTAAATCTCCTCATTATCCTTGTCGCTATTGTCTCTGGTATCGTTTGCAGAGAAGAAAATACATTTTGTTGCGTTATGCATTGATTTTAAAATACATTCACTCTAGTCTTCAGACTCTGCTGAAATGTGTCTGGTTACCATGGCAATGATGTCTATGATTATACAAACCCGGTCCCTTATCAGGCTAATCAAGCCTCCGAGAGGGATAAAGGCCGACTGTGGAGGATTGTGCGGGAGAGAGAGATAGTTTACGGATATGTCCATCATGTGTGTGTTTGTGTCTTTTGTTTCAGTTTATTAGTAAAATATTATTTATATTGACAAGACGGTTCTCGCCTCCTTCTTTCGATTGACTTCTTTACACTGGTGCCAAAATCCGGGAAGGAGGAGGGATACGCCGTAGTAGAGTTCTCGCCACTACCGTCCACCCCAACGGAGCAGGGGGACGAGGAGCCCGGCCACCTGGAAGCGGACGACCGCGAGTGGAGAAGGGGCTCCTAACGACCGCCTGGAGCAGTCAGGGCCACTGCCAGGGGCGGAGGAGTCCTCTACCAGCTGCTGAAACGTGGTGGGGTCTGAGACCGCCGACCGCGAGTGGGGAGGGGCTCGCTGCCGACCGCCTGGAGCGGGAGAACCGCTGCCAGGGGCGGGGGAGACCCCTTCTGTTCCTAAGAATGCGGCATGGCATTCCGTCCGCCAGGGGCTGGAGGTCTGCCTACGATCCGCCCGGAGAGACACGGCTGTTGTCCGTTAGAGGGTGGAGGAGTGGCTGAGGAACAAGCTACGGTGTATCAGAGAACTGGCGAGTAAGTGTTTTTTTTTTTTTAATCTCTCTCTCCTCTTTCTCTCTCACTGCCGCTCTGCGTTGGCCTTTTCCCTCTCATTTAAATTGTACAGTGTTTTTTTTTTGGGGGGTACTACACTGTTACAGGAAGTACCCCCCCATTTAATTATTTCTGTTTCCCTCCACTTGTCCCCTCCCTCATCCAGGTAGACGGGGATGACCTGCTGGCAGACGGGTCAAAAGGCGCGCCCCTCCCCAGGGAAAGGGGGGGGTGTACGTCATGCTGGGGGCTCCCCTGCCTGAGAGAACGAGGGAGGATTGTGGCAGGGTGGAGGGTGGGGCCGGGTCGTGATTATACACATTTTTGAGTAATAATACACTCGCTAAATGGAGCCAATGGAGACGGAATGTGTGAAATGGATTAAACAAAAGCTGGACTGGAGCATACAAGAAATGGTATGGATTGCCAAATAAACTGACATTGAGTTTTTCTTTTTATTGAAAGTTCCGGACCATTCTGGCCCAATTTAACCCCTGACTATAACCACTGGAGTCAGAAACATTTAGACTTGTTTATTTTCACTGTGGCAGCGGGGGCGTGGTCAAGCGCCCGTCCGGGAGAGAAAAGCGGTAAGGGCGCTCACACCTGAGCTAAATTATGTCTAACACCTGTCTCTAATTTCAGTAGAGCGAGGAGAGCGGATAAAGAGCCAGCAGCCACAGAGCAGAGGGAGACCGACAACGAACTCAGCGTTCGAGTGCAGAGAATATTGTGAACACTATTGTAACTAAAAAGGGGAATTAAAAAAAGGCTTACCGTGTCCTGAAGTCTTGCTTCCTGTCGTCCTTATAGTAGTCAGTGTTACACTGGTGCCAAAACCCGGGACATTATTAGGAACACCTGTCTTCCAAAGGATGGAACAGAATCGCCCCGTAGAGTCCTCCCAGCTGGCGGAAGTCCTCCAGTCCCTTGCTACACTCCATCAGAGCCACCAACAATCCCTGCTTGAGCTCCGGCAAGACCAGGATCGTCGCTTCTTCGAAATCATGCGGGCTCAAGCAGAGGACCGGCACGCCATCCGGAGCCTCCTCAGCCAGGAGGCCGCTCCAGCCGCAGCCGCGACCCCGGACACCACGCCACATTGCCCCCACCAGCGTTACAGAAGATGGGGCGGCAGATGACCCAGAAGCGTTCATCGACCTGTTCGAACGAGCGGCGGAAATTTGGGGGTGGCCCCAAGACCAGTGGGCAGCCCGTCTAGTCCCTCTCCTGTCCGGGAAGCACAACTCGCGGCGCAACAGCTGCCGGCAACAAGCCTCCTGGCTTACCCCGATCTGAGGAAAGCCATCCTGCAACGGGTTGGTCGGAGCCCGGAGGAAAGTCGCCAGCTCTTCCGGGCCCTGAAGCTCGAAAAGTCCGACCGCCCGTTTGCGTTCAGCTCAGCGGCTCCGTGATGCCTGTCGGAGGTGGCTGCTCTCGCGGGACCGCGGCGTCGAGGAACTAATCGACCAGGTGGTACTGGAGCAGTTTGTTCAGCGTCTGCCCGGAAGACGGCCGAGTGGGTCCAGTGCCACCGCCCGGCGTCGCTGGAGGAAGCCGTCCAACTCGCGGAGGACCACATGGCGGCGATTCCCAGGGCGGATGAGCCCTCTCTGTCTGTCTCCCCTTCCCTGTGTCTTCCCCTGTTTTTTCCCTCCCTCTTCGCTCTCGCTCTGCTCTCTCCCCAGGGTCCGTTCCTGCCCCCGCAGGCGCGGGCGTTCTAGCGCCCAGCTCCCGGCCTTGGGAACACCCGCCAAGCCCTTCCCCATCCTTCAGCTCTCTTCCTCAGGTGGGGGCACCCGCCAGCACGGGTGCGGCCGCAGCGCCTGGGCCGGTCTGCTGGAGGTGTGGAGACCCGGACCACTTCCGGGATCAGTGTCCGCTGATGGAAATAGGGGCAGTGGTGCGGGTCTCCGATGTTCCGCAGGCTGCCCCGATCGGGCTGGAGCGTGCAGATTCGGTAAGAATCCAGGGGGTACATACCAAGCTTTGTTGGATACCGGCTGTAACCAGACCACCATCCACCAACGCTTGGTTCAACCCGAGGCTTTGGGCTCAGCTAAACTGGTGAGGGTAAGGTGTGTGCACGGGGATGTTCACAAATATCCCGTGGTGACTCTGGCGATCAAATTCAGGGGAGAAAAACATAGTGTAGAGGCAGCGGTTAGTCCCGCCTCATCCATCCGCTAATTTTAGGTACGGATTGGCCGAATTTTAGAAAATTATTGGAGGGGTTTGTGCGGATGGGTCCTGCATGGAAGTGAAGGGGTGTGTGATGTGCGATGCTTTGGCGGGGAGGCGGAGCGGGGCCATCCTCGGCTGCTCGAATGATGTGGGAAGAGGCGAGGTGGACGCTCCTCCTCTCGGGAATTCTCGGAGGGGACTTCCCCTTGGAGCAGTCGCAAGATGAAACCCTTAAGCACGCTTTTGACCAAGTGAGAGTAATCGATGGTCAACAACTCCGGCCGGGTGTCGCCGTTTCATATCCGTATTTTTCACTTATTAAAGATCGCTTATACAGGGTGACGCAGGGCGCCCAAACAAAGGAGGAAGTAGCGCAATTATTGATTCCACGGAGCCGCCGGAAATGGTTTTCCAGGCGGCTCACTATAATCCTATGGCCGGTCACCTAGGGGAACGGAAAACACTTCTCCGTCTAATAGCCCGTTTCTATTGGCCGGGCATTGGCGGTGACGTCCGCAGGTGGTGTGCGGCGTGCCGTGAATGTCAGCTGGTAAACCCACCGGCCACCCCAAAAGCGCCATTGCGCCCTCTACCATTAATCGAGGTCCCCTTCGAAAGAATTGGGATGGACCTCGTCGGGCCATTAGAACGGTCAGCACGCGGACATCGCTTCGTGTTAGTCCTAGTGGATTACGCGACGCGATATCCGGAAGCAGTGCCTCTGAGCAACATCTCCGCGCGCAGTGTTGCAGGGGCACTCTTCAAGATAATCTCCGGTGGGGATTCGAAGAAATCCTCACCGATCAAGGCTACGACTTTTATGTCACGAACACTTCGCGAACTTTACGAGCTCTTGGGCATCAAATCGATTCAGCACTAGCGTTTACCATCCTCAGACAGATGGCCTAGTGGAGCGATTTAATAAAACGCTCAAGAACATGATTCAGTAAATTGCATACACGATGACGCTAGGAATTGGGATAAGTGGCTAGACCCCCTGTTGTTTGCAGTACGAGAGGTCCCGCAAGCCTCCACCGGGTTCTCCCGTTTGAGCTGCTGTACGGGCGACGCCCCGCGGTGTCCTTGGCGTCATCCGCGAGCGTGGGAGGAGGGACCTTCTAATAGTAAAAATGAAATTCAGTTCGTTCTCGATCTTAGAGCAAAACTCCACACACTGGGGCTGACTAACACAGGAGAATTTGCTCCAAGCTCAAGAACGCCAACGCCGGCTGTATAACAGGGGTGCTCGGCTAAGGGAATTTGCACCGGGAGACAAGGTACTCGTATTACTCCCAACATCGAGCTCTAAATTACTCGCCAAGTGGCAAGGACCCTTTGAGGTCACACGACGAGTGGGGATCTCGATTATGAGGTTAAGCGTACCGATAGAGGGCGGCGTCAAATTTATCACCTCAACCTCCTGAAATTATGGAGGAGGAGGCGGCCTCTGTGACGTTGGCCACGGTAGTTCGGAGAGGGCGGAGCTCGGACCGGAAATAAACAAAAACTACGATCCCAACACTCCGGTTACTTGTGGGGACCAACTCTCACCGCGGCAGCTCACAGAGGTTTCTGAGTTACAAAAGGAATTTGCGGACGTGTTTTCCCTCTACCGGGCCGTACAAACCTCATACAGCACCACATCGAGACCGAGCCGGGCGCGGTGGTGCGTTGCCGCCTATCAGCTTACCCGAACATAAAAAGAAAATCATACGGGAAGAATTAGATGCAATGCTTGATATGGGCGTAATAGAGGAATCCCACAGTGATTGGTCCAGCCCGGTTGTTCTTGTTCCCAAGAGTGATGGGTCTGTTCGATTCTGTGTGGATTACAGAAAAGTCAATGCGGTGTCTAAATTTGACGCGTACCCAATGCCCCGTGTTGATGAACTGCTCGATCGGTTAGGTACTGCTCGATTTTATTCGACCTTGGATTTAACAAAGGGTTATTGGCAGATCCCTTGACACCAATGTCCCGTGAGAAAACAGCCTTCACCACGCCGTTTGGATTACACCAATTTGTGACGCTTCCTTTCGGTTTGTTTGGGGCACCAGCCACGTTTCAGCGACTCATGGATCGGATCCTCAGGCCGCACACCGCGTACGCCGCTGCCTATTTAGACGACATTATCATTTATAGCAATGATTGGCAGCGGCACATGCAACATCTGAGGGCCGTCCTGAGATCGCTGCGGCGGCGGGGCTCACAGCGAACCCCAAGAAGTCTTGCGGTTGGGCGTGTGGAGGTACGGTATCTGGGGTTCCACTTGGGTCATGGCCAGGTGCGTCCCCAAATTGATAAGACCGCGGCGATTGCGACTTGCCCTAGACCTAAGACCAAAAAGGGGGTGAGGCAGTTCCTGGGGCTGGCTGGCTATTACAGAAGATTTGTACCCAATTATTCGGACGTCACCAGCCCGCTGACTGACCTCACTAAAAAGGGGCTCCAGATCCGGTCCAATGGTCAGAGCAGTGCCAACAGGCGTTTACGCAGGTTAAAGCTGCACTTTGTGGGGGCCGCTTTTGCATGCACCTGACTTCTCTCTCCCTTTGTATTGCAGGCGGACGCTTCAGACAGAGGGCTGGGGGCGTACTCTCGCAGGTGGTGGAGGGAGAGGAGCCCGGTGCTGTACATTAGCCGGAAGCTCTCCTTAAGGGAGACTAAGTACAGCACCATAGAGAAGGAGTGTCTGGCCATCAAGTGGGCGGTCCTCACCCTCCGATACTACCTGCTGGGGCGGGCCTTCACCCTCTGCTCGGATCATGCCCCACTGCAGTGGCTCCACCGCATGAAAGATACTAGCGCCCGGATCACCCGTTGGTATCTGGCCCTCCAGCCTTTTAAGTTCAAGGTGGTCCACAGACCGGGGTGCAGATGGCTGCCGCTGACTTCCTCTCCAGAAATGGGGAGTGGTAGGCAGGCGGATGACGCCCGGCCTGAGTCGGGCGGTGGGGGTATGTGGCAGCGGGGGCGTGGTCAAGCGCCCGTCCGGGAGAGAAAAGCGGTAAGGGCGCTCACACCTGAGCTAAATTATCTCTAACACCTGTCTCTAATTTCAGTAGAGCGAGGAGAGCGGATAAAGAGCCAGCAGCCACAGAGCAGAGGGAGACCGACAACGAACTCAGCGTTCGAGTGCAGAGAATATTGTGAACACTATTGTAACTAAAAAGGGGAATTAAAAAAGGCTTACCGTGTCCTGAAGTCTTGCTTCCTGTCGTCCTTATAGTAGTCAGTGTTACATTCACATTGACCATAATGAGATTGTTAAGCAAGTTATCATTTATGTGCCAAGACAAGCTCTTCCTGAACATTTGATTTTAACTCTTTATGCAGAGGCCATAGAATTTTTTTTTTTTCTTTGTTATAGGCTACCTTAAGGGCATAGGTTTGGTGTGAAAGTTGGTAGGGACATATAGCAAGAATAATAATTTTAATGTTGGTATTAAGAAAATTTTAGAAATTTAGAATGTAGGCAAAATAACATTATTACCTCAAATAACAAGTCTAATTTCTCAGCCCCACCACTTTACAATTTAAAAAGTCTAAAGAATAAGCAAATTAAGAACCGACTATTAGGGCTTTACGCTTAGGAGGAAAAATGTAATATGCGATCAACTTGGATAATGTGACAGTGATATGCAATGCGATAAACCTACGATTAATGGGTCAAAATCAAATGTTATATTTTTCATGAAGATTTACCAGGAGAAAATTATATCCAAGGGACATGAAGTGACATTTTGTAAAATGTATTACCCACCATTAAACAAATGGAAATCTAAACAATGATTAGGGTAATTTTAAAGAAATAATTAAATAATAATTTTATATTTATTTGATTGACCAAATATTAGTTTTCATATCATCCTGATGTTCTCCTCCAATGTGTAAAATAAAACATTTATTGGCAGTTATACTGGCATGTTAAAATCCTGCACCTGACACAAATTTTAAAGTGTCTTCCTCGAGAGGGCGCTTTCTGGCCGAAATGACCTTACAACCTTACAATTGACTGTGTAAAATAGTAAAAAAGTAAAATAGGCCATGTGACAACACCGTATATGAGCTGCTTCGGAAGAGTTAGGACAATAATTTACACATTAATAATTATACTAAGTACTTTAATAGTCATTAAAATAAAATGAAAACATAGTATAAAGTTAAAGTATTTTCTGTGTGGTAAAATTTCCTTTGAACAAACACAGCAACACACCTGATTATATTTGTGAAGAACAGACGAAAGAAGAGCCGTCTGTGCCTGTGTTTGAATCATCGTGTTCCCTTTACAAAAAGCTTCACTATGATGCTGCGCTTTTGCTAAGCGCTATGGGGAACAATCCTAGTTGTGACCGAGCTATGAATATGTGTGTAACACGTCAATGAACATTGACGGGAATTTATAGCCTCGGCTGATGTAATCATTAGATGTACCTGAGGCCAGGCTATAAATGGATGCGTCACCAGGTGTCGTCAGATCCTCTTTTTTCAGAGCGATTCTGTGGCTGTGTTTTCACAAACCCTGTCAAAACTTTCTTTCCTCTGTTAGGAGTTAGAATTTTTTAGGCAGTGTGCATTGAACCTTTTTCTCCTTTCTCTTCTGTTTAGAAAATATTTTATATATATATATATATATATATGTATATATAAAAAGAGAGAGAATGACTGAAAGCCGCAAACGATGTGTGTTCCCCTGTTCTCGCCCTATAGCTGAAGAGTACACGCATCAGTTTTTGCTCTGTTTGTTTTTGGGGGAAGAGCACGCTGCTTTCGTATTGCAGCAGGGCGGGTGCGAGCAATGCGATTTGCTTTCAGGCAAAGTGCTTCGCGCTTGCCTCGCTTGCTTCCAGGAGTCAGCACTCACGAAAAAAAGATCGTTTGTGGGGCTCTTGCATGGATTTGGCTGAGGAGCTCTTACTAGAGAGTTAGGTTATTACACTAAATACTTCCCGTTTCCCATGGAGGGTGAGGGGTGGTGTCTGGTTTAGATCTTAAAGCTTGAACTGCCCGTGGGTGTTCAAGTCCTAGATGATGCCTATCAAGACGGTCGTGTCTCAAGCCCTACAACACACTTCTATACTTCATTTAGAAGTTCTGCCACAACATGGAAAGTTCCTGAGGTTCGCTTCCGGGGGCGAAGTCTTCCAGTGTCAGGTTCTTTCATTCGGCCTAGCCCTTTTTACCCGCACATTCACAATGCATGTTGTAGCGCTGGCTCCTTGCGACTCCGGGGCATCTGCATTCTGAATTATGTAGACGACTGGCTGATCCTAGCGCAGTTCCAGGAACTGGCAGTTCAGCACAGGGACATCGTCTTAGCTCATCTGTTTCTCTGGGGTTGAGGCTCAACGCCAAGAAAAGCGTCCTCTCTCCCACTCAGAAAACTGTCTCCCGCTAGGATTGAGTCCATTCAGATCCAGGTCTCAGGGCGACCGTGTCCTCGGTGATCCCTCTGGTCCTTCTGCTCATGAGACCGTTATTGTTGTGGCCCAAAGCCAGGGGATTTCTTCCAAGGGCCAAAACCCCTAGGCTAATAAGGGTTATGCGCCTCAGGCTTCGTTCCCTTTCTATATGGTTCAGACCCCGGTTTTCGGCCTTGGGTCCCACTCTAGGTGCGTCTTGTTGTCGCAGGCTGCTAACGACAGACACCTCCCTGACAGGCGGGGTAGCGGCCTTAAGTGGTCGTCCAGCTTAAGGGGATAGGAGGGTTGTCAACTCGGTTGTCACAGTCACTGTCTCGGGTTGATGGCTGTATTTCTCGCCCTGAAATACCTCCTCCTGAGGCTGCCATGTCTTGGTGCGGGTGAACAATACAGCTGTAGCCTCTTACATAAATCATCAAGGAGACCCAGGTTCTTGTCAGCTGTATTTCTGATGCGTCGGATTCTCTTTAGGGCCCAGGGCAAGCTCCTGTCACTCAGGTCAGTTATATCCCTGGATGCCCGTATATGGGAGCATATTTACTCTCCAGGCAGAAAATACCAACGGGGCAGTTACGAACTCCACCCTAAGGTAGTAATTGCCCAGAGTTCGCCAGCAAGGGTTTTTGCCTCTTACTGATAGCACCGCACTGGCCGAACAGGGCTTGGTTCTCGGAGCTAATTTCTTCCCTCGACGGCTTGCCTTGGGCGATTCCGAACAGGAAGGATCTTCTATCTCAGGCACAGGGCAATATTTCATCCCTGCCCTGAATTGTGGAATCTTTCATGTTTGGCCCCTAAGGGTACCAACTGAGGAACACAGGGCTTTCTCCTTTTTAAATCCCAGGCTTTTTCCACTTGGAATACGTTTGGGTGAGATCTTAGGGCAGAAGAGGACCTCTTTGCCTCTATAAATAGCGCAATGTTTCCTCTATTTCTCCCTGAAATCACCCAGCCCCCTTGAGTCTGGACGTTAAGACACATGCATGACCCAGAATGCGTCTGTATGCGTTTCTTTCCCCAGTTTCTCTGCTCCCGGGAGTCTTGGCAATGTTCACCAGCAAGGATCTTGCCTCCTATTAATGGCGCTGTGCTGGCCGAACAGGATATGTTTCACGGAGTTAATACCTCTCCTCGACAGCTTGCCTTGGGCGATTCCGAACAGGGAGGACCTTCTCATCCCTGGCCCGAATTGTAAAACCTTTCATGTGTGGCCCCTAAGGGTACCAAATGAGGTTCACAGGGTTTTCTCTTGAGGTTATCGAGACCATTTCAGTGCTAGGGCTCCCTCCACTTGGAACTGATCTGGGTAGATTTTTCAGGGCAGAAGAGGACCTCTTCGCCTATGTTGATAGCGCAATGTCTCCTCTACTTCTCCCCGAGTCGCCCAGTCCCCCCCCCCCCGATTGTGGTGACGCATACATAGCACAAATGCTCCTGCATGCGATTCCTTCTACTAAAGTTCATATTACAGAACCAGCTAACTGCCAGTTTGCTTCAGTTCTGGATTTTCTGTAGAAAGAACTGTCAGCGGGCACTTGCCTCACCACTGCCAGGTTCTATGTGGCCACTGCGGTTTGCCACGGCTTGGTGGGTGGGGTGCCCTCTAAGAGGCATCCTTGCTTAGAGTTTGCCCCAGCTATGACCAAAAGCATTCTTTGCACCTCACTTTGGGTGAGGGACATTATTGCCTGGGCCTACGAGGCGCCTCAAGCTTTGCCAGTAGGTTTTAGGGCGCACTCTACCACAGGGCTCTCCTCCTCTAAAACCTTGGCTAGAGGTCTCCCTCTGCAGACACATTCATTAGACTTTTATAGTTTGCATGTTCTGCCACTCCGGGCTCTTATGCCCTTGAGTCAACATCTCAGCCCATGCCTAAACAAGTTTGTGATGTGGCAGGTTGTCCTCTCCACACACATTCATTAGACTTTTATAGTTTGCAATGTTCTGCCACTCCGGACTCTTATGTCCTTGAGTCGACATCTCAGCCCATGCCTAAACAAGTTTGTGATGTGGCAGGTTGTCCTCTCCGCACACATTCATTAGACTTTTATAGTTTGCATGTTCTGCCACTCCGGGCTCTTATGCCCTTGAGTCGACATCTCAAGCTCATGTCTGGACAACTTTGTGGTGCGGCAGGCTGGTCCTCTCCGCTCACATTCATCAGTTTTTATGACAAGTTTGTGTTGCGATAGGGTTCTCTTCGCACACATTCATCGAACTTTATGGGTTAGATGCTTTGCTACTCCGGACTCTTATGTCCTTGAGTCGACATCTCAGCCCATGCCTAAACAAGTTTGTGATGCGGCAGGTTGTCCTCTCCGCACACATTCATTAGACTTTTATAGTTTGGATGTTCAGCACTCTTATACCCTTGAGTCGACATCTCAGCTCATGTCTGAGACCTCTCGCATTTTTGTGAGTACACTGCACAACCGTAGGTGTCCGGACAGCCCCCAGTGCGGTGGCATGGGTATTGTGTTCCCCATAGCGCTTAGCAAAAGCACAGCATCATAGTGAAGCTTTTTGTAAAGGGAATGCCTCGGGTTACATGTGTAACCCTTGTTACTTGAAAAAGCGGAACGAGATGCAGCGCGTCTTTGCCGCACTGGACGTCCCAGGACTGCTCTTCAAAAAGAAGTATCTGACAACACCTGGAGAAGCATCCATTTATAGCCTGGCCTCAGGTGCATCTAATGATTATATCAGCCGAGGTTATAAATTCCGGTCAATGTTCAATGACGTGTTACACACATATTCATAGCTACTAGGATTGTTCCCCATAGCGCTTAGCAAAAGCGCAGCATCTCGTTCCGCTTTTTTCAGGGAACAAGGGTTACGCATGTAACCCGAGACGTTTTCAGAGTTTCATTGGCGCTCTACCGCTCACGTGCACAGCACCAGCGCATCTCAAGGAACACGATGTCAGAAGAGTTTTCACCACTGATCTATACATATAACTGGATTGCTCATGACGTCACAACAACGAAGCTACTGCACCGCCATCTTAGTATTCCCTAACATTCTGTATGCTTATGGGTCTCAATGGGAAATTGTCTGTTTTGGTGAGTAATTGTTACCTATCCAGTCACTTAAAAAAATATATTTTAAGTCTGCATATACTGCATCACAATGCAATCTTCCTAAATATGTAATTAGTTATTTATTTGGACTCTCATTTTTTCCCCTGCTTATTTTTAAGTGTGAGCATGTTATGTTACTCTTTATTGCAGCAGCATTACCTACAGTGTTGCACGTGTTACTTCAATAGAAACAAGCTTAAGAAACTGAACGATATCAGTATACATTTTCAAACATAGATTTTGCTTTGTAGCTTTTGTTGACGTTGAACATTCATTGTGGTTATTTTCTTAGGCTAAATTAATATTAGCTATGTAGCTGTTAACTTAGGAATGTAACCAAATTGAATAACAGTATAACTCATCAAGTTAGCTTTTTTGGTCAAGTTGAATATCTTCTTGCAGATCAACACCGGTTACATATGATGAATATAATGTGGGCTTCCATTAATTCTCTGTGTGTGTGATTTTTACTTTTTGCAGTGCAGGCCTGGCCTGGCCTGGAGCAGGGCTGAACTGGTAATCTGGCATACCGTGCACTTTCCAGTTGGACCGATGCACTTCGGGGCCGATCAGGGTTGACAGGTCATCAGGAGAACCAAGTGGAGCGCTGTGTCGGCGCGATAATCTAAAATGAGCTGCCGCGTTATGCAGAACGGACCACAAAACGGCACCGCGATATGCAGAAAAGGACAGCTAACCCCCCTTAACAACTTTTGGGCCAGGTGCTATGTAAAGAAATCCCGAGCTGATTTCTCTTCCCAGTCCAGCCCTGACAAGGAGCACATGGAAATTGTAGAATTAAACAAGGTAAGTTTGCAGTTTGGATTTCAATAAACATCCCACAAAATGTTAGATAAAACTCGAATTGGTTTGCAACAGGAGGAAAAAGCTGTATGAGGAGACAGTTGTCAGCCTGTTCCCCTTCTGTCGCTCTCTCCACGTTGTGTCGGAGAAGCGACACTAGGGGTCTCTCTTGAGCGCCGATATTCACCTCTGATCTATTGAAAAGGGCCAATGGGAGTTGGCAGTCAGTATTTGCATACCCCGCCCCCGGACATACGGGTACTTAAGCGGGGCAAATACGGGAATTCATTCAGAAAATTTTTTTGGAGCCGATGGTCTGTCTGCAGTTTGCTGCGAGTTACACACCACTTAAACATTCCTGTTTTCCTCTGACGATCTGCATGCTGTTGGATCTTGATGGCGCACAACAGCGGCTTTCTCCTTCTCAGTGCACGGCGTGCATTGTTGCCCCTGAGCGCTTCGACAGCGCAGACACATACACACACACACTGTGTATTAAAAGAGTTTTTACTAAAAAGAGTAATTTTCTCTAAAAGAGCAAACACAGCGGTGTTGAACGTCCTTTTAAAGACGCGTCTTTTTCAAGATGCCTTTCCGCCCCTGTGTCGTTCCTGGATGCAGTAGAGTGCTGTCTACTTCAGACGGCCACAGGCGCTGTCTGGTGTGTTTGGGCCGCGATCACACCGAGGCGGCGTTTGTGGATGGTTCATGTTCTCACTGCGAGAACATGACCATGACCACGTTGCGGTCGCGGCTTGCTTTCAACAGAAAGCAAGCCACCCCAGCTGCACCCCGCATTGCTCCTTCTTCCCACGGGATTGAGGACGGTGCGGTTGGCGCTGGGGGCGATTTGGGGGCGGCAGCGGGTGCAGTTTTGCCGGGTAACCCCCCTCGAACCTCCCGTTCCCCGACATGCTCGCTGGTCTCCGTCCACGCTCGCGGCGATAGCGGCTCGCCTCACGGCCTGGCTGTCTATCCTCCCGAGTCCGAAGCAGATGAGCTCGCCGCTGCATGGGAGAGTGTGGTGTCTGATGCCGAGGACTCCCCTGGACTGCCGCCTTCGGGCCAGCAGACCCAGGCTGAGGCCGACGCTCAGATGTCCAACATGCTTTCCCGGGCCGCCTTGAGTGTGGGGTTGGACTGGAACCCTCCATCCTCCCCACAGCCTTCTCGGTTGGATGATTGGTTCCTGGGGGCAGCGCGCCGTTCGCGGCCTCGCATCCCCGGTCCCTTTCTACCCGGAGGTGCATGATGAGCTGACGTCTACGTGGAGAGCCCCGCTCTCCGCTCGTCTAGGTGCCACCCGCTCCACTCTCTCCACCCTCGACGGCGGAGAGCGCCACGGGTACGACGCAATTCCCCAGGTCGATAGGGCAGTTGCGCACCATCTATGCCCCGGTAGCCCTACCTCCTGGCGGGGTCGCCCCGTACTCCCATCCAAGCCCTGTAGGACAACATCCTTGCTTAACGCGAAGGCCTACACTACGGCTGGACGCGCTGCCTCCACCCTGCATGCGATGGCCCTCCTGCAAGTCCACCAGGCCAAAGCTCTCAGAAACATGCACGGGGTGGACCTGATCCTGATGTGCTGCAGGAACTGCGCTCAGCGACCGACCTCGCCCTGAGAGCGACGAAGGCCACAGCGCAGGCACTCGGACAGACGATGGCCACCCTAGTGGTCCAGGAACGCCATCTTTGGCTCAACCTGGTCGAGATGCGTGAGGCTGACAAAAACCGCTTCCTGGACGCACCTGTCTCCCAGATTGGCCTTTTCGGTGACACCGGCGAGGACTTCGCCCAACAGTTCTCCGCGGTGAAGAAGCAGACGGAGGCCATTTCGCACATCATGCCCCGCCGCAGACCTGCCGCTATGGGCCCTGCCCCGTCTGCCCGCCGATGGCGTCCCCCTGTGAGGAAACCAGCTCCTGCTCCGCCTCAACCTGGGCCCAGCTCTCAGCCCCAGCGTCGAGCACTCCACAGGCGGCGCACGCCCCCGTCTCACGAACCCCCTCCAGGACCTGGAGGGCTCCCAAGCGTTCCTGAGACAGCCGACCCAGAGCCGAAGACGTTAGCTCCGGAGGTGGTAAGACCGCTCCGTCCCCCGGTGGAGGGCCGGGAGGAGAATCCTTTGTTTTTTCATGCGTGGCTTTCGCTTCCCAACGCATCACGCTGGCTGCACCGGACCATTCGACTCGGTTACGCAATTCAGTTTGCCCGGCTCCCGCCCCCCTTCAGGGGCGTCCGCTTTTCCGCAGTACACGGCGAGCACACCAGTTCCCTGCACATGGAAATCGCGACCCTCTTAGCCAAGGGCGCGGTAGAGCCATCCCTCCAACTGAAATGAGGAAGGGTTTCTACAGCCCTTACTTCATTGTACCCAAGAAAGGCGGCGGCTTTGAACCAATCCTGGACTTGCGAGTTTTCAATCGGGCCTTGTTAAAACTCCCGTTCAAAATGCTTACGCAGAGAAATATTCTGGCTGGCGTTCAGCATCTAGATTGGTTCGCAGTGGTGGACCTGAAGGACGCGTACTTCCACGTCTCAATTCTGCCACGACACCGACCCTTCTTACGGTTCGCGTTCGACGGCCAGGTGTTTCAGTACAAAGTCCTCCCCTTCGGCCTGTCTCTGTCCCCTCACGTCTTCAAGAAAGTCGCTGAGGCGGCCCTTGCCCCGCTACGAGTAGCCGGAATCCGCATTCTCAACTACCTCGACGACTGGCTCATCCTAGCACACTCTCGAGAGTTACCATGCACACACAGAGACCAGGTGCTCCGGCACCTCAGCCGCTTGGGGCTTCAGGTCAACTGGGAAAAGAGCAAGCTCACTCCGGTTCAGAGCATCTCTTTTCTCGGGTTGGAGTTAGACTCAGTCTCAATGACAGCACGTCTCACGAGCGAGCGTGCTCAGTCAGTGCTGGACTGCCTCGCTTCCTTCAAGCCAGGCACAGTGGTCCCTCTAAAACTTTTCCAGAGGCTCCTGGAGCATATGGCGTCCTCCGCGGCGGTTGCGCCGTTGGGGTTGATGCATATGAGACCACTCCAGCACTGGCTCCAGACTCGAGTCCCGAGACAAGCATGGCACCACGGCACGCATCGGGTAAGGATCACCCCTGCCTGCCTCAAAACACTCCGACCCTGGACAGACCTCTGCTTTTTACGGGCAGGAGTGCCCCTGCAGCAGGTGTCCCGATGCGTCCTGGTCACAACCGACACCTCCCGGTCCGGGTGGGGTGCCGTGTGCAGCGGGCACGCAGTAGCGGGCCGTTGGAAAGGGGCCCCGCTGCGTTGGAACATCAATTGCCTGGAGTTGCTGACCGTCCTTCTTGCTCTCAGGAAGTTCGGACAGATCGGACAGCACCACGGTGGTGGCGTACATAAATCGGCAAGGTGGCGTATGCTCCCGCCACATGTCACAACTCGCCCGCCGTCTCCTCCTATGGAGCCAGCAGCGACTCAAGTCGCTGCGCGCCACTCACATCCCCGGTAAGCTCAACGTCGTAGCGGACGCGCTATCACGACAACGCCTGCCCGGCGGGGAGTGGAGGCTTCACCCCCAGTCGGTCCAGCTGATTTGGGAACGGTTTGGCAAGGCCCAGGTAGACCTGTTCGCCGCCCAGGAAACCTCCCACTGCCCGCTCTGGTACACCCTAACAGAGGCTCCCCTCGGGACAGACGCGCTGGCACACAGCTGGCCCTTGGGGCTGCGCAAGTACGCATTTCCCCCAGTGAGCCTTCTTGCACCGGTGCTGTGTAAGGTCAGGGAGGACGAGGAGCAAGTCACGTTGGTGGCCCCCTACTGGCCCACTCGGACTTGATTCTCGGAACTCAGGCTTCTCGCGACAGCTCCTCCCTGGCGAATTCCCCTGAGAAAGGACCTCCTCTCTCAGGGACGGGGCATGCTCTGGCACCCGCGCCCAGACCTCTGGAACCTTCACGTCTGGTCCCTGGACGGGACGCGGAAGAGCTAGCCGGCTTACCGGCGACCGTTGTGAATACCATCAACCAAGCCAGAGCCCCCTCTACCAGGCACCTTTACGCCCTAAAGTGGCGCTTGTTCGCAGATTGGTGTTCTTCCCGAGCTGAAGACCCGCAGAGATGCGCGATTAGGTCAGTGCTTCTGTTCCTACAGGAGAGGCTGGACAGGAGGCTGTCCCCGTCCACCCTCAAGGTGTATGTTGCCGCTATCGCCGCCCACCACGATCATGTAGACGGCAAGTCTTTGGGTAAGCATGACCTGATCCTCAGGTTCCTGAGAGGCGCCCGGAGGTTGAATCCCTCCCGGCCAGGCCTAGTTCCCTCCTGGGATCTCTCGGTAGTCTTGGCAGGACTCCAGAGACCTCCCTTCGAGCCGCTCGAATCAGTTGGACTCAGGGCCCTCTCTCTTAAGACGGCCCTGCTGATCGCACTCGCCTCCATCAAGAGGGTCGGGGACCTGCAAGCGTTCTCTGTCGGCGACACTTGCCTGGAGTTCAGTCCGGCAGATACGTCTGTGATCCTAAGACCGCGACCGGGCTATGTGCCCAAGGTTCCTACCACACCATTCCGAGATCAGGTAGTGAACCTGCAAGCGCTGCCCCGGGAGGAGGCAGACCCAGCCCTTTCGTTGCTGTGTCCAGAGCGTGCCCTGCGCATTTACCTGGACCGCACACAGAGCACCAGACGCTCTGAGCAGCTCTTTGTCTGCTTTGGGGGACGGCAGAAAGGGAATGCCGTCTCCAAGCAGAGGCTCGCCCACTGGGTTGTTGACGCCATCACACTGGCTTATCACACCCAGGCCGTGCCCCTTCCCTTGCGGGTCCGAGCTCACTCAACAAGGGGTGTTGCGTCCTCGTGGGCACTGGCCAAGGGCACCTCCCTAGCAGACATCTGTAGAGCCGCGGGTTGGGCAACACCCAACACCTTCGCGAGGTTTTACAACCTCCGCGTTGAGTCGGTTGCCGCTCGTGTTTTGTCAGGTCTGAGCCCGTAGAACTCAAATAACACGTAGACCGACCGGCCGGGTGGATCGCTTGCGCACAGCGCCCTTTTCCTGACGTCAAGGTAAAGTAGTGCGCCTACTTCCCAGTGCGCCCCACTCCGAGTCGGGCCCCTGGTCGTTTCCTCCCCAGCCCCCCGGGTCCGCGGTTCAGCGGAGGAACTCACCGACCCAAGCCACTGCGGGTACCCTGATAGCTACCCTGTACTGGTATAGGTGCTCCGCAGGTAAGGCCTCCTGCTCGGACTCCCCCTGTGTGTATTTCCACGGTTCTGTCCCCTTACGAGCGGACCCCCGTGTCTCCCTTAGGCAGTTACAGCTGCCTCGGTCGCCGTGCTGTAGCAACTCCCCCCTTTCGAGGCTGGATCTACCACCGCAACATACTTTCCACACGAGCCCTAAGACGGCCGTGTGACGTGTCTACCACTTTTCCTCCCCAAGAAAAAGGGCAGGTGTGGTCTCCGCAGGGTCTGGGTAAGACCCCCTTCCCTATATGCGTGTAAGGTCCCCGGCCGTGATTGCTCTATGCGAGAAACATAGAGAGAAAAGAGGCCCAGCCAGGCTGGCCCGTTCCCATGTTGGCAAACATCGCCTTGTTCCCCTCCCAGGGTAACTAGAAGGATTCCGATGTTCTTATGGGGCATTGGGGAAGGGTACGTGCAGCCAGGTACAGACGATGCGTGGCACTGGATGAAATCCCTGCCCGCCTCTGTATCGGCGGTTCACGTACACGGTTCAGCGCATGGCAAGATTGGAATGGGTCCCCTAGTGTCGCTTCTCCGACACAACGTGGAGTGAGCGACAGAAGGGGAACGTTTGGTTGCGTATGTAAGAGGGAGGGAACGACACGTTGTGTCTTTCCTCCACCATGTCGCTGAACCGAGCCACTGTTGTGGCCGGACCATTTCCGGCTCCTCAGAAAAATCCTGAATGAACTCCCGTATTTGCCCCGCTTAAATACCGTATGTCCGGGGGCGGGGTATGCAAATACTGACTGCCAACTCCCATTGGCCCTTTTCAATAGATCAGAGGAGAATATCGGCGCTCAAGAGAGACCCCTAGTGTCGCTTCTCCGACACAACGTGTCGTTCCCTCCCTCGGGGAACGGAGGTTACATACGTAACCAAACGGCTTCACTGAAGAGCTGAGGTAAGAGAATAGACAACATTAGCTAAGTAAAAAATATTATACTATCAGTTTTTATTTGCAATGAAGATACTTTTACAACACGCAGTGTAAGAATATTCTTATAAACTCACTGTGTTTCAGATAGTTATAACTTTTAATATTAATAGAAAAATTTACCCAAAAATTTAAAGTCTGTCATACTCAACCTCATGTCCTTCCAAATCCATGGACTTTCTTTTGCAGAACCCCCAAAAAAGGTATTTTGTATTCCATATAAAGAAAGTAAATGGTGAAAAAATAGCTTGTTTTGGTCACCATCGACTTTCATTATATGGACAAAAACATTCTTTAAAATGTCATCGATTGTGTTCCACAGAAAAAGTCATACAGGTTTGGAAGGACATGAGGTTGAGTAAATAGCTGTGCGTAAGGTCTTATGTAAGTTGGGGTGTAAAGTTCACACTAAGGGCTTTGTAACTACTAGTCAGTTCGTAACTTAGACTGTGCTTAATTTGGTTGCACCACCTGCTCTTAATTCGGCCTTTATCCCTCTCGGAGGCTTGATTAGCCTGATAAGGGACCGGGTGTGTAGAATCACAACCCGGCCCCGCCCTCCGCCCTGCCACAGGGACCTATTATGCAAAATTCACTTTTACATGGTGTTTGTACATAAATGTGAGTTGGCAGTGTGTGTACACAGCCACCCTACAATGTTAAAAGTCCACACACTCCTCTTACTTATATTTCTATTAATCAAAAACAGTGTGTCAAAATGAATGGTTTTTGTTTCTGCTCTAAAGTGACATCATGTTAGAGCAGGCCTTGCCCATGACTGGTGATGGACTCCACCCTATTATCATAGATGTCTGTGTGATCAAACATTTTTTTCCACGCTGGAGCAGATAAAGTGAGAAGAAGAATGTCTCAGCTTCGTAAGTGTCATGAGTGTTCTGTTGTTGGCTGTAAAAGTGAACATAGGAGTCTTCATGCACTCCCAGCATCAGAGCCACTGAAGACACAGTGGACAAGTTTTGTTTTTGAAGGAAATGTGCCCCAAAACATACAAAAACTTGTGTATGTTTGTGCAAATCATTTTACACCATACTGCTTTGTGAATGAGTGTCAATATAAAGCAGGATTTTCAAAAAATTGTATTCACTTTCGTGTTCCAGCATTGTATCCTGAAGATGTAAGTATCACACTTTATATTTAGTGAATATTTGCAAATCTCCTTTCCGAATGTGCTTGTTAGCTGATTCCACGATTAATGCAGCTAAAGTTACCATTGTCTCTGATTGTATTCACAGAGACCAGAGCTATGTCGTTATATTTTATTTTTAACCCAAAAACGCTTACTGTCAGTTACCATTGTCTCTGATTGTATTCATGGAGACCAGAAATATATATATATATATTCATACATATATGGCTAAACTCCAGTATTTTTGCTGTCAGTCATATTGTTTCTGATTTGTTGTTGCTGTAGTAGCCCTCTCCCGGAAAGGGGGCGGGGAGCAGCAGCTCATTTGCATATAAAGATACACACAAAATCGTCACAAATTCCCCGATGGAAGGAACGAGACATTGTGTCGATTGTAGTCTCTTTTGAGAGCCTTGCGTACCTCTGAACTTGAGAAAAGGCCAGTGTCAAGTTGGCAGACTGCAGGACATACGGGTATAAAGGGGAGCGGACCTTTCACCGAGGAGCCGAGAATAAGGTTACGTTACAGTGGTAGGGATAGTGACTTGGCAAGGGGAACACAACGTCTCGTTCCTTCCATCAGGGAATGGAGGTTACAACAGTAACTGTGACGTTCCCCTTCTGTCACTCACTCGACGTTGTGTCGATTGGGGGAACCGTCCAGAAGCCAGTGACATCCAGGCTCTGTGGGTGCCGTGAGAATGGCACGCACCAGCTAGATGACCCAGGAAGTGAGGAAATCACTCTTTTATTAACAATGTGGGTACCGCGGCACAAAGGGGGCGTCGCAACGAAGAATAAGGAAAGCAAGGTTTTCCTCCTGGCCCTCCACTTGGGGACAAAGTGGTCTTGGTACCAGCTCCGGAGCGAACATCTGACTCCCTGGGTCTTCCGTCTCAGGGGTGCTTAGGAGCTTCACAGGTCCTAGAGGGTGTCCTGGACACGGGGGGTGTACACCACCTGCGGGGCGCTCAATGCTAGGGCTGAGAGCTGGGCCCATTTGAAGCAGAGCTGCCTGTGGTTTAGTCACAGGGGGACGCCCTCGGTGGACAGACGGCATGGCTATGAGCGGTGCCCTGGCCCGAGGAACCGATCGAGTAGCCGTGAGGGGGGGACGGAGGTTTCCATTCCACCTCGCGCTCACAGCGGCCCGGGACAGCAAAGCAGACATCCATGCGTCAGGCTCAGACTGGGCGAGAAGACCCGAAGGTGGAAGCCCAGACGTGTCATCAGCATCAGAAGCCGCTGTGACGCTTTCCGATGAAGCGGTGAAATCGTCATCCAATTCCGGGGGCTCGAAGGAGAATTCCGGCTGGCCGTGAGACGAGCCGCACTCATCACGAGCTCGGACGGAAGCAAGCAAGCGTGCCGGCGGGGCGGGTGGTTCGTGGGGTTTTACCCGGCAAAACCAAGCCCGTCGTCATCCCCGAAACACCTTCAACACCAGCCGTCCTCAATCTCGTGGGAAGAAGGAACGACGTGGGAGGAGGGGCTGAAGTGGCTTTCTCTCATGAGAAAAGAAAGCTGCGACCGCAATGTTGCCATAGCTATGATCTCGCACAGAGAACATGAACCATTCATAAAATGCTGCCTGCGTGCGATTACAGCCCAGGCACATGAGGCAGCTTTTATGACCATCAGAAGTGGAGAGAAATCGACTGCATCCAGGAACTACACAGAGGCGGAAGGGCATCTTGAAAAAGACGCGTCCTGAAAAGGATGTTCAACCCCTGCTGTGTATTGCTCTTTTATGAATGGGAACTCAAACTCTTTTAGAGGAAATAAACTCTTTTAGGAGGAGAAACACTCTTTCAGGCAATGAAAGTGCAGTCGAAGCACAACGTCGAGTGAGTGAAAGAAGGGGAACAGCGTGTTTTTGATTCCACCCAAAAAGTTTTTATATTTTATATATAGATTTATACAGTATGCTCTATATATATGTTCATTACTAAACATATTATTTATAGTATAGAAAAAATATTTAAGATATTAAGTATATAAAAAATGAAAGTGTTTTGTAAAAAATCAAAGTAGCTGGTAAAATTTGGCAAAAAAGTAACATGCTCTGTGTTTTGGATACATGTGAAGAAGAATGTCTCTTCTGAGAAATAGTGAGAGATGAAGCAGTGCTGATGTCAAACCTATTGATTTCCTGAGCACTTCAGTGAGGGTGGTCTCAAGCAATCTGAGACACTTGAACATACATGTGTCAATGGCCCTTATACAGTTTTATACTGGTGATAGTATTCAATACCAAAAGACTTGTGGCTCAAAGTGATTCATTTGTTGTACTAAAATGGCTGTAGCAACCTACCAAATGTATTTGCTAGTGCTGCTAGCCAATGAAAAAATAATTTAAGCTGAGAACTTTTTTTTTAATAAATAAATAAAAAACTTGCTATACTAGTTAATCAAAAAGAATATTGTATTATGATTGACATATTCATCTATGAGCTATAAACTGAAAGACTGCTCATGACAAAATATACCAGAAAATATCTTACTTAAGTGAAGTGCTGCTTCCACATAATAGCATTACTTATTGTAGGCTTTAAATATACAATAGATTTTTTATATTAAAATGTCAAACCAGATTGAATGCCTTAAAAAATCTGATGGCAGACATACACTAATGCAACTGTAACACCCATTCCTCTTGGATTTACTTCACATAGACCACAAGAGTGTGAGTGGATCAGGGATAGTCAAATATCATTGAATTCACTGTTCTGTCTGACTCCATAACCTAGGACAGACAGACCACCCCCAGTCCTGAAACCCCCTTTTCCCTTTCTGCCAACCCTTTTAACTGTGCCCTACATAATTGATAGGCCTCGCTGAGTAACATTTTATAAAGGGAGACATTAGAGGCATATTCTGCTTCACAGCTCCCTCAGAAAGTTTGTTTTACCTCACAATTCGTTCTGACAATTTACAGCCTTGGATTGAGGATTAGATGTAAGGGATATGTAACTTGAAATGAATAGTTCATAAGAAAATTAAAATTATTCATTCAAGTAATTATTTACACACCCTTATATCATTCCAAACCTGTATGCTGTTATTTTCCCCATGGAAGACAAAAGGAGAAAGGTTTTAAGAATCTTTACAAGTTTATAGTAAACAAGCTAAAAAAAATGCACCAAAACATTTAGAAAAGTAATCCATATGGCTATATTGCAATTCTTCAAAAGCCATATGACAGCTTTGGGTTGGGAACTGGCAGAAATGTAATTAATTATTAAATGATAAGCCTCCCCTCCACCACTACTTTTATGCTACTTTTATGTTGTGATTTGTAATTTTTGGAGCTTGACAGACATGGACACTGCTGTTGTGTGGCAGAAGCTGCTTTTATACTTTTGTGTTCTGCATAAAAATAACACCTTACAAGTTTGGAACAAAAGGAGCATCAGTAAATAAGAACAGAGCTCCTTTAACTGAATATTCTGGGTTCAATAAAAGTTAAGCTTAATCAACAGCATTTGTGACATAATGTTGATATTACAAAAAGTATTTCAACTCATCATAAAAAAGAGAAGAAAAATCAAGGTTACAATGAGGCACTTACAATGGAAGTAAATGCTACCAAATTTTATAGGCCTTAAAAGGCTGAAATGTGAAGCTTATTGTGATGAGGAGGAGGGTGTGGCCAGGCCGTGTATCAGATGATCAGTGGGTGAGTGAGATAAAAGGGAGCCAGAGACGCCAGTTCGAGAGAAAGAGACACACACGTGGCCGTGCTGCATGTGTGTGTTTATGTATGTTTTACATTAAACATTATGTTGACTGTTCAGCCAGTCCTGCCTCCTTCTTTCCCATCCTTTAACTGTTACAGTGGTGCCGAAACCTGGGAGGAAGGAGGGATAAGCTGTCGCAGAGTCCTTGCCGCGGCCGTCTACCTGGGGATGGAGGGATCGCTGCCAGCCGTCAAGAGCCGGAGTAACTGATACCGTCTGCCGAGAAGGGGAGGATTGGTTCTGTCTGCCAGGGGTCGGAGAGCTCGCTGCCATCCACCGGGGGAGGAGTGAGCTGTCGTCTGCCAGAGAGGTGGAGCGGGTGAGGACCGGGCGACGGCGTGTCCGGGAACCGGCGGGCAACTTTTCTCTCTCTCTTCTCTCTCACTCTTTCTCTGTATGTGTCTCTCGCTCACCCTTTCCTTCTCCCCACGCCTCCCCTCATCTCTCCCTCAAGAGGCGGGGTGGACCACCAGCTGACAGAAAGGCTGGAAGGGCAGAGTCTCCCCTCTAGAGATGTGGGGGGGAGTTGGTCAGTCCAGTGGAATCATGCAGGGGGAGGAGTGTGACGAGGAGGAGGGCGTGATACAGATTAGCCCCATTCACATCCACTGTAAGTGCCTCACTGAAACTCAGATTCTTGCTTTAAAGAAAAGGAGGGACAAGTTGAAATAATATGATGCCACAAATGCTGTCAATTGAGCTTAACTTGTATTAAACCCAGAATATTCCTTTAAAGCTTTGAGGCAGTAAAAGGATAAAAAGGTGAAATGAAATGGTCTTGTAAGACTTGCTCTGCTTGTTAAAAAGCAATTGGACAAGGGACTACAAAAAAGTTTATTACAAAAAAAAGCTCTTAACCAGAGGTTTTCAAAATTTTTGATTTTTGATGCCAAGGACCCCCAAATATGATGATTCCCTTGTGAGGGACCCCTTCCAAAAATATAAAGACAGTTATATATTTTCATGTATAAAGACTAAATTATACTGTTTGAAAAAAATAGTAAGCATGATATAATAAAGACAATATGTTGTTCGCAAAATTAAATAATGGCATTTACTGTATATTTTCATTGTGGTAACGCTAGAAAATATAAACCTGAAGATAAACATTTTCTATTCAAGTCACATTTATTTGTATAGTGCTGTATCGAGTGGAGTGTTGTCCGACATAAGGGGGCACATGGGGGCTCCAGGCTTCTGTCTTCCGCCACACACACCTCTAGAACCGCCACTGCCCCCTGGCACTTCCTTGCGGCCCCCTGAGTGTCCCTACACCTTAGTTTGAAAACCCTGCTCTTAACTATGCTTTGTTAAGAGCTTGTAGGTTTATGTTAAAAGCAAACTTCATTTAAGGACTTTTTTTGAAAGCTAGACTGCTATTAGCAGAACCATGAGGGTAAGGGCTGTGAGGATAATCGTGGATTGCCGTGGAGACAGTTATGCAGTCAGATATACTGTAAATTTACTTATAAAACCCAGCAAGAAACATCAAAGTAAGCAGAAAAACAGAGGATGAGAAAGAACACTGTAAGAGGATAAATTTAATTAGCAAACAATAAAGAGGAGAGGACAGAGAAAGACTGGTAGAACACTGATTAATGTTCACTAATTGCAGTATCATATTAACTGGTAAACACAGTGCTAAAATGGTAAGCCTTTTCCCAAGAGCAAAGACAAAGTAACACAGTTAGCTGGATGTGGGGTAATGGGAGAAGTGTGGTATGGGGAGAGCAGAAGGGACACCCCAATAAAAGTAAAACAAAATTGCAACAAACTGAAAATGCCTTTGGCATTTTAATTAGTATAAAGATCACACATCTCTACAAGTGCATCAGTGCAGCGCATATTAAACAGATGCAGATGTGGAGTACTAAACATTTTATTCCCCCCGACTTCATACTCTTGATTTTAATACTTTAATTTTTCCTTTTGGAGACATAAATATTAGTCTAAAGTCTAATTAGTCATAAAATCTTGAACAGAAATACACTACCAAATCTATTATGAGTTGCACAAGAAACAACAGTGTTTCTCTTAACACAGAGATACAAGACTAGAGTAGAGGGAAGCAAGAGTATGAAAAAGTACCTAAAGTCCACAAACGGATGGTCACTTTTTCACATAAAGAAAGAAGCTTTTATCAAAATACCCAGGAAAGCTATTGGAAAATATTGGCTTAAAAATAAGAACCAAAAAGAAATGGACACAAACACAGAATAGAGAGTTAAGGAAGACAAGAAATGGCAAAACAAGAGACAAAAGAAGGCTAAGTAAATAGCTAAATACCAGCAAGTGTTGGAATAGAAGGGTGGTTTCCTTTCCCTCGATATTGCCCACTTCCAGGTCGCTCAGCCATCCCTCCTTTCTCCTCTTATGTCTTCCTCTCCTACTATACTCTTCTCCCTCTCGTATTTCATGTTTATGCCAGTCCACTCTCCTCAGTCCTGCTCTCTTCTTTTAACCCTCCTTCCTTCTCTCTCTCTCTTTCTCACTCTCCCTGCATTTTCATAATTCCTTCTCAGACACCTCTCTTGTCTGCTTCATTTCTTACGGATAAGTGTAAATAAGATGAGGGGGAGGGGGAGGGAAACCTGCACCGAAAAAAGAGAGCGACTTGTGTGTTAGTGAAAAAGGGCCTCTCAGTGAGAAACAGGCTGTCCCAGAGTGAAAGACACAGCTGAGAGAGAGAGAGAAAGCTGCACTGAGTGGGTTTCTCCCATGCCAGAGGAAATAGAAATACTAGAATGTCTCAAAGCAGTTCAACAGGAAGACACTAAAAGATGATCTGATAAGAGATAGCAGGCAAAGAATAAAGTGTTGTTTAATACAGGATAGGAACAGAGGGCAGATCAAAGTATAGGGATTGAGTGAGAGAGAGAAAAGGGGGTGGCTTCAGACAGAATATCTTAGTGGGAGGGAAAGAGGAGGAAAGAAGCATTGAAGAGAAAGTTGAGGGTTTTATTTTTGCCCTTTTTTCTTGTTCACTTTTTTTGTCAATCAGAATGTGCTATGACGATTACTGCAGCATACAGATGATTCCTTGGTCTTTCATTTATTTTTCTTTGTCAGGAATAAGCTGTAGTCTTGCACTTGAACTTGAAACCCTCACCCTGGTCAGCAACCCCATCCTGGCCTCTCCATGCCCGAGAACCTCTTGCAGGAGAGCCACATATTGAGTCTGGGGGACAGAAAGAGAAAGAACATTGATATGCTGAGCAGAGAAGTGCAGGACAGCCTGAGCTAGTTTTTGACAGATTACTCTTTGAAAAGAAAACTATACTGGAGGCAAAAATTATTTGGACCAAATAATTAAATAAATAAAAATGATTTCTTCATTATTGCAACTACTTTGTTTTAATCCATTTAACGTGTAGCAATAATTTCCATTCTAACTCAATTTTCTTCATCATTAGTTAATATGAAACTTAATATCTTAAAAGAACAGTTCACCCAAAATTTAAATTCTCTCATCATTTACTCACCCTCATGCCATCCCAGATGTGTATGACTTTCTTTCTTCTGCTGAACACAAACAAAGATTTGTAGAAGAATATCTACTTTAAGCTTGGTTCATACAGAAATAGCTCCAAAATCACATGAACACAGCACAAAAAGTAATATATACAACTCCAGTTGTTTAGTCCATGTTTTCAGAAGCAATATGATAGGTGTAGATGAGAAACAGATCAATCAGTCCTTTTTTACTAAAAATTCTCCTCCCTGCCCTTTTAGGTGGCGATATGTACAAAGAATCTGAAATCACAATAAACAAATGAAGAATGTGAAAGTAAAAGTGAAAGTGAAGATGTATAGTTAAAGGACTTAACTGTTGATCTGTTTCTCACCCACACCTGTCATATCGCTTCAGAAGATATGGATTTAACCACTTGAGTTGTATGGATTGCTTTTATGCTGCCTTTATGTGCTTTTGGACCTTCAAAGTTCTGAAGACCATTCACTTGCATTGTATGGACTTACAGAGCTGAGATATTTTTCTAAAAATCTTCATTCATGCTCATTAGAAGAAAAAAATTCATACACATCTGGGATGGCATGAGGATGAGTATAGAATGGGAGAAATAAAATGTTTGCGTGAACTATTCATTTAAGTTTGACATTTTTTACAATGTACAGATATAGAAAGTGTGTACTGTATACTACTTGATTTAGAACATTATAAGTTTCACATACATGTAATATTTTGGCTTTTACTTAACTATAAAATCAAATTAGTTAAAATCAAGTCACAGAATTAACCAAACTCATCCGCGTTACCGGGGCTTAAGCCTCAAATGTTTTTAGTTAAGCCCCAAATGTGTTTATAATATTGTAGGGATGCCAAAAGTACCAGTACTTCGGTATTAAGTCAATACTAAAAAATAAATCTATTTTAATATTAAGTAATATATAGCTTATATAGTAAGTAATGATTACAGTCATTCTACAGAATTGGTAATACCAAATACACATACACTGATTTACTGGCAGCTGCTTTCTAGCACTTGTGCCTATTTGCCTGAATGAAAGAAGAGTGCTCATGATTGCAGCTGTGTGTGTGAATGGTCAAAATGCCTGTCTTAGTAAGATAAAAACTTTAGTCCATACAGAGGCTGTCACGATTCCCTTGTTGTCTGCCCTGGGTTTCACTTGTCTTTGTCCAAAACTACACTTCCCATGATCCCCGGCCCTCATCACTGCCAGCCCTGTGTCATTGTGCTCACCTGATTGTAGTTTGTCATAAACCCTGTTTGTTCTCCATTCCTTTGTCGATCGTCGATGTTTCTGGATGCTTGTTTTGCCTGTTTCCCTGTTTATGTCCTCCGTGTTTTTGTTCCTCCGTGTTTGTTTTATTTTTCCCAATGTGGAGATTTCCTTTGTTCCTGTTTTGTAGTGTTATGATTTTTGCTTTAATAAAGACCTACTGCAATTAGATCCTTGCCCCTCGTCTGCCTTCCTGCTCATCGTAACAGAGGCAGTAAGTACCAAATATTTAGATGTATAACCTTGAAAACTAAGAGCAATATACAGATTTACTCAAGCAATTTGTCAACTTTAAAGGTGCATTCAGTAACTCATCTTGGACTTACAGTGACACCTAGCAGCGTAGATGAAGCATAATCAAAAATTATAAATTTTCAGTTACAGATGCTATTTTAAAAATTCAGTCTGCTATGATTAATTTAATCCAGTTGTTCAATAACAGGGTGCTGAGATTAAGCAAGTAATATTTGACTGGTTATGTGATCCTAACATGGTACCCCCCATGAGGGGACCCTCTCCATGTAGAATAAAACTGCTTTTAAAAGGTTCCTGATATGACTGGAGTCCTCATCTCATGTGAATGGTCATGATTGTATACATATGTTTCAATTGTGCAATTCATTTCTTTCGAAAGTAAACTTTTTTTAATGAGAAACTTTAAGTGCTACTTACATTTTGTGCAGTTTTAAATCATGATCCAGGACACTTTTTTGCAAAACTCTAATAAAGACACAAACCTTTCCAATTTTTATCAACTACCTTTCTCTCATAAGCACATATTTTAGCCTATTTGCTTACAGCCTGCTTACTTCTAAACTAACTTAAAAACACCATATGAATCATTGAAAAAGTTTGTAGTATGCAATGTGGGTTGAACTATGAGAGCTGACATTACAGTGTTAAATGTAACTTCCAAACTTTGAGTGTATTTGAGACTGAGACAAAACTAAGTGGGCCCTTTTAGTTTTAGTTCCAGTAATATTCAAATAAAAATTCTTTATATAAATTACACCTCACTTTTATAATAAACTGTATTATATTACACTTCATATTCATATATAACAGTATTACATTAATCTGGTATATGTCATTCCTCTTGGGTGAACATCATGAACTGTTAGATAATGCTTGGCTGGCTCTTTTTCACTCTCCTTTCGACTTCAGCCCAGAGTCGATGGATTGACAATAAGGAGACTGGTGGTCTAACCACTGCCTTTCAAAATCTAGTGTGAGCTTTCTGCTCTAGTTGGTGCAGAGCTTTGATGAGTTTAGGGGTCACTGAGTTTGTTTCACTAACCATGCATAAGTTTTCACGCAGAAATATAGGTATTTTAAAAACAACGCATTATCTCAGACGCATTCATTAAGCAATGTTTTGTAAGTAACCCTAGAGTAAATCTTACTTATTTCAGAGTAAGAAAATGATGTGTGTTATAGCTCGATCTGGGATATACAGTAGTTCCTGCATAAAATAGCACCCTGAGGCATTTGCACAGCCGTCTCTTTAATCCTATGTGGCATCTAAAAACATTTAGCATCAGTCTTCATATCAAACCGCTTTTGAATAGCATTTTCCCATCCCTTATAGCTCTCCTGTCTTTCACAATCAGTAAAGTGAAGGACTTCTGCCTGGGCTACATTTTTCTTTCCACATTTTAACCTGTTCAGGGGAGTTTGTGAGGAAAGCCTTTATGAGATATTTTGGACGTGTGCTCCCTAATTAAGAATAATCCTGACTCATTAAAATTAGGGTACATGTGTGGTCACACTAGATTTTCCAGACTGTATTGATGCATAGCCTAAATCTGCCTAAATTTAACTTTTTATTTTTAATTTTCAAATTATTTAAAATAAATTTATATAACTACTTGTGTTAGAACTCTGGAATAAAAGTAAATTCTGTAGCACTTGTTTTGCTGCTTGGTGTAATGTAAAGTTATTTTCTATTGACAATGTTTTCTTCAAATGCATGATTCTAAAAAAAATATAGTGGAAACAATATTATAGGAAACTATACTATAGTTTAAGCAGTACAGCACATAATGAAGCATTAAAATTATTATTTGATTATTTATTCAAAAGGTTGGCGGTAGTATTTTCACCGTCTTTCAACTTTTTTAATCATATCAGATTATAGCTACCATTTTTTTATACTGTATATGTGGTCCTTTCAAAGCTCAGCACCACCTTGAGTTAACTGTCCTCCGGATTCAAATTTGAAAAAAAAAATCAATGTTACAAACAAAATAATAATAAATGTAAATATTACACAGTATAAAGTTACTGTATGTGAATACACATTCAAATGAACAATGTGAAATGTGACCAAAATATAGGCCTATGTAGGCTATGAATAAATCTGAAGGATAAGGATCTATTTTTATACCTTTGCACTTCTTTGATGACACTGAGCAACCTGTTAAAAATAATCAAAATTACAGTCTCACCTCTTTAATTGCCCTCTCCCAAAGTTAAAGGACAGATCACGTCACACATTATCTCCCCTCTCCACATGCAAAGAGACAGATCCTTGTGCACACTGCAAACACAAACAACCATCGATCTACTGTAGAATTTGTTAGAGCTGTGGAGGAACATATGGGGAGAAAAGACTGGGTAGATAACGAAGGTCAAAAGAGATGTGTGCTGCAACATTTTTCACCTTCATTAGAGAACCAAACTGGCACTTCATACATAAAATAAAATCATTACCAGAGTGGGAGAACAATCCCATTAGTATCACTTCACTCCTAATGCAGACGAACTGTTGTTGTGTCCAAGGACAATCATTACCTGGGGGTGTGAGAGCATACAAACAGAGTGAGTGTGTGTCAGTGGAGGTAAGTGTGTATGAAGGGATGATAGGCTTATACTAGTACTGATCTTGAAGGCCCATCGCTATCACTATGCATTAAGCTTGCTGGGAGTCCGCAGGAAATCGATGCATTTTTAAAGGCGAAGCAACTAGCACATGGCATTTGGACTTCACTGATTCAAAGTCATTCAAAAGTTGTACATTTTTAAGAAATAAAATGACACAATGAAAATAAAATGCTAAAATGTTATTTTTAAAATTGTATTTTAAAATACTATATGGTCCGCAATTAACATAAATAAACAATTATAAATTAAAGTTATATAAAAACGAATTCACAATTTATGTGCTCAATGCATGGTTTTTTCTCTGTAATTATAGACAATAAAAAATATAGACACAATAAAAAAATGTTTTAACCTTTTTAAACCCTCCAGATAATGTGCATGCATGTTTCCAAGTTGACTGGCAGGAGATGTCTGTATCTAAAAGGTGATTGGCTTTTTTACCTGTAAGGTGGGACATTCTTTTTTTACATCTGACATATTGGGCATTCCAGTTTCTCTAATTCATTTTAATACAAGTGCTCTGTTTGGGGTAAATCTCTGGTTAAGCCAGGGTGGGCTTGAGGCAAGAATGCCACCAAAAGTGACAAAGATGCTCTTGGAATTCAAAAAAAGATTTTCTGTTTTATAACATCTGATATGTTTTTAATATTTAATTCTAAGCCTAGCTACACAGATTATCCCATAAAATATGTTTTGACACTGATTTAATTTTATGGGTAGGTAATATATTCTCAATATAATTATTCAGATTGAGAACTTATGTAAATTAATTGATTAAATTGAAGTATTTTAATAAAAGTGACAGAAATTTTTTTATATGTTTGGATAATAAAATATAAATAAATAAAAACTCAGAAACATAAATAAATCCATGGGGTAACTTTTGCCCCGTTATGTAAAATTTAATTACGGACACTGGTTTAAGCACTCATCTATGAGATACTTTTGATCTTTTTTTTTTTTTTTTTTTTATCATTGATCAAATGTATTTATTTTTTTCTGCCTGGGATTCCATACAGTAAGTGAAAGAAGTGACCCACAAGCTATTTTTCATCCTCCTATATTGTTGCAGATAGCAAGCCATGGATTACATCACGTAAAACTTCATTCAAGTTAGTCCAAATTACCCATGGCTTTTTGATCAAATTAATTGCTTGTTCAATGGCCTCCAGGAAAAAATCCAAACAATCTACTAGCTCAGAACCGGAACTAACCACTGACAAGGAATCTGGAACCAAGAATGTATACAGGCATTGAGGAAAGACAATTGTAGGAGGAAACCGAGAGAATTACACAATTTTTCAATTTCGTTACATCATATATTCAAATTGATTATCCCACTGAAACATTAATGGATCTCACAAGAAAATGTATTGAATATCGGTAATGGCCTTCTGACCCTCTCTCTCTTTTAATCTAAGTCCTCTTTTGGCTATTATTTGCTCTTGATTTAGCAGATGAGACATGATCTGAGCTCTATGATCTCACTGCGTACTCACAGTACTTTTATTTTCTTATGTTCATAATGTCCTGTTAAATGCTTATTTTATATTATATAGTGTATATTGTTATTATAGTTTTTATTTGATTTGATTCATTACCTGGTACCTTATTTTAATTATATCTTTATTGTTATTTGTTACTATTTTATTATTATTATTTGTCTTGTCATTATCTGTTTTGTGTATTAATGCTTTGGCAATAATGTATGTAAACACAATCATGCCAATAAAGTACTTTTTAAATTAAAATTGAAAGAAAGAGAGAGGGGGGACACACTTTCTCCTTCACTGTGAGAAATTTACAGAGTTAAGAGAGAGATACCTCCACAAACTCTCAAACCTCATGCCACAGTTTTCCAGTTTGGCAGAAACCGATCAGATGCTGGTGTTACTGGGGGAGGACCATCATGCATCAATTGCAGTTAAACTTTTGAGCTGCACACCCTCAGAAACCAATTACTGCCTTAATGTACTTCATTCACAGTACTTTTATTATCTTATGTTCATAATGTCCTGTTAAATGCATATTTTATTTTATATTATATAGTGTATATTGTTATTTCTAGTTTTTAATTTTATTTGATTCATTACCTGGCACCTTATTTTATCTTATCATTATTATTTGTCTTGTCATTACCATTATATTAATGCTTTGGCAATATTGTATGTAAACACAATCATGCCAATAAAGTACTTTAAATTGAAAATTGAGAGAGAGAGAGAGCACAAGAGGAGAGAAGGGATCAGTTGTGCCACCTGCTGCATATTAGGAGAAAATCACCCTCTGTCAACATTTCAACAACCTATGCTTTGCAATTACTGACTATATTAATGCTGTAATGTTACATTTTAAATAATGTATGCCTGTGGAATTAGAGGCTACACTTTTGTGCCATCTTCTTGATGATAAAGAATTTGTCAGCTAAGTGAAGCATCTAATGACAACCATGTTCAAGTAATTCAGTCTTTATTGGGCTTTATCAGATTTATCAGTCTTTATTGATTCTGATTGATCTTGTGCTAAGAATCAACTTGTGTATGTTATGTGCTCTTATGTATTGCTATCTGTTTCCTTTAATCTCTGCATAATATATATTTTTAAATATGTGTAATATTTGCCTCAATGTAGTAATGTATAATGCTAGTTTAACACAGTCAGTGTACACTAAACAATCAAAGGCTCGTTAATATTTTAAGACAACACACACAAACAAATAAACAGTGAACATTTTATAGACATCTTTAATAACTGCAGGCATAAATGTAAAAATAAACCTCAATATTTGAGGTCCATTAATGAGGCTAAACACTTAGTGCCTCTCTGACCACTCATTCAGCACTTCAAAATAAAGCCAAATAGAATGTACCACTCATAACATACATACAAACACATGTGTTACAGGGTTTACAAATCATTTTAATTTATCAAATGAATAAATATTATTTTGTCTGCTTGAGAAGTTCACAGACCACTGGTACCCAGACAACCCTAGCAAAGGACAGGCATACAGGTAAATACAATTCAAGGAAAGAGGTGAAATGAGATATTTCACCTCTATATATATATATATATATATATATATATATATATATATATATATTATTTATTTATTTATTTTTATTTTTTAAATGCATCACAGTATAGAAAGTAAATAAAACTTTAAATGCACACATTTTATTTCCTTTACTTCACGATTAAGTACCATTGCCCATATTTGGCTAACTGCAGGCATAAATGTAAGATGGGCGTTGAACTGTACTGTACGGACGAGGAAGTGAATCATTTTAGTTTTTTAGCGTCTACAGTGATTCCCCTCCGAAGGAAGTGAGTAATATGATAATCGTTGACGGTAATAGGACGTGTTTGTTCTTCAGCTGAGCCCAACACGAATGAAGACACGTGGAACAGTTCGAGTCTACTACAACAAGGAAACGTGCTTATTCAGGTTTCCAACCTATTTGGACATAACAGTTTTGAGGAATTAGAAGAGGCAAAGAAAACGGTTTATTCGGCAAGGCTTATTTTGGTAAGGAATTACCATAATGAGTTCTATCGTACTATATATAGGATAAAATATTAGACTATTTCTTGATTGTTTACTGGAAGTACAGCTCATTAAGTTGTGAAACTTATAGCGTTTTCCCTTACATAGATGAACAAAGTTAAACTACGATTATCTTGGTGATGATGTTTCAATGCAATACGTGGGTTTTTAGGTATAATGAACTGTAGGCTGCTTGTAAGTTATCTCTAAAGGAACATTTACAAGTCTTCTTTACAAGAGACATTAATCATTCTAGAGACGTCAATTTGGCCTGAAAATATCTGACAGACAAACAGAAAGTAATAATATTGTCTGATTTCGGGGTTTCTCGTTGGGAATTTCCGATGATGCAGTCAATACTGCTATAATGTATTAGCATGTATATCACAGAATAATGGAGACAAAGTCGTAACAATTTGAATTTAACCGCGAAAATGACAACTTCATTTGATGATGACATTTAAATAGATGTTTGTTTTTATTTATTTCGCTTGCTTGAAGCCCTCAAATTAGAGCATGTGGTGTCCGTCTAGCACGTGCCTGAGTTATGATCCTCTCGCTGCGCTGTAGTCCTTTATAATTGACAATAGCCAAACTTTTAAAATGAGAAATAACATTTTGATATGATATTCACTTTTGAGAATCTGCTTAAAATAACACAAATAAACTCCATTTTGGAGCTTAACAATTTTGGTACCCATTAATTTGCGATATATTTTGCGAGTTGAGATATTCTTCTAAAAATCTTTGTTTATAGAAGAATAAAAGCGGTGAATAAATGGTGAGAGCATTTTAATTTTTGGGTGAACTATCCCTTTAATCAATTGTTGCATTAAACATCAAATCTGATCTTTATACACAACTCTGTTCCAGCCTCCACTCCTCTTCAAAATTAATTTAATTCCATACCTTAATGTGATGATTGTGCAGTGTATTCTCAGATAAATGAGGTCACAGCCTAGACATTGCCCAAACAAAATCTTTGAACAGCTGTTGACGTGCTCACAACATGTGAGTGAGGATGCTGTAAATGTGGAGCAGCTGCTTTGAAACCCAACTGAAACCATGCACCTGCATCATGACATTCTGCTTTATATAGCATTTTGCAGATTCTGTCATCAGAAACCCAACTGTCTGACATTTAAGTGGAAAACAGAGGCAAGTTGAGACTTTTTTTTTTTAAAGAGACTTACTCTTGAATGACTTATTATTGTGTCACTCGTATCAGCATTCTGACTAAGGCATGACTGGACACTTATGTGTTGCTCAAAGTTTGCATAATATTGCACCCTCGGGCTGCGTCAAGCAGAACCAGCACTTTTATAAGGACTGTTTCTTTGCTTAGTCTACTTAGTTATGTAAATATCAGATGGTATCATATTTTTTTCTTTGAGTCACTGTAACAAAAGACTAGACCTACGATGACTAGCCCTGCATCTTTTGCAAGTTATACAAATATTTATTGGGACAGTTGTCATTTGAGGAATGAAAAGCTAAAGGAATATTGGATCTTCAATACAAGTTAAGCTCAATTAATAGCTTTTGTGACAATGTTTTTAACCCCCAAAAAAAATGTATTTAAAAAAAGCAAAAATCGCTGTTACGGTAATGTTCATGCAATGGAAGTAAATGGGGCTTGTCTATAAATGCTAAATTACACATAATAGCATAAAAGTATAGCCACTGACAAGATGTAAATATTATTATACATGTTAACTTAATTTATTGTGATAATGCTTGTACCTTAACTGTGTAAAGTTATATCCAGCATTACATGTCGTGACAACAAAATCCTGAAATCCTGGAAGATGTACAGTAATACTGGATATAACTTTACACAAATATGTTTAGTAAGTGATTTTTTCACAAGAAAATCATGTTCATATGAATGATGTTTACATCTTGTGGCTATACTTTTTAATGTTAATGTGTTTGATGATTATTTGAGCTTTTATGGACTTAATTTACATAATAACAATTTACAGATTGTTGTATATCGTTCTGTAGCTTTTGGTGTGATACTGTATTTTAGGCTAAAAACGTCAACATATCAGGAGGACACATATAAAAATCAGGGGTAAAAGGGTGATTTATAATTGTCATGCCGTCATTTTGATTTAATCAGTGAAAGAAAGGAGGTTTAGAACAACACAGACACTTATTGTTCCTACACAATTGTTACAAATGTACATAAACAACTCACTCAGTGGTGTAATGTAATAAGCCACATTGATACGCTATGTGTCTTCAAAATAAATTTGCCATGGTACACTGTCTATTTTACATAGGCCTATTTCCTCTTGAATTGGTTACGGTCAAAGTCAGGTATCTTGTTCATGATGAACGCACTATGCTCATATTAATTTGCATTGTTTCCAACCTCTACTGCAATCTATTGAGAAAAGGATCCATGTTCGTGTGCAGGACCTAATTTACAACAATACACTTTATTTAGGCTAGTAATACAGGATACTGTTGTAAAATGAGCAACTGTTTTTTTCTTATTTGTATATAATTTGCCTTTAATGCAAATTACAGCTGTGACATGTCAATTCAACAAGTCTTCACATATGATGGAGCTAAATAATAGCTGACACACAGTTGCAACAGGTGTCAGGACAAACAACAAGCACAGTGTTCAGAGAACTTACTCTCTCAGAGAGAGGGTGGTATTACTATGCTAACAAAGGTGACCTACAGCAATGTAGGTGTTTCAGGTTTGTGGTGGAGGATGGGAATTTATTCAGCAAATGTCATTGCTTCTGACAGGTTGAATAAAAACATTTATTTGCTTCTTATCCAAGTTAACCTAAATTTAGCTAAATTGAAAAATGCTTTTTCCAGGCCTTAACCTGAAATTTGCTTTATAAAGGAAAATGTATACAAACATATACAATGAAATACAGGAGGGCGATCAGATATGATCACAGCTCACCTCAACACCTCAGTGTATTTTCATAACATTTTGATTTGTAAGTATAATGAAACCTAATAATTGGAATTTCAATTGGATTTTTCTCTGCAGTGGTAAGGATGAAGAGAGAAGTGAGTGCTGGAGTGAACTTTCTGAAATGCTTGGCGGTGGAACGTGGAGGTGTAGAAGAAATAAAAGCCAAACAGTTTGCTGCTAAGCTACAAGAACTTCTTTTTGAGAAGTTCACAGACCACTGGTACCCAGACAACCCTAGCAAGGGACAGGCATACAGGTAATACAATTCAAGGAAAGAGGTGAAATGAAATATATATATATATATATATATATATTACTTTTTATTAAATGTGTCACAGTATAGAAAGTAAATAAAACTTTAAATGCCACCTTAAAAAGCGATTTATTAAAGACACAGTGCTCACAAAAATTATTTGCACACTTAAGCCACACTTACATTTTTTTAAATTATGAACAGATAATAAGAAAAATAGGTAGCATCTACAATCAAATGATGCTACACCTTTTCTCAGAAGTTCACACAGTTGCTGTATATCAGAGAAACCACTGAAGTAAATTGCATGATCTGCGGACATGTTTCATTACCTTTGACAATCAGAAATAGTCTAAATAATTGTCATTGTTTTGACCATATCTATTGAATTAACATTTAAAACCTAATTAAACAATTTTTTTTAAGTTTTGCTTAACTCTTCCACTCTGGGACATTTTTGGGCTGCCACCTGCAATTTTTCACTCACAAATTTAAAAGCTCACCATTTAAACATACTGTGGACTAGTGCTGCATGAGTAATCATATCGCAATCATGATGTCAGTCTGTGCGATTATATGACAGCAAATGCTGCGATTTTATTAAATAAATAAGTGCATGTGATGTGTGGGCATGACTGCCCATTCACTCGGAGAGCTGTTTGCCCATTTTCTACATCGCTAATAAAGATGACCAGTCAGTCTCAGTTAAGGAGTGGCACGTGTGGTCATGTCATGTGAGTTTCCGGTGTTCAGGGTGGAAATCTATGAGGTGCCCCTAGGGACATTATTCAGAATTACCATGCACATACATGTACTTTTCCTCTCACATACACATATGAAACCAAATTCATTCACATACTATAGTGAAATGCTCACACACATACAAGTGAAATGCTTTTACAAACACAACTGAAACGCTCTCATACATACAACTGAAAATATTACGCTCACACACACAACTGAAATGCTCACACACACACAACTGAAATGCTCTCACACACACAACTGAAATGCTCACACACACACACACGCAACTGAAATGCTCTCACACACGCAACTGAAATGCTCTCACACACGCATCTGAAATGCTCTCACACACGCAACTGAAACGCACTCACACACACAACTGAAACGCGCTCTCACACACACAAGTGAAATGCTCTCATACATACAACTAAAATGATTACACTCTCACACACACAACTGAAAAGCATTTCAGTATGTTGTATGCAAGCATTTCAGTATGTTGTATGCAAGCATTTCAGTTGAAACGGAAGGTGGTTAAAGTACCCACTCCACTCCAGTTGGTGGCAGTAGTGCACCTCAAGACGAATAACTAGAAGCTGTTGAAAGAAAGCATAGTAGAAAACCGCGCCTTCCACAACATAGCGACTGTTGACCGTTAGTTAAGCCCGCCAATTGCGCTACACCAATGTCTTCCCAACAACAGCAAAGAACATTAGTTGATGCAGCGGGCTTGCTGAACACCATATTGGCTTCAGCGGAGACCATCAGAACACTGTCAAATGCCACAACAATCGGGCAGCAGCCGACCGTTGCAACTCCAAGTGTGGACACGTCGATGGGCGATCACCTAGCGTAGCTCTTCCCTTCCGCCAGCGTAGCAGCGTTGCATTGTCAACTGCAGGTCCAGTCAGGAAGAGCGTGCTCCACCACGTTATCAAGCACAGCAATGTTTCAGCCCATGGACGTCAGGCAAAAGGAGAACAAGGTTAAGTTAGCTAGAAACCAGCTTGCTTCAGCTTGTCATTTTTAAAACTAGGAAGACCACTAATCACAGCACCTAACTTAAGTTAGCTGTAGATAACGTGATGTATCCTCCAAACACCCATTTTCGTCATTAGGAAATAAAAATGACAAGCTGAAGCAAGCTGGTTTCTAGCTAACTTACCTTGTTCTCCTTTGCCTGACGTCCATGGGCTGAAACATTGCTGTGCTTGATAACGTGGTGGAGCACGTTCTCCTGACTGGACCTGCAGTTGACAATGCAACGCTGCTACGCTGGCGGAAGGAAGAGCGACGCTAGGTGATCGTCCATCGACGTCCACACTTGAGTTGCAACGTCGGCTGCTGCCATTGTTGTGGCATTTGACAGTGTTCTGATGGTCTCGCTGAAGCCAATATGATGTTCAGCAAGCCCGCTGCATCGACTAATGTTCTTTGCTGTTGTTGGGAAGACATTGGTGTAGCGCAATTGGCGGGCGAACTAACGGTCACCAGTCGCTTATGTTGTTGAAGGCGCGTTTTTTTACTATTAGGCGATGAGCCGGACCTCGAAATTATGAATTTAATACTTACCTCACAGCTGTGTAAGTCTTTTTTTGCTGAGGTCATGTAATAAAATCGTATAAGTACTACAGACATTGTTTCCAACTTTGTTGTTTGCACATTTGACGCAAAATGTCCTTACAAACTCTTACTTTTTTAAACCGGCAAATAAGCAGGAGTACTAATCATAACGTTAGAAAACCTCCGTTTCCTTGACAACCAATGTAAATAATGAACACAGATGACCAGGAAGCTGCGTTCTTGAAATTACAATTTTGCTGTAAATCATTAAAAATGTAAATTTAGTTCTGTAGTTCAGTAATACTGAGGTAAAAATGAGGTGTTTTATCCATTTAGCCTCAAATGTAAAAAGCCCTGTAACCCCCCTTTCCCAGACAAGTTGGGCAAAGATTGTTCAATGTACAAATTTATGGGTGAACCTGCAAACCACAGAGAGTACAGTAGCTGAAAAAGCCGTATTGGCATTTAACTTAAATTCGAAGACGTCCAAGATGTGCCGGCTAATGTTGGATTTCACAGAGAATGCTACATGCTCTTCACCAACAAAGAACACATAAGAAGAGCACGTAAGAAGATAGAAAATGCAGCTAACAACAGTGAAGGTTTGTATCAAATGTATAATTTTTATATAAAACGTTTCATTTATATACGTTTAACCCCTTACTAGTCAGCCCCAATTTTGGCAAGTGATGCATTCATGACATCCCCAAAATAAAAAGGTTGCTGCTCAGAAGTCATTCTGAATATACACATAACCAACATATATTTAGAAAGCCAACCCTTGAGAGTTTACATTTCAAGACTCAAAATTAACCAGACTGTTATTAATATTGAGATATATAAGCTCAAACATAGAAACAAAAACAACAAATATTAAGAATATATTTATAAAATGTATAAAAATATTATGTGAATTTAGGATTGCAACTTATAACCACAACTAAAACATGGGGATTTTTTTAAAGACAATCATCCCGCACATCCTATTCAATATTCTATAATAAAATCAACTAATCGAATATTCGAAAATCGTGACTCATCCCTAATTAATATAGTATTTCAGTGCAAGTGGATGACATGACAAGTAGCAAAAGGCAGTGCAGTATTTGTGTATGTGGGGTCAAATGTTCATAGCAAATTTAAAAATAAAAAAAATAAACCAATGTAGAAGCATCATAGTGTAAACTACCAGTGTATTTGTGCAAGAGTCAATCAGCTGCCCTTAGGTTATTGGAGGGTGGGGGTGGAAGGAAGAGGCTCTCTATGATTCCCCTATAGAAAGTTAAGGGGATGGATTTGTGGGAGATGAGCCTTCCTCAACTGTGGGAGGAAGTGCAGAGGTTTTTGGACTTTCTTGGCCAGGTTCTGTTGGTGGTGTCGATAGATCAAGATGGGTCATCTGTGATGTGGATACTAAGCAACTCCGTGATCTTGACCTGCTCCATTCATGGTGCTGTTGATGTGATGATTGTCAACGATCACCTCTGTAGTCATTTGGGTGTGGAGAGATATGATGTTGTCCTGTCCGTGTCTGTGTGTTAGATAAACAACTGAATTATATTCAGATAAATAAACACAGAAAGCACACATTACTAGATAATTTTAAATCACATAAGCTACCATGCACAGAATTGTGTCATTGTATAAACTGAGACGATCAACCATAAATGGCTTATATAACTCCATGACTACCACTATAAAGTTGATTTGAAATAATTTATTTGTTTTGCTTTGCACTCTTTTTAGCTGATAATTAGTCTAGCTTACTTGTAGCCTAGGTAGCTTGCTATAAACCAATCCAACCTTGACATACCTGTCAAATTATTTCCTACTGTCTTCCCGTTTAAATATTTACCCGTAATAATCCCGTATTTGAATACTCTTTGCTTAGTTCATTGTCTATGTACCGAATGATTTGGATTAGCCTAAGCAACATACCGTTAGACCTAGCTTTACTGCTCCACTACCAACATTCTTTCGTGGCTACTGTTCTCATCAACGACAACGCATATATTCACGACGAAGTATAGCTTGCAGTCTTAAATACAACTTATATGAAAAGCATTAAGATATAGGGGTGTATAATCATTGTAAAACAAATCTTACATTGACGTTGTCTTGCCGAGACACACCGGTCTCTCCAGGTTGGGTTGTAGACTCATTTGGCTTCAGACTGGCGCGAGTCACGCGACGCCGGTTCAACGAATAACGTGATTGGCCAAATCAATTCAACAAGGTAACAACACAAGCGTTGATTGGATCTCACTCCGGCCAACGTTTGTGATCAGCTAGCGAAATTAAATCTATTTTTATACTTTAATGTGCAACAATTGGCGTTGGAAACAATCGGTAATCTTTTTGTGAATTATTCATACAAACAAATAAAAAAAATGAGCCAGACAGCTGCTGGGTAACTATCAAATCAAAAACTAAATGAGATAGACGGACTCGGCCCACCGCCTATATGCTTTCTTTCAACAGCTTCTAGTCATTCGTCTTGAGGTGCACTACTGCCACCAACTGGAGTGGAGTGGGTACTTTAACCACCTTCCGTTTCAACTGAAATGCTTGCATACAACATACTGAAATGCTTTTCAGTTGTGTGTGTGAGAGTGTAATCATTTTAGTTGTATGTATGAGAGCATTTCACTTGTGTGTGTGAGAGCGCGTTTCAGTTGTGTGTGTGAGTGCGTTTCAGTTGCGTGGTTGTGAGCATTTCAGTTGTGTGTGTGAGAGCATTTCAGTTGTGTGTGTGTGTGAGCATTTCAGTTGTGTGTGTGAGAGCATTTCAGTTGTTTGTGTGAGCGTAATATTTTCAGTTGTATGTATGAGAGCGTTTCAGTTGTGTTTGTAAAAGCATTTCACTTGTATGTGTGTGAGCATTTCACTATAGTATGTGAATGAATTTGGTTTCATATGTGTATGTGAGGAAAAGTACATGTATGTGCATGGTAATTCTGAATAATGTCCCTAGGGGCACCTCATAGAAATCAGTTGAAGATGGATGCAGGGAAGACCGACACTGAACTGGTGGCCAGAAAAAAATAACACAGAAATACAGATCACGGCTTGGCGATATGTCTTTATTTAATCAATAATTAAAGTTAATATAATACGGGAGCGTGGCATGAAAAAAAGCACAAACTCCAAAACTGTCATTCTCTGTGCGGTCAGAGCTGCTTTAACCAGTCGCGGAAGAGACCAAATCTGACCGGGAGTCGAGACCGGGAGAGATATAAAGTTCCGCCGGGTGATGCGCACTCTAACACGGAGATGCTTGTCTCTCACTCCCGCTGTCTGCAGCTCGAGTGTCTGATGGAAACACAGATCACAGGTTTGCAATAAATCTTTATTTTATCCTTAAAGTTAATATAACACGGGAGTGTGCCATGTCAATAAACACAAACTCAAAAACTGTCATTCTCGGTGCGGTCAGAGCCGCTTCAACCAGTCGCTGAAGAGACCAAATCTGACCGGGAGTCGATACCGTGAGAGATTTCAGAGTTTATACAAAGTACAACTTACATCCTGCTTAAATGTACCTGTTTGTTTGGACAATCTCATTTTTGTGAAAATGTGTATGTTCTTAGTTATTGTTGCATTTTATTTAGGTGTAATATTGAGAAAATAACAAGTTTGTAGTAATACAAAGATGTTATTATTTAATTTTGTAAACAGTATTTTAATTTGAAAACACTGCATTTATAGTTGTTGCTAGTTTGTATGTTTGAGTTGAGAAATACACATTTCAGCATTCAGTCATTTATTTGTGCATTTTCCTTGATAACCAAGCAAGTTAACGCATGATACAATTTGATTATTATATCGCAAATCGCACTATTAACCGCAATATGACTTTCCCCCAAATCATGCAGCCTACTGTGGACTAATTGCCAAAAATTTGTCTAATTTTTTCAAATAATATATTTTATGTTTTTTGTTGTCCTACTTTGTAAGCATGTAATTCTGGTTCTGTTCACTCCATTTCCCTCCAAAAAGATGGCAGCAAGTACTATAATTTTTTTTTCTTTTTAAGATCACAAAATGTTGATATGAAATGTAGGTGGTGCTCTAACGCATTTTAGCCCTCCGTTGTGGTCGTCCATAGATATTCAATCTCTGATATGACACTGAGTGGACTAGAACCTCAATCAGGATTTTATCATCAGTATATAACAAACAATGATTTGTTTAGCATACTTCTACCGCTGCACCATCGAGAGCATCCTCACCAACTTTGTTACTGTTTGGTATAGCAACTGCTCTGCCCATGACTGTAAAGCACTGCAGAGTGTGGTGAAAACTGCCCAACGCATCACCGGTTCCTCACTCCCCTCCATCGAGGCCATCCAGGGCAAACGATGCTTGCGTAAGGCACACAGCATCAAAGACTGTTCCCACCCCAACCACAGACTGTTCACCCCACTCCCCTCCGGGAGGCGTTTCAGGTCCCTCCACACCTGAACCAGCAGGTTCAGAGGAAGCTTCTTTCCTGCGGCTGTCACCCTACTGAACTCTAGCTCTGCATCCTCTAGCTTTGACCCCTATCCCTCCCATTCTTTTCTATTTATTTATTTAAATATGTACATACTGTAATTACACCTATGCATAGCCATATTCTACTGCTCTTCATACTATTCATCCTGCACATGCTCTTATAATGTTACCACACTGCACATAGTTGTACATATGTGTCTATATGTTTCATACAGAACATCCATATTTACGCTTATTATATATATATATATATTCTGCCAATATACTGCATATCTATATTATTCTTTCTACTTTTAATGTCACTGCTACTACATTGTACATATCTGTACATGTTGTTCATATTACATAGCCATATTTATTCTGCTCTTTTAATGCAATACATTTCTTGTCCTGCCTTTGCACCACCTGTCTACACTTGAATTTGAACATTGCACATTTCTGCTTTTTTTGCACTTCTGGTTGGATGCAAACTGTATTTCGTTGTCTTTGTACTTGTACTCTGCACAATGACAATAAAGTTGAATCTAATCTAATCTAATAACATTGGATTATTCACATAAGCAAGCTCACAGTAAAAAAATAAAGGCTACATTTTTTAAAACCGCCCAAGTTAAAACCAGATATAAAGTTTAGCTATTACAGCAGCGATTGACACATAAGAGACATTTGTATTTGATGTCTAATAGAAGTCATATTTCACTTTACAATTCTTTTGAACATTTTCTAACTTTGGTATTAGGGCAACAAAATAAATACCTTCCTGAGAAAGAGAGCTTTTATTTGATATATGATTTGTCTTTTTAAAAATGGAAAGACTTATTTTCATATTAATATTTCTACCACATTACCTCTAGGTGGCGCTGATTTGTGACAAAGGTTTTCAGGCCTATTGTTATTTTTTTTTGTAATATAACAGTAACAGAAGTGATGGTTATCTGTGAAAAAGTTCAGATTCTAAGCTTTCAAACGATACCACATTGAATGTGGATGCCCTTACCACATTCAGACGGGCGCTCAACCATGTCCTCACCTCCACCGCCCAACTCAGGCTGGGGGAACAGTCTGGCTTCCCCCTTTCTGGAGAGAGTCTTTGACAGCCATCTGTGTCCCCGATCTGTGGACCTATCCCAATTCAGAGCATCATTGTGCACAAACTTATGAATAATATTTTTTAAGGTTTTATTAAATCGTTCGACCAAGCCGTCCATTTGTGGATTCTACACGCTTTACGAATCGATTTAATACCGAATAATTCATACAGCTCGCATAGTTTATGTAATTTCTTTTGGAATCCCCACTTGGGAGATTATTCTGAAGAGTGCTTCCGAAACACTATGTGCTGAGATATTGTGAAGAGGCACTGCTTCCAGGTATCATGTTGCCTAGTCCACCAGAATAAACAAAACAATGCCCACGTACTGACCGTTCTAATGGCCTAACAAGGTCCATGCCAACTCTATCAAAGGGAACCTTGATCAACGGAAGAGTGTAATGGTGCTTTGAGTGGCAGCAGATTCGCCAGCTGACATTGGCAGCATGTCGCACACCACTGGCTAACATCCCTGTGCATGTCTGGCCAATAGAAATGGGCCATGAGACGGCTTAGTGTATTCTCCTGTCCCATATGACCTGCCATCGGACTATGATGAGCCGACTGGAACAACATTTTGCGATGGCTCCTTGGTATTAACAACTGGGTTGTATCTTCCTTTTTCGGAGTGTCCTGCGTTACTCGATAAAACCGATCATTTGAGAAATGCAGATATGCAAGTGCAATGTGCGGCTGAAGGTGCTGACCATGCTTGAGTCTTGCGTCTGCTCCAGAGGAAAATCATCAGCGAGAATTCCCCTAAGGGCTGGCTTGCTACATCATCCTGACATGGAGCTGATGTAGACGGCCCAGACTCAGTGGATGTGAGGCGGTAACTAACCACAGTTTGGTGCGAAAAGTGCTAATCAATCCCAGAACAACAGCAAATTACCTTGTGAAAATGCTGGAGGAAACAGGTAGACAAGTATCTATATCTACAGTAAAACGGGTCCAATATTGACATAACTTCAAAGGCTGCTCAGCAAAGGAAGAAGCCTCTGCTCCAAAACTGCCATAAAAAGCCAGACTACTGTTTGCTAGTGCACATGGGGACAAAGACATTACTTTTTGGAGAAATGGCCTCCGGTCTAATTAAACAAATTGAACTGTTTGGCCATAATGACATTTGTTATGTTTGGAGGAAAAAGGGTGAGGCTTGCAAGCCAAAGAACCATCCAAAGTGTGAACATGACAGCATCATGTTGTGGGGGTGCTTTGCTGCAGGAGGTATTGATGCACTTCACTAAATTGGGCAATATGGAGGGTGAACTTTGGTCTCAATACAGTGCATCCGGAAAGTATTCACTTTTTTGGGGGTGTAAAACTTTAATTTGATTCATCTACAGATACACAAAATCATGGCTAGTATTAATGGTGATTGTATCGGAACGCACTTCACTCGTACCGATCGATTTTGAAAAATAAATAAAATGACACCAAATTACTCAAATTACACTTCAAAACAAAACCTAAAATATAAAATCAAAACAAGGTTTAAAAAAATTCAAATGATAATTGAAAAAGCCATGACCTTAGATGTTAACAAATCAATTCATTTCTCAATCTAATTTTCTCAAAACGGCTATGACCGTGATTGTCAAGGACTTACCGTTGTGTACGATCGTAGCTCTGCTTTGCGCAATTGTTTTAACAAGTTTCACACGTCTCCTCAAAACCCTTTCGAATATTTATGTTAATGTTTTTTAAAGGAAAGAGTCACTGCTGAAAAGAGATGGGAAGAAAAAGTTATGTTTGTAAAAGTAAACCCTAATGTAGACATTGTTATTGGCCTTGAAGGTTAGTTATATATTTTATTTTATTTTTAATTATGCTTTCTCTGCCCCTGAAACATGATAGGACCAAAGGTGGTCTTCCCCTTCCCATTGAGGACCTGAAAATTAGCACAAAACAAAAGCTATGCAACGTGTGTCTTGTTGACGGTAACGCACCTTAAAAAAAACAAGTTACAGACCTGTATAGGGAGCGGAGGCACTTCCACTGTCAGAGCCACATGTCGAGTCACAACAACCACAAACTTGGTCATTGCCATCAGCAGCAAACCACCTGCAATTTGGAATTGAGATACTGCTCCTTCAACTTGAGGAAACTCAATATGTTAAGAAACTCACCCATTGGCATAGAAGGAACAAGACTTGTGCTGGGAATCAGGGGGTGTGGTGACAAGAGTGGCCTTCAGAATGCCTGTGATGTAGATAATGAATGACTGTCTCCCTGCTGGAAAATGAAGGCTTCTAAATGGAATTGTATTTTGTCCATCCGAGTTTGAGACAGGAAGTAGGAGTTGAACCTGTGGTCTTGCAATCCACAAAGCACCTAAAGACAATTGAGTTACCAAGATTGCATTCCTAGTTAAAGTTGGCTAAAGCTGTACATGTAGAACTAGATAAAGCAGTCCAAGGGAGCTACCAATATGGCTGCCAAACAGCATTGTAGTAACCATCTAAAAGTAGCCATGCTTACATTTAAAAATGAACCAGTTCAAACAAGCAACTCCATTTAGTTGAGCCCATGCAGCTTTTAAGTGAAATAGTAAATAACCAATGTGTCACTATTGGTTTCAATGACTTGCCGCATTAAGAGGTATTAAATATTTTCTTAAATTAGCGTCAACATAGTCAGCTACCCATTAAGGGCTAGTAGTGTAGCAAAGTACGTAAAAAAGGGCAACTTAAAATAGTTTAGCTACTTGCAAGTAGCTAGAAGCCTTGAAAGATAAAACTGCCACCAAATATACCGACATGCCTTAAAGGCACTTGGTATCAGGGAACACGGGTCGCACAATATGTTATGCTTAATTTATGGGTCTAGAACAAACTCTTAGCCTACATACAAGCAATTATAAGTGATGCTTGCCTTAGAAAGCACTATGAATTAAACTGCTGAAAGGCGCAATATCTTTTACCTTGGATAATGACACAGAATGCCAATGCTTGCACTATCAGCCCTGAAAATCGGAATTCCAGAAAATGTCTCCGGGGTGTAAGGGCAAAGGTGTAGACAAGCTCATTGGTCATTTGTAAAACGATTGCAGTGGTTAGAAGCAGATGTTCATACTCAACTACAATGTACACAGTTCTCACCATCAGCACACTATTGCAGTCCTGTAGCTCATTCTCAAAGATGATCACCTTAGAATCAAAGTCTTCACCAAGAGCAAAACATCCTCCCAAAGTAAGACCAGATAGCTGGATCAAATGACCGTTACTAAAGTCTTGCTTTGCTTCTACAAGTACCGTACTCAGTCCACACCGAACAGCTAGGAGTTACAGGCTGTCTCAACTGAAAATCCACTGCAAATTCACTCAGTACAGGATATTTCCAGTCCAATGGCTTCACTGGAACTTGCATTAGTTGCTTGGACTGAAAAGCAAGAGGATCTTAGCAAGGTTTTTGGAATCACCACTCAAAGGTCTCAAATACTGAGCAGCCATTTGCAGAGGGTTCCAAAGACCAGGAGGTGAAGAGACAAGACCTCTGGATGCAGGTGCCACAGGAGCCAGGTCTGATTTTGGCCCTGTGCTTCTCGGACTTTGAAAGTGCCTTGAATGTTTCTATGCATCGTAGCAACTAAAAACAGCAAACATGAAAACCCCAACTACACCTAAACTGTCCAGTTTGACAAATCTTCACACAATGCCACAATACTCACCACTGCTTAGCTTGGCCATTAAATACATTAAACTCCTCCCCTTTCAGCTTAATTAATCATCTTAATTCTGCTCTGGACCTGCAGAGTTCAAGCATTAACAAATGACAAAGTCATGTAAAGGCACTAGCCCACAGTATGTACATAAATACACTGAAATACGAGATAATAAAATTTATAAAAATAAAAAGCAAGAACATTTCAAAACCAAGTAAGGAAAAAAGATAAATAAATCACGATATTCATAATATTACTTCACTCTTTTCCTCCCTTCTATGATTCCTCAGATGCATAAGACTAAATGAAGGAGTTCCCTGTGATAAATCAGTGTTACAAGCGTGCTTGGAGAGTGGCATAAAGCCATCTGAATTGGGCTTTCCTCATGAGATCACAGTATGGATTGATCCAATGGATGTGTGTGTACGGTAAGTTTTAAAATATTTCAATGTTAGGCCTGAGGTTTGACAGTGATGTTTGTCAAATCAAAGAAAAACTGTTTTGATCGATCAACCTCTTTTTATATATAATTATACATGATCACTAATCATTTAAAGTTAGAAGTAATCACTTACATTCATGTTTCCTTGTAGCTCAGGAGAGAACTGCAGATATTTTACAGTGGCTCACTTCGAAAAAGAAGAGGAGGACGTAAAGAAGATTCACTATAATCAGGATGACACTTTTAGCCTAGTGGATTCTGTGAATCTGGAAACCTCTGACTATCACTCAGCGACCTCCTCTGACTGTGGATCAGCTGTCCCAAGTGATACAGAAGAGGAGATGAAAGGGGAAGTAACAAAAAAAGAGGAAGAGAAAGTAGTAAAGAATGCAAGTCCTACAACAAGATCCAAGGCAAGGGAACCAAGAGGGCCACGCAAGTTTCCTCAAGCTCAGGTAAATATCGTGATCCATTTCTTTAAGATTACTTGAGCTGGGGGCTGCTACATTCAAGCTGAATGATCATCCGTACTGCAGACTGAAACATCAGAATTACTTATGCACTTATGCCTGTATTTTAGACATTGATTTGAATTACAGCTCTATAGATTGACATTCTAAATGTGATCTCTGTCATTAACAGATCCCTGGTCCGCAGTACTTTTATCACCCTACACTAATGTGGCCCCAGTTCAAGAAAAAGAGAGGCATGTGCTTCACGACCATATGTGCACCGGCACCTTCTCCCATGTTTGCTTATTACATCCTCCCCAAATCCTCCCCTCAGTTCATTGTGCCTCACGCTACTTTGCAAACTTGGGGGACAGTGAAAGGATGAAGAACTCAAACCCAATTAGCACATACACCTGGTATGTTGGAGTATATGTATACTGTGAGGCATATCGGCCACTCTGAAGAGCTTTTAATAGCTTTTCATAATGAAATTATAAAATATTTGAGATTCATGTCAAACATGCCAACACTTTAGAAAATTTTTCCTTTTCACTTACTCTGTTATTATTTAGGTTTTCCTAATAATATTAAACCTTAAACAAAATAATTTATTCAAACTGCTCTTGCACCAAATCAATCTGTTTTTGCTTGTTCACAAACTTTACAGGAATATTTCTCAACTACTGTACTTTGCCAAAGTTGAATTGCTGTATATTTGGAAGTGTTTTGAAATCGCACCTTTTATGCCTGCTTATGTAGTCAATTTTTAACATTATTATTTATATAATGTGTTTAAGTGGTATTTTATGCAATAGAAAATATTGAGTTAATGTAATATTTCACAATGAAAACACATTCCAGAATATAAATAGACCAACCAGCAGTTCACCTCAGGTGTGATTGCCTTTAAAGTCAGCAATACCTCTGAAAATACTAAGTCACATATACCTCTTCTATACAAAACTTAATTTTATATATTGAAGCCAAAGAAAGCTCTTGCAGTTGAATAAATACTTTTTGCTGCCTATGCTATAGATATTGCTCCTGACTAATGTGAATTTACTCATTCACTGTGGAATCATATCAGCTCAAGATTTAATAATCATATCTGCTTAGGATGTAGAAAGGACTGCATTAATATAAAGATTTTATCTCATTAATTGTGCTTGATTTAATGCACAGTGATGCTGTAGAACTTATACCTTTGTTAAGTAAATTGTTATTGTATTGTAATTTATTTCAAAAACCCTAGGCGGTAATAATATCTGAATCACAATAATTTGTGATTCAGGTGTTGCAGCCAATGTTTGTTTGTACATAATAGATTGTCTTTTGGTCCTAAAGAGAGATGCTGATTTTTATTTTTAATTGAATTGCATGTAATAGTGTATACTGTTCCCATCCCACCACTGCTGCTTGTTTATTGTTCCAGTATACCAAAATAATGGTACAGTATCTAAATCTTATTTTTATTAAGTACACGATAATGACTGATTTAAACTTTTAAAGGGGTGAAGGGTTTGTCTTAAAATATAAATGCCTTTCAACATTGGAATTTTACTGTACTTTTGTTTGTATCTTTGTTTTTATTGTAGAATTTAATCAAGTTAATTTTTGTACATGCAACTTACAACTGTTTCTACCTTTACAAACCTCTGACTGTTTTCTTAGTTTGAACTTCAAATGAATATTTATTTGTGCATGCTTTCTCTGCCTTCTTTTGACTAATTGTTTGTGCTTATGCAATCACTGTAAATATTGCTTAAGCCTTAGCAAAAGGGTAATGAGATGAATTGTGGTTCTCTGTACATTTTCTTGTTGTTACAAATATTTATTTTATTAATAAAACAACAACAACCTTTTCCATTTTATTGTTTATTGTGAGATATTAATATCTCACAGAGTTGACACATTGCATTTGTTACTCTATTACACAGTGTCTTGTTTAATTCTGGAATTAATCTTTTTCAGAATTCTACTATTAATATGGTCCATGTAACACTTTACAATTCATTTTTCAGACCATACAATCCAAATGTAGAAATAGAAAAATTATTTGAAATTTTTCCAGTTATTTGAAGAATGGATCATTATCCTTTCTCTCATTTTCTTCAATTTTACTTGTTCTAAATTGAGACTTATTCATAATTATTTTTTAAATATTTGACTTATCTCTTTGTCCTGCAATTTGCACTGTGGGCTGTACCATTAGCATAGGGTGTGGGTTAGGAAATGGACTGCATGTACATTGATGAGTAGTTTAAAAGGCTTGCCCATGGGTCAACAACAGAAGGCACACGTGCCACCTTTGCCAAGTGGAGGGGTTGGCACATGGGCCAGTAGCAAGGGAGGGGACAAACCAACTTGGTGTCAAGCACTTCTCCACACTTGAATTGGGTGAAAAAATAATTGTAAAGCATTACACATTATTATTCTATTCATTGACTTAAAAATTAACAAGCTCAAACATCTTTAAAGTGTTTTAGAACCCTCCTCGTTGCAACTTTCCATAAAGCAAGTTTGTTACATTTTAAAAATCAAAAGAACTAACATGATGAACTAACATGAACTAATGATAAACAAATAGTATATTTATTAACTAACATTAATAAAGATTAATAAACGATGTAAAAGCAAAATACACTGATGAGCCTCACAGATAAAGCGAATAACGTTGATAACCTCCTAACAAGGCCACATGTCAAGGTCTGGGTAGATTAGATGGTAAGCATTCAATAAGTTCTCATAGCCAACATGTTAAATGCAGGACCTGATGGTAGAAATGGGCAGGAGTAAAGACCTGAATGACTTTGAACTGGGCCAGATTGTTATGCCCAGACGACTGGACCAGAGCATCTCTGAAATGCCAAGGCTTGTGGGGTGCTCCCGGTCAGCAGTTGTGAGTACCTACTGACAGTGATCTGAGTAGGGACAAACCACAAAACGGCAAAAGGGTGTTGAGAGCCCAAGGCTCATCGATGTGCGAGGCAACGAAGGCTATCCTGTCTGGTCCGAACCGACAGAAGATCTAATGTAGCACAAGTCACAGAAACTTTTAATGATGGTTATGTGAGGAATGTGTCACAACACAGAGTGCATCGCTGTGTATGGGGCTGCGTAGCCGCAGACCAGTCAGAGTGTCCATGATGATCCTTGTCCATCTTCGAAAGTGCCTACAATGGGCTCGCAAGCATCGGAACTGGACCTTTGAGCAGTGGAAGCATGCTGGCTGGTCCAATTAGTCCCATTTTCTTTTACATTACGTGGACGGCTGTGTACATGTGAGCCATTTAGCTGGGGAAGTGATGGCACCAGGATGCACTGTGGGAAGACGACAAGCCGGTGGAAGGAGTGTGATACTCTGGGCAATGTTCTGCTGGGAAACCCTGGATCCAGCCATTCATGTGGATGTCAGTTTGGCAAGTGCCACCTACCTAAATGTCCTTGCAGACCAGGTACACCCCTTCATGGCAATGGTATTCCCTGAAGACAGTGGCCTCTTTCAGCAGGATAATGCGCCCTGTCACACTGCACAGATTGTCTAGGAATGGTTTGAGGAGCATAATGAGGAGTTCAAGGTGTTGCCCTGGCCTCCAAATTCCCCAGATCTCAATCCAATTAAGCATCTGAAGGATGTGCTGGACCAACAAATCCTATCCACAGTCGCTCCACCTTGCAACTTACAGGACTTGAAGAATCTACTACGATCTCGGGTAAAGACCTGCAAGTCTATCTGAATGAGTCCACTGAGCAAGGACACTGGCAAGGAGCCAGCCACTATGCTAAGTTTTGCCCCTTCTCTCTTTCTCATATAGTTATTCTACTCATAATATGTGTTTTCAGTACATTCCTGTTGTCTCATGTAGGTGAAAATCTGTATGCACACGCTGCAGACGACGCACTCCAGAGCACCTTGGGTCACTTAGCACAGCCTCTCCACAGCCCCTCTCCATTTCTGTTGGATTGTGGAACTGCCAGTCAGCTGTCACAAGCTGACTTTATTCCAGCCTTTACCAGTCAGTAACAACTCAATGTTTTGGCTCTGTCTGATACATGGATCTGCAGAGACAACAGTGCAACTCCCTCAGCTCTCTTAACTGACTTAACTTGCACCCAAACCCCTAGTCTGACTGAGTGAAGTGGGAGAATTGGTTTGCTCATTTCAAACTCATTTAAATTCTCTCTGCAATAACACAACTTTTGAATATCATGTTATTACTGCCACTAATCCTGCTAAAATCCATGTTTTGGTCATCTGTTGCCCCACAGATCAACTAGGAAACTTTGTTGAAGAGCTAGATGTATTGCTGTCCTCATTCCCAAAGGATGGCACTCTGCTGATGTTCCATGGGGACTTTAACATCCATCTGGAAAAGCCTCAAGTTACTGACTTTCTAGCTCTTCTGACCTCATTTGACCTTACAAGACAGCACACCCCTACAACTCACAGAGCTGGGATACATTAGATCTCATCCTTACATGTAATTGTATCTCCAATAATCCCCTCGTTACCCATCTACATATCTCTGACCGATTCTTCATTCAGTTTTCTGTTACTCTCACTTCTTTACCTCTTACTCCACCTATGGTCTCCTTCTGCCGCAACCTTCGCTCTCGCTCACCCACTTGCTTCTCTTCCATAGTCTCTGCATCCCTTCCCTCCAATAATCATTTCTCTTCACTTGATTTAAATGAAGCTACAATTGCTCTTGTCTTTACTCAGCATTAACTTCTTGCCTTAATAGAGTCTCTTACCTCCAGGCCAGCATGTGCCACACCCTCCAGCCCCTGGCTGTCACAGTTTGTGATCACCAAACTTAACTGAGGGCTGCAGTGAAAAAGTGGCACTAGTCAAAAGACCCTGCTGACCTGTGTAAGTATCAAGCACTTCTCTCCTCTTATTCCACTAGGGTTTCTGCTGCTAAAATTGATTATTATCCCCTGTCCACTTGACCTTATCTCCTCCCATCTTATGCAAGCTGCCTCTCCATCGATCTTAACTGCACTTACACACATTATCAATGCATCTCTCACAACTGGAAACTTTCGCAATACATTCAAGCAGGCTAGAGTAACCCCACTGCTTAAAAAAAACAACACATAACCCCACAGTAGTTGACAACTACAGACAGGTGTCAGCTTCTCCTACCCTTCCTGTCTAAAACTCTTGAGAGGGTCATATTCATCCAGTTGTCTTCTTTTCTCTCACAGAACAACCTACTCGACAGACATTAGTCTGGCTTCAAAAAAGGACACTCAACAGAGACTGCCCTCTTGTCAGTAGCTGAAACCCTGCGACTGGCAAGAGCTAACTCCAAATCATCTGTCCTCATCCTCCTTGACTTCTCTGAACCACAAGACACTCCTGACCACCCTCTTTGACCTGGGTATCACAGGAACTGCGCTTGTATGTTTTGAGTCATATCTCACTGGCAGATCATTCAAGGTGTCGAAGACACACTAGCTGACCACTGGGTTTCCTCAAGGATCAGTGCTTGGTCCCCTCCTCTTTTCAATGTACACAACATCACTGGGACCGTTCATTGAGGCACTTGGCTTTTCCTACCACTGCTACGCAGATGATACGCAGCTCTACCTGTCATTCCAGCCTGATGACCTTACTGTCTCAGCTCGTATCTCTACCTGCCTCTCAAACATTTTGGCCTGGATGAAGGAAAGACACCTTCAGCTCAACTTTGACAAGACAGTACTCCTTGTGATCCCAGCCAACCCATATGTTGACCACAACCTCACTTTTCTTCTTGGTTCAGCTACACTAACACCAATCAGAACAGCCCGGAATCTGGGAGTGGTGGTAGATGACCAGCTTAATTTCACTGCACACATCTCGTCAACCGCCTGGTCTTACTGATTCACACTTTACAACATCAGGAAAATCAGACCTTTCCTGTCTGAATATGTTGCACAGCTCCTTGTCCAAGCTCTGGTAATTTCAAGACTGGACTACTGCAATGCTCTGTTGGCTGGCCTTCCAGCTAACACAAGCCACTGCAGATGGTCCGGAATGGAGCAGCGTGTCTGGTCCTCAATCAGCCAAAAAGGGTTCATGTCACGCCACTCTTAATTTCACTCCACTGGCTACCTAGAGCTGCCCACATCAAATTCAAGGCTTTGACTCTGTCTTTCAGGACAGCCAAAGGAACCACACCCTCTTACTTCAATTCACTTCTTGAGGTATATGCTCCAACTCACTCTCTGTGTTCTATGAATGAGCAATGCCTAGTGGTCCCATCACAAAGAGGCTCAAAGTCCATTTCACAATCATTCACTTTCTCTGCTCCTCTGTGGTAGAATGAAATTCCAACCTCCACACGATCTGCTGTGACCTTCGCAACATTCAAGAACCAGCTGAAAAAAACATCTGTTCTGCGAGCACTTAACCAACCCACACTAATTGTACTTACCATTGCACTCAACATGCACTTAATGTACAAAAATCCTTGTATGTTTCTTTCTTCTGTGCTAGCATCTTTACTACTGTAGCCACTGTCCTATACTACAGATGTTGATCAAATTTGTATGACAAATTGCTTGCTATGTGACTCATTTGTAAGTCGCATTGGATAGAAGCATCTGCTAAATGACAAAATGTAAATGTAATGGTTTGTTGCCAGATACCACAGGACACCTTCAGGGGTCTTGTAGAGTCCATGCCTCGGCGGGTTGGCGCTGTTTTGGTGGCATCCAGAGGACCAACAGCATATTAGGCGGGTGGTCATAATGTTTTGGCTCATCTGTGTATATTGTTAATTGTTTGTTAATGATACCTAATGCATTAACTAATAATAATTAATTATTGTAAAGTATTAGTAGTAATGTTATGGATTAAATAAAGTAGTTTAAATCCTTCAATTAACAATTTCAGGTTACTACTTTTTTCAGTAAAGGCACTCTTGATGATGGCCTAGTACAACAATTTGAAGTTTGGGTGTCTGTGAAGGTTAAAGGTTATAGGACTTCTATAACTTCTCTTAACACCACCTAACCTCTCTAAACTCATGAGAATAAGTTGGAGTAAACAGTTATTGAGAAGGTACAATATGAGAACAGTTAAGTTGTTGTAGGTTCTGTGTTTCAGGATGCTCTGGCGGAAGGATCCACATAGAGGTAGTGCGTCACATGGCCCAAGGTCATAACGTCATTCCTCCAGGAAGACCAGTGTTTGAGCATAGAAATAGATTCGGCTTTGGTTCATTTGGTTTGAAATACAGACAACCACTCTGGTCATGCTTGTATAGTTTATCCTTGCTTATAATTCTTGAGTTCCTGTGTCTCAAAAGTTCATCAAGGAAGTGACTGTTTAAGTATATGTCTTTTTCCAATGGAGAATTCCAAGATAAAAAAGTCTAAACGATGAAATCAATAGACGATCAATAGACTTTATTCAAGGTTGACCTGATAAAAAAATTATAAACAAATGTTAAATGCTAAAAATGTCCTGGGTGTCTTTATTTTGTTGTGATCTCTACAGTTAGGACATTCGTACATTCGGTGTATTTGATGCTGTGCATACAGTTTCACAAGTTTAAATGTTCTTGATTGTTCTGGTTGAGAGTGGCAGACACTTTTTCAAAGTACTTTTTTATTCTCTCTCTCTCTCTCTCTCTCTCTCTCTCTCTCTCTCACACACACACACACACACACACACACACACACATTGGCACCAGACATGCTCTGTCTCTCTCTGCCAGAAACTTCAATAAGTACAGTAGTGGACAGAAATATTGGCACCTTGGTAAATATGAAAAAAGAAGGCTGTGAAAAATAGTCTGCATTGTTTATCCTTTTGATCTTTCATTCCAAAAATTCACAATTGAATGGGGGAAATGTCTCATTATTAAATAAATATTTTTCTCCAAAACATGTTAGCCATAGTTATTGGCACCCTTAGAAATTATTAAGAGTTATATACAGTATATCTGAATTATTTTCTCATTAATATATAATACATTAGTGCAGCTGGGTGACTAGCAACATCAATTTGTTCTGCCATGACTTCCTGTTTCTCAGGGGTATAAATATGAGGTAACACACAGGCCAAATTCCCTTAATCGTCGATCACAGTGGGTTAGAGCAAAGAATATAATTCTGATGAAAGATTGTTGAGCTTCACAAAATTGGATGTGGCTATGAAAAAATAGCCAAAGCATTGAAAATGCCCATTTCCACCATCAGGGCAATAATTAACAATTTCCAATCAACTGGACATGATAAGAACTGGCCTGGAAAAGGATGTGTGTCGTCATGCATAGTGAGGAGGATGGTTTAAGTGGCCAAAGAATCTCCAAGTATCACAGCTGAAGAATTGCAGAAATAAGTTGGGTCTTGGTCTAAAAAAAATTAAATACAAATCAGAAAACATCTACATCACCACAAGTTGTTTGGGAGGGTTTCAAGAAAAAAAAAGCCTCTGCTCTCATCCAACAACAAACTCAAGCATCTCCAGTTTGCCAGACACTATTGGAACTTCAGAGGAGGGAGAGCCTTTTCGGTTGTGGGTCCTATTTTATGGAATAGTTTGCCCATCAGTATCAGATTGTCACCTTCATTATCTGTTTTTAAATCTTCTCTTAAAACTCATCTCTTTTCACTGGATGTAATAGCATGTAATGTCCTGGTCTTAAATTGATGTATGTTTATTTAATTTTGTATTGTACACCACTTTGGCAGCCTTGATGCTGTATTTAAATGTGCTATATAAATAAAAGAACTTGATCTTAAAATGTGACCGGGTTCTATGATCAGATGAAACAAAAAAATAGCTTTATGACAGCAAACACCAGAGATGGGTTTGGAGTACACAGAGATGAAGTACCCAATTCCCACGGTTGATTGTAGTGCTGCATCTTGAATGTTGTAGGGCTGTTTTTCTGCCAGAGGTCGGACATCTTGTTTGGATACATGGCATTATGGACTCTATCAGATACCAACACATGAAAAAATCTAAACCTGACTGCCTCTGCCTGAAAGCTTACAATAGGCCCTGGTTGGCTCTTCCAGCAGGACAATGATCCAAAACAAACATCAAAATCCACACAAAACTAGTTCACTGACAAGTTTTCTGAGATAAATCTAGTATAACTCTTTAGTGCTGTCTAGTTTAAAAATAATTGTTATAAAGGATTAATCAAGTTTAACATAAACAAAAATGGCAACATTACAATGAAAATATAGGTTATGGCTGGGTAACAAATCGTCAGTCTAAGGTAGCTACAAGTATTATGCAATTAAATTCCAACACAATTTTCTAAACTGCTTAATTGACCTAACTTCACTTCCATCATACATTTGATTTGTGTGGGTGCGGGGTAGTTTTTTTTTTTTTTGCCCATAATAAATGAAAAACTACATGGCGTTAGGCTACTCTGAGTCTAAATAGGGTCTGCAGCTGTAACAGGCATTATTTGGTTGAGCGTTGCAATTTCTTGCACTAAACGCATCTCCCACTAGAGGTAGCTATCAACATATCGCCAGCGGCATAAGTAAGTGACTATATTTCGTTGCTAAGAGCGCAAATGTATGATATTAAAACATAATATTTAAAGGTTTAGTGATTTGTCCGTTACTTCACTGTGTGCTATAATCCCACTTATAATCGCACGTTTGAATGAAAATGGCAATGTAACTCTTAAAAAAACTTTGCTTAAATAATGTATACGCATAGTTTTCCGGGGGGTGGTTGAAGCAAAATAAGGATACATGTATTTGCATTACAACATAGCAGGTGGTAGCACTTTTAGAGAAGAAGTACATCCACAGCATTTTTCCTTCAGAATACGTAAGAACACTACATCATACTGAAAAGTTTCGGAGCGCCTTCCCAAGAGCGCGACAGTCAAATCTTAAGGCGCGCGTTAACAGAGTGCATTGTAGATCTTCACTTCACTGTATCTCCACTTCGCTGTTGAAAGGACAGCTCGGAATACTGCTTGTCCTCGACGTGCTATGTCTTCCACCGGCCGGGGAGAAATTTTGGTCGGAGGTGGGGAAGGACAGGTTGTAGGACAAGGGGACTGAGGTCTGCATTGACTGGAGACAAGAGCGCGCAATGGAGATGACTGCTCGCATCTCGCACTTTAACTCCAAGGTCGGTGGCAGAGACTGTGATGGACTTGTCAACCATAACGGGGAAACGACGGAGATAACAGTGTCGCTATCGAGGAAAAGACTTAGCCCGAGAGAGAAGGGAAATCTTTACAGACTGCGTCAAAGAAAGTTCCTTTTGGAGGACAAGAAGCGTCTCTGCACGTGGGCACTTGGAACCGCGATATTGGGGATTCTGCTGATGGTATTACACGCTGAGCTGTGCCCAGTAGTGTACCAACCAGTAAGTAGATCTACACTTCATAACATTCCACAATGAAATCCAGGTAATGGCAGTGCGTCTGAGACATTCAGTGGTGAAACTGATGGATGAAGAATGAGCTTTGAATTTTGGTGGACCAAATAATGTTTTAATAATGTGATATATCGCATATTTATATAGAAAGAGAATTCTCAAGAGCCAGTTTTTAGTAGAACTACATGGCTAATACTAACAATGATCTCAAATATAATAAAAATAGAATAGTTGAATAAAAATAGTTGATATCTTATTTTTTCACAGTTCTTTTTTGAGTGTTACTAACTCAAAATTATCAAGTACAAAATTGCGGTTCTGTGGAATAACCATAAGACATTACAGGTGAAACTCGAAAAATTAGAATATCGTGCAAAAGTTCATTAATTTCAGTAATTCAACTTAAAAGGTGAAACTAATATATTATATAGACTCATTACAAGCAAAGTAAGATATTTCAAGCCTTTATTTGATATAATTTTGATGATTATGGCTTACAGCTTATGAAAACCCCAAATTCAGAATCTCAGAAAATTTGAATAAGGATTTTAAATACAGAAATGTCGGCCCTCTGAAAAGTATAATCATGCATATGTACTCAGTACTTGGTTTGGGCCCCTTTTGCATTAATTACTGCCTCAATGCGGTGTGGCATGGATGCTATCAGCCTGTGGCACTGCTGAGGTGTTATGGAAGACCAAGATGCTTCAATAGCGGCCTTCAGCTCTTCTGCATTGTTAGGTCTCATGTCTCTCATCTTTCTCTTGGCAATGCCCCATAGATTCTCTATGGGGTTCAGGTCAGGCGAGTTTGCTGGCCAATCAAGCACAGTAATACCATGGTCATTGAACCAGGTTTTGGTACTTTTGGCAGTGTGGGCAGGTGCCAAGTCCTGCTGGAAAATGAAGTCAGCATCTCCATAAAGATTGTCTGCTGAAGGAAGCATGAAGTGCTCTAAAATGTCCCGGTAGACGGCTGCGTTGACTCTGGATTTAATAAAGCACAGTGGACCAACACCAGCCGATGACATGGCTCCCCAAACCAACACAGACTGTGGAAACTTCACACTGGACTTCAAGCATCTTGGATTGTGTGCCTCTCCATTCTTCCTCCAGACTCTGGGACCATGGTTTCCAAATGAGATGCAAAATTTGCTCTCATCAAAAAAGAGGACTTTGGACCACTGAGCAACAGACCAGTTCTTTTTTTCTTTAGCCCAGGTAAGACGTTTGACATTTGAAGCCCATGTCCAGGACCTGTCTGTGTGTGGTGGCTCTTGATGCAGTAACTCCAGCCTCAGTCCACTCCTTGTGAAGCTCCCCACACATTTGAATGGCCTTTTCCTGACAATCCTCTCCAGGCTACGGTCATCCCTGCTGCTTGTGCACCTTTTTCTTCCACACTTTTCCCTTCCACTTAACTTTCTATTAATGTGCTTTGATACAGCACTTTGAGAACATCCAACTTCTTTTGCAATTACCTTTTGAGGCTTTCCCTCCTTGTGGAGGGTGTCAATGATGGTTTTCTGCACAACTGTCAGGTCAGCAGTCTTCCCCATGATTGTGAATTCAACTGAACCAGACTGAGAGACCATTTAAAGGCTCAGGAACCCTTTGCAGGTGTTTAGCTGATTAGAGTGTGACACTTTGAGCCTACAATACTGAACCTTTTCACAATATTCTAATTTTCTGAGATTCTGAATTTGGGGTTTTCATAAGCTGTAAGCCATAATCATCAAAATTATATCAAATAAAGGCTTGAAATATCTTACTTTGCTTGTAATGAGTCTATATAATATATTAGTTTCACCTTTTAAGTTGAATTACTGAAATTAATGAACTTTTGCACGATATTCTAATTTTTCGAGTTTCACCTGTATGTTTGAATAAATTGTATGTTTGGTCAAAACAAGGGAACATATGTAGAAAAATTATAATTGTTATTTAAATATATATATATATATATATATATATATATATATATATATATATATATATATATATATATATAGTTGTGATTTTTGTGAAGTCACCATTAAGGTTATTAGTGTTAACTCCTAACGCCTGTTTTTGTTTACTCAATTGTACTTAAAAAATGGAGATTTATGTGCACTAAGAACTATCTAGGAGAATCCAATGAGCCATATGGCTAACCGAGATTCTAGTCCTAATTTCCATAATACTGTATAAATGTGCTATAAATCAATTTCAATAATAAAATAAAACAATTATATCTTAATCACTGATGTGTTAAGATTACTTGCATCTAGTTAACTTTACTTTAAAAAATAAGTTATGTTTACTTGAGCCAAATAAGTATGTTTATTTTAAAAAGGCATGCAAACTGTGCTCAAAAGGGCCTGGAATAATCACAAGTTTTATCATGAGGGAATTCATTATGAAACCTCATGGGTGATGGGTGAATTTAATGTAAAGTAATTTTGCACCCAGCTCCCTGTCCGCTGTGGCCATCTGTGAAACAATAGGGAGAGAGAAATCAGGGGAATGCAGAAGCAGCCCGCTACAAAGTGCATCTTTTATTTGCGTGAAAGCTTGTTGGCATGACTCTGTCCACTGGACTGGGTCTGGGGCTCCCTTTTTAGTGAGATCATTCAGCGGGTTGGTGACGTCGGAAAAATTAGGCACAAACCTTCGATAGTAGCCGGCCCACCCCAGAAACTGTCTCACCACCTTTTTGGTCTTGGGTCTCCGGCAGGTTGGGATCGCTGCGGTTTTATATATTTGAGGTCGCACCTGCCCATGACCCAAGTAGAACCCCAGATACCGTACCTATACCCAACCAATTGCACACTTATTTGGGTTTACTGTGAGCCCCGCTCATCGTAGAGACCTCAGAACCACCCTCAGATGCTGCATAGGCCATTGCCAATCATTATTGTAAATAATGATATCATCCAAATACACAGTATGCGGTCTGAGGATTCGGTCCATAAGACACTGAAACGTAGCCGGGGCCCCAAACAAACCAAACGAAAGGGTCACAAATTGGTGTAATCCAAATAGTGTAGAGATGGCCGTTTTCTCATGGGACATCAGCGTTTAGGGGATCTCCAATATCCCTTTGTCAAATCCAGTGTCGAATAAAAGCGAGCCGAGCACAACCGATTGAGCAGTTTGTCAATGCGAGGCATTGGATAAGCATCAAATTTCAACACTGCATTGACCTTTCATCATCCAAACAGAATCAGACTGAGCCATCGCTCTTAGGGACCAGAACCACCCATATCGAATATGGCCTTTAATTCTTCATGTACTACTTGTTTCTTGTGTTAAGGTAAGCAGTAGGGACAACTACGTACCGCTACTCCTGAGGTTGTTTCGATGTGCTGTTATGAGATTAGTGCAGCTGATGAGAGGCGAGAATATGTCAGAGAAATAATTTTGCAACCTGGCAACCTCTGTACGATGTGGTGGCGAAAGGTGGTCTCCGCAAGGGATCGATGTGAACTGATTGGCTTTTAGACTTACCTCCGTGCCGAGCTCCTCCCTCTCCGGAACTACTGCCGCCAAGGATACAGGGGCCGCCTCTCTCCATGCTTTTAGTAGGTTGAGGGTATACATTTGACAAGCCTCGCTATCACTATCGGTAAGCATTACCTCATAATCGACTACCCAAACTCGTCGTGTGACCTCAATGGGCCCCCTGCCACTTGGCAAGTAATTTAGAGATCAATGTGGGCAGTAATACTAGTACTTTATCTTCTGGTGAAAATTCCTGTAGCCGGACTCCCCTGTTCTACAGCCGGGACTGACGTTCTTGTGCCTGTAGCAAATTCTCATGTGATAGACGCTCCAGTGTGTGGAGTTTTGCTCTCAGTTCAAGAACGTATTGAATTTCATTTTTGCTTTGTGAAGGTTTCTACTTCCAATTTTCCTTCATGACGTTTAACACGCCACAGGGCATACACCCATATTAATATTTAATGTAATTATTAAAATGGGGAAAACCCAGCGAAGGCATGTGGAACCTCTTGTACTGCAATTATAAAGGGTTTTGCGCCACCTATCCCAATTCTGAGCATCTTTGTGCACGAATTACGAATCATATTTTTTAAGGTATTATTAAATCGTTTTACCAAGCCGTCTATTTGTGAATGGTACACGGTTGTTCGAATATATGTAATACAGAATATTTTGTACAGTTTGCGTAGTGTACGTGACATTAAAGTGTTGCCCTGATCAGTGAGGATTTCTTTCAGAATCCCCACTCAGGAGATTATTATAAAAAGTGCCTCTGCAACTCTACATGCTGAGATGTTGCTAAGAGGCAACGCTTCCAGGTATCATGTTGCGTAGTCCACAAAAACCAACACAAAGCGATGCCCATGTGCTGACCATTCTAATGGCCCAATGAGGTCCATGCCAACTCTGTCAAAGGGAAACTCACCAGTGGATATTCGCGGCATGTCACACACCACCGGCTAACATCCATGTGAATGCCCGGCTAATAGAATTTGGCCATGAGACGGTTTAGTGTTTTTCCCTGTCCCAAATTTCCTGCCATCAGACTATAATGAGCCGCCTGGAACAACATTTCCCGACGGCTCCTTGGTACTGACAACTGGGTTGTATCTTTTGTATGAGCGTCCTGCGTCACTCGATATAACCGATAGTTTGTAACTGAGAAATATGGATATGTGAGGAGCAGCTAAAGGCGTTGACCATCAATTACTTTCACTTGGTCAAACACATGCTTAAGAGTCTCGTCTCGTGTCTGCTCCAGAGGGAAATCACCAGCGGAAATTCCCTTAAAGGCTGGGGAAGCCGAGGCTTCCCTCTCCCATTCGCCATTCTGATGCAGAGCTGATGTAGATGGCCCCGTCTCCACCTCCTCCATCAGCGCATTGCACAACCCACACTGTCCCACTGTGGTACAGGACCCATCCACACATAACCCCTTTAACAATTCTGGAAAAGCCTGCCAATTAGTACCCAAAATGAGTGGATGGGTGAGGCGGGAATGCTAACCATGGCCTCAATGTTATGCTTTTGACCCCGAAATAGAATACTGCAGGATAATCGTAAATATCCTAGTGCACACACCTAGGTGCACACACCTTGGTTTGGACCTTTTGAATAAAGATGAATCCACCAAGGCTTGGTATATTTACAGGGAAAGGGGTAGATCAGAAAGAAGGGGAGGGGGAGGGACAACAGGGAGAGGGAGAGAGAGAGAGAGAGAGAGAGAGGTGCTCGCCGGCCCCGGGTACACAACTAAATTGTCCTCCGCCAACTGCACTGTTTCATCCATGATGGCGGTCGGTGGCACTGGACCCACTCCGCAGTTCCTTTTGGTAGTTTGGCGATGAATTGTGCAGTACCACGAGATTGATGAGGCCCTTGATGACACTGGGCTCCTCGGCCAGAACCCACAGCCGGCTGGCGTCATGGAGCTGTTGAACCAAGGCAAACGGGTGGCCGACTTCACTCAGCGCCAGGGTTCGGGACCACTGGCGATGCTCTTCGGGACTGCGGCAGACCAGCTGCAGGATGGCTTTCTTCAGCTCAGGGTACCTCAGGAGTTTGTCGACCGGGAGTTGTTGGGCCACGAGTTGGGCCTCCCCGGTCATCAGCGGTAGGAGGTGGACTGCCCAATGTGCCAGGTTCGGTTTGCGTAGATAAAGGAGGAAGCGGGAACCGAGTAATTGGTTCAGTGTTTCGGACATGATGCTTTATTTCTTAACATGACAGACAGTTTTATATAACACAGAGTGATACATGCCTGAAGATTTTAAAACATTCACTAATTACTTTGGTATGTGTAACAAAGGTTCGGGTTGGGCAGATAAAGGAGAAAGCGGGAACCGGTTTCCACAGTTCATGTGAGTCAGTTTTATTAACAAATAACAAGCAATCACTTTACAGCTTCACCCAAAACACAAGACGGCTTTTCAGCATCACTCAAATAAACAGTCTGCTTTGTAGCACAAATGTCTAATGTGGAAGTAAGCGCGAGTTCCATGCATGAGACGATAAGGACATACTTATTAATATTATGCCCTTGCCCAAACCACTTGTCTAAACTTAACCAATCAGTAGAGTGTGTAAATATGATAGGAAGCTGTTGTGTGTGACAGAAGCAAGTAATTGTCACATATTAGATGGAAATCATGTCCAGCGACATCATTGGCTGTAGTGCAAGTCGTTGGAATTCAAACAAGTGCAGTCGCACGATATCAAACGAATTAACCAAATTTAGAAAAGTCGTATGAATCCTGACGATTTCGCCGTTAGAGTGGGTTGCCTCATATTTACCATATATATAATTACATATGTATTGGTGACCAATAGAAAGTACAATTATTAGTCCTGAAACACACAGCTTCTACATTTGAAATGGTAAATGTCTTTTACAACACACCTTTTCATTTAAAAACGCACTAAACAAAAAAGTGAGATTAACATGCTTTTGTATTCTTAGCCATTAAAAATCAATAGGAATTTTAATAATCAGATTGGGTCATATTTTATTCAGCTGCATTTGTACAAATGTTGGATGTTCTTTTTACAATCCCTTACTGGCAGCTAATCAGTGTTTGCACATACTTTCTATTTATTTTCTTGATTGTCGAAGTAAAAATCTCTTATCTCCTACAATAATTATTGGTTATAATGCTTTAAACATAGAAATTTAATGTAACCAAAAGCAAAGGCTACTTTTGCAACCGTTATAGAGTGTTTAAGCATAGCATTCTTGTGGAAACCAGATTATACAGGAAAAGCAGCTATTTATGCAAGTTTTTCCACATTTTGCCCCCCCCCCCCTCTCAGACTGCCTATGGTCATATTGCATTTTTCCACACCATTTAATGCATAATTAGTGCCTGTTTGAATAATGGATTTGAGTGTTGACCTCTAATGGGACACAATAACTATGCTGATTTTCACATGTTACTCTCCACATCCTGTAGTGATTGGAGTGAGTTAAACAAACTTCAGCCCTACTTCCAAACAAGCATTTGTGTGATTTTTCTATATATACATAATACTGCATAATCACTGTCAACTTAACAAGGAAATATTTTCAACATTCAATATCACAGTAGAAATGTTGCTTTTTATAGACACTCATCACCTTGACAATTGTGTATTAGTTAAATGTGATTGTTCTCTTTGCATTTAAGATAAATTGAGCAGAAGTTTTTAAAAGAATACAAGCTGCTTAGTTTGCATACAACTCCCACCCCAATGCACTCTTCAATTAGGGATATAACCTATGCAATGGAAGTTTCCAGTCCAATTAAGCCCCTGTCCTTATAAAATCAATCTAATTGTGCCTTTTCAACTTAATGAAAAGTGATCTCTCATATGGTTACTTGTCATTTAGCAGACGATTTTCTTCCTAGGCAACTTAATGAATACAGCATTAAGTGTAGGGACATGCTTCTCAGACTAACCTGGTGTAAACATCTTTGCTCTAGAACACAATAGTGGAAGGGTTCTCTTAATACCTTAATACCTAAGATTCCAACGTTTTTTTTATTAATTTTTTTTATAAAAAATGGGATGTTCAGGTATATCTTGCTTAGAAAGCAGACAAAATAGAAACTGTGGTACCATTTTCCAAATCGACATACAAAAGAGGAACACATTAGTGAATCATCTTAAGGAGACAGTGAAACGAAAAAGTGCTATAATACAAAAATTCACTAGGATCAGAATAGTAGCATTCCAAATTTATTTTAGTGACTGGTTAAGTGCTCATGGAAAAGATGTGGTTTTTAGACGTTTTTTGAAGACAGAAAGTGAGTCAGCTTCACGGATGGAGTTGGGAAGGTCATTCCACCAACATGGTACGATGAAGCCAAAAGTCTTGGAAAGTGTTTTGGTGCCTCTTTGTGTTGGTACAACAAGGCAATGTCCCTTAGCCGACCGCAGGCTTCTAGTGGGCTCGTAGCTCTGCAGAAATTATTTTAGGTATGTTGAAGGAGACCCAGTGACTGTTCTGTATGCCAGTAACAGAGCCTTGAATTTGATACGTGCATCAACCGGTCACCAGTGAAGACAGACAAGGAGTGGTGTAACATGTTCTCTTTTTCGTTCATTAAAGACCAGACATGCTGCTGCATTCTGGATCATTTCAGGGGTCTAACTGCACATGCAGGGAGGCCTGCAATGAGAGTATTACAGTAGTCCAGTCTAGTTATGACAAGTGACTGAATAAGAAGTTGTGTGGCATGTTCAGAGAGGAAGGGTCTTATCTTCCTGCTATTTTAGAGTGTAAATCTACATGATTTTGCAGTGTTTGAGATGTGGTCTGTGAAATGTAGTTTGTTATCGATGGTTACTCCTAGATTTCTGACATTTACTGTGGGCTTTACTGTAGTTGATCCCAGATGCACGGTGATGTTGTGTTCAACAGCAGGGTTGGCTGGAAAGACAAGGAGTTTGGTCTTGGCTGGGTTAAGCTGCAGGTGGTGTTCCTTCATTCAGGCCGAGGTGTCTGCCAAACAGGTAGAGATTTGAGCAGTCACTGTGGTGTTGTTGGGCTGGAAAAGCTAGTAGAGCTGCATGTCATCAGCATACCAGTGGTAAGAAACCATGTGCCTGAATGATGGGTCCTAGTGATGTTGTGTATTTAGAGAAGAGAATTGGCCCGAGAACTCAAACCTGAGGTACGCCAGTAAGTGGCTGATGTGGCACCTCACTGCTCCAGGCAACCTTAAACTTGAAGGACATACCTGAGAGATAGGAATTAAACCAGTTAAGCACAGTTCCTGTTATGCCCAGCAACGAGAGGGTAGAGAGTAAGATCTGATGGTTGACTGTGGCAAAGGCTGCAGAAAGGTGAATGATGACATCACATTAGCAAAATGTATTCAAAGCATGAAATGTTCAGTTCCTCTATTGTATAATTCTTATCCACAAGGCCAAGCTCACTCATATTAGAAGATGAACAAGTTATAATGGCATTTCCTAAAAAGTACTCATGAATGTGCATACCTATGCAGGCTGATGTAACCATGGGCCAGTGAAACATTAAGCATCTTTATTTGTTGAAGTAAATTTGGAAGTGGCGCAATAAGTGGACAAATTTCTTTAAGGCATTCAATTGTGACAAAATGCAGCCTCTTAGTTATTGCATTTGTTATGTAGGGAAGTTCAGAAGCTTCTTTTCACCTCAGCTATGATTTAATATGCATTTTTACTGATTTCTTTTTATTTTTATTATTATTATTGTTTTGATATAATTTGTATGGAGAAATAATTAATTTGTGTGCTCACAGAACAGCCCCATCTTCCAGGCATGATGGTTGAAGCTTACCATTCTCCTGGAAACCAGGTTATGCAGGAAAATTGGCTATTTATACAAGTTTTTCCACATTTTGTCTCCCTCCCCTTTGTGTTGCTCACACTGCCTACGGTCATATTGCCTCTTTCCACATCATTTAGTGCATAATTAGCACCTGTTTGAATAATGGATTTGAGTTTTGACCACTAATGGCATATGAGCATGATGTTGATTTTCAAGTGTTATCCTGGCCACATACTGTAGCATGATCTTTGGAGTGAGCAAAACAAATCTCATTCTTACCAAGAGAAGCATCCTGCTGGTACATAAACACACAAAATAAGATTCTAAAAATGTTATATTGCTGATTGCATTATACTTACTTCAAAAGGAAGCACCTGTACCATCGTATTTAAACCATATGTAGTGAGTAAACAGAGGGAAATGACAAAACAGTTTGGCTCAGAAATGGAATCTATTAAGTGCTTATGTGTCATTTTTAAGTAATATTCTTCAATTTTAGTACCTCACGGCTTTTATTATATAATTAGCTCTCATTTCTTTTCTCCCTAGGGATCCATATATGCCCTCTCCATAAATGGCCTCATCAGTTTCTCCACTGGGTGTCTACTCCTCTTCATCATCGCCTTCCATTTTAAAGACATTAGAGTGAGTGTTTTGTGTATTATAAATCTGTTGAATTGGCTTCTCTTAGATCCTTGTAATTTTCTTTAATGTCTTAAAACATTACTCCTAAAAGGCTTTTCTAAAATGTTTGTCCTCATAGCTTGGTTAATATTGTCAGTGCCATGCTTATTTGATAAACAAATTTATGTAATGTCATCTGCTGTATGTTGTTTAATAAGAAAGAGGGGGTATGAATTCACATTGCTATAAAATACTTGCTTGCAATAAGATACAGATGAGACTTCCCACAGTTGGCTGGTTGTCCCTAATGTACAGGATCAGATAGTGTAACCCATATACAGTAAAGAAGGCCCCTAACCTAACCCATTAACACTCCAATGTGGCCATTTGGTAGTATTACTCTACAGTTCCTAAAAGTGGTGTACAGTATGCCACTTAGCATTACGCAAGATTGATAAAAGGAAAATTAAATAGGAAGACCAAATAGAGAAACCTGACCAACTGAATGCTTTTCAACAACGTTAGATTCAGAATGTTTCATAACTGTGGGATATGCAAGTGCAGAATATAGATAAGAAGCATGAAGTGTTAGGAGTAGGTGGGGCTTATCTGGACCCCTCACACTGAGTCAGCAATATGATGGTTCCAGGGTGACCTTGTGGATTTGTGGATAGAACATAAGCCTAAGAAACACTCTATAATTGACTAGTTCATAGTGAAATCACAATACAAATGTCCCTGTAAAATGGGTAGTTCACCCAAAAATAAACATTCTGTCATCATTTAACCATGATTATGTTGTTCCAAACCTGTATGCCTGTCTTTTCTTTGTGGAACAAAGCCTCAGTTACCATTCACTTTTAATGTATGTAATTTAAAGGGTGACATTGACTAACATCCTGCCTAAAACGTATTTTTGTGTTTCAAACAAATGAGGGTGGGTAAATGATGATATAATTATCTCTTTAATGAAGAACAGAAGAAAAATAACAGAAGAATGAAGAAGAAAAAGATTGGGAAAGTTTAAAAAGAACAATTTCAGGGTGTTAGAAGAAGAAAAAAGCCTGTCACATTATCAGAGTTGTCTGTGATGTTGTCATGTGAAATCAGGTATACTTCATCATGTATTCTTGGGGAAAGCAGAGCCTTTAGCCTGAGCCCCATGTTAGTCCTCAGCACATGTCTACATCAGGCCAGTCTGCCAAGACTTCACCTGCTTTTTCACAATCTCGCTTCTCGCTCAGTTCACCTCAACCCCCATCCTATGTGACCAACCTATGGAACTCATATTGCCTCTCTTCAGCACCCTCTCTGAGGCCCTGATTCAAGGGCAAAAATAAGATAATATATATATATATATATATATATATATATATATATATATATATATATATATATATATATATATATATTATCTTATTGCAATATATTGTCTTATTGTGTATTTCTATATATATTTAAATTTTCTATTCACTTTTTATAATTATTCTCTGTCTGTTGCTGTATTGTTTGTGCTCTGGAAGCTTCTGTCACCAAGACAAATTCCTTGTATGTGTAAGCATACTAGGCAATAAAGCTAATTCTGATTCTGAACCCAGAGTTTAGCTTTTTCTTTCTTTTTTTTTTAGCAAAGGTGGGACAAGTGAAAGTAATTTTTTGTGGTAATCAACATTATACCATAAATGCAGCAGATTGATCTTAACTTGTTTTGAACCTGGAACATTCCTTTAAGTAAGACTATTTTAAATAACTTAATTTAAAAAAAAAGAGTCTCACAGCCCCCTTGGAAGTTTGATGAGGTCCCTTAGTGTGCCCCAGCCCCCTGGTTGAGAACCGCTGCACTAAACAATGCAAGTATGATTTATGTATCTGTGCATGATGCAGCATATACAGTATTAGTATTACTGTAATAACATTCATATTATTACACATATTTACCATATAGCACAGCTTCTGCTAACCCTACAACTAGGGTGAGAATTAACACCCACCACCAGCCAAATGGATGTGATTTTACCTTATCTACAAGCCACTGGGCAAACTGTAAGATGTCTCTGATTGGCCTTTGAGAAGAAATGTTGTTCAGTACCAAAAATTTACACATTTGTTAAATTTGTTAAATTGTTAAATTAACACATTTCAATTAGATAAAAAAAATAGAACAAAAGTAAAATCGAAAGATGCATATATTTTTAGATCTGCAGAGGCATTATGTTTCTCATGCATGTAGTAATCTTCATAGAATACATACTCACATGCATTTGAGGTGTCTTTAGTCTCATTTCAGTGCTCAAAAAGCAGGTTGCAAGAATTTTAACTTATAAATGCAGGCTTCAATTAAACTTAGACCATCTCAGAAAGTCATAAGGGTATGATTTGCTAATAAAGTTTCATTGTCTTTTAATGTGCAAATGCAAATGTGAAAACACACTGAAATGCTTTGCGTGTTTGATGAAGTCATATATGTATAGTGAGTCCCTTGTTTAACCTGAGCAATGGCTGGTAAAGCACCTGAGTGGCTGGTAAAATAAGGTATTCACCTGTTGCTAGTGTTTAAAAAAAATGATTTCCCACCTCGTCAACAACCTACAATGCAGACTATCTGAGGTCCAAAATGTCCTTCATTCTCAGCTAAAAATAAAAACAAACAAAAAACAAAACATAAATATTTTCACTTATAGTGATAAACACTTATAGTGGTAATATAATCATTTTAATAATCTCAGGATTTACAGCAGCAAGAAAAGGATAGCAGGAACAGCAGATGTAGCATGCAGGTACATTAAAATGTAGGTAACAATTTCAAAAACAGAAATCTGGAATATGTACTTTTCAAATGGTCGGATATGGTCGAACCCTATTGCCTATCTGTTCATTAATATAGGTGTTATTGTTTTTCTGCTCTAAGTCATGTTTAAAATGTTTGTGTCATTTAGTAAATGAGGCGTTAATTTGTGATTTATGGTTTTGAGTAGTTTCACTGACACACTTGTCCTTCAAAACCAACACAGTTTACAGCTGGACGTCCTATCAGGGAGGGCAGGGCTATGTTTATTTTGGCTCTTTTCTTTCAGTGAATAAAGAATGTCTTGCTCACTCTCTCCTCTCTGCCATACTTTGTTAATCATTGCTTTCTTGTGAGATCAATCAAGTAATTCTCTTGTTGATACACATCTGTTTTTCTTTCCCTTCTTCAAGCTTTTCATCATTGACCACAACCAGGTGGACTGGCGCATTGCCATGACCAGTAACCGGGTGCTTGGCATCTCCCTGGAGCTCATTGTGTGTGCTATCCATCCTGTGGCCACCTACCTGAGGCCAGACATGGGGAACAGGCTGGGGGTGAAATCAGAGGGAAATTCCTCTGCTCCCCTCTGCTTGTCCTCCAGTCACAAAGAATTCATGCTTGATGTTGAGTTGCTGCTGTCGGCCCTGATGTTCCTGAGGCTGTATCTGGTGCACAGAGCTGTACTGTTACACAGCAAAGTGCTCCTCAGTGCTTCTTATAGAAGCATTGGCTCCCTCAACAATATCAATTTCACCTTCCGCTTCGTGCTCAAGGTGTTAATGAACAATTATCCTGCCCGCACCCTGCTGGTCTTAATCATGTTCTTCTGGCTTTCAGCAGCTTGGATGCTGCGACTGTGCGAAAGGTACAAAACACAATCATGCACTTTGTACAAAGAAATGCAAGTGCAAACATAAGCTATATTCACACAGTCCATGTTTGGTGTACTAACAGGTGTGATTCTCAAATTGTCTGGTACCTACATCTGCAGACAACATTTTATCAAATAAAATCTGTATGAACAGGTAACAGCTAGTCTATCCCCTTTTCTAACTCACGATAGCCTTGAGTAATGCCTGTAAACTTTATGACAGATGATGAAATATTGAGACTTTATAATGGGTCATTAGGGTGTAAATTTGTATTTGCATGTTTAATTTAAAAAACAATTACAATTTCTTTTATTTATTTTTTATTTTGGGAAGCTCATGTTGCTTTCATCCAGACATGCAGCCAAAACCTACAGAGCCCTTTAGAGGACAGGTGGGATTTTTTCTGAAATAGTTTTGCTTTCACTCACAATAGTTAGCGTTCACTTGCAATAGTTTGCGTTTACTCGCAATAGTTTGCGTTCCCTCACAATAGTTTGTGTTCCCTTGCAATATATTTTGAGTGCCCTCACAATAAATTGGTGGTTGGCTGCAGACTCCTACTCGGTCAGGGACTTGAGACGCAGTGGTCAAAACGGCCAAGGACTCTGCGGTCAAAGTGTCCGTATTTCATGGCGAGGCAGACGTAGAATCCTAAGTTTCAGGCTCTGATATGGGATGGCAGAGGCTTCAGGCACTAGCTCTGGGATGGCAGAGGCTTCAGGCACTAGCTCTGGGATGGCAGAGGATTTGGGCTCTAGCTCTGGGACAGCAGAGGCTTCAGGCACTAGCTCTGGGATGGCAGAGGATTTGGGCGCTAGCTCTGGGACGGCAGAGGCTTCAGGCACTAGCTCTGGGATGGCAGAGGCTTCAGGTGCTAGCTCTGGGACGGCAGAGGCTTCAGGCGCTAACTCTGGTATGGCAGAGGCTTCAGGCGATAGCTCTGGGACGGCAGAGGCTTCAGGCGCTAGCTCTGGGACGGCAGAGGCTTCAGGCGATAACTCTGGAATGCAGAGGCTTCAGGCAATAGCTCTGGAATGGCAGAGGCTTCAGGCGCTAGCTCTTGGACTGCAGAGGCTTCAGGTACTAACTCTGGGATGGCAGAGTCTTCAGGCACTAGCTCTGGGACGGCAGAGGATTCGGGCGCTAGCTCTGGGATGGCAGAGGCTTCAGGCAAAATCTCTGGGATGGCAGAGGCTTCAGGCTCTAGCTCTGGGAAGGCAGAGGCTTCAGGCACTGGCTCGTGGACCGTGTCAATGGATTTTGGTATAGTTTTCACTGTAGGAGTGAATCCTCAGCAACTTCCACTATGAAAGCTGCACCACTCAGCAAAAGAACATAATCTAAATATTTTAGAAGAGTCCATTCTATAAAACCTACAGGCATCAGAGAATTGAGTGGTTCACTTAATCCTGTGTGGAAAAATAACTTGAGACATACCTCATCAAAATCCACCTGATCACATAATTCCAGATAGTCCACAACAAAGTCTTCAAGGGGACAATTCCCCTGATGGAGATGCATCAATTTAACTGCTGGGTTCATCTTCGGTTGGTCTTGTATTCTCTAACATACAGGCAGAGCAGAGCAGGATGAGAAGAAGAGATGCAGTAAACCCAAGTGCAGTTTTATTAAAATCAGACAAACTCAGACAAACAAGAGACCAATAACTAAATTGAGTGACGTTACATTAACAAAACAAGACAAAGCACAAAGGCTTACATACACAGACAAGGGTAACAAGATGACACGACAACCAATGACAGATTGGAACTAATGATTTTTGTTAACATAGAATTAGTGTTCCTGTATTATTACTATGGTTTCACTACGAATATCCAGGTTAAAATATGGTTACTGTAATAATATCATGGTAAATTTATTGCAAGGAAATGTAATTGCAAGGGAATGCAAAACTTATTTTGAGGCCACGCAAAACTATTTCCGAATAAAATCCCACCCGATCTTTTAAGGTGCTCCGTAATAAAACAATTATGTCCAATTCCTTTTTTCCTCCTCCGCCCTCATATCTAATTTTTTTTTGCCTTTCACTTTATTTTCTCTCTATTTTCTGTCATTTTACGTAACCGGAGAGAGATTTACTTACAATATAATGGTGATTGATAGCAAAGAATAATACTCCGTAAAGTACACATCTAATGCAGTTTGTCACTCTTTCAAAACCAAACTATGTTACAGAACTTAACTTATCACTCCAACGGACTGACATCTATATTCTGCTACTGTGTGAATGTAGCCATAGAGAGAGAGTCACAAACACATATCAAATCAAACCAAATCAAATAAAATCACTTTATCATGACAGTGACAAGACATATACCAATTACAATAAACAACATATTTACACAACACAATTTACATATCAAATGTACACATACATACAAAACACAATAATAATATACAATGTACAGTAAACAATACACACAATATAGAATATTGATTAATTATAATTAATTATAGATTAGACGTAGCTGCACATAGTATGTGCGCACATGTCCACATACACTCAAACAACAGTAGGCTGCTTAAGTTTTTTAGAAACAGCTCATCAAGGGTCATTCAGTCATTCAGTCCGATGTATCATGTAGATGGTCAGTTTGACTTGTAGTCATACATTTGTTATGAATAGATTTATTTCTGAACAGACAAATTGCCCTTCAACACTTGACAACTCATTACTGACTTTTTAGAATCATACCTTCCAGTTTGCTTGCCACTATTCTTGTGAGTGCATAGATAATCATTACTCGTATTGTGTCTTCTGCATCAAGATTTTCAGATTTTCATTTAAGCTGTGTTAGAGTGTCATTAGATTATTTAATGTTTTATGAATATCCTGAGTATTTGCTGAGTACTCATTATGTTACTGTGGAACAAATTTCTTTGTAAAGTGACCCAGAACCAGTTATTCTCTGTCTCCACCTATAGGCAGGAACAGGTCGAGACAGGCGGTATGGGGACAGCACTGTGGCTCATAGCCATCACCTTCCTTACAGTTGGTTATGGAGATGTGTCCCCTTGTACAAGCTGTGGAAAGGTGGTGTGTCTCTTCACAGGCGTTATGGTAAATATAACATTAACTACAAGTTAGCTGTGTTACTGCATTTTGTGTGTACAGCTATCTAGGTCTACTGGTGCTGATCTTACATAAGAGTGATTTGAACCATCACAAAAATTTTATAAATTATTTATTTATGAACATAAAATAATTTTTTCACTTTTTATAGTAATATATGTCTCTTTTCCTGGAGGTGTGCTATTTCTAATAAGGAAAGTGCATTTGGAGTTTAAACAAAAACATTACAATGTTTCATTGAGCCTCATAGCTTTATATATATATATATATATATATATATATATATATATATATATATATATATATATTTATTGTTTACAAAATCTATGGTCTATATATATATATAGACCATAGATTTTGTAAAACAATAAAATAGGTTTAGCATTATGTCATGACCTTGAGAAAAGCTACTGTACTTGTCTTTTCATTCACCTGTCCAGCTTCTCTACGTGCACAGTAGTTATAAAGTTTGAAGATAATGATGTTCGACATAGATGTTTTGAGGGGATTTTTCAGCAAGAGATGAATTGTATCTCAACAGATATCCAACATTTAACACAGATCTGCACTGTAAAAAATCGCAGATGTTTTGCAGTCATTTTAACTGTAAAAGACTGCAAAAATGTTGCAGTAAAAAAATGTAATTGGTGAACGTACACTGTAAAAAATTACTGTAAATTTACAGCCAAATTCCTACAGCAATCTACTGTGATTCTTAAATACAGTAGTTTGCTGTAAAAGAATTTGCATTTGGGGAGATCAAGAGCCGGCTCACTGTGAAGTGACTAGTTTTACAGTAAATAGCTGTTCTATGCAAGCCATTAGGGGAAAATGAACATTTAAAATCGTGATATCAACTTGGTGAAAGCTATAGTGACATTTTGAAACAAATATATATGTCATGATGCTTCTGACCAACTCCTCTGTTCTTTATCATCTCACATCAGCCTTCACTTGTCTGTCTAATGAGAAGTCAAATAAAAAAAATCAACTTTTGAAGCAATGTACATATTAAATGTAAAAATAAAAAAACTACAACAACCTGCACACAGTAAAATAACAGCATAGCACTGCATTGTGGGTTATAATTGTGACATACCCATAAGCCTTTGCGCTTGAATAAGTATTCATGCTTTGGAAATGCATTGGGGCTACACAAATTAAAAACAAACAAAAAAACATGTGCAAAAGTTTTTATTCAGACTTAATAGAAGTCTTAGTTTAATTAGTGTTGTTTTGTTATCAATAGTTGTGTTTTTTTTTTTAAGTCACCATTATGGTGATTAGTGTTCTCTTGAGCTGGCACCTCAGACCTTCTTTGTTATTATATTATGTTCTTCCAGCCAGTCCATTTGTGTTTAATAATACACGAGTTGATGCACTGTGATAGTTGGAAGACAAATCTTAAGATCAGACTGAATATTTGATCCTAGCTCGTAAACGGCATTAAACGTGTCGTTAGTGATGCATTACACATAAAACCAAAAACAGTAAAGGATATTTCAGCAAAATTATATCAGCAAACTGAGTGTTTGATGTTTTTGTTGAACTTACAGAATAACAGAAGTTGTTAACAAGACACACACAGATATCAACTCTCGGCATACAAAACGCAACAATGGTGACAATTAACAAACATACTTTTACATAAAAAAGTAAAAGCTGAACATTAAAATACAAGGATCTTAGACTGCAACAAAACATAACAGCATTATGCAGCTAAATTGCAGTTGTATATTGTAGCTGTCAAAAACAGTAACATCCTGTTAATTTCAAGAACGGTAACAAACCATATTTTTACAGTATAATGCTGGCAACCACAGCTGCCAGTAGTTTACTGTTTTTTTACAGGATGTTTTTTTTACAGTGTAGTTACCGTAAAATGTATGTCATTTTTTTTATATATATATATATATATATATATATATATATTTACAAAGACCATACATGTCTTTGTAAATACATACAAAATTAAATTTTTAGATGTAAAAAGTGTAATTTTTATATATAATTAACGGTTACATTTTTTTAACAAGAGAGTATGTGTACTTTATACTGTATATTATTGTTAAAATTATGTTTAAAAAGTAATTCCCAGAATTCCCTGCATGACCCATTACATTTCATTATATTTTATGAGAATAGCTAAATTTCTTCTTATTTTTAATATCAGTTAAGTACATTGGGTTGTTCTGTGTTATATTTGATGTAGTTTAGTTAATGTTTATTACATTTCTTTTAATATCACATGTGTTAACCGGATGGTGTTTAGTGTTTGTGTGAGTGACACTGAGCACTGTCTCCTGGAAGGGCCATTAATGATGAACTTTATGTCATCATGAGACCTTCTGTAATTACTACGGTAACTAACAATACATTATTAAGTAAAAAGCATTTTTTTACTGTTTCAGAAGGTAAATATATTAAGTTTATCATATAATAATATAAACAACCGTAATGCACCGTAGAATATACAGTAAAAACAACTTGTAATTTCCAGGTTATTCTGTAAATTTGTTTACATTTTTACTGTATTTTTTACATAATTATTCTGGCAACCACAGCTGCCAGTTTTTTTGTTTGTTTGTTTGTTTGATTTTTTGTAAAAACAACAGTTCTCCTTCTGTCGCACTCTCCACGTTGTGTCGGAAAAGCGACACTAGGGGTCTCTCTTGAGCGCCGATATATACCTCTGTTTTTATGAAAAAAGGCTAATGAGAAGTTGGCAGATGGTATTTGCATATCCCGCCCCCGGACATACGGGTATTTAAGCGGGGCAAATACGGGAGTTCATTCAGAAAATTTCTTCGGAGCCGATGGTCGTGTATGCAGTTGCTGCGAGTTACACACCAAGTTCCTGTTATTCCTCTGACGCTCTGCATGCTGTTGGATCTGACGGCGCACAACAGCGGCTTTCTCCTTCATGCACGGCTGTGCATTCTTGCCCCTGGGTGCTTCGACAGCGCAGACAAACTCAGAACAGTTTTTCAAAAAAAGAGTGATTTTATTAAAAGGAGCAATTTCCTCTAAAAGAGCAAAACACAGCGGCGTTGAACGTCCTTTTCAGGACGCGTCTTTTTCAAGATGCCTTTCCGCCCCTGTGTTGTTCCTGGATGCGGTAGAGTGCTCTCCGCTTCAGACGGCCACAGGCGTTGTCTCGTGTGTTTGGGCAGCGATCACACCGAGGCTGCGTTTGTGGATGGTTCATGTTCTCACTTCGAGAACATGACCATGACAATGTTGCGGTCGCGGCTTGCTTTCAACCGAAAGCAAGCCACTCCAGCCGCCCCCCGCATAGCTCCGTTTTCCCACGGGATTGAGGACGATGCGGTTGGCGATGGAGGCGATTGGGGATGGCAGCGGGTACAGTTCCGCCTGATGACTGACATGCTTTCCCGGGCCGCCGCTAGCGTGGGCTTGGATTGGAACCCTCCATCCTCCCCACAGCCTTCTCGGCTGGACGACTGGTTCCTTGGGTCCGGGCGCCGCTCACAGCCTCGCCTCTGGGTCACCTGGCCTGCAAATGCCGTTCTCACGGCACTTTGCTTCCAGATCTCAACAGTCCCGGCTTCCTGAACGTGGTACCCCCGCCCTCAGCCCCACGACTGTTCCCTGGCCGGCCGGTTCAGACAAGTCCAGAGGACGCCAACATCAGACCGCCTCCTCAGTCACGAACCATATTACCTGTTCCACCCCGCCGGGTACGTCCAAAATACTCGTCCCCTTGGAGCCCCTAGCACAGAGTTTAGAGGCGTGGCTTTCACTGCCCAACCCGTCACGCTGGCTGCACCGGACCATTCGACTCGGTTAAGCAATTCAGTTTGCCAGGCCACCGGCCCCCTTCGCGGTCATCCATTTTTCCGCAGTATACGGCGAACATGCCAAATCCCTGCACGAGAAAATCGCCTCTCTTTTACTCAAAGATGCGATAGAGCCTGTCCCTCCAACCGAAATGAAGAAGGGTTTCTACAGCAGGGTCCAGCATCTAGATTGGTTCGCAGCGGTATACCTGAAGGACGCGTACTTTCACGTCTCGATCCTGCCACGACAACTACCCTTTCTACACTCTGGCACCTGCACCCAGACCTCTGGAACCTCCACGTCTGGCCCTTGGACGGCATGCGGAAGATCTAGCCGGTCTACCATCGACTGTCGTAGATACTATCAACCAAGCCAGAGCCCCTTCTACCAGGCATCTTTACGCCCTAAAGTGGCGCCTATTTGCAAATTGTGTTCTTCATGGGCTGAAGACCCACAGAGGTGCACAGTTAGGTCAGTGCTCGTGTTTCTACAGGAGAGGCTGGAGGGGGACAGCCTCAAGGTTTATGTCGCCACCATCGCGGCTCACCACGACATGATAGACGGCAAGTCTCTAGGAAAACACGACTTCGATTTTCAGGTTCCTAAAAGGCGCCCGGAGGCGCCCTTTCTCTCAAAACGGCCCTGCTGATTGCGCTCACCTTCATCAAGAGGGTCGGGGACCTGCAAGTGTTCTCTGTCAGCGACACTTGCCTGGAGTTCGGTCTGGCAGACACATACGTGATCCTAAGACCGCGACCGGGCTACGTGCCCAAGGTTCCTACCACACCCTTCAGAGATCAGGTAGTGAACCTGCAAGCGCTGCCCCAGGAGGAGGCAGACCCAGCCCTTTCGATGCTGTGTTCGGTACGTGCTTTGCGTATCTATCTGGACCGCACGCAGAGCTGTAGACGTTCTGAGCAGCTCTTTGTCTGCTTCGGGAGACAGCATAAAGGGAACGCTGTCTCCAAACAGAGGCTCGCCCACTGGGTTGTCGATGCATTTCATTGGCTTATCACACCCAGGCCGTGCCCCCCCTTGCGGGTTCGAGCGCACTCAACCAGAAGTGTTGTGTTCTCATGGGCACTGGCCAGGGGCACCTCCCTAGCAGACATCTGCAGAGCAGCAGGGTGAGCAACATCTAACACTTTCGCGAGATTCTACAATCTCCGAATTGAGTCAGTATCGTCCCGTGTTTTCTCAGGTTCAAGCCCATAGAACTCTGTAACACGCTGACGAACTGGCCGGGTGAATAGCTTGCGCCTAGCGCCCTTTCCCTCAGCCGAGGTAAAATAGTGCGCCTTTGTTCCCAGGAGACCCCATCTCTCAGATCCCTGGTTGATTCCTCCCTAGCCCTTTTGGGTCCGCAGTTCAGCAGAGGAACTCACCGACCCAAGCCACTATGGGTACTCAATCTACCCTGTACTGGAATAGGTGCTCCACAGGTTAAGTCCTCCTGTGTGTAATTCCGCAGTACTGTCCCCTCACGAGCGGACCCCCGTGTCTCCCTTAGGCAGTTCCAGCTGCCACGGTCGACGTGCTGTAGCTTCCCCCCTCTGGATCTACCACCGCGCCAACATTCCCACATTGGACCTAAGCGGCCATGTGATGTAGTCGCCACTTTTACCTCCCCTGCAGGGTAGGTGTGGTCTCCGCAGGGTCTTCTCCCCCTGAAAGAATAGGAAACGGGGTAAGACCCCCTTCCCTTAATGCATGTAAGGGCCCTTGCCGTAATTGCTATACGCGAGAAACATAGAGAGAAAAGAGGCCCAGCCAGGCTTGGCCCGTTCCCAGGTTGGCAAGCATCACCTTGTTCCCCTCACTAGGGTAACCAGAAGGATTCTGATGACATTAATGGGCCATTGGGGAAGGGTACGTGCAGCCTGATACCGCCGGTTCACATACACGGCTCAGTGCATGGCATGATTGAAGTGGGACACCTAGTGTCGCTTCTCTGACACAACGTGGAGAGAGCGACAGAAGGGGAACGTCTAGGTTACATATGTAACCTCCGTTCCACGATGGAGGGAACGAGACGTTGTGTCTTCCCTGCCACGTCGCTGAGCCGAGCCACTGTTGTGGCCGGACCATTTCCAGCTCCTCAGAAAAATCCTGAATGAACTCCCGTATTTGCTCTGCTTAAATACCCGTATGTCCAGGGGTGGGATATGCAAATACCGTCTGCCAACTTCTCATTGGCCTTTTTTCATAGAACAGAGGTATATATCGGCACTCAAGAGAGACCCCTAGTGTCGCTTCTCCGACACAACGTCTCGTTTCCTCCATCGGGGAACGGAGGTTACATACGTAACCTAGACGATTTTTTTTTACAGTGTGAGAGTAAATGTATTTTCACCTTTAAAGATTTTATGATGTTGATATTTAATTCATAGGTTTAAGGTATTATTAAAAAATTTAAACAAGCTTTAAATGTGATCCAAACAAATATTTATATTTTGATCTGTAGTGTTTGTGTGTATATGTGTGTGTCTGGGTGTATCTGAGCACAAAGTTCAGTAAGTGAAGCAGGGAGGAATGGATTTAGCAATATGATACACAGATTGTTTTGTCTGTAAACCAAGTACATTGGTTACACCCGTACAAAATCATTTCAATATGATTGAAAATTTAGTGGATACGCATTAATTTCATGTCAAAACAAGAAGAAAAATATTAGTATTAAATGTCAATGTCACATTGTAGTTTTTTATTACATGGGTGGTATGTTTATCTGCTTGTGTTTAGACATAAGCCTGAGGTATTTTTTGGATTATTACACTGGGGTCTATGTGAAGGGTGAGATACATTTCAGAAGTTTTCATATCATTTTATTTCAAAGTAATTTAGGTTAGTTTGAAGGGACTGTGTAAATGATATAAAAAATGTGAAACTGAAAATTTACTTAAATCTTTAAAAGTTAAAGATTTTTTTAGTGACATGATATGTGGTACATAAACATTTGTGTAGCCTATCTATATTTGTGAGGGTTGGGTTTTTAGTCTCATTGTGACTCAGGCTGCTGCATGTGCTCGTCACTGTCCACCCATCTCTTCTCTCCATCCCTCATTTCCGATCAGAGCAGATAAGCCGGCAGTATAGGAGCATGGGGCTCACACGACAGGAGCATGGGGCTCAGGCCAAACCCAGACACCTCCCTGACACAGTGGAAAATAATCCTTCACTCCTTTCTCTCTCTCCCTCACTCAGTGTTTTTATAAGCTTTCCCCTTTTTTTAGGGAAAACTTTCCACCATTGCCATTTTTAGGCGGTTTATTGCATTTGGCACTACTAGATCAGAAGGGCGTGCCAACCTGTGCCCAAGACTTGGAAAACCCGATAAAAAGTTTCCTAATCCAGTTGGAACAGTATATTGGGTGTTCATAAGAGTGTGATAGCCCTCAAACCTGTAGCTGATTCAACGATAGTATTCAACATGGCTGGTGTTGACCTGAACACCCTCTCCACTGGTCACAAATTACCCAAATCAAATGCTTTCCAATATCTTGAGCAGCTTCCATTATGCTCAGCTGTTATCCATCAAGTGAAAGAATGATTGCATGTTTATATGTTTGTCTTGCATGTCTACACTAAAAAATTATACAAAAAATGCAAAACAAAATATGCTTTATATGGTAACATGAATTAACTGGTTTAAGTCAAAAGTATTATTTAACATCACTGAATCAACCTGATTACATCAGGATACACTAACAAAAAGTCTAGGTTACTGTTATAACCTCCGTTCCCTAATGAAGGGATCGAGATGTTGTGTCGAATGAAGCGACACTAAGAAGTCCCCTAGTGTCGCTTCATTCGACACAACGTCAAAGTGAGCGACAGACGGGGAACTAATTCTAAGGGTTAGATCAGTTAGAAATGGCTCCTTAGGGTAACAATAGCAGGTTACCACTTTTTGCAGTGTATCACCTATCCTTTTGCATCTTGCCAGTATTACAGGAATGTAATACCACCTTAAGCAGTGGGGAAATTTCAAATATAGATGAGTATCTTCATATATTAAACTTTAACACAGAGGAATATACACTGTCTGCCAGCAGAATAAAAAAAGCATTTAGGAATAAACCCTGGTTAAAAATGATGGTATTTTTAAAGATGCTGTCAATTGAATTGACTGATTCTGGCTTACTAAGATGATTGACTATGAGGAGTTCTGTAATTAAAATTCACCAGTGTCACGAACCCCACTCCCTCGCTCCGCCCCCTCGAGCTTCCACGCTCGTTCCGCCCCCTCGAGCTCCCACGCTCGTGCCGCCCCCTCGAGCTCGCACGCTCTTTTTGCTCGCTCAAGCCCTCACGCCCACTTTGCTCCTACTCGCTCACATGCTCGTAGGCAATCTCCATTCCTCGAGTTTCTCACGTGTTTCCAATCCCCCAGAACATTATGACCACCTGCACTCGCGTCATCTGCACTCCTGCACATTAGTTTCACCTGCACTCGTCTCATCACCTGTCATGGTTTACACCTGCACTCGCCCCTATATATATATCACTACCCTTTCGTCTCACGGTTGTTGGTTATTGTATTTAGATTCCCGTGTCTTTGCCCCCCGCTAGTCTCGTCTAGTTTTGAACTCCTCTTGTCCTCCTCTTAGCTTGCCAGCTCCCATTGTTCCCCTGTCTTTTGCTCCCACTAGTCCTGTCTACTCTGATCCTGTTTCCCAGCTTCGACCTCCCCACTCTCGTTGACCACTCTCTCCCGGATTTGCCCCTTTACTCGACTTTGTTTCCCCGGCTTTTCACCCTACGCTACCCTGACCATTCTCCCTCTGGATTTTCCGTGCTGTACTTTTGTTTGCCTGCAAATAAACGCAGTTTTGACATACATTGTGACTGTCTCTTCTTGTGCGGGTTACAAAATAACCAACCATTACCGAAGACAGTCACAATGCCCCGCGCTGAGGATTCGCGCAGCTCACTAGAACGGAGGTGCATGTCACATTCGGCGCGAGGAGCTACAGTTTGGAGGCAGGACCAAGCGCTCGCGGCCCAGGGGCTGCAGGTATGTCCCTTGTCTGATTTATGTCACCCTGTTTCACCTGTGTCTGCCCCTGAGCCCGTTTATGCCTCCAGTGCATTTCTGAGCGCCGTAAGCCTTCAACCCCCTGAGAGGTTTGATGGCTCTTCGGGCGCTTGCCAAGGGTTGTTTATGCAGGGCAGCGGTTGTAGAACTTTTAACCGTGCCCTTACCCAACTCTTGGTTTTGCGTCAGGGGAGTCAACCCTTGGAGGCTTATGTGGTTGATTTTTGTGCTCTGGCCAACCAGGTGAATTTTGATGAGGTGGCTCTGAAAGACATTTTTCAATTTGGACTGAATGAGCCAGCCTCATCATTCATGCCTGGTGGTCGCTGCTCTCTCAACCTGGCTCAGTTTATTGACCTCGCCCTACTTTATGCTGGTTCCTCGTTTACTGTGGGGGAGACAGAAACTGAACCAACGTTCCATACCACGGCCCCCGTCTTGAAGCCTACCACGGCCCCCGTCTTGAAGCCTACCACGGCCCCCGTCTTGAAGCCTCCCACGGCCCCCATCTCGAAGCCTGTCACGGCCCTAGTCCCGAAGCCTGTCATGGCCCTAGTCCCGAAGCCTGACATGGCCCTAGCCCCGAAGCCTGACACGGCCCTAGCCCCGAAGCCTTACACGGCCCTAGCCCGGAAGCCTTACACGGCCCTAGCCCCGAAGCCTGACACGGCCCTAGCCCCGAAGCCTTACACGGCCCTAGCCCCGAAGCCTTACACGGCCCTAGCCCCGAGGCCTGACACGGCCCCAGTCCCGAGGCCTGTCACAGCCCCAGTCCCGAAGCCTGTCACAGCCCAGTCCTGAAGCCTGTCACGGCCCCAGTCCCGAAGCCTGACACGGCCCCAGTCCCGAGGCCTGTCACGGCCCCAGTCCCGAAGCCTGACACGGCCCTAGCCCCGAAGCCTGACACGGCCCCAGTCCCAAGGCCTGTCACGGCCCCAGTCCCGAAGCCTGTCACGGCCCCAGTCTCGAAGCCTGGCACGGCCAGTGAGTCAACGCCCATGCCTGCCACGGCCAGAGAGTCAGCGCCCATGCCCGCCACGGCCAACGAGCCAGCGCCCATGCCCGCCACGGCCGGCGAGCCAGCGCCTGTAGCCTCGACCGTCCCCATGGCCACGTCCCCTGTTGGCCGAGGACGCAAGAGAAGGAAGAGGGCCCCTTCTCCCCAGTCTCGTCTTGTGCTCAAGACCGCAGAGGTTCCCTCAGAGTCTTCCACGGCTCTGCCGGGTTCTGCTCCGCCCCCAGAGTCTTCCACGGCTCTGCCGGGTTCTACTCCGCCCCCAGAGTCTTCCACGGCTCTGCCGGGTTCTGCTCCGCCCCCAGAGTCTTCCACAGCTCTGCCAGCCTCTGCTCCGCTCTCAGAGTCTTCCACGGCTCTGCCAGCCTCTGCTCGCCCCTCAGAGCCCTCGCGGCCTCCGCCTCTCGAGTCTCCCAAGGCTCCTCCTCTCAAGCCTCCCAGGGCTCTTCCTCTCGAGCCTCCCAGAGCTCTACCTCCCAAGCCCCCCCAGGGTTCTGCCTTTCAAGTCTCTCGAGCCTCCCAGAGCACCGCCTCTCAGGGCTTCTCCTCCCGAGTCTTTCAAGGCTCCTCCTCCCAAGCCTCCCAGGGCTCCTCTTCTCGAGCCTTCCAAGGCTCCTCCTCCCAAGCCTCCCAGGGCTCCTCCTCTCGAGCCTCTCAGGGCTTCTCCTCTCGAGTCTTTCAGGGCTCCCCCTCCCAAGCCTCTCAGGGCTTCTCCTCTCGAGTCTTTCAGGGCTCCCCCTCCCAAGCCTCTCAGGGCTTCTCCTCTCGAGTCTCTCAGGGCTCCTCCCCCCTCAAGCCTCTCAGGGCTTCCCCTCGCGAGTCTTTCAGGGCTCCTCCTCCCCTCGAGCCTCTCAGGGCTCCGTCCCTCGAGTCTTTCATGGCTCCACCCCTCGAGCCTCTCAGGGCTCCGTCCCTCGAGTCTTTCATGGCTCCACCCCTGAAGCCTCTCACGGCTTCGCCTCTCGAGTCTCTCAGGGCTCCTCCTCCCCTCGAGCCTCTCAGGGCTCCGTCCCTCGAGTCTTTCATGGCTCCACCCCTCAAGCCTCTCACGGCTTCGCCTCTCGAGTCTCTCAGGGCTCCTCCTCCTCTCAAGCCTCTCAGGGCTTCGCCTCTCGAGTCTCTCAGGGCTCCTCCTCCTCTCAAGCCTCTCAGGGCTTCTCCTCTTGAGTCTTTCAGGGCTCCACCCCCTTCCAAACCTCTCAGGGCTTCGTCTCTCGAGTCTTCCAGGGCCCCACCTCTAGAGCCTCTCGAGTCTTCCACAACCTTTTTCCCCGAGCCTCTCACGGCTCTACTCCCAGAGACTCCAGAGCTTCCTAGGGCTCCGCCTCTCGAGCCTCCTACGGCTCCGCCTCCCGAGCCTCCTACGGCTCTGCCTCCCGAGCCTCCCACGGCTCCACCTCCCGAGCCCCTCACGGCTCTGCTCCCAAAGACTCCAGAGCTTTCTATGGTTCCGCCTCTCGGGCCTCCTACGGCTCTACCCCCCGAGACTACAGAGCCTGCCAGGTCGTCGCCTCGGGGACCTCCCACGGCGCCACCTCCATTGGCTCCACCTCCTGAGCCTTCCAGGCCTCCGCCTCTAGAGCCTCCCACGGCGCCACCGTCATTGGCTCCACCTCCAGAGCCTTTCAGGCCTTCGCCCCTAAAGCCTCCTTCGGCTCCACCTCCAGAGCCTTCCAGAACCCTATCTCCAGAGCCGCCTACAGTGCCACCTCTGACGGCACCGCCTTTCACGGCTCTTCCCTGGCCCCTGACTCTGTCCGGTGGCCCCCTGACACTCTCCCTGTCCTGTGGCCTCTTCCCAGGCCTCCTGACCCTGTTCCTGTCCGGTGGTCACCTTCCAGACCCCCGGACCTAGTCCCTGTCCTCCAGTCGCCTTCCAGACCCCCTGACCCAGTCTCTGCCCTACGGCTGCCCCCTAGATCTCCCGACCACCCGCCTGTCCGCTATGTTCCCCCAGACCTTGCCTTGATACTGCCCATTGACCCCATGGACTGTCTCATTTCCCTCTGTGCCCCTTGGACTGCCCTCAATTTTGTTTGTGTGTTTTGTGGGTTGTCTGTTCAGGGTTTTTTGTTTGTTGGGTTCGTCCAGCACCACTTCCTCGCAACCGAGCGCGGCCGTCAGGAGCCGTCCGTTTTAGAGGGGGGAGTACTGTCACGAACCCCGCTCCCTCGCTCCGCCCCCTCGAGCTTCCACGCTCGTTCCGCCCCCTCGAGCTCCCACGCTCGTTCCGCCCCCTCGAGCTTGCACGCTCTTTTTGCTCGCTCAAGCCCTCACGCCCACTTTGCTCCTACTCGCTCACATGCTCGTAGGCAATCTCCCTTCCTCGAGTTTCTCACGCGTTTCCAATCCCCCAGAACATTATGACCACCTGCACTCGCGTCATCTGCACTCCTGCACATTAGTTTCACCTGCACTCGTCTCATCACCTGTCATGGTTTACACCTGCACTCGCCCCTATATATATCACTACCCTTTCGTCTCACGGTTGTTGGTTATTGTATTTAGTTTCCCGTGTCTTTGCCCCCCGCTAGTCTCGTCTAGTTTTGAACTCCTCTTGTCCTCCTCTTAGCTTGCAGCTCCCCTTGTTCCCCTGTCTTTTGCTCCCACTAGTCCCGTCTACTCTGATCCTGTTTCCCGGCTTCGACCTCCCCACTCTCGTTGACCACTCTCTCCCGGATTTGCCCCTTTACTCGACTTTGTTTCCCTGGCTTTTCACCCTATGCTACCCTGACCATTCTCCCTCTGGATTTTCCGTGCAGTACTTTTGTTTGCCTGCAAATAAACGCAGTTTTGACATACATTGTGACTGTCTCTTCTTGTGCGGGTTACAACCAGCTTCCCCAATGGCTGTTAATAATTTTGGAAAACTTTGGGGAAATGATATGCCCTACGTTTGTGTTTTCAGCACTTTTAGACTTTTCTGCCATTGAGAAGTGATGTCATAGAAGCCACTATGATGTGAATTGAATAAAGCATTGTATGCTAACTGTTCTTTCTATCCACAACATTGCTAACAATATTTTTTCCTTTAATGCAACAAATTAAGGAGCTCAGGTAAATGAACTGCTGCATTCCAAAATTACTCTGAAATGTGCCTCATAGTGATGCAAGTGATAAAGCACTTTTGCTTTGCATATTTGTTACACATTTTTCTGTAAATATTTGAAAAATTCCATATATCTTTGCTACCTCTTATTTTTTTATATATGTATTTATTTATTAGAGAGCTGTCTAAATTTGGAAAGTGAAAAATAATTGTTGGAAAGTAGTCTCAGAGTGTACTTCTATTAAAAAGTAGTATACATTTCTCAGTACAGAATTCTGTGTACTGTCTGAATATTGTTAACTCTGCATAGTTTATGCCTGAGAAGATGTTTGGGGTGATGAGACAGATGGTAAACATACTCATGTCTGTATGTTTGTTGTCAGGGTGTGGCATGCACTGCTATGTTGGTAGCAGTCATGACTAAGAAGTTGGCTCTTAACAAAGGGGAGAAACATGTGCACTTCTTCATGATGGACATCCAGATATCCAAGCGGGTGAGCACACAGACCACATCATAAAACAACATATGAGTATTGGATATGCAATTGCCCAAAAAAGTTTTTGTACACTTAATTTACACTTCAAAATGTATGAATTAATTTAATAAATAACTTAATATCAAACCTAGTGGCATCTGTAAACAAATGACGCTGGCCTTTACTCAAAGGTGACATCAGTTAATCAGTTAAAGCATCTGGTCCCTAGGTGATTTTTTTAGTAAGTAGTCAGTTCCCCTCAAGTGCACACCGGTGTCTAAGCAGAGTAAGCTTGGGTGTAGTTTATCACATTAACTATGGACATGTTCAACTAACAGTTGACAACCAGAACATTTCCAAATACTTTTGTTTTGAAGGGGTCATGACATTCTCTTTTTTTTTATATAATTTTTTTATATTCTCTGAGGTCCACTTATAATGTTATTAAAGTCTGTTTGCTCCAGACAGCCATAATTTAGTCATATATAATAATTTCCACCCTGTCTCTGGCCCTCTGCCTGAAGCACTCAGTTTTAAGCTGTCTGGCCCTTTAAGACTTCAATGTAAATGCCCACTGTTGTGATTGGCTAATATTGTGCTGCCTTTCCAATACAACCATTTTTGAAATGCAATCCAAAGAAAATAAACAAATTCCACACAACTACATTTCAGGGTTAACATTTAACAATTAAATTGGTTACTTATGTTTTTTTTTTTGTCCAATATTCCAATTTTAACTGCCCCATCTTTAAATAACAGTTCCTTTGCAAAGCTTGAATCATATTGTGACTGTATCACAAGCAATCTATCCTGAAATGTTCTGAATACACAAACGTAATACAATACACAGTGATGCTGGGTGCTTCAACCAGCTTCAACAAGCCAAAGCAGAGACACTGGTCTTCACATCTCACATCTTACGTGTTTGTCACATGTATGTCACAGGTAAAAGTTGCGATTTTACCGGTCTTAAAACATGGGACACATCACCTGAAACGGATCAAAAATAGCACTGGTGAAAAAACAGTCCAGTAAGTCTTCAAAACAGCACAACAGCAAGACTGAATGAAACACATTTGGGGAAGTTTAACTTGACATTGTGTCTTTTTAAAGCAGTGCGAAATGTATGATAACGGTCAAAGCGGTCATGCACATTTAAATCCAGATATGCACATGAAGGTGTCCTGTGTAAGTCTATTTTGGACAAATCTCCCATGACAGGCCCATCTCTCTCCTCTTCACCTATGTGACTGACTGGGCACTAGTGAGCAGGGCCAAGGGTGGAATGATGTAAAATAGGCATTGATGTCTTGCTGAAGAGTAAGTCATATGCAGATGTATTTGGTCCTTGTGATGTCACAAGTTCTACAATTTCCAAACTAGCCATTTTTGCAGCTTGGTTTAAATAAATCCTCTATTTCTATTAACTCAGATAACCACTCTGTACAACTGCAGTGAGCAGAATAGCTTCTCGTCGAACCTTGAGGTGGATAGGCTACAACAGCAGAATACCATAGTGTACAGTGCTTTCAGAAATTATTCAGACCCCTTAATTTTTTGCACATTTTGTTATGTTGCAGCCTTCTGTTAAAATGCTTTAAATTTATTTTTTTCCCCCACATCAATCTTCAGTACACTACATACATAATGACAAAGCAAAAATTAGATTTTTGATAACTTTGAAAATTTATTAAAAAGAAACAAATAAAATATCACATTGACATAAGTATTCAGATCCTTAACTCAGTACTTAGTTGAAGCACCTTTGGCAGCGATTACAGCCTCAAGTCTTTTTTGGGATAAGGTGACAAGCTTTACACATCTGGATTTGCCATTCTTCTCTGCAGATCCTCTCAAGTTCTGTCAGGTTGGATGGGAAACATTGGTGGACAACCATTTTCAGGTCTCTAGACGTTTGAATGTGTTAAAGTCCGGGCTCAGGCTGGGCCACTCAAGGACATTCACAAAGTTGTCCCTAAGCCACTCTTGCATTGTCTTGGCTGTGTGCATAGGGTCATTGTTCTGTCTGAAGGTGAACCTTTCGGCCCAGTCTGAGGTCCTGAGCACTCTGGACCAGGTTTTCCATAAGGACATCTCTATATTTTGCTACATCCAGCTTTCATTCAACCCTGACCAGTCCCCCAGTCCCTGCCAATGAAAAACACCCACACAGCATGATGCTACCACCACCATGCTTCACCGTTGGGATGGTAATGCGCAGGTGATGAGCAGTGCCTGGTTTCCTCCAGATGTGACACTTGGAATTGAGACCAAACAGTTCAATCTTCATTTTATCAGACCAGAGAAGCTTTTTTTTTGGAGATGCTTCAGTCTGGCAACTCTGCCATAAAGCCCAGATCGGTGGAGTGTTGCAGTGATGGTTGTCCTTCTGCAAGTTTTTGCAAATCTCCACACATGATCTCTGGAGCTCAACCAGAGTGGTCATAGGGTTCTTGGTAGGGATGCACCGATACCGGTATCGGAATTGGGTCCGAAACCAGGCTCATGAACTTGTACTCGTAAAAATGCTCGGATACCAAAAACTGATATCATCTGATGTACGAATGTCATTACGTGAACATTCAGCGCACATATTAAAATCATGTCATGTCCTAATGAGATTATTTAACAGCAAAAGCTGCGATTTATTGAGATAAATAGATAGTTTGCACGTGCAGCGTTTTAAATATGAGTGCTTGTGAATGTGTGGAGCCGGTATTGTGCAGGCATAGAAACACAAACTACTCATAATTTTAGAGATCCTTGGCGCATACACTGAAAACACTATTGAGCATTGTATACTATTTGTAGCAGATGACAGCAGGCAGAGTGCTAATTCACCTACAGACTACATATTTATTTATTTAAATATTAGCCTTATGTGGTTTAATAATTCCTGTGATTCACGTAGCGACTGGCTTTTGCGGTTTGTGAATCTGCCATCATTAACTCAGTCCTCTGTGTTTCTAACAACATAGAAACATTTCAAAATAAAAGCTCTGCCAAAGTAAAACTGAATTTAAATGAAAAAAGTATGACAGAAATTGATCGCTATTGTATAGTTATGTAATATTCTGTTACACTACTACTATTACTACTAATAAGTAAATAGTAACTGTATTATATTCAATCAATATCTCACATCTGTGATGCTGTGTTATGCAGCACTTTATTTGACAAAAATATCTCCAATGTTGTATTTAGCATTGTGCTGTGAGGTTCTATATATAATCACTTCATTTGATAAAAATGATACAATTTCATGTTGAAAATTAATAGTATACTTTCATTTGATTAAAGTTTTAATTATTAATTTATTTTAACACAAATTTGATGATAACATTGAAATAAATTGCTGATACTGAGTTCAGAAAATAAAAATAGATATTGGACAATGTATCGGTAAGTACTAAAAAAGGTTTTGGTACTCGTTCTCAAACAAATGGTATCGGGACATCCCTAGTTCTTGGTCACCTCTATTACTGTCACGATTCCCTTGTTGTCTGCCCTGTGTTTCAACAGTTTGTGTCAAAAACTACACTTCCCACAATTCCCGGCCCTCATCACTGCCAGGTGTAGTCTCCTGCAATTCCCAATGCAGGCATTTTGGTAGTCCGAATCAGTAGATGGTCTTCAAGGAAGAGTCATCGAAACCGGTGTGGAAGGCCACAGTGGAGAAGTAGTAGGAGTACTCGCGGATTTGTCAATTACCAAGGCCCTTCTCCCCTGATTGTCCAGTTTGGCCGGGCAGCCAGCTCTAGGAAGAGGCCTGGTCATTCCAAACTTCTACAATTTAAGAATTATGGTGGCAACTGTGCTTTTGGGAGTCTTCAATGCAGCCAAAAAAAATTTATAGCCTTCCTCAGATCTATGCCTAGACATAATCCTGTCTCTGAGATCTGCAGGCAGTTCCTTTGACCTCATGGTTGATATGCATTTTCAGCTGTGAGACCTTATATAGGCAGGTGTGTTCCTTTCAAAATCATGTCAAATCACTTGAACGTGCCACAGGTGGACTCCATTCAAAGTGTAGAAACATCTCAAAGATGATCCAGAGAAATGTGATGCACCTGAGCTAAATTTCACTTTTTTATTTTTAATACATTTTAAAGTTATCAAAAATCCTTTTTTTTATTTGTCTATATGCGGTGTGGAGTTTAAAGCATTTTAGCATAAGGCTGCAATATAACAAAATCCGAAAAAAATGAAGGGGTGTGGTAACTTTCTGAATGCACTGTATATGTACTTAAACCATAGATTTCCTTAAAAAGTGCTCAGTGTATATATATTCTTTAAAAATATATGCAACTTGGGGGCCTGGGTAGCTCAGTGAGTATTGACAGTGACTACGACCCTAGAGTCACGAGTTTGAATCCAGGGTGTGCTGAGTGACTCCAGCCAGGACTTCTAAGCAACCAAATTGTCCCGGTTGATAGAGAGGGTAGAGTCAGATGGGGTAACCTCCTCGTGGTCGTGATTAGTGGCTCTCGCTCTCAATGGGCGCGTGGTAATTGTGCGTGGATCGCGGAGGGTAGCATGATCCTCCACATGCGGAGTCTCCGCAATGTCATGCACAGTAAGCCACACGAAAAGATGTGTGGATTGGCGGTCTCACGGAGGCAACTGAGGCTTGTCCTCTGCCATCTGGATTGAGATGAGTAACCGCACCACCACAAGGACCTACTAGGTAGTGGGAATTGGGCATTCCAAATTGGGAGATAAGGGGATAAAAAATAAATACATACATTTAAGTTTATTAGGCTTGTTATCTTGTTTAGTGTTCTGTTTGATCATTGGTTATGTTTTCCCCATGTCATGTATTTAAGCCCTCATGTTTACCATTGTCCTTTGTCTAGTATTTATGTTTGTAACTGTAACTTTGTTGTTTTGTTCATGCCATGCCAAGTAAAGTCTAGTCTAGTTCATGTTTATGTTAAGTTTTATTCATGTTTATAGTTAGGGTTTTTGGTTTCACATTTATTTAAATAAACTGCACTTGAGTTCTTCACTCCTTCGTCATCAACTTTGTCCTTGCCAGCATCGTTACAGAATACTAGACCCTCACAATGGACCTAGCAGTTAAGCTTCTGAGTCTCTGTCAGAGGAGTCATCCCCTGGAGGATTATGTTGAGGACTTTTGTGCCCTAGCCTGTCAGGTGGCTTTTAATGAGCTCACTCTGAAGGACATTTTTAGGGTCGGACTTAATGAGCCCATCTCCTCCTTGATGCCTGGCGGTCACAGTCCCCTCAATCTGGCCCTATATATCGACCTCGCTCTGCAGAGCATTGGATCCATGTTCATTGTGGGGAGAGGCAGATACAGTGCCAGAGTTCCACGACATGGACACCGCCGAACCAGAGTATCACGTCATGGCCGCCAAGCCATCATCCCATGCCACGGCCAATGCCCACGCCTACCACGGCCAACGAGCTGGAAGCCTCATCCATCCCAGAGACAGCATTGCCAGCCTCGTCTGTCCCAGAGCCTGCACCGGCAACTACGGCCTAACGGAGGAGGAGGAGGAGGAGGAGGAGAAGAAGGGATTTCGTCTCTGAGTCTCAGCCTGTGTTCATGACCACAGAGGTCATTCCCGAGACTCTGTCAATGCCCACGACCACAAAGGTCGCTCCTGAGACTCTGTTCACACCCACAACCACAGAAGTCATTCCCGAGTCTCAGTCCTCACCCCTGACCAAAGTAGTCGTTCCCAAGACTCTGTTCATGCCCATGACCAAAGAGGTCATTTACAAGTCCCTGCCCATGTTCACGACCACGGAGGTCACTCCAGGCCATGTCAAAGCCACACCAGAGTCAGCTCCATGCCATGTCACTGCCACGCCAGAGTTAGTTCCAGGCCATGTTACAGCCACGCTAGAGTCAGCTCCAGGCCATGTCACAGCCACACCAGAGTCAGCTCCAGGCCATGTCACAGCCATACCAGGGTCAGCTCCAGGCCATGTCACAGCCACGCTAGAGTCAGCTCCAGGCCATGTCACAGCCACACCAGAGTCAGCTCCAGGCCATGTCACCGCCATGCCAGGGTCTGCTCCAGGCCATGTCACCGCCACGCCTGAATCTGCTCCAGGCCATGTCACAGCCACGTTGAGTCTGCTCCATGCCATGTCACAGACATGCCTCAGCCTGCTCCATGCCATGTCACAGCCATGCCTCAGCCTGCTTCATGCCATGTCACAGCCACGCATCAGTCTGCTCCATGCCGTGTTGCCAGTCCAGGCCTGCCTCTGCTCCATGGTCCAGGCCCACCTCCATCCCTTTGACTCCACCTTGGTCCTCTGCCCCATCGGCTCTGCCCCACAAGCCTTTTTGTTTTGGGGCATCTGGAGCCGCCCCTAGAGGGGAGATATGTCATGTATAGATGTGTTTTGTTCATGTTTTATTTTCATGTTATTTTGGGATTCTAGTTCATGTTTCCCTTGTAATGTGATTTCATGTTTCCCTCCATGTTCATGTGTCTTGTTTTCATTGGTTTATTGTCTTATCAGTTCTAAACTGCCATTGGTTTAAGGTTATCAGTCTTGTTATCTTGTTTAGTGTTCTGTTTTATCATTGGTTTATGTTTCCCCTTGTCATGTATTTAAGCCGTCATGTTTACCATTGTCCTTTGTCTAGTATTGATGTTTGTAAATGTAACTTTGTTGTTTTGTTCATGCCATGCCAAGTAAAGTCTAGTCTAGTTCATGTTTAAGTTTCAAGTTTGTGTTATTTTTTATTCATGTTTATAGTTAGGGTTTTTGGTTTCACGTTAATTTAGATAAACTGCACTTGGGTTCTTCACTCCTTTGTCATCATCTTCGTTCTTGCCAACATAGTTACAGTTATTTCCTTATTACAGATAAAAAGATGAGTTAATGATAATCAGTCTCATCTTTTGGGAATGCTTAATTATCCTTACAAAACTCTTTCCCATGAGAGAAAAAAAAACTGGGACCCAGAGAATTAAGAGACATGGGTGGAAGCTACGTTATTTTCTGCACTGCACGTGTGTTATGATTTCGGAGGCTTTTTATAATATGATCTTTTCCTTAAATAGGGAATTCCAAACAGCGGCACAGTGTGGGAAAATGCTTAGGTTGGCCAAGCGGAGACAGCAGCTGAGCACTTAATAGCCGACAAAAGCCGTCAAAAGGAGGAAACAGTCAGGTCTCTGTCAGGAAAAGAACTTGTGTCAGTCCATGAGAAGTTGAACTGTTGACAGGAAATAAGATGCTCTGATCTGTACGAGTCCTGTGAGTGTTAGCGTGTGCATTATAAAACAGTAGTATAAAAGGTGTTGAGGAGGTGGGTCTAGATGCTGAGACATGAAAAATATAGATTTTCCGATGCATCGCGATCTTCATTTGAACTATCTCGATATCGATTCTTCAATCTCAAGATTTATCTTTTTCTCTATGCACTGCACTCCACTACAATGAGCGGAAATCACTCGCATTTGCAATCAAATTTTGCAGTATGCAACTAAAAATGTAAATACGTATTTGGCAACTGGCTGGTAAATGTTTAGATTTTACTCACCAGTGAATGAGTTGTGTAGTACATTGGTGAAGTATTTAGCAACGAGATCCTTTCACTGCAAGTTGAGAGTAAAAGTTATTACATTTAATGTGTGTCCAAAGACAAGACACACGTGACCCATTTGCCACTAAATGATGTCTCTTTTAATACCCTTTCTGTTCTGTACTGTCAGTTGTTGATCATAAACAACAAAAAAAGAAACATTTAATTTTAATCATGCATAGCACAATTGAGATAAAGCCATTCGAGTCTCTCTCATTAACATGCGCTTAATGACACTGTTTACCAAAATGCAGGATTCCCTTAAAGAAACAGTATTGGCTATTAGCACATGTTCAACAAATCAACGTAAATACTATAAATAGTACAAATTATGCAATTAAACAATAAAAATGAATCAACATTTTATATATTTAATATACTATTATATTTATTGATTAAATTAATTGATTTGTTCATTATTAAAAAGCTAAAATGTGACCAAAATGATGAACTATTAAAACTAACTCCATTTAATATATAATTAGTAAAATTTATATTTTAATATTGTACCTAGTTAGAAGGACCCCTGTATAATTCACAGAATTGGCTGTGAGAGAATATATGTAATATATAACTATATTATAACTAAAATATACCCATATGAATCGATATCAAATCAAATCAAATTGAATTAATTCAAAATTGGAATCGAATCAAGAGCTTGTAAATGGGAATCGAATCAGGAAATCTGTATCGATACTCAGCCCTAGTCATCACTGTACTATATTTTCTTTCATGCAACACAAATGGAGATATTTAGCAGAATGACAGCCTCAGTCGCCAATCACTTTTATTGTGTGGAAAAGAGATGCAATGAAAGTGAACAATGACTGAGACTAACATGTTGCTTAACATCTGTATTCCACTAAAGAAAGTCATGCAGGTTTTGAACAACATGAGGGTGAGTAAATTATAACAACATTTTTAGTTTCACAGTATCACTGTGGTTACATTTGATTGTTATCAACACTGAAAATAGGTTCATAACATAATCATGTAGGTTTGGATTCCTGTGCTTTCAACTTGGCAAAAGCCATATCCTGTCACAGGGTGCATCGTTATGTTTGTACTTGTGTATGTGTTCATGCCGCAGATCCTACAATGATTTACTCTGATGATAGGAAGACATCTGCACACAGGCCCTCTTGGACACTCTAATAATAACCACAAACACAAATTCCAGGGAGCTTGTGACATCATTATGAGCAGACCAGGTCTTTAGCAGGAAGACACTGAGACAATAATAGAATCAAAGAAAGTAGAGAAATGTGTGATAAAAAAGGAAAGCCCTTGAACGTCTGCAGTACACATGTAACTTGATGACTATTCTCATCCGCAAATAACCTATAAAAATAATTTTTCCGTTTATGTCTTTCCGTTTTTGTTCCCATCAAGGCTTTTTCACTATGCCATTTTCCTTTAATAACATTCCTTTTTCTTTTCTTTTCTTTTTTTATTGTCAATGTATTATAGTATCAACCTTGTCTCATAGAATCATGTTAATTTTACCTACATTTTTGCTAAATTATTTGTACATGTCACGGTGTATGTATTGCAGCAGTTTTCTGGTGAAAGGAACACAGCGCTACAATAACAATTTTAAATTTTTTATTATTTTTTTATTTATGTACGCTACCGCGGTGGTGCTGTCTGATCTGATCAAGACGTGTTTGAACGAGAGAAACCTCCGCAGGGCAAAGAATACAGTCAACAACTCTAGGCAGTTGATCTACCAGCGCAGCCGGGCCCCTTTCCAATGGCATCAGTCGTGACTAGGACACGTCGGGACACCTGCTGCAAGGGGACACCTGCCCGCAGAAAGCAGAGGTCTGTGCAGGGTTTGAATGTTTGGCGGCAGGCGGGGGTGACCATTACACAGTCTGGAGCCAGTGCTGAAGCGGTCTCATAAGCATCAACCCCAGCGGCCACCACAGAGGACGATATATGCCCCAGGAGCCTCTGGAAAAGTTTTAAAGGGACTTCAGTGCCTGGCCTGAAGGCGGCAAGGCATACCAGCACTGACTGCGCACGCTCGTTGGTGAGGCGTGCTGACATTGAGACTGAGTCTAACTCCATGCCGAGAAAAGTGATGCTTTGAACCGGGGCGAGCTTGCTCTTTTCCCAGTTGACCAGAAGCCCTAAGCGGCTGAGGTGCTTGAGCACCTGGTCCCTGTGGGCGCATAGTAACTCTCGGGAGTGGGCCAGGATGAGCCAGTCATTGAGGTAGTTGAGTATGCCGGCTTCTCGGAGCGGGGTAAGGGCTGCCTCTGCGACCTTCGTAAAGACGCGAAGGGACAGGGACATGCCGAAGGGGAGGACATTGTACTGATACGCCTGGCCGTCGAACGCTAACCGTAGAAAGGGTCGATGTTGAGGCAATATTGAGACGTGGAAGTATGCGTACTTCAGGTCTACTGCTGCGAAAAAATCTAGATGCCGGACACGAGTTAAGATGTGTTTTTGTGTGAGCATTTTGAATGGGAGTTTGTGCAAAGCCCGGTTAAAAACTCGCAAGTGCATCATAAGCCGTCACCTTTCTTGGGTAAAGAAACAGTGTGGCTGTGTGCGCCGCGCAGACCCAAGGTACCAATCATCCATCCAATGGATGTGGGGAGGACAGAGGGTTCCAGTCCAGCCGCACGCTGGCGGCGGCCCGGGCAAGCATATCGGACATCTGAGCGTCAGCCTCAGCCTGGGCGTTCTGGCCCGAAGGCGGCAGCCCAGACGAGTCATCCGCGTCAGATGCCGGACCGCTCTCCAATGCAGCGGCGAGCTCATCTAGCTCGGGGGGCTCTAGAGAATATGCAGGTTGGCTGTGAGGCGAGCCGCTGTCGCCTCAAACCCGGACGGAAGTCAACGAGCGGGCCGGCGGGCGGGTGGTTCGCGGGGGTGTACCCGGCGAAACCGAGCCCGCTGCCATCCCCAGATCGCCTCCATCGCCTGCCACGTCATCCTCAATCCCTTGGGAAGGAGCGATGCAGGGGGCGGCTGGAGTGGCGTTGCAGTGAGAACATGAACCATACACATACGCTGCCTCGGTGTGATCACAGCCCAGACACACAAGACTGCGCCTGTGGCTGTCTGAAGCGGAGAGCACTCTACCACATCCAGGAACTACACAGGCATCTTTATAAAATGCATCCTGAAAAGGATGTTCAATGCCGCTGTGTATTGCTCTTTTAGAGGAAAATACTCTTTTAGAGAAAATCACTCTTTTACAAACACTCTTTTAGTTTGCGCTGTCGAAGCGCCCAGGGGCAAACTGCACTGCCATGCAGAGAAGGAGAAAGCAGCTGAAGTGTGCCATAGATCCAACAGCAGATCGCTCAGAGGTAAGAGGAACAGGTGTGTGTGACTCGCAGCTCGCTGCATACATGACCATTGGCTCCGAAGAAAATGTCTGAATGAAACAGACGTATTTCCCCACCTTTATACCCGTATGTCCAGGGGCGGGACATGCAAATTCTGTCTGCCAACTTCTCATTGGCCTTTTTTCATAGATCAAAGGTATATTCGGCACTCAAGAGAGACCCCTAGTGTCGCTTCTTCGACACATTGTCAAAGTGAGCGACAGACAGGGAACACCCAACACAACATAAAGGAAGTCAGCAAATAGAAAAAATAAGCCTAAAGACAAACCACATAATTTATTATGGTGCAATGCATGTTTGGATCTCGCAAATCAGCAACATTATTCAATACGAAATTGTTCATTCTGACATCTCTGTTAGACTAGTCGGGACAACATTTGGGGGAAAATCATTGGTCTAACATGTGTCTTTATTTAGATGCAAAGTAATTTACATTTTAGGTTTAATTTTGGATAAAATGATAATTCATCTTTTTACAGTCTAGTTCAGGGGTGGGGAACGTCAGGCCTCAGTGCCGTATAAGGCCCTCGAGACCAATTTAACTGGCCCGCGAAGCCATTTGAGAAATAATTTGAAATGCAAAAAATGGCTGTTTCTTTTGAAAATCCTTTCAAAAATTGTTTACAAATAATTTTAAATGATAACAACACAAAATACTGTATAATAGACAGACCTTTTAGTGTTTTTGTTGTGTAAGCTCATAACAGAATGCGTACATTAATTTCAACTCACTTTCAACTCACAATCAGAAATTGCATGCAATTGTATGGCCTGCAAATAATTTTGTAAATACTCTCATGGACCTTAATGGAAAAAGGTTCCCCACCCCTGGTCTAGTTGATGCATAATATAATTTTTTTAAATGACCACCAATATTTTACATTAAAATGTATTTGAATACATAGAGAAAAGTTTTTATCTTATGTCCTGTAAATGTAACATCACATTTTTCAGTTTTTCGCCACTTCAAATAGTCCAATGCAATAAATTAAGTTTTAAAAAGTTCAACAATTTAATGTAGTCCATTGGTTAATATGAGGTTATAAAAGCTGAATCCATAAAAATAATCCAAGAATTGCTTTAAAAAGAAGAACAAAAAAAAATGCTGTTTAAAATAGTTTAATATGTCACATCGCAGTACGTGCAAAAACTATTTTGTGTCAACTGCCTACATACAATAGTTTACTTAAGGAATGACAGAGTGTCAATAGAGTATCCTCAAGCTTTTATGATGAATAGGTGACTTATTAATCATGTTCTCTGTTCTGCAGATCCGGCATGCAGCAGCCAATGTGCTAAGAGAATGCTGGCTGCTACATCGCACCACCCAAGCAAAGGACAACAGAGGTCAACATCGGCATCATCAGAGATGCCTGCTGGAGGCCATCCGTGTGTGAGTGATCCATTAACCTGACAGTGTCCATTAAACTATTACACATCATACATGCAGAGATTCACACTAGAAAAAGATTACATGATCTGTGTGTGTGTGTGTGCCAGTGTTTAAGCATCTCTGTAAAGATAAATTAATCCTTTTTTTTCTTGTTGCACGCAGAGGTGGCACTAGGTAGGGGCTAGCATGTGCTTAATCCTCCACAAGAAAGTACATAGCACCCTTGTAACACCCCCAGGAAATGTTAGTAACAGTCAGCAGGTTATCCTCTGAATAAAGATTGTATGAAGAAATAATTTTCATGGCAATATTTTAGCAATCATGTCATGTGTCCCGTAATGCTGTTACCTGTTTAGAATCAGAATTAGTGATGCTCGATTTACAAATTAATTACTCATTTCAGTCGATTAGAGTCGATTCCTTCAAAGAATAAGTCAAACTGTTTAGCTAAATTGTCTGAATCGTTCAGACAGCTCCTGCACTGTATTGTTTGGAGCATTTCTCACTCCACAATAACAGAAATGAAATAAATAGTACAAAAAACAATTAAGTGGAATATTTAATGTCATGATACACAGAGCAGATGAGGAGGTAAACTTAACTGTTGAAACTGTATTAAGCATACTCCAGCTATTTGTCTCACAACAACCCTCTCTGAGCAATGGTGGAGCAGCCCCCGTAACTTCACAATACCAGACCTCACTTTGTAACAACCAGAGCCCTTCTACCAAGGTAAGCCTGTATAGTTAGCAAAAAAGCATAAGGCAGTGGTCCCATAGACATACTTCTGGTGGTTCACTGGTGAGGAGACAAGAGACAAGAATAATAAACTGCTTTTGTGAGGAAACAGCACATAACTAAATGAATTAGCCACCTGTCCACTAATCTTCAACAATCCTATTGGAGTGAACTATGTGTGGCATTTTGTTTTTAAGAGAAGTCACAGACGATTTTGCTGTGTAGGTGTCAGTTCCCCGGCACTCCCCTTTCATACCGTGATGGTGATATTTTGAATCAAAATCTGCAAGTGCATCCTTCATTTGACAGCAATGAATAATGTCTTCATTAAGTTCAATACCTGCATGTGCAGCTTTTGAACAACTTAAGGCAAAGCAATTTTTCCAACCAAACAGGTAACAAAAACTATCATTGCATGTTTTTTCATGTACATTGGAGTACTGTGTAAATGCCATCGTGTATCAATGCACCGCAGTATAACCATCTGATACTATTAAATACCATTGTCCTGCCACAGCAGGTTATTTAAAAAACAAATGTAAAGGTAGCTGATTTTGAGAAACTTAAACTAGTGCTGGATGTGCTGTGTGAATATTTATTTTAGCAATTCTTTGTATCCCATAGTTACATTAATTGCTACGTAAGATATATACTTGTGAAAATGTAAAAAGCTGGAAACACCCCTGAAAGTGTGCTGTCTGTTTAATTGAGGCTGCAGCATAGCAATTTCACTTCTGTTGCCAGGTTTTACACATATTTAGTGACCAAAGCTCAGATCCCTCTGTCAATGATTTACAACCTCTTTACCACAAGCAATTAAAATTTGCTGGCGCTGCCCCTGTTTGCGTGCAAACAGGGGCAGCGCCAGGAAAGCAGGCTGCACCAGCCGCGCCTTTTCTCTCTCTATGTTTCTTGCATAGAGTAAAAGCGGCTGGGGCAATCTTAACGCTATTACACGAATCGGGGAAGGTGTTCTTTTCCAAATCCTATTCTTTCAGGGGGAAAAGACCCTGCGGAGACCACAACCTGCCCAGGCTGGGGTGAGGTAAAGAGTGGCGAAATATATTACATGGGTTTTCAAGCCACATGTGGAAATGGCGCAGTGGTAGATCATACCTGCTGCGAGGGAGGAGTTGCTACAAACACAATGACAGGGGGGCAGCGGCGACTGCACAAGGGAGACGCGGGTCCGCCAGTAGTGGGACTGTACTGCGGAAAATAAACACAGGGGGATTAATCCACAAGGGCCCGTCCTGTGGATTAATTCCAGTACAGAGTTATTTTAGTACCTGTAGTGGGTCTGGTTGGGGAATTCCTCCACTGAATACGTGGAGCAGATGGAGGAAGAACATCCAGGGAGTGTGAATCTAGTGGACTGTACTGGGGAGCGCACGTGATCACCTCAGTGGATGCGCTATGTGCAAGCGGACCACCCGAGGTCCAAGATCGGTCGTAAGCTGCCGCCTTTCTTGGGTATAATGAAGTAAGGGCTGTAGAAACCCTTCTTCATCTCGGTTGGAGGGACAGGCTCTATCGCATCTTTGAGTAAAAGGGTCGTGATCTCCACACGTAGGGTGTTTGGCGTCTTCACCATGAACCGGACGCTGCCGAAAGGGGGCGGGGGCCTGGCGAACTGAATCACGTAGCCAAGTCGGATGGTCCTGGCCAGCCAGCGCGATGGGTTGGGAAGTGAGTGCCACGCGTCCAAGCTCCGTTCGAGGTGGCACGAAGGGGACGATCGTTTTTGACGTATCTGGCGAGGCTTCACAGCAGGGCAGAACAGGTAGTTTATCGTCAGGAGGCAAAAGCGTATCCCGAGGAAACTCAAAGCACTTACCTTGCTCCACAAACCTGGCAGGGGGCAGGTTAGTGACTGAAGTGGAGGTCCCATGTAGGCGTCCTGTAGACTCGTCAGAACTGGCCAGCCGGGGGGCAGCAGTTGTGGGTCCGGGCGCGGGGTCCGCATCCGGATTGGCGGGTCTACTGGAGTGTAGCAACGGGCTGCTGTGAAAATGGCATTTACGGGAAATCGCTTATTGGGTACCGCAAAGGAAATTATTTCAAATAAGGATTCTCCTCCCGGCCCTCCACCGGTGGATGGTGTGGTCTGCTTACCAGCTCTGGAGCAAACGTCTTATTCCCTGGGTCAGCTTATCATGCACCTCTGGGAACAAAGGGACCGGGTCTTCCACGTCAGGTAGGTATTTTATGTACATGTTGACACGTGAGAAAGAAATATGTACTCAGGACCAGCAACATACTATATAAAATATACATACAATAAAATTAAATCATTTAATAGGCAAAAGACTAAAAACTATTTATAAAAAAACTAAAACATATTTATATAAAACAAAACTAAAACTAAAACCTATTTATTAAAAAGCAGTGCATCATTTTAGCATATTTAAACCAGAGCAGAGAGCAACATTATGACAAAGCAGCACAGCACAATGAGATAAGAGGTATAAATATAAGAGAGATCAGGCACTAAGGCAGGGAGTTCATGAGTCTTACAGCCTCTGGATAGAAGCTGCATTTGAGCATTGTTGTTCAGGCTTTAATGATTCTTATCATACTGACTGAGGGGAGGGGGTTGAAATGTTCGTTTGTAGGTTGGATGGAATCCTTCATAATACAGGATGATCTGCTTCTGCACCTGTTGGTATAAACGTCCTCAATGGAGGGGAGGCTGCTGTGAGTTATTTTTTGGGCAGATTTGACCACCCTCTTGTCAGCAACAGTTCCCATACCAGACAGTGATGGAAAAGATGAGTGTACTCTACACCACACACCGGTAAAATGCTAACAGAACCGGAGTGCTGAGACCAGCCCGCATCAAACTCCTAAGAAAATACAGGCATTGGTGGGCCTTTCACATGCTTGACTGTGTGCCCATGTGAAGTCATTGAAAATGTGTACCCTGAGATTCTTGAAACTCGAGACCCTTTCAACAACTGCTCCTCCAATGAAGAGGGTAGGGGGGTTTATCCTCTCCTACTAAAGTTCACGACCATCTCCTTCGTCTTTTTACTCTGCACCAGTCCACAAGTTCTTCCACGTCCTGTTTGTAAAGGAACTCGTCGTTGTGGGATATCAATCCACCACAGCCAAGTCATCATCACAATATGACTGCCCAGATATTTAGCCGAGCAGTCATATGTTAATAGCATGTACAGCAGGGGGCTGTACAGACTTTAACAGTCTGTGGCCTGTTCGTTAAAAGTCCTGGACCCAGTTACAAAGTGATGGTTTCAATCCAAGCAGCAGCAGTTTATTTACTAGAGTATGCAGGACAATTGTATTAAATGCAGAACTGAAGTCCAGGAAGAGCAGCCTGACATAAGCATACCTGCTCTCAAGATAGGTGAGAGCATAGTGGATGACCGATGAAAGTGCATACAGTTCTTCCTGTAAGCATACTGATGGGGGTCCACCTTAATGTCAATTATATACTTCATGTGGGCCATAACCAGCCATTCAAAGCATTTCATGATTATTGGTGTGAGAGCCACTGGGCAGTAGTCATTCATGCATGTCACGGCCAAGCTTTTGGGCATGGGGATGATTTATGATGTCTTGAGACACACTGGCACCACAGCCTGGGAGAGAGAGGTGCAAGTTCATGAGTGCAATCTATCAAAACCCTTCCCGGGATATTATCCAGGCCTGCTGCTTTACATGTGTTAAGTCCTCAGTGGACACACTGAAACACACTCTCCTGGTAGGAGTGTGAATCCGGAGCAGGGAGAGGAACTGGATGTCTCAAAGTGGGCATAAAATGTATTCAAGGCATCGGGAAGAGATGGATCCTGGGGGCATACAACATAATTTCTGCTGTAGTCAGTGATGCCCTTCCATATGCTCTGGGGGGTCACTGATGGAAAAGTGACCCTGTATTTTCCGAGCATAATTAGCCTTTGCCCTCTTGATCCCAAAATCTAGTTCCCTCCTCGCTCCTCTGAGTACAAGTGTGTCTCCTGCCTGTCTGTTATTATCCTTTAGCCTGGCTATCATGCTGGCCCGCTTACCCTTCTTCTGCCTTCATGCACAACTTTTTCACCTTCCCCTTAGCCACTGTGTATTGCTCCTCCAGCTTACTGTGCTCAGAAGCCTTAACCTACCCAAAGCAACTCGAGGCAGTTGATATGCCAATGCAGTCGCGGCCCTGTCCAGGAGCCCGTGGCTGCATGCCCATTGCACATGGCACCCCAGCCACGCTCAGAGGCGTCTGTCATAACAACAATGCACCTGGACACTTACATTAAGAGGACCCCTGGCTGCAGAAATGCAAGGTCCGTCCAAAGGCTGAACAAGTGGCGGTAGATCAGAGTGCTGACCACGCAATGTGCCATACCCATCTCGGGACTCGAGTCTGAAGCCAGTGCTGAAGCGGTCATCAACCCAAGTGGCATGATCGCAGCCGAGGACGCCATATGTCCCAGGAGCCTCTGAAATTGCTTCAGTGTGACCGACGTCTTCCACCTGAACGACTTCAGGCAGTTCAGCACCAACTGCGAGTGCACACTCATGAGGCGCGCCATCATAGAGACTGAGTCTAACTCGAGAAAAGAGATGCTCCGAACCGGGGTGAGCTTGCTCTTTTCCCAGTTGACCCAAAGCCCTGAGGTGAGGTGCCTGAGCACCAGGTCCCTGTGTGCACAGAACAAGTCTTGAGAGTGAGCTAGAATCAGCCAGTCATCAAGATAGTTGAGGATGCAGATGCCCACTTCCCTTAGGGGGGCAAGGGCTGCCTCTGCGACTTTCTTGAATATGCGAGGCGACAGGGACAGACCAAAGGGGAGGACCTTGTACTGGTACGCCCGGCCCTCTAAGTCAAACCGCAAAAAGGGCCAGTGCCGAGGTAAACCCGAGATGTGGAAGTACATGTCCTTAAGGTCCACGAAACAATCTTGCTCCAAACGCACGCTAAAATACTTTTCTGCATCAGCATCTTGAATGGGAGTCTGTGCAAGGCCCGGTTCAGTACTCGCAGGTCCAAGATTGCCTGCAACACACCGCCTTTCTTTGGTACGATGATGAAGGGGCTATAGAACCCCTTCTTCATCTCGGCTTGAGGGGCAGGCTCTAACGCATCCTTCCGTAGAAGGGTTATGATCTCCGCCTACTGGGCCGTATGGGGACGCCCTTGGCAACGAGCAGACGGGGTTCGGGATCTTGATCCACGCTGGGGTAGGATATGTTGAATAGCCTCCGTCTGCTTCTTAACTGCCGAGAAACTGGGCAAAGTCATCGATGGTGTCACCGAATAGGCCAACCTGGGAGACAGGGGCGTCAAGGAACCATACATTGTCAGACTCCCTCATCTCACCCAAGTTGAGACAAAGGTGGTGCTCCTGGACCACCAGTGTGGACATCGCCTGTCCGAGAGTCTGCGTCGTGACCTTAATCGCCTGGAGGGCGAGATCAGTCGCCAAGTACAGCTCCAGCATCAATCCTGGTCAGAACTACCCTCGTGCAGATCTCTTAGTGCCTTGGCTTGGTGCACCTGCAGGAGAGCCATGTCCTGCAGGGTAGAGGCAGCCAGTCCAGCGGCACTGTAAGCCTTAGCCGCCAGTGAGGTATGCATGAACACAACCGCTCAGCTCCGAAGACAAAATCTGAATGAGTGGTTGCGAGCCAGCTCCTTCTAAACACGTGTGTCCGGGGGAGTGGCATGCAGATTCCACTCGCCAATTCCCATCTGCCTTTTCTCAAAGATCTCCCAAGGGCGACCCCTAGTGTCACTACTTTGACACAACATCGAGTGAGTGACAGATAGGGAACCATTGTTAAAATTCAAAAACTTGTTCGGATTGAGCAATCGCACCAAATAAAGGGGTTTTGTGTAGTTTTGTGTCTTTATACAAACAGTGATGCGTCCCAGTGATACTATATTAACTATTAACACTCTTAGAACACCACTTGTGCATGCAGATTAAAGTACCGGAATTAACTTATGTATAATATGAATTAATCAGCAAACTGCATGCAATAGTTAATCAATTAAATCACCTGGAAGATTTTATTATTTGAATCCCAAGGCAAGGGGAATTGTTCTGATTCCACATTTCAGTTTCAGAGAAATCACATTATTACAGCAAACATTCATCATCTTCATCTGACTGTCAGAGCAGATGACACTGGTTGAACTAGTGGCTTATAAATGTGGTCTTGTGGTTGTTGATCTTGCGATCATTGCAAGAATGGCAGTTCCATGTGCTGCCAGCATCTGGAACTGGGTGTTAAGCAGTGGTGAATTCTTAGGACTAGCAAAACCTTCTCTGCTGGCATAACATGCCAAATAAATAAGTATTTTTCATATGTATTTTTAATCGCTTTCCACTCTTAATTAATCTACAAACAAATAGAGAAAAACTTAAAATAATTTATTCCTTGATGCTTACAACCAAAGTGTGACAACTGTTTCACAAATCGCATTCCTGAATCAGTGCGTGAGTTTGAGCTCCACCCCGTCAGGCCTTCAGAATTTCTACAGAATCCCTCGACAGTACAAATGAATGGGCAAATAAAGTCAGATTGTCAGATTCTTCAGCCAATCAGGTTGATTTATTTGTTCTTGGTGGGTGTGATCTTTAGGATATGTCCCAGTCCAGGCCTTCTAGCTGACCTTGAGTGACGCAATCACGATTTAAGTTATGTACGTAATTTGAAAGCGACGAGCGTAAGATCAAGCTGTCTGACGAATCGGCTGTCATCACTGCCGCTATCGCCATTGAGAAAGAATCCTTATGGATTTAAAATCCATGAGATATTCTACATGACCGTGTTATGGCTTAATTTATTAAACAGGAAAGGAGGACTGATTTTCACTTCAAGTAAATTGGTAAGTGCTTTTTGCATTGTTATAGCAACATCAGGAGTTTTCTAAGTGTAAATTAGGCTGCTTGAGCATTCAGTGTCAGATCAAGTTTTGAAAAGTAGTGTTGTGTTCCATTCAACTTGGAAAGTCAGATTTTACCACTTCCTACTAGGAAAAGTGTAATGGAATGCATCTTGAAGTCAGAAATACAACTTGTAGGCTTGTGCAGAAATTCTCAACTGACATGATATTAAAGCTTGTTTAAAAAATGGCAGCAGAAACAGGTGTATAAAACATTATAATCTATTTTGATAATCATACACCTGTAGCACAAATGCTAGCGCTGCATCATTGTTTATCAGTTGGGTTGTTAAGAGCAGTGTTGCCAACTTAGCGACTTTGCCGCTAGATTTAGCGACTTTATGGAGAAACCTTAGCTACTTCCATTGAAAAAAGCAAGTGGTCTTGCTTTCCTGCCCGGACTCGGAGGCACTCTCTCTGCGTATACTCTGTTCAGTGAGACTGACAGTGAGCGAGGTGAGCAGGCGAGAAGGTGGAGCAGCACAATCAGTTGACCGCAAGGCAGCTGACATAGACTTGAATGAGCTGCGTATGTTGCCAAGGATCAATCACAAATCTGTATTGTTTTCTCCCCTTTAGTTTTACATTTAAAGGGTAACTAAACCCTAAACCAACTTTTTTTAGTTAATGATCTGTAAGCATGGGGCTTTATTAGTACTGGTCATTGATTCAAGTAATTTTTTTGACATTTGTGTATAAAGTGTTTTAATTCTACAATATATGGTGTAAAAACGTCTGAGTGCTGCCCTCTTCAGGTTGAACGGTGGCTACTGCAGTTGAATTTTCCTATTGGCTGTTGCGGTACTTCGTGATGTAAGCGGTGATAGCTGACGTAAGCAGGTTCCAGCTCACCACGCCAGAATCATGTACATGTCGTCTTGCGACCGTGTGAGGAATAATAATAACATAGAGTCTGACAGCAGCTGTCAATTAATCCGTCATTACGAGTCTCAGGTGTAAACACATGTAAAAGGTGGACAATATGCAAAATGCAATTGAGAAGTGGTATGTCACGAATATGTTAGTTAGCGTAAGACTTCATCTAGCGACATTTAGCGACTTTTCGAGCAGGCTTTAGCTACATTCCATTGAAACTAGTTGTCAACACTGGCTAAGAGACCTCTCTAATGAGAGTCAAACCCCTGCTAAACTAACAGGAGCATTGCAGTTTCAAATATCTGGGAATGGAATGCATTTATGGTCGGAGATATCAAGTAGGAATATCCCACATCCAACTAGCATGGAACGCTTCTTAACCGTGTACCCTGACTAAACGAAAGTTATTGCAAGCAACTTTAAATGATAACTTATTAGATAGTTTTTTCCAGGTATTATTGACCTCCTTGGTAGATTCATATGAAACATTATGATATTTGAATGTCTGTTCGGGAGAACAGTCATGCTACAGTTAAAATTAGGCTTGCTTGAGAATTAAGTGTCATTTCAAATTCTGGCTTTTTAAAATGTCAATTGGTATTATTATTTAGCTGTGACATAATGTATGATGCCCAAAGACATAGGTTGTCTTATTCATTGTGAAACTGTGTTTTTTTTTATGGCATGAATCACTCTGAAGGCCTAGACTTTAAATGCATGTCCCACCACTGGTATTAAGTCCACTTGTTTCCCCATCTACATAGCTGATTGTTGTAACCACTTTATTGTTTACAACATGTACTCCCATCTTCCTGCAGATAAGGAGCTTAGTTTGGGAAGAGCCACTCAGCTGGCTGGCCTCTTTGACTGGAGTTCCTTTATGACCAGAGAATAGGAAGCCCAGATGTGTGAATTTGCATTGCATTTCACACCATTAATGACTACAGGAATCTGGCCCTTAAAATGTTCCATGTGTGCAGGATGGTTTTTAGAGGGATTTTTTGACTTCCTATTTTACAGTTTTAACACCAAAAATACTCTGGAAAGAAAGTGGGTGCTACAGTGACAGCTAAATCAGCACGTCAGGAAGCAGTGAGCCAAACCGTTCGGAGGTCATTTTGGTTTATGTGTTTTGGTCTGTTCCCTTTTTGCTCTTAGTCTACATGACTCTGGTCATTTTTGTATGCTTCAGCAGTTATCGGTGGTTCCTCTACAATAACTGGTTTCGGTTTTGCTTTTTTGGGAAACAGAGTTTTTTTAGAGAACTTGAACAGCAGGCCTGCAACAAAACCTCTGCATCAAAAAATGTCAAGAGATTGATGTTCTGCACCCAAATGAAATGCATAAACTCTCATTAATAGAGGTTACAGAGTAATCAGAAAATCATGCATTTCATAGAGGACTGACAGCCTCAGCACAGAGCAACCAAACTGCCTAGAGTTCCTTCAAGTTGATGTATCAGAAGATGTGAATGTATCACCTGCTTAAAGAAGTGAACTATCTCCCACACTCTCTCTCTGACTAGATTTCGACACCTGCGGCTGAAGCAGAGAAAGATAAGGGACTATGCCAGTGAGATGGTGGACCTCTCAAAAGTAAGTCAGACATACTCAACGTCAATAGTGTTTAGATCTATAGTTTGCCTTAAAGAAGTGTCTAAATGAAAGAAAAAAAAAAAATACTAATTTAGTGCATTAGACTGGCCCACTTTCTTTATTACTAGGTGTTGAGACATATATATGTTCTGTGAAACTCACCTTAACATCTTTGTAAAAAGACCAGAGTACTTTAGGTATGGCAGTGCCTTATGACTGTATACACATAAAACAACAATAAAGAGCCTAAAGAGACCTAGACATAGCTGACTTCCACTGAGACTAGTTCTCATCTAAATGTAAAGGAAACAAATGAACCTGAAACTGAATGTAAAATGTGAATGATCTTATGACCTTTGTTTAGATTTATTAAAACTGGCTCAGTCCAAAACACTTGAGAAGGATATAGATGCAGGCAGCACTGCAAAAGGGGGCGTGAGCTCCAAACCACCAGCAAAGAGACACCGTAGTGAGCACCTAACATAAATAATACTAACCATGTGTGGAAGTGGAGTTGGCACAACCCCCTTTTGGAGTAACCCGCCCTCTTTCGGAGAGCCCGCACCCATCTGGAGCTCTTCGGCCTTCAGCTATGCCTACTAGAAACATTGCATGCCCAAATCATAAACAGTGGTCCCAAAATGATAAAAAAAGAAATAAAAAAAAAAAAGAGTTATAATATGTAAAAAGAGCAAATAATTACACTTTAAAGTAAAAAAACATAAAAAAAAATTAATTTGTTAGATTTATTATAAATAAATTATAATACAATAGATTTACTGTTTAAAATTATGAAAAAATTATTTGGATACTTGGTATTCAAACTTTACAGATCATTTCTATAAATGTGATGAATTACACCTGCGGTTACTCTGCGAGGAAACCCGTGTGTACTTGAGTAGAATTTATTTCATTCATTACCTGATACCAATAGTTTAAAAGTAACTGCAAAATGGCAAGCGAAAAAGAAAAGGGAAGTTTGCCCCAAAAAAGAAGCATAATTTCTTTGCAGATGCCACTTTGATATTTTTTTTTAATCTAATGAAACTTAATACATTTTAAGAGTGGCTTTAGTGTCCAAATATTTGGACTGATATATTAGTTTGTGCTAAAATCTTAACAAAAAAATAAATAAATAAATAAATACAGACATACAGGCTGTAGCGTTGAGGTACATATTTAAAAAAATGTCAAAATCACAACTGAAAGCCAGGTCCTATCCCACATGTTTCCACAAACAGATGCAGATGATCATGTGTGATCTAAGTGCAACCTGGAACAGCTCTTATCATGAGCTTGAGCAGAGAATCATCTCCATGGAGCAGAAGCTTGACGACCTGAGCCACTCCTTCCAGAGAACCTCTGAGTTACTTACCCAGGCACTACATCATCGCTGACATTTGGCCCCTATCCTAGAAAATTTGGTTACATGTTTGGTTTATCCAAAACTTTTGGTTTATGGGGTGACTCTAAATAACTCTGTTTCTCTGAACAGGTGACCTGTGACAACTCTTTGAAACCCATAATGAAGGCTACTTTATTATCCATCCTCTGCGTGCTCTCCAATTAAAATTGCACAGGCACCTGGTGCTCTGACCTAATGGAGGATTTTTATATTGAACTTTCTTTTTTTTTACAGCAACAACCACAGAATACTCATTTGTTTGTGACAAAATTAATTACAAAAGTTCTGGAACAAGGACAATTCATGTGTATTTACGATGGTGATGTTTGTATAGCAAATGTTTCCTCAATGTACATGGGAAACTTGGGCTTGACCTCTGGTTGCTTTAATGTTTGGGGATTTTTTGTAGCGTTTCAGTTCATAATTGATACAATTACTGATACTATTGTTTTATGTATTGATAAAATGTTTTGAGCTGTTGGTGTTACAAGGTGTTAAGGGACAAATGCAGTTTTCTTGTAAACACAGGTTTGTTTTTGAAAAATGAAAAAAAAAAAAAAATCTTTTTTTTTTTTTCACAAAGTAAAAGATAGATCATGTTTATTGATGTGACATTGGGTAAGTTACTCCTCTTCAAGCTCAAGAATGTACCTGGGGTTCAGATGTTCATCTCAGACATTCAAAGTAGAAATCATACTGAACAGCCCGATTATAATTTGATGTGTCCCTACCTTTATGTCTCTAATCTATTTTGATATAGTATGTTCCCTGTTGCAAAAAGACATGGAACAACAATTACATTTTAATGTGACTATAACCAGAGAATGAGACATTTTTGAAGATCTCCCTAACTTTGTCAACTTTTTCAAAGGTAAGTTAAATTATAGTTAGGAGTCAAGGATAGGCCAGACTATTGCTCTTTGTTCCAGATTGTATATTTTTTGAAAGACCCTAATTCAGGCAGAACAACTTGCACCCAAAGCAAAATAATAATCATAATAAAAATTATGGGAATGACTTTAATTTCAATCAGCCCTTTAACCTGACATCTGTTGAATTATAGCATGTGGAGAGCTTAATCACACCATGAAAGGGGTTCATGCATTATGGTCTTCAGAATGTTGGTGAAGCAAAAAAATCTTTATAGCCAGACCCTGAATATTTAAGTTTGTTAAGAGCTGTCAGTTCTCTAAGAGAAGAGGTTGATTATGTTCTGTTGTTTGTAGGTATCTCCCCCTGGTGGAAAAAATATTCATCACACATGTTTGGCCAAAATTCCTATCGAAAACTATGCTGTAGTCCTATATTATTTAGAATATATTATTCAGCAGCTTGGCTTTGGAGTTGAGTTTTCAAAAGAGACTGAATTCCTAATGAATATATGAGGACAATGAGAATAGACTTGAACGGACTTGCTTTTTCTAACTGAAGCAAAAAACTGAAATGTCAGCATTACTGCTGTCTTCATGCATTTAAAACTGTTGGCATGAGGGAAGCTATCAATGGAACATATTAATGGCACCTGACTCATTATTTGACCAAACATAATTTTTAAGACATTTTCTTTTTCCAAACAAACTAAAAAACAAACACAACTAAGTATGTTTATATTGCTTTTGGACCAAAAATAAGTTAATCAGAAATTTAGTTTTGCACATTGAACTGTGAAATCTACACATAAATAACTAGACGAAAAAAGCTGAAAAGGGTTTACAGCATTATTTTTGCACATTTGAATAAAGCCATCTCATGTTAATAACTTCATGTTTCCTGACTATATAAAGCCTCAAAAACACAAGTTGAATTTCTCCATGTATATTCTTTGTATTGCTTTTATTACAAATTGATTAGAATCAATCATTGGTGTAGAACACAAAACCCTTTAATAACGGAACTATAACAGTTATTTATTCACAGAAATGAAAAAAACTCAAAACGCATTGAGTTATGTTTTTCAGTTGGTTATCATTAATAAATGAGAGGTTGCCAAAAATACTCATTAGTAAGCCCATTCTTCAAGTAGTAGCATATTTCTCCTAACTTCTAACACCGAGATAGAGAAAAAATATATATTTCTACAAAATGTAGATTTATGTTACATCAATCTCCACAACTGCTTTGAACTAACATAGCGTTAATAGTAGTCTTATACAAAATACAAGCGCTTCAATGTATATGGGACAGTGTCCATTACTTTTCAAACAAAACTTAACTTTTGAGTTAAAGTTTCACCATTTATGACATTATGGATTTGGCCTTCATCCTCTTTTCTTTTAAATATCAGTCTACAAAAAAAGCTATATTTGCGCCAACACCATGAACAAGTAATTTAAACATTGTTTAAAGATCTAGTATTAAAGAAAAATCCATCATAAATAGACAAAATGTAAATTCTGTTTGATTAATGTCAGTCCAAAGAGAGCAGTTGACGGTTGAGCTTTGCCTCAAACAGGTGAGATCTCACTGGTATATGGAAATATATTAACCTCCAGTAGGTCACATTTACAAACTTTCAAACAGCAGAGACAGGTTCATTCAGCCCACTGTCATTTTTGTATTTGTGTTTCAAGGGTTTAGCATTTTTAAGCATATGCCACAGTAGAGCGGAGGGCCTTGAAAACACCTGACCACAGATACAGTCAAAGGCTGCTATGCACTTTTTATTAGCATTCTGTCTCCCATTAGAAGTTTTATGTTTTCGATGTAACCTTTGTTTGTGCCAAGACAATTTATGTGCCCCTTCAAACTTATTTCCACAAACAAATAGAACAGACTCTAAATGTTGTACCTGGTGCCTCAGCAAATGCAGCTGCCGTTGAAATGACTTCCCACACTGACATTTGTATAACCGTGTCCCTTGATGTAGATAGCGATGGCGTACCCTGAGTGAGAGTTGTCTTGAGATAGCACCACACTGACGGCAGGGAAAGATGGTCTTAGAGCGCCAGCTCTGGTGGAGTCGCTTCTGCTGAGCTAAATCCTTGCTTTTGTTTAAAAACATGGTCACTATTTCAAGTGGGCCTGATGTAGGAATCTGAATCTGGACAGGAGATGTCTGCGGAGAAACCAGAGGCTGGTTGTTCTGGCCGATGCCACTTACCAAGGTGGGACAGGACACTGGGGGTTTTGCAGGTAACTGAAGAGGTCTAGCATTAGCTGCAGGTATTTGTTTTGGAGCCAGTCTAGGCTTATTTCTGTTGGCTTGTACTACAACGGGTGCAGAGAAATCCACAGTGGGTGAAAAGGATACAAAAGCTTTAGTTGGAAGAGATTGATTGGAAGGTGTTGGAATTTGAAGGATCATCCTGGATTCGTTGGACAGGGAAGGATTGGTTCGACGCACTACAGAGGGTGAACAGACAGGAACATCAGGGCCAAAAACAGAAGAACCAGGAGGGCAAGGGGGGCTGACAAAATTTTGTGGCACAGCCACTCCATGTGGAGTAAACTTAGCAAGGAATAAAGGAGATATTTCCTTCCTTATCTTGGCCTGTGTTGGGGCATTGCCCAAGATGGGGGTGGGAAGTATTCTCTGAATGCTGTGATAGGTGAAGGCAGGATCAGATAATGGCACAACAGGTACCGGGGTTACTGGGGTGGCTGGTAAAAAGCTAATGTAACCTGTAGGTCTGCTGCAGACATGATTTCTGAAAGCATCCTCTTTGGAGAATATATTAAGGCAGTATGCACAGATATATATAGCTGCAGGATGATATTCAGCTGTGTGTTTCAGCAGTAAACCCTCATTCTCACATCCTTCTTGGCAGAGACAGCAAAGGAGAGTCGGCTTCTCTGTACTGACTAATTTGCCATTGCAGCGAATAGAAGAATCAGCCTGAAAACCAACTTTCCCTGTAGGATTAAGTGACTCTGGATTCATACTCTGATTTGCATGAGTTCTTTTCTTTATCGATTCATCATTATTGGGACCAGAGGAATATTGCGAGTCCGATCTAAGGTCTTCACCAAGGTGGGATACTGTATTACCAGGGGTTAAAGCGTCAATATCTGCCCTGGTACCACTCTCCGTACTTTCTTCATCATCTGTCATCTCAAATTCTCCCTCTACCAACATCTCCTCATAAGGTTCACGTTCCACAAGACAATCCTCATTGTCATTCTCTACCTTCACATCCTGATTTGACATTATGGATGAGCCACTCTTCTTTACTCTCCAAGTTACTGGGTGATGTGTAAAAATGTTGGCTTCACTTTCAGGTAGAGAGTCGAAAGGTAATCTTTCATTCTCGGTTTTCATTTTGGGCAAATGTAATCCTTGATTGATGGTATTTGTATAATTGTGAAATTGTGTGATTTGCAGTGAAGAGGGTGCATTGGTTGACTTCAAGGTGGGCAAGGGCAGAGGAGGATCACATTGATTAGGTAATGGGTTCTTGGATAGTTTTTCAAAAGTCTTAGATAATGTGATCATTTTAATTGTGTTACATTTAGTGCCCAGAATGGGGGTGGGATGTCGTCTCTGACATCTGGGATTGGTGGAGTGTGGCTTTGAAGGATCAGATAGAGGCACAACAGGTACCGAGGTTAATGGGGTGGCTGGTAAAATGCTTGTGTGGCTTGTAGGTCTGCTGCAGACATGATTTCTGAAAGTGTTCTCTTTGGAGAATATGTTGAGGCAGTATGAACAGAGTAATGTAGCTGTGGGATGATATTCAGCTGTGTGTTTAAGCAATACACCCTCATTTTCACATATCACCTGGCAGAGACAGCAAGCAAAAGTTGGCATATTTTTGCAATCCTCAGTGTGCTTCTCTGTACTGACTAATTTGCCATAGCAAAAAATAGAAGAATCAACCTGAAAACCAACTTTCCCAGTAGACTTAAATGACTCTGGATTCATTCTGCGATTTGCAGGACATCTTTTCTTTATTAATTCCTCATTGTCGGGAACTATGGAATTTTGTGAGTCAGAACTAAGGGCTTCACCAGGGTTGCATAATGTATTACCAGGGAGTAAAGAGTCACTGTCTACCCCAGTACCACTCTCAGTACTTTCTTCACCCTCTGTCATTTCAAATTCCCCCTTTACCACCACCTCCTCATAAGGTCCACATTCCGCGGGACCATCCTCATTGTTATTCTCTACCTTCACATTCTGATATGACATTATGGATGAGCCACTCTTCTCTCCTCTCCAAGTTACTGGGTGAGGTGTAAAAATGTTGTCTTCACTCTCAGGTAAAGAGTCTAAAGGTAATCTTTCATTCTCTGTTTTAATTTTCGGCAAGTGTAAGCCTTGTTTGATGGTGTTTGTATAATTGTGAAATTGTGAGATTTGCAGTGAAGAGTCAGCATTGGTTGACCTCAAGGTGGGCAAGGACAGAGGAGGATCACACTGATTAGTTAATGGGGTCTTGGATACTTTATCAAAACTCTTTGATAATGTGACCATTTTAATTGTGTTACAGTTAGTGCCCAGGATGCGGGTAGGAAGTATTCTCTGACTGCTGGGATTGTTGGAGTGTGTGTTAGCAGGATCAGATAAAAGTGCAGCAGGTACTGGGGTTACTGGTGTGGCTGGTAAAAAGCTCATGTAGCCTGTAGGTCTGCTGCAGACGTGATTTCTGAAAGTGTCCTCTTTGGAGAATATGTTGAGGCAGTATGAACAGATAAATATAGCTGCAGGATGATATTCAGCTGTGTGTTTCAGCAGGAAATTCTCATTCTCACATACTACTTGGCAGAGACAGCAAAGGAGAGTTGGCTTCTTTTTGCAATCCTCACTGTGCCTTTCTGTATTGACTAATTTGCCATTAGAGCAAAAAGAAGAATCAGCCTGAAAACCAACTTTCCCTGTAGACATAAGTGACTCTGGATACATCCTCTGATTTGCATGAGTTCTTTTCTTTATCGATTCATCATTATTGGGACCAGTGAAATATTGCGAGTCCAAGCTAAGGTCTTCACCAAGGTGGGATACTGTATTACCAGGGGTTAACGGTTTACTATCTGTCCCTGTACCACTCTCAGTATTTTCTTCATCCTCGGTCATTTCAAATTTCCTCTCTACCACCATCTCATCATAAGGTCCACATTCCACAAGACAATCCTCATTGTAATTCTCTACCTTCACATCCTGATTTGACATTATGGATGAGCCACTCTTCTCTTCTCTCCAAGTTACTGGGTCATGTGTAAAAATGTTGGCTTCACTCTCAGGTAAAGAGTCTAAAGGTAATCTTTCATTCTCTGTTTTAATTTTGGGCAAGTGTAAGTCTTGATTGATGGTGTTTGTATAATTGTGAAATTGTGAGATTTGCAGTGAAGAGGGTGGATTGGTTGACTTCAATGTGATTAAGGACAGAGGACGATCAAACTGATTAGGTAATGGGGTATTTGATACATTATCAAAAACCTCAGATAATGTGATCATTTTAATTTTGTTACATTTAGTGCCAAGGATGGGGGTGGGATGTAGTTTCTGACTGCTGGGATCGGTGGAATGTGGCTTTGCAGGATCAGATGAAGGCACAACAGGTACCGGGGTTAATGGGGTGGCTGGTAAAAAGCTTGTGTGGCCTGTAGGTCTGCAGCAGACATGATTTCTGAAAGTGACCTCTTTGGAGAATATGTTGAGGCAGTATGAACAGAGTAATGTAGCTGTGGGATGATATTCAGCTGTGTGTTTCAGCAATACACCCTCATTTTCACATATCACCTGGCAGAGACAGCAAGCAAAAGTTGGCATATGTTTGCAATCTTCCGTGTGCTTCTCTGTACTGACTAATTTGTCAGCGCAGAAAATGGAAGAATCAACCTGAAAACTAACATTCTCAGTAGATGTAAATGACTCTGGATTAATTCTGTGATTTGCACGAGATCGTTTCTTCATTGATTCCTCATTGTCAGGACCTATGGAGTTTTGTGAGTCAGAACTAAGGTCTTCACCAGGGTTGCATACTGTATTACCAGAGAATAAAGAGTCACTGTCTTCCCTGGTACCACTCTCCATACTTACTTCACCCTCTGTCATCTCAAATTTCCCCTTTACCACCACCTCCTCATAAGGTCCACATTCCGCAGGACCATCCCCATTGTCATTCTCTACCTTCACATTCTGATCTGACATTATGGATGAGCCACTCTTCTCTCCTCTCCAAGTTATTGGGTGAAGCGTAAAAATGTTGGCTTCACTCTCAGGTAAAGAGACTAAAGGTAATTGTTGGTTCTCTGTTTTAATTTTGGGCAAGTGTAAGCCTTGTTCGATGGTGTTTGCATAATTGTGAAATTGTGAGGTTTGCCGTGAAGAGTGAGCATTGGTTGACCTCAAGGTGGGCAAGGACAGAGGAGGATCACACTGATTAGTTAATGGGGTCTTGGATACTTTATCAAAACTATTTGATAACGTGACCATTTTAATTGTGTTACAGTTAGTGCCCAGGAGGGGGGTAGGAAATATTCTCTGACTGCTGCGATTGTTGGAGTGTGTGTTTGCAGGATCAGATAAAAGTGCAGCAGGTACCGGGGTTACTGGTGTGGCTGGTAAAAAGCTCATGTAGCCTGTAGGTCTGCTGCAGACATGATTTCTGAAAGTGTCCTCTTTGGAGAATATATTGAGGCAGTATGCACAGATAAATATAGCTGCTGGATGATATTCAGCTGTGTGTTTCAGCAGGAAATCCTCATTCTCACATACAACCTGACAGAGACAACAAGCAAACGTTGGCTTATTTTTGCAATCCTCCATGTGTGTCTCGGTCCTGATGGGAGAATCAGCCTGAAACCCAGCTTTTTCTGTAGAGGCAAGTGACTTTGTATCCTTACTGTGATTTGCATGAGATCTTTCCCATATTGATGCATTATTGTTGGGACTAGTAGAAAATTGTAAGTCAGCTCTAAAGACTTCACCAGGGCTGAATTCTGTATCACCAGCAGGAAGAGAATCATGGTCATCCTCATTATTGGTCTCAGTACTCTCTTCATCCTCAGTCATCTCAAATTCTCCCTCTACCATTACCTCCTTGTAAGGTTCACATGCCACAAGACCATCCTCATTGTCATTCTCTACTTTCACATCCTGATTTGACATTATGGATAAGCCACACTTCTCTCCTCTCCAAGTTCCTGGGTAAAGCATAGAAGTGTTGGCTTCACTCTTATGTAAAGAGTCTAGAGGTAATGTTTCGTTCTCCGTTTTAATTTTGGGCAAGTTTAAGCCTTGATTGATGGTATTTGTATAATTGTGAAATTGTGTGATTTGCAGTGAAGAGGGTGCATTGGTTGACTTCAAGGTGGGCAAGGACAGAGGAGGATCACATTGATTAGGTAATGGGTTCTTGGGTAGTTTTTCAAAAGTCTTAGATAATGTGATCGTTTTAATTGTGTTATAGTTAGTGCCCAGGATTGGGGTGGGAAGTAGTGTCTGACTGCTATGACTGGTGGAGTGTTGCTTTGCAGGATCAGATAAAGGCACAACAGGTACTGGGGTTAATGGGCTAGCTGGTAAAAAGCTTGTGTGGCCTGTAGGTCTGCAGCAGACATGATTTCTGAAAGTGACCTCTTTGGAGAATATGTTAAGGCAGTATGCACAGAGTAATGTAGCTGTGGGATGATATTCAGCTGTGTGTTTCAGCAATACACCCTCATTTTCACATATCACCTGGCAGAGACAGCAAGCAAAAGTTGGCATATGTTTGCAATCCTCAGTGTGCTTCTCTGTACTGACTAATTTGTCAGTGCAGAAAATGGAAGAATCAACCTGAAAACTAACATTCTCAGTAGATGTAAATGACTCTGGATTAATTCTGTGATTTGCATGAGATCGTTTCTTCATTGATTCCTCATTGTCAGGACCTATGGAATTTTGTAAGTCAGAACTAAGGTCTTCACCAGGGTTGCATACTGTATTACCAGGGAATAAAGAGTCACTGTCTTCCCTGGTACCACTCTCCGTACTTACTTCACCCTCTGTCATCTCAAATTTCCCCTTTACCACCACCTCCTCATAAGGGCCACATTCCGCAGGACCATCCTCATTGTTATTCTCTACCTTCACATCCTGATTTGACATTATGGATGAGCCACTCTTCTCTCCTCTCCAAGTTACTGGGTGAAGCGTAAAAATGTTGACTTCACTCTCAGGTAAAGAGTCTAAAGGTAATTGTTTGTTCTCGGTTTTAATTTTGGGCAAGTGTAAGCCTTGTTCGATGGTATTTGCATAATTGTGAAATTGTGTGATTTGCAGTGAAGAGGGTGCACTGGTTGACTTCAAGGTGGGCAAGGACAGAGGAGGATCACATTGATTAGGTAATGGATTCTTGGATAGTTTTTCAAAAGTTTTAGCTAATGTGATCATTTTAATTGTGTTATAGTTAGTGCCCAGGATTGGGGTGGGAAGTAGTGTCTGACTGCTATGACTGGTGGAGTGTTGCTTTGCAAGATCAGATAAAGGCACAACAGGTACCGGGGTTACTGGGGTGGCTGGTAAAAGTTCATGTAGCCTGTAGGTCTGCTGCAGACATGATTTTTGAAAGCATCCTCTTTGGAGAATATGTTGAGGCAGTATGCACAGATAAATATAGCTGCAGGATGATATTCAGCTGTGTGTTTCAGCAGGAAATCCTCATTCTCACATACAACCTTACAGAGACAACAAGCAAAGGTTGGCTTACTTTTGCAATTCTCCATGTTCACCATACTGATGGGTGAATCAGCTTGCAACCCAATCTTTCCTGTAGACATAACTGACTCTGTATCCATACTGTGATTTGCATGAAACCTTTTCTTAACTGATTCATCATTGTCGATACCAGCAGAATATTGCACGTCAGAGCTAAGGTCTTCACCAGGGCTGTATTCTGTATCACCAGCAGGAAGATAATCACTGTCTTCATCATTACTGGTCTCAGTACTTTCTTCATCTTCTTTCATCTCAAATTCTTCAACTACCACCTCCTCATAAGGTCCACATTCCGCAGGACCATCCTCATTGTTATTCTCTACCTTCACATCCTGATTTGACATTATGGATGAGCCACTCTTCTCTCCTCTCCAAGTTACTGGGTGAAGCGTAAAAATGTTGACTTCACTCTCAGGTAAAGAGTCTAAAGGTAATTGTTTGTTCTCGGTTTTAATTTTGGGCAAGTGTAAGCCTTGTTCGATGGTATTTGCATAATTGTGAAATTGTGTGATTTGCAGTGAAGAGGGTGCACTGGTTGACTTCAAGGTGGGCAAGGACAGAGGAGGATCACATTGATTAGGTAATGGATTCTTGGATAGTTTTTCAAAAGTTTTAGCTAATGTGATCATTTTAATTGTGTTATAGTTAGTGCCCAGGATTGGGGTGGGAAGTAGTGTCTGACTGCTATGACTGGTGGAGTGTTGCTTTGCAAGATCAGATAAAGGCACAACAGGTACCGGGGTTACTGGGGTGGCTGGTAAAAAGTTCATGTAGCCTGTAGGTCTGTTGCAGACATGATTTTTGAAAGCATCCTCTTTGGAGAATATGTTGAGGCAGTATGCACAGATAAATATAGCTGCAGGATGATATTCAGCTGTGTGTTTCAGCAGGAAATCCTCATTCTCACATACAACCTTACAGAGACAACAAGCAAAGGTTGGCTTACTTTTGCAATTCTCCATGTTCACCATACTGATGGGTGAATCAGCTTGCAACCCAATCTTTCCTGTAGACATAACTGACTCTGTATCCATACTGTGATTTGCATGAAACCTTTTCTTAACTGATTCATCATTGTCGATACCAGCAGAATATTGCACGTCAGAGCTAAGGTCTTCACCAGGGCTGTATTCTGTATCACCAGCAGGAAGATAATCACTGTCTTCATCATTACTGGTCTCAGTACTTTCTTCATCTTCTTTCATCTCAAATTCTTCAACTACCACCTCCTTGTAATGTTCACATTCCACAAAACCATCCTCATTGACACTTTCTACCTTCAAATCCTGATTTAACATTATAGATGAGCCACTCATCTCTCCTCTCTGAGATATTGGTTGAAGCATAACAATATTGGATTTACTCTGTTGAGCACTCTCAGGTAAAAAGTCTGGAGGTAATCTTTCATTCTCTGTTTTAATATTGGCCAAGTGTGAGCCATTATTTATGGTGTTTGCATAATTGTCAATGCAATTCTGGATGCCACTGTAAGTGTGATCTATAGCTTTTAGTCTGAGGGGTACAATGGAATGTACTGAGGCACAATATGTATGATCCATTAAGAGTCCTCTGCTCAAATCATTCTTGCTTATGGTCTCTTTAATTCTGATTGTTTCGGTTTTAACAACAGGTTTAAGCTCTGTTGGCTCCATGTACTTCTCAACCTCTGGTTTCTCCATTACTTCTTGAAGATGCTTCTCCAAATGTTCATTCAAATGCCATGTGCACTTAATGAGGACTCCACAGATTTTACAGAGATGTTGATTTTGATGTGCATTCTTTAAGTGTAACGCTAGCGGCATAACACTGTTAAACTTCGCTTGACAAAGGTGACAACGCACCTCAGTTTTGTGTGAGTTAAAGTGTTCTATCAGGTTATCCAGGAAATGGAAGTTCTCTCCACATACACAGCACACACAGTTGTCTTCACTTGTAACAGCCATTGACAATATGGAATCATTGTCATCATTGGATTCTTCTAAGAAACTATAATATTGAGAGATGATGCTGCTGTCATGCTCCTAAAAACAGGGATTAACAATTCAGTGAAAATACAATGTTTTCTTTTCTTTCCTAAAGTGTACATTTAAGAAAAGAGCACCAATATATTGTTGTGGTTAAAGGCAACAGCTGACATGTCCAAAATGACAACACACTTGAAATTATGTTTACCTAAGCATAAGTAAACAATAGACAAGACATATTAGTTTTAAATTTATAGTTCACCCAAAAATGTAAATTCTGTCATAATTTACTGACCCTTATGTTGTTCCATACATGAATGACTTCCACTGAACACGGATGTTATGCAGAATGTTGGTGACTGACAGCCTGTCATCATTCACTTTCATTTTGTGTTTTTCTGAACAATAAAAGTGAAAGATGCCAGAGGCTAAAGGTTTAAAAAGGTTTCCCATAAAAGGGAACACAGTCCATTTCAACTGTTCCAGAGTGAAAACGGTTCTTTTAAATGAAGGTAATCGTTAATAACCAGTTAATTTCATCCCTTTTTTTCATTAAGCCAAACATTAAAAAGTTTATCAAAGTAAATTTTTGGAATTACACCACTTCCTGTTGCCCAAAAAAATGGAGCTTCACCCATAGATGATGTCTATGGCTTCACCCATTTTAGTAGAACACGATTTTAAAGGAAACTGCTGCATCACACATTTCTTTACCTAACTGCAGATTGTGGATATAGCATTCCATGACATCCTAAAGACCTTTTTGACAACTACATATAATACACCGAATTATTGTTAGATATGATGCATTAATACATATTTGATGTTGCTGGGTTCTAAACGAGAGACATATCTGTAATTAAAACAAATAATACAAAGTAAACTATTATTAAATAATTAAAATAAAATAATTATCATTAGAGGACGTCCAATTCAAACGTGCCCATGCAGTGCAGTGTGTGTATGTAGGAGAGAGAGATTGGCTATTAATTGATTTTAGATGGTCAAATGTATATTTTAAATATTTTGGGAATATATTTAACATTAAAAATACATTTAAATGCTACTGTATACTATGCTTGCTATGATTTATTTGCTGATAATTCTCCCACATGAAATTTATTTTTATTTTTATAATTGCTAACATTTTCACCTATTTTGGGTGAGGCAAGTTGCTTTATTTAGAGCTTGTTTTTCCAGGCCAGTTTTCTCTTGTGAGATCTGGCAATACTGCAACTAGTATATCACCCACCCTGGCAACACTGCAAATGGTATTTCACCCACACTTAGCACAGAGTGGGCCTATTGTCATTTGAAATAAAACGTTATCAACCATTCTTTTATTTTGTTCCAACCAGATACCAATAAGAAAGGAGGCTGCGGAATGCCTTAACCGAAAAGAAAAAAAAATTCAGCTCAGAACAAACCAAAATGAAAAGTATTTAGTTTTTTGTCCCCAATTCTGCCTTACATCTCCTTTTGAGTTCTATAAAAGAAAGCAACCCATACGAGTTTCAAATGACATGAAGGTGAGTAAATTAAGACAGAATTTGTATTTTGGTGTGAATTATACCCTTTAAGATAAAGGTTTGGTTACCTTGAACAGAGTAATGTATAAACTGGGTTGCATTTGTTAGTTTTGGTAAGAGTGTGAACATTCCTCTTGTAAAATAATTTTAGTGTACATATTGCACAATTCCCCTTTATTTAAACAATTCGACTAAAATATTCTGCACTTTGTATATCTTGAAGGTCAACTTATTTCCCAGAATATGATTGCCATGTTTTAGTTTTATGCACATAATTGATCAACAGATGGAAATTATCTGTTATCAAAGCAATACCTATAAATCAACTTGCAATAAAAAAAATATTAGCTGCACTATTCTACAAATAATACAAATGAATGGCTATACTTGTTACTAGTCACTGATTTCATCCACCTCTCAGTACTTACAGAGTGCGGAACGTGGAACTCTGCCTTAACACCAAGAGCACGCTGCAACTCCTCACAAGGCAAGACTTCCATGGCAACACTTTCGCTGAAATTTTAGACTGAAACAACAAAGAGAGAGAGATAAACTACAAGCAAGTAGCACACAAAAAGATAATTACTACTGTAATGCGTAAAATAAATACTCGCCTGCCTTGTACAATTACATAAGCTCAGTGAGTGATTCGTCATGTACTGTTGATTTCAGTACACCTTGCGCAAAAAAAAAAAAAATGTATGAGTATGTATGCATGTGTATGTGTGTGTGTATATATATATATATATATATATATATATATATATATATATATATATATATATATATATATATATATTTTTTTTTTTTTTTGCATCATTTAACCATGTTTACTTAGGTAGAGGTTTTTCTTTTTACAAAATCTCTTCAATCTGGATTTAAATGAACAAACTGTTGAATTCATTTAAAACCTTTCATTGTTTCACACATTCTTTATGGTATATAAATGCAACTGAAAATAGAGACCACCTTAAAGCGCGTATACTTACATTATAACGTTATCACTAATAATTTTCGTATTTTGGCTCTGGCTCGTCCCCCATCTGCGCAAGTTCCGTCTCCGTTTGTCCGTCTCCAAAATCGTTCCGAATAACAAGTTTATATACGGCGCATGCGCATTTATCTACTCATTACAAACTTTATTTATTTTAAATACACTCTTCCCATGTAACTTCTGCAAGGTTTTTTTTATAAAAGTTTTATATGTTCCGATGTACTGTTGCTGAAACACATTTGATAAGATAACTAACATAAATATCACGTTTTAAATCCAAAGTATTTATTGGAAATATTCCAAATTTCCGTATGCAGTATATTTTTTGGTCTATTACTTTGTAATTATTTAGTTTAGACTTAGCTCACAGGGGGCTAGTGAAACCTGAAACAGCACCATTAATAAAGCCACTTTGCTACTGAACATAGATGGCACATTTTACTCTTTTATATCATGAAACATTATAGAACAAATCATGCAGTAATTAACACATTTTGTCCCCTCAAAAATATATCATTTTGTTCAAACAGAATAAAATAAAAAACAACACCTGATGTAGGAGAGTTGTGTGCTGGGTCATGCTTTTTAACACTGTTTTATTTACATAATTTTACTGAACAAACATATACCGTATACCTGCATTACTGAATCTTTGCACAAAATGTCTTGCAATAAGAATGAGTTGATTCTTGACTGGATTGTTTATGACCTTTGCAGGCAACTTCTAATTTTCATAAAACAAACATTTCAGTACAGACCACCCAACCTAAACTCCAATGTACTTTGCTGTTGTGACTCAGATCTCACAGTGGAGCAACCCTTTTTCTGAACTTAGTTACACCCCAGCTAGATCTACTGCATTTCTGTGGGCCTATGTTCTTTCTGAGGACTGCCTCCTTTATAACCTCAACTGAGAGAGGCAAAGTCCTCTTTAACAATGAACTTGCAGGTTTTCATGACATCAGCATGACTATGACAGCAGCCGGCTATACTCAGATAGGGCAGAGGACTTTTTAACACCATCCCAAATTCTAGCCGCATAGTGAAACCTGTAAAACACAAATGCAGACATCAACTGTCATAGTATGACATAATATTCTTAAGGAATAGTTCACAAAAAATTTACATTCTGCCATGATTAACTTACCCTAATGTCACTCCAAATCTGTATGACTTTTGGAATATGGCGTACAAGTCGACTACTTCTACTGTGGTTTTATGCTGTATTTTGTCCAATTTAGAGCTTGACAGCCCAGAGCCATTATTCACTTTCATTAAATGGTGAAAAGCCATGTGAAGATTTAAAGGGGTCCTGTCACGAGCAATCTAATTTTCTGGATTGCTCGTGAACCAGACATAATACAATTCAAGCTTTGCAAAGGAGTGGTTATTAAAGGATGGGGCAGTTAAAAACATCAATTAGACCCGATCAAAAACGTAAGTAAACTGTTCCATTCATGAATATTTAAATGTTATGACTTTGATAGTTTATAGTGCTAAATGTTAACAGTTGTGCATGAGATGAACAGTTTAATATATTCAGATGCAATGTGTTTGATGTATGTTGTTTGTTAACTCTGAAATGTAGATTTATAATTGTGGCAGTCTGGGTGGAGCGGAGCAAGGATGGAGAGGATCGAGGCAGCGGTGTGCATCTGGGGCAAATTATGTCACCCAGCTGTGAGTAATGATGGCATGAGTAGGCAGGGGATAAAGCCGGGAGCAGAGCTGCAGTTGAGAGAGAGATGCCAAGAAAGAAAGACACCTTGAAGCTGTGTGTGTTGTCAGTATGTCTAATGTGGAGTTTGGATGAAGTTTGTTGAATATGCCTTTCCAGACTGAACAGAGGTATTTCACACTGGTGCTGAAACCCGGCAAAGGAGGAAGAGCATGCTGTCTGGGAGAACTCGCCGCTGCCATCCGCCAGGGGGTGGAGGAGCTCGCTGCCATCCACCAAGAGACAGAGGAGCCGCTGCCGTCCGCCAGAGTGCGGAGAAGCCATTGTCGTCTGCCAGGGGGCGGAGAAGCTGCTGCCGTATGCCATAGGGCGGAGGAGCCGCTGCCGGCGGCCAGGAGGTGGAGGAGCCCGCTTCTGTTTGCCAGGAGGCGGAAGAACGGCTGAGGACCGAGTGGGCGGCGTGCCCATGGGAGCCGAGGAAGAATGTTGTCTGTCTCATCTCTCTTTCTCGTGCTCTCTCCTTCTCTCGCTTCCCCCCTCCTTCCCCTAGAGCGGTGTCTGAGTAACGGAGGCAGGGAAAACCATCCAGTGTTGGGTTGACTGGAAGGACCACGGTTCCTCTCCAGAGTGGGATGGGATTAGGTACAGGCCGGAGAGTCCCCGGCCTGAATCGGGCGATCGGGGAGTGTGGCAGGCCAGGCGGGGCAGAGTGAGGACGAAGAGGAGCGAGGCCGAGGTGTGCACCTGGGCCGAATGATCTCACCCAGCTGTGAGTGATGACAGCGTGAGCAGGCAGGGATAAAGCCAGGAGCAGAGCTGAAGTTGAGAGAGAGATGCTGAGAGAGAGACACCTTGAAGCTTTGTGTGTTGTCAGTATGTTTTCAGTCTAATGTGGTGTTTGGATTAAAGTTCATTGAATGTGCATCCAGCTCCTGCTTCCTGCTTTCCCGACTGAACAGAAGTCTTTCACAATTATGTTGTGGAGCTTGTTCATTCTGTTCTGACTGTTTTTTAAATATGGCTAAATTTGCGGGGGCGGTGTTAACATGGAAGTTTAAAGGAGGTGCTTGGGCCAAAACCGAGTTTATCAGACCGAGGGCCAGAGACAAAATGATCATAAATTACTATATTAGGACTGTTTTGGTGCACAAAAACTTTACTAACATTATCAGTGGACAATTGAACATCAGGGAAGATAATACAATTATATATATTAAATGTCAGAATTCAAATATTTGGGTGAACTGTTCCTTTATGTACATAAATAACTATTTTTTGTTTTAGAAAATAATTATATTTGAATTTTTTTTCATTTGAAACATTAAATTAAAAATATATTTAAATAAAGAACAGAAGTATTAGTTTCTCTGTGTGTATCTTACCAGTTTTTCTCAGTGAGGATTGTGTGTGAGAGCTGACTACGGGACATAGCCAGGATTTGACTGCGGAATTTAGAAACCAGTGAAGAAAAGCTGGGATGACCTTTGTAACCAGGCAGCAGAGAGAAAAGTGGAGGACCTGAACCTGGTATACAAGATATACAGACCAAACGCAATTCATGTTAGTAGGTTCATCAAATTAAGTTGAGAGGCATGGGGAAGTACCCTATATATTAATCTATGTATCTATTAATATCAACTGCATGAAACATCTAAAAATGACAATTTATCAGTTTGAAAAGGGCTTAAATGATTTCTTGCTACAGCAAAGGCTCGCATGAGCTCTGCTAATACTGTATAAATAATACTAATTATTTATAATGCTAACATATTTGTTACATATAAGGCAAACTAAAGCACCAAATACACTTAACTGATTGAACGAGGTTTACTTAAGTGTTTACTTAGAACTACTTTCTGACCTGATCTTGTCAAAGCATCATCCCCATCATTCTCCAAAAATGGTAAAAGGAAAAGATTGACTTCTGTCTCCAAGTAGTCTCTACTCAGACCCGGGAATATGTTACAATCCAACATGGACAATGTGCCTACAATAGAAAGCACTAAAACAGTCAATAATCCAAGCAAACAAACAATGTAGCACATGCTAGTTGCACTGACCACAATTGATTTGACATCATTTGATGTTTTGACTAGATTTCATGTGGCGTAGATAAACCTTTATATTTTAAGTGGGAATGGGCCATAAGTTTGTCAATTGCCATATACATCTTCTTCAGGTTCCGTGGACAGAACTCCTCCCTTCTTGCTTTGTTCTGCAAGAAAACTATTAAAACAAACATTGTAATATTGTAAAAACACACATGTAATATGCAAAACCCCATCATAGTGCTTAAAAACTGAACCGCAGTACTTTCTGATTGTGTCATTAAGCATATGCGTGTATTAGACTAAGCATACATAGTTGTTAAAAAAAGCTTGGCAAATGGTGTGAAAAGCAATGGTATTCTGCACTTTTCAAATGCATCTGTGCAAGATAAGGATTAATGATCATCTCGTATTACCTATGTGAGGATAGTACTCAGAGGCATCATCAGGCCCTGAGGAACCAGTGCTGTCATGACTGGCAGATGGGGTTGAGGGTTTCAGCATCTCAGCAGTCTGCAGAAACCTGTTTAGAGGACACATCTGATTGTTTCATTACCAATTACCAATTCCATTACTTAAACTGAAGACATTAACAATCCAAGATGCTTGGAACAACCTATCTGCCAACAACTTTAATAACTGTGCTCCAAGGTACCAAGGAGAATTGGTACTGTTTTGAAGAAATAGGGAGGTGACACAAAATACTGATTTAGTATTTTTTTATGTTTACTGCAATTTGTTTGAAGTTAATTGATATATAAAACATATTCGTGGCATTATTTTTTTAAATATCCTCACTATACAGCATTTTTCACACCTGCCAAAACAGTACTTTGCATAGTACTTTGTGTGTGTATATATATATATATATATATATATATATATATATATATATATAATGTTTATGTCTATTAGGCCCTTTGGTGCATTAATAAATCACAAAGGAAAAACATATTTTTTATTGTTACTTATTACTTCAGAATTTGTATTATTTATTTTGATAGAGTTACACATCTGTTTATTAGAGAAAATCATGGTACTGTATATATTTCAGTACTGTATTATATTCATGTTGAATTGATATTGTCATAAATAAAACAAGTCTTATTTAAAAATCAAAAAAATGTATTTATGCTCATTTATTTCAAGGTCATTATCAATTAAGCATACTTACACTGAAGTCAGTAACTATGTTCCATACAAGGTTTATTTAGCAACAAAAGGTTAGCATTTAGCTCTAGCGCATAAAAATATAGTGTCACATGACAGAATTTACCCCAATCGTTAGCCTGTGTTAATCATGACGACAGTTCAAGATCCATGAAAGCCAATTTATTGTATGTGAAACATTATGTGCACTGTTATGGCATACATGCACAGATCCGATGCTGCAACACATCTGCGTCATGACACTTCCAGGAGTGCCAACACAAATATCTCGTATCATGTAATATTTTTCCTATCATTGACAAGTGCACGGAGATCAAATGAATGGCCATTGTTTGCAATTAATTTAATAGTAGTCATGAAGCTTTTCTCCTAGTATTGTGTATTTATTTATCATTTAAAACATCTTTGTGAATAGAAATTATTATATATATTTTTTTTGTATTGTTCTATAAACAATTATGTTTTAAATTAAAAATAAATACACAATACTAGGAGAAAACAATCAGTATTTTTATTTAATTATTAAATTTAAAAAAAATTATTAATTAATGAATAGTTAGGCGTACATAACTGCCTCTTCTGTATTAGCGGTACCCTGTTTTGTAGACGAAAAAAGTCAGCGGAATGACGTTCTCAGAATGTTCTACACTTTTTCAAGACTAGATAAAACTATTTGTCCACTGCTGAATTAACTTTCAGAAAACGAGCTTTTGAACATTATAAAACTTTTCCATATTTTAAATTTAACTATCTTTACCTCGGATCGCATTTGCTGTGCTTCATCGGGAAAAAAATGGCATTATGATGCTAAAATTAATTTGAGATGATAATCAAGTTCAGTTGGTCGTTAAAAGATGCTGGAGAAATATGTAGGACATAATGCAGTTGTAATGGCAATGCTTTAAATTAGATGATTGTTCAAAATAGCCTATTGAAGATCAGGAATTAATCATATGTACTCCCTGATTTTACACCGCATCAGTTTTTCTTTTATAGCTGTGCACACAGCATAAACATATCGATTGATGGTCCTTATACTGGGACTGAAAGTTTCCCCCACTACTTGGAGCAGGTTTCCAGCTTGAACAGGGCCATAACGATTCGCTTTTGGGTCAGAACCGGTGACAACCAGCGATAGGCGCAACATCAGGACCAATATCACAGTCCTATCACTGTTCTCTTTTGGTTGCAATTCCTCCTCTTCTTGTTGCATTTATTTGTGAAATTAAAATGACAATTTCAATGAATTGTCTCAATATGGCTCCCCATTTTACAAAGACTTTGGGAAAAAATAAAATTAGTGACAGCTGGGAGGCGAAAGGTACACAATTAGTGATATACACATATTTCTGTATGGAAATGGCTTAAGGGCAGATTTCCTTTGTGATAAACCAAAACTTATGTGAAAGAGTGTTTTTTTAAGCATGACATCATCAAGTACACCATTTTTATCGCTAACAAATTTCGCAAAAAATGTTATGGCATTTTCACTTTGTCGATAACAAAATAGTGTGAAAAGTGGCTGGAAACTAGGTTATTAACATACCTATATAAGTTGATATCAGTGAACCAGTCCTGAATCACAATCACAACATGACATACAGTGAAGAGGAAGGCGGTGATCTGCAGAGACTAAACCAAAAAGTTAGATATTAAAAAAAAGAAAACTACACTTACACTTACTTATAACAACAAGAGAGAATTAAAACTACTTTAACAAAACTATAGAATGTTATGTGCAAACTTCAGTTTTAGATAATGATCTATAGTGCCAACATTTCCTGCTTAACACCGACTCCCACCTGCATCTCCACATAGGTATGTGGGAGATTGTACTCGGGAGGAAGCTTGCGATCATTGTTGATGAGATGATCCAAAATAGAGGGGCTCAAAACTGGCTGGAGGCACAAGAGTATTAGATCATTAAGGAACTTCCAGGAAGAGACAGAAAACAAATTGTGGAAATGGCAGTGTTCTGTGTGATCAGGGTATACAGTCTGACCTGTGTGTCTAGAAAGATGACTCTCTCTTGAGTGATGTAGAAATCGATTCCACTGCTTTGGTTCCCAGCTCTCTCCTTGATCTCTTGTGTCTGTGGTCTGAATACATAAGCCCTGTTTGATAGAGTATCAGTTGGTGAAACATGTTAAGATATGTAATACAATACAGGGAATAACAAGGCAACCAAATTAGTGGCAAAAATTTAAAATCTGCAGTGCGCACCACTTTATACTAGGACTATGCTTATGAATGTGCTCACCTCTGGTCCTCCTCCGGGCTGTTAGCTGAGAGGAGAGACATGACGGTGGACTTGCCTGTGCCTTGTAGCCCAATAACACCCACTACCAACATATCTGTCTGGTCTCGCAGATACTAAGATAAAAAAAGATACTCAACCAACACTAACAAACCTTTTAACATAGATTTACACAACTATAATGCACACATACTGTACAAACATGATGCTAAGCACAAGAGAACATTTCAACTACTATTCTTTTCCTGTCACAAGACCTCTTTAAATAAAAATACTAATATGTCCTTGCCTCCATAGCGTTGTCACACCAATTCATTTGGTCATCTACTAGCTTTAAGCTGTGCTTCATCTTCTCAGGTGGGAGAAGTTTAGTCTGACCAATCCCAGCTGAAAAACACATGGTAAAAAAAGATATATAAGAGAAAATATAAAAACAAAACACACATAATAACTCTTGATACAGAAACAATAACCAAATATGCATTCACATCCATGTGACATTTCATCTGTAGTGACCTCAAATTACAAGCCTGTGCAATCATTGTAAATACAGTGATGAATTAAAGTGTATTTTACTCAAAAATAGAAATTCTGTCATTATTTACTCCCCCATATGTTCCAAATGTTGTTCTAAACCCAAATAACGTTCTTATGCGAGAGTTAAGGCTGAATAACAGCCTCAGTCATTATTCACTTTCATCCAATGAGGACTTTCATCCTTTTTTGTTCCACTGAAGAAAGACTTACAAGTTTGGAAGATGGAACTATATGGGTTGAGTAATTAAAAAATGTGGGTAAACTATCACTTTAAGGAAGAAAAAGTTGACTGACGATCGACAGCTCCACCGGACGCAGCTGAGCCCATGCCTCGGTTCTGGATCTGATACACAGGCTGGGTGGGGCGCTGGCCTTCCCTCTCTAGTTTGGCTGTCCCTGCTCCCGAGACTGAAGGAGCCACCTCAGGGGCAGTTCCAGGTTTACCTCCCTCCTCTCTGGTCTTAATGAGCATGATCGGCTTTTCCAAAGATGGGCCTCCACTCACAGTTGCACTTGTTTTGGACTAAAACAACATTTATTCAAAATATTCACAAGAGAGCTCCATGTGCCAAGACATAACTCTGTGACTGTTTGTTAATATTACATATAACACAAGTCTAATAAATAGCCAACAAACAGTTAATGAATAATATTATGAGTTTTTAATCATTAACAAAAACAATTACAAGCAATAATACATTGGCTTTGTTTACTTGTGTACGATGAACTGTAAGTAAATGCACTTACTCTCTCTCCAGGAGGTTTGGCGAGAATAATAGGGGTCTTCTGCAAAAGAGGACCTGTAGGTTCCTCACTGCCATCCTTGAGAACACACAAGACTACATTTTAATTCCATGCAACCATTATAAATTTACTTCAAAAAGCAATCAATAAACAAAACAGAGATGCAAAACAGTGCTTTCCCTACCTAGCCACATTTTGAGTATCTTATGCACGTTTCCAAAAATGCTGTCTAGGTAGGCAGCTTACTTGTTTTTAAAACACAGCCAGAATCTCACCCTGCGCTCACGGGCCACATAGTCTCGATCACGGCTCGGGCCGGAGAGGTTTTGACCAGGCGGGCCCGGATCTCTGTCTCGCCTTCGCCTTCTCCTCCTCCCCTGTCCGTAGATACCCGGCTGGCTGTGACCAGACTCAGACATGGCCGTTTGATGTATGCTACTGTAAAGGGCTTGACTACTGACAATTACGATACTATTCTTGCAACATTTAGAGAGCAAAGTCAACTAATCAAATATATACCATTATGTATGATCTATAACTAGGGTATTACAGATTAATTGTATAATGTTTAACAGTGTATGAATATCACAAATCAAGAAATACTAGTAATGACTAATATCTGACATTTTCGGTCTGCATTACTAAACAATCTAAGCTTAAATAGCAACGTCGGCTTGCATGATATTAAACGTATTTTCTCTATTAAATGTATTTTATCTCTGCAGAGAAAGGATAAACAACCACGACACGCTGCGATCCTGAAATTATGCCGATGAGGAAACATAATGTCGGCTTTGTGTTCCGGACATTGACGTATTTAAAACGTTCCGATATTACGGTAGCCTTTAAATATATATATATATCTTTGGCATAAATAAAAAATAAATATATATATTTATTTATTTATTTTGTACATTGCTATCGCATCCTCAACGGCAGGGGTGGGGAACCTTTTGTCCATTAAGGGCCATGAGAGTTTACGAAATTATTTGCGGGCCATATAATTGCTTGAAATTTCTGATTGTGGGTTGAAATTAATGTACGCACTCCATTATGTGCTTACACACCAAAAACACTAAAAGGTATGTCTATTATACAATATTTTGTGTTGTTATCATTTAAAATTATTTTTAAACAATATTTGAAAGGATTTTTCTTTATTTTTTTCAGGTTAATTGAATCACGGCCATTTTTTGCTTTTCAAATTATTTCTCAAATGGCTTTGCGGGCCAGGTAAAATGGTCTCGAGGGTCTTATAGGGCCCTGAGGCCTGACGTTCCCCACCCCTGCCAAAGACTATGGAAGTGGTTCTATACTATTTGTCCCTGCTCAACGGACTACAATCAAATACTGTTTAGCCCAAGATGAAGCACTTGTACTAAAAAGACTGGGAGAAGTTGGAGTGCCCAATATGGCACTCCAACTTCTTTAGTCACTCACTGTTATAACATATTAGATACATCTCAACCTTCTAACCTTGATGACTGTGCTTGTTTAGCAAGCTCAACACCAGGCTCTGGACTTTGTGGTGGAGTAACAATAGTCTCAGCCTGCTTCTTCCTCACTCTGCTCTGCTGCTTGACTTTCCTCCAGTAAGAATGTCTCCTACATTTCTCTATATCTCTCTGTCAAATCAGCTATTGTCTTGACTTTCCCTTGCTCTCTTAACTCTCTCCATTTCTGACAGCCCTTTAACAAAAAAGCCTCCCTTTTCGCAGGATTGGAATCTCGCAGAGCCCGGTAACTGCGCTGTTTTTCTGCAGCAGATAATCTTGGCATTTTCCTGGGACACACAAGAATTCTTCACTTTAAATTTGACATTGGTATCACTTAATTACAGTGGGTCTATAGAGGTCAAATAGAATGTAAAGCAATCCAGCTTGTGACATGAAAGTCATATCCCATTTGAAGGTCTTCACATGATTTCAAATGTTCTAAATGACTGCTCAGCTTTTGTTCAGTAACTCCTTTAAATTTGATTTTGCATATAGTATACTTTTAAATTGAACATTTGTAAACCACTCTTTAAATCTGTAGGAACATGTGCATAAAATGTGATCTATGTTTACATAGTGTCCACTATGTTATATTAAAGATATATCCCACGGACATGAGATTTATTTCCTTCTTTTTTTGAGTTAATGATCTTGAACAAAACTGTAAATAATTAAAAAAAAGAATTCTCTCAAAACAAATGTTATAATTCAGGGATTTTCATTAGCTACATAAATTTGGAACATTTAATAAAAATATAAAAATTGGATCAAACTGCCTCAAATTAAACTTTAAACATTACATGCAAATACATTTTGCAGTGTACAGTGACAGATGTTTAGGAAAGTGCTGTGATAGTTTTTGTTGCTATTTAGTGTTTTGGGAGAAAATTAAATCAAAGGACCATTTTACCCCTTGGGGCCTTTAGCCCCATTGTACCCTACTAGTGGTAGGCCTGTATGGTCGTATTGTGCAAAATTATCAATATATATAAGTAGCATACAAAATTAAATGAATAATTACTCAACCAGATAAAAAATAAATAAATAAAAGAGATTTCAAAAAATAAATTAAAAAAAAGCATGAATCAATATAAAAGTTATATAATATAATGTGTCAATAAGATAATTATTCTTACATTATTAATAGGTTATAATTATTATTATTACTTTTAAATTGAAAATTGAAAAACTCTACTCAAGCTCATTTTGTATGAGTGAAATACATATTACCAATATTTAGTTATACAAGTTACACATGTGATTTTTAATTGTTTTGTAAATATTAATAAAACTTCTTGCTTGATAACCTGGCCTAACTTTTATAGATGTGCTCATAAAGGCTCATTCAATATTGAACAATATTATAAATGATTTCTAATACATATTCAAACAATCCTTAGCTTATATATGTATTTCCAAACATCACTCAGATAATGCATGTGCATCTGAAACCTTTTGTCTCTAGGTAGGCCTTCTATTTTCATTAACCGTATCTTTAGAAATGGCTGAATGACTGGTTCATTGAACACCCAACTTATATCCTGCATATCCTGTATTTGTCTCAATTATGTGTTCTACAACAATAAGAACAGAAGCTTATGGTTAAGCATCTTTGCATTAATTGTTTTTACTATGTTTATCTATACTTTTTTTAAAGTTAAATATCTCTTATTCATTTTTAAGTAGCCTATTTTGGCTTATGATTTGTTTGCATGAATAGATGAATCATTAGCTGTTTAAACTCTTCTCTGCAGTTATCATGAAGTCCTCATGATGTGAGAGAATGGCTTTTGACTTTAGACAGATGATGCAAGTATATCTATAATAAAAGTCTAATTATTGTAAATTAATGTGAATGGTCAGTGTCCTAAAATTCAAACTCTCATGTATTCCCTGTTTTCTGCGGAGGTTGTTCACCAGTTTCTGCCCGTGCTCACGACCACGGCAGTCATTCCCCAGTCTCAGCCTGTACTCATGACCATGGCTTTGCCCCTCGAGCCTCCCTCAGCTCCGCCTTCCATAGCTTCGCCCCTCGAGACTCCCACAGCTCCGTCTGCCTTTGTCGAGCTTCTCCTGGCTCCACCCACAGAGTCTTCCACAGCTGCACCCAGTCACAGAATCTTCCACAGCCCTGCCCACAGAGTCTTCCATGGCTCCACCCACAGAGTCTTCCACGGTTCTGCCCACTCCCCCAGAGTCTCCTCCAGCGGTGCCGCCTGCTCCCTCAGAGACTCCTCCTCCAGTGGCGCCACCTGCTCCCCCAGAGACTCCTCCTTTAGCGGCTCTGCCTACCCCTCCTCCAGCGCCTCCCAGGCCTCCTGGCCCAGTCCCTGCCCTGTGGATGCCTACCAGGACTCCTGATCCAGTCGCTACCTTGAGGTGGTCTCCTTTGTCTCCTTGCCATCCGCCTGATCTGCTCTGGTCTCCTTGGTGTCCTGGCCATCCATCTGATCTACTCTGGTCTCCTTGGTCTCCTGGCCATCGATCTGCTCTGGTCTCCTTGGTCTCCTGGCCATCCGTCTGATCTGCTCTGGTCTCCTTGGTCTCTTGGCCGTCTGCCTGATCTGCCCTGGCCTGTTTGGTCTCCAGCTCCGCCTCAGCCCTCTGAACCTCTGGCTCCAGCTTGCTCTTCTGAGCCTGCAGTATTGCCATTGCTCTCCATCCCTCCGGCTCCAACTTGGTCTTAAGCCTCCCTGACATTGCCTTGTTCCTCTGCTCCCTTTTCCCCTTGTGCCCACTAAACTGCCTGTTTCTCCCTTCCCCTCACATCCCATGGACATTTTTTTATTTTTTGTGAAGCATCTGGAATCTCTGTCCTGTATTTCCTGTTTTTGTCTTGACTTTTATGTTGTATTCTTGTTTAGTTCCCTGTTAGTTTTGTAGTTCTTTGTAGTTTCTTTTTATGATTGTGTGACAGGGTGGAGGGAGTGGCTGGGTCGTGATTATACACACCCGGTCCATTATCAGGCTAATTAAGCCTCCCGAGAGGGATAAAGGCAGATTGTGGACGGTGGTGCGATGAGAGAGAGATCGTTTACGGACATGTCCGTCATGTGTGTGTGTTTGTCTTTTGTTTAAGTTAATCATTAAAATATTGTTTATATCGCCAGGCCGGTTCTCACCTCCTCCTTTCCATTGAACTGCTTTACACTGGTCCCGAAACCCAGGAAGGAGGAGGGATATGCCGTAGTAGAGTTCTCGCCACTACCATCCACCCCATCCACCCCTAACCGACCGCCTGGAGCGGTCAGGGCCACTGCCAGCGGTGGAGGAGTCCCCTACCTGCCGCTGAAACGTGGCAGGGTCTGAGACCACCGACCGCGAGCGGGTAGGGGCTCGCTGCCGACCGCCTGGAGCGGGAGAACCGCTGCCAGGGGCAGGGGAGACCCCTTCTGTTCCCCGAGAATGTGCCGGTGCATTCCATCCGCCAGGGGCTGGAGGACTGCCTCCGATCCACCTGGAGAGGCGCAGCTGTCGTCCGTTAGAGGGTGGAGGAGTGGCCGAGGAACAAGCTATGGCATATTTGAGAACTGGCGAGTAAGAGTTTTTTTTTCATCTCTCTCTCCTCTCTCTCTCACTGCCGATCCGCGTTGGCCTTTTCCCTCTCGTTTAAAGTTTACAGTGTTTTTTGGGGGGGTACTAAACTGTTACAGGAAGTGCCCTATTTCCTTCGTCATGCCGGGGGCTCCCCTGCCTGAGAGAACGAGGGAGTAATGTGACAGGGTGGAGGGCGGGGCCGGGTCGTGATTATACACACCCGGTCCCTTATCAGGCTAATTAAGCCTCCGAGAGGGATAAAGGCCGATTGCAGACGGTGGTGCGACAAGAGAGAGATTGTTTACGGACATGTCCGTCATGTGTGTGTGTTTGTCTTTTGTTTAAGTTAATCATAAAAATGTTATATGTTTTTTAATAGTTTATATCGGTAGGCCGGTTCTCGCCTCCTCCTTTCCATTGAACTGCTTTGCAGATTGGATTTTCCCTGATTGTTTTCCCAGGTGTTCCTCATTCCCTTGTTTGCCCTTGCATATTTAAGCCCTTGTTTCCCCTGGTTTCTTAGTCAGTCTTCACATGTGTTGTTATGTTCTGTGCCTGGTTCCCTGTGTTTTGTTTCTTTTTACTCTGAGATCTTTATCTTTTGTTTCATTAAAAGCTGCATTTAGATCCTCATTCCTCACCTGCCTCGTCACACAAACATTAATTTTCAAGACAAACTGAAACTATTACTTAGCAGAGGGCATGCGTGTTATTGTCCAGACAAGTGTCTGTTTCCCAAGGTGAAAAATTTGTTTTGAAAATGTCAGCACAAACAAAACATGCAAAAATAGGAAAAACTAGGTGATGAAAAATGACTTATGGTAAAACTGCTTTTTACCCAAATGCTTGTTGTAAGATTCTGCAGTATAGTTAACCAAGGGTGTAGGTTTGTTTTGACACAGACACATCAATTACCATGCTGCAATTTTAATATTAAAATATATCAGCTTGTGTTGGGGTAAAATGAATGAATTGTGTTATGAAAGAAAGTGTTTGTTTTGAGAGCTTGCTGCTGCAGGAAGCTTGAGTGACAGAGTGCAGCTGTACAGTTCTGCTGTCGTAAAAATCCCATTCAAAAATCTCTCAATAAATTCTGTATTTTTTAACTCTTTAAAACCAGTAATATAATGACAGGTACATCACCCATTGTAATGAAGTAAAAGTTCTTTTTTTTATTTAGAAATTTACTTAAGAGTGTACCCACCATTAAATATATCCATAAAAGTCAATTGTTTCCCAAAAGTTACTTAAGTAAATGTAGCACGTTACTACCACTTATGTTGGGGGTCGCCTCCCCCCATCCCCCCAGAATCTATGCCCCTTTAGCTAACTAATCTCCAATGTAAATTTAAGAGGGAAACTTTGTCACTTATAATTGGTCAGTCAAAGCTGCTTATGTGACCATCTTGCACAGTCTCTTGCATTCTGTCATATTTATGAACAGTCTGATCTGAGATTCCGTATGACTTTTAAAAATACACATTACATGTAGTGATGGACCTTTTTGTGACTTGAATTTGAACCGTAGTGGTGTGCCTAAACCAAACACAAAGCATCCTAAACCAATAAGAACTGTCATCTCTTACAAAATATTTGGCCAATTTTTTATTGTTTGGTTGTTGATTCTGCTGTTGTTGTTTTTTGTCAGATCTAAATAACAAAGAGATTGTGTATTATTACATTTGTAATAATAATGGTTTTGTTAAGATAACATATCATAATGAATTTGCCATGAAGTCTATTTAGCTCAAAAACTAATGCAATATTCTCATTTGATGGCACAGTTATTTTTACCCTCTAAAATGTGTTGCAGTAGCCTACATCAGACATATTTGGAGTATTCTCTTTTCTATTTGGAGTATTATCCAGTCTGCTAATTGTTGTGCACTGTATGACTTTTACCATTTTCTAATGCAGATCATGTAATTTATTCAAATAACAGGTTTTTTTTAAAACAACATGCTATAATAAAATGTATACTTTAAGTAGGAATAGCATTTAGCCACTCACTATATGAAACTATTAGTGGCTACAACAAATGTGAATGTCACCAGTAAATTTCCCTTATTTCCAACTTTTAATGTCTGTAGAAAAAATGTACATTCTGAAAGTTAAGAAAAATACAGGTTAGTTGTGTTTTTCAGTCACCCCTCCCCATTCTGCAAATATAAGGACAGCACACCTGGTCACATATGCAAACATGAAATTTGCATTAGAAAATACATTGTTAAGGTATAGAACAAATCATTTGTAAATATTTGTGACACATTTCAAATACATGTATTCAAAGTAATAAAATATTTTTTTTCCTATTGATACTGCCATTGTATTCAGTGGCATTTTTTGTTGAATTCCCAAAAGATAAAGCAAAAAGAAAATGGCAATGCTTAGTTATAGATAAATACTTTCTTTTTTATTCTTTGGTGAGTCATGAAATGTAAAGTAAATATGATACCATCAGTGACATTACTTTTTAAAGGGAAGAGATGTATATGTAAAGATATTATGAAATGTTATGTCATTGTAACACATATTGATCGTCCACTCATCTGAATGTTGGGAATGTGTCCCTCTCAGTGTATATGGTGCTTAACCCTCATATTCTCTTTGGGGTTCAATTTTATGGGGAAACTAATTTTGATATGCTACAGAAAAAGCGGTTAATTGGTTAACTGATAGTTACCATATATAATTACCTTTTTTATATTTCAAAGGAATATTCCTGGTTCAATAAAAGTTAAGCTCAATTGACAGCAGTTTTGGTATTATGTTGATTAACACCAAAAATTATTTAAAAAAAAGGAAAAATCAAGGTTACGCTGAGGTACTTACACTGATAAGCCAAAACATTATAACCACTTACAGGTTAAGTGAATAACGTTGATCATCTCCTAACAAGGCCACAACACACAGTGCATTGCACACTTCTGCATATGGGGCTGGCACTGCGTAGCCGCAGACCAGTCAGAATGCCCATGCTGACCCCTGTCCACCATCAAATGTGCCTTCAATGGGCAAGCAAGCATTTGAACTGGAGTTTGGAGCAGTGGAAGAATGTCGCCTTATCTGATGAGTCCCGATTTCTTTTACATCACGTGGACATCCATGTACATGTGCACTGTGGAAGATGACAAACCGGTAGATGGAGTATGATGCTCTGTGCAATGTTCTGCTGGGAAACCCTGGTTCCGGCCATTCATGTGGATGTCAATTTGACATGCACCACCTAATGTACCTAAACATCGCTGCAGGCCAGGTACACCCCTTCATGGCAATGGTATTCCTGATGGCATTGGCCACTTTCAGCAGGAAAATGCACCCTGCCACACTGCACACATTGTTCAGGAATGATTTGAGGATCATGATAAAGAGCTCAAGGTGTTGCCCTGGGCTCCAAATTCCCCATATCTCAATCTGATTGAGCATCTGTAGGATGTTCTGGACCAACAAGTCCGATCCACGGTGGCGCCACCTCGCAACTTACAGGACTTGAAGGATCTGCTGCTAATGTCACTTCAGGGGTCTTGTAGAGTCCATGCCTTGGCGTGTCAGCACTGTTTTGGTGGCACACAATGGACCAACAGCATATTAGACAGGTTGTCATAATGTTTTGGCTCATCAGTGTACAATGGAAGTGAATGGGGCCAATTTTGGGGAGGGGGTTAAAGGCAGAAATCTAGTGCTTGCAATTTTATAAAAAAACATGAATTCATCTGTTAAGACTCAAGTATTATTTGAGCGGTAAAGTTGTTTAAATCGTAATTTGTTCAGTTGTTTTAGGGTTTGTTGACATTACATTGCAATGGTAACGAAGTTGTAAAATTGGCTTTAACTTTACACAGAAAGTTTAGTAAGTGATTTGATCACACTAAACTCATGTTAACACAAAATGTTTACGTCTTGTTTACACTTGTGGATTGGCCTCATACACTTCCATTGTAAGTAACCCAGATTTGTGCTTTTTTTTTTTTTTAAAGGGAGAAAGTCAAAAGGAGGAGCAAGTCAAAAAAAATGTTTGTGGTAATCAACATTATTCCACAAATGCTGTCGACTGAGCTTAACTTGTATTGAACCTGGAATATTCCTTTAATCAGAATTTTGCCAAGAAAAATCAATAGATTCATGATTACATTTTATTTTAATTTTTTATATTATGTTGCAATACGTTACATTTTACTTTGCTTAGTTTGAGTTTATTATTATAAAGCATTAGTAAGTATTATTATTTTTGTGTCCCATTATTGTCTTCTATTTGTATGGGTGACTGAGCACTATGTATACAAGTTTATTGATGAAGTCATCTTGTAGCCTTTAGTTTCACCACCTGTGTTGTCATGGCTTTCAATACATCAAGACATCTTTTGAAATTCCGTTAGGTTGGTATAACATTTAATACATATGGTTGTGAATGGTCAAATATACATGCACCAAAATGCCATCCTGAAATGCCTGAAATACAGTCATTGTGTTGACATATTTATTTCAACCACAGCTGCCAGTTGTTTTATCATACATTTTACAGAAAAGTTTTTAACAGTGTACTTAAAATTGTAAAGATAAAATTAAAAACATTTCAGCTTAATGACATGTTTCAAAGTCCTCCATGAAAATTGTACATGCTTGGGTCTTTGTGCTCTGCTTAACAAATTATATATATATATATATATATATATATATATATATATATATATATATATTGTGTGCATAATCAGGTTCTTTCGTGCTAAAATTTGTATATATAATGTTGCAAATAGAATGCAAACCACACCTCTTTACAAGCCTATATAAGATCTCACACTGTCCAACTGTCATCCTTCAGCTGGACCAGCCATGGCACTGTACATCCCTCTGATTTTCTTTAGTGCACTTTTCTCCAAAGGTACAGTGTTTTCAATTTATTTAAATTAAATATTTGATTCTAAAAGCTCAACATTCCACTATTTACATACATATTTATAATACTTTAAACAGTTCTTACTTAGTAACATTGGTACTCCTCTGTGCTAACATACCATGCTGATACCAATCCAATGAAAATGTATTAAAAAATTATAAAGTACAAGTAAAATAAATTAGTTTAATATTATGTATTATGTGCCTTTTAAATGTAATTTAAGCATCAAAGAGAGTAACAGCAATTTGTTACATACAGTACATAAGGATTCCATATGCTCAAATGGGAATGCATCCTAATTTGTGTTCTTTTTCATATCATCTTTCAGCACTGACACTGACATGTTACACATGCATACCAGATATATCTGGAAAATGCACACAAACTCAAACTACCTGTCAATCTCGGTGTGGCTCCTTGACCACAACGGTTTACTTAAGTAAGAATAACATGATTATGGAACATTTCAATCTAAGAGTTTTGTGAGGGTTTTGTTATTGAATGGGTTTGATAGCGCATCTTCACATTTAATGTTGGTCTTTGTAGATGGCACTAAATTGAACAGCAGCCGTATGAAGACTTGTGCAGATCCTATTTCATGTATTAATGGGAGTATGAATTATGGATCAGGCAGAGTGACCTTCAACACCCAATGCTGTAGTGTAGATCTGTGCAATTCTAATTTTGCACCAGGTATTGTAAGGATTGACTGTGAGATTCTCCATTGTATTTACATCCTCCATCAATAGTAGTATCTATCTCCCCTTCTGTCACTCACTCGATATTGTGTTGATGTAGTGAGACTAGGGGTCGATCTCGAGAGCCCGAGACACCTTTAGATCTTTTGAGAAAAGACCCATGAGAATTGGCGAGTAGAATTTGCAACCCACTCCCCCCGACATAAGGGTATAAAAGGGAGGCTGGAATGCAGATTCCTTCAGATTTTTTACTTCAGAGCTGAGCAGTTGTATTTCAGTGAGATGAATACTACTACTGATCCATTCACCTCTTCTGAAGCATGTGCAGTTGGATATACGGCGAATTCCAGCGGCTTTCTCTTCACTCTGCACTCCACTGCAGACTACGCCCCTGGGTGCTTCGACAGTGCTGTAAATTAGTTTATTTCCTCTATTAGAGCAGGCAAAGTGACGTTGAATGTCTTTTTAAAGATGCCCGTCCATCTCTGTGCAGTTCCTGGATGTGGTCATTGTCTCTGACGGTCACGATCACTGCCTCACGTGCCTGAGCCAAAATCACATTGAGGAAGCATTTGTGGATGGTTCATGTTCTCATTGCGAGATGAGAACATGAACCATCACTGCTTTCCTTCTTTCGAGGGAAAGCCACTTCAGCTGGATTCTGGGTTCGGGGCACTGCTCGCAGCCACGCCCCCCTCCAGTCCCCTTGCTCTCGGAAGTGCACAATGAGTTGAAGCGATCGTGGAGGGCACCTTTCGCTGCCCAAACCCGATCCTTCAGCTTGTCCGCTCTCACTACCTTCGACAGTGGGGCAGCCGAGAGTTATGCCGCGATAACCCAAGTGGATAAAGTGATCGCGGCACACCTGTGCCCGCTGTGTGTCACCACATGGCAGAGTCACCTGGCACTCCCTTCCCGAGCCTGTAGGACGACATCATCTATGGCATCTAAAGACTACAGCGCTGCCGGTCAGGTTGCCTCAGCCCTGTACGCCATGGCCCTCTTACAGGTCCATCAGGCCAAAGCTGCACGAAGGTAGTTCTGATCCTGGTGTGTCACAGTGCGGGTCACAGTGCGTGCACTCGGGCAGAAGATGTCCGCACTTGTGGTCCAGGAGTTTCACCTCTGGCTGTACCTGGTCGAGATGAGAGACGCGGACAAGGCATGGTTACATAACGCACCCATCTCCCAGGTCAGCCTCTTCGGCGATACCGTTGAGGACTTCGCCCAGCAGTTCTCGGCGGTGAAGCAACAGACAGAGGCCATTCAGAAAATCTTGCCCCGGCGCGGCTCAAGAGTGCGCACCTCGTCTGTTCGCCGAGGGCTTCCCCCTGCGGCTGTGGCGACACAAACTCAACCGGCTCTGCCCCAGTCCGAGCCCTCCCTGGCAAATTCCCCTGAGGAAGGACCCTTTTTCTCAGGGATGGGGCACCCTCTGGCACCCACGCCCAGACCTCTGGAATCTCCATGTCTGGTCCCTGGTAGACCTAACTGGTCTACCATCCGCAGTGGTTAACATGATCACTCAGGCTAGAGCTCCTTCTACAAGGCAGCTGTATTCCCTGAAGTGGCGTATCTTCACTAAGTGGTGTACGTCCCATAGCGAAGACCCCCAGAGGCGCAGTCGGGTCAGTGCTTCCTGCAAGAAAAGTTGGACGGGCAGCTGTCCTCCTCCTCTCTCAAAGTCTATGTGGCTGCTATAGCAGCACACCATGACGGTGCTGTAGGTAAGTCTCTCAGTAAGCACAACCTGATCATAAGGTTCCTGAGAGGCTCCAGGAGGTTGAACCCTCCTAGGCCGAGTCAGTCAAGTTAAAGGCTGTCTCATTGAAAACCGCCCTCCTGACCGCGCTCACTTCCATCAAGAGGGTAGGGGACCTGCAAGTGTTCTCTGTCAGTGAAGAGTGCCTAGAGTTCAGTTCAGAAGACTCACATGATACTTAGATCCTGACTGGGCTATGTGCCCAAGGTTCCCATGACCCCTTTTAAGGATCAGGTGGTGAGCCTGCAAGCGCTGCCCCCGGAGGAGGCAGACCCAGCCTTATCGTTGCTGTGTCCGGTGCATGCTTTGTACATCTAGTTGGATCACACACATAGCTTTAGACACTCTGAGCAGCTCTTTGTCTGCTTAGGCCCATATGACGTATTCACCAGTTTTTTACCCTCCCCTTCAGGGCAGGGTGTGTCCTTCTTAGGGTCTTTTCCCCCTGAAAGAATAGGAACGGAAAATAATGCTTTCCCCGGGGCATTTTTTGAGCATTTAAAGACCCCAGCTGAATTAAATTTTCTGTGGAGAGAAAAACTTAGAGAGGAAAAAGCAGCGGGTGGCACGTTGGGAATTACATGACGTTTTGGGGAGTCTGGGGAGGCTACGTACAGTCCGAGTGCATCTGCTCTTATGCTCGCAAAAGCTTGCCTACACCTGCATCGGTAGTTCACGTAACACACACAGTTTAGCCATTGTGGCATTTTGTTTAGGGACTCCTAGTGTCACTACATCGACACAACGTCAAATGGCACAGAAGGGGAATGTCTTGATTACTGTGGTAACCTTCGTTCCCTGATGGAGGGAACGAGACATTGTATCCCTCTTGCCACAGGCAGAACTACACCGCTGTAATAGCCGGGACCTTGTCTCGGCTTCTCAGTGCAAAAACCTGAATGAATCCACATTCCAGCCTCCCTTTTATACCCATATATTGGGGGGAGTGGCATGCAAATTCTGCTTGCCAACTCTCATTGGCCTTTTCTCAAAGATCTGAAGGTATCTCTGGCTCTCAAGATCGACCCCTAGTGTCACTACATTAAAACAACATCTCGTTCCCTCCATCAGGGAACAGAGGTTACGATAGTAACCAAGACATTTTTTACACTGGCATTATTTTACATGTTCAGAAGTTCTTTTTTAAATATTCAAATATTTTGATTTGGGAATGCATACTACTTTATCTTTGGCAGTTGCATTTCAATGTATGGTACTCAAGGTACTATATAAGTTTAGAATTATTTTACAATTTTCTTTAATCTCAATTTTTAGACTTATCACAACAGCCCCTTAATGGGAAGAAGTGTTACACCTGTGCTGATAAAAACTGCTCAAAAACCTTGCCTTGTGAAGGTACTGAGGACCAATGCTTCACTTCAACAGGTGATTAATGGACATTTTCTACTAGAAATCTAAAGTGAGATTATAATATGCATTAGCGCCATTTTATTTTTGATGAGAATGAATGTAAACAAGGCTGTGACGGATAGACTTACCACCTCTTCAATGAAACACACTGTGTAAAGCTACCAAAAAGCTCTTAAATCACATCCAATTTTCCACAACCCTTGTCATGTTTTTGTCAACTGAAATTTCATATGTCTACCAAGTGTTTTGTCAGAAAAGCAATCCAGATACAATTAAAACAACTGCACAACCCATTGAAGAGTGTCAGGAACTGGGCTCGAACTTGTCTCCGGTGTGGAAGGTGGAATTTATACCACTGAGCCACAGAGCAGAAGTTTAAACCCAGAAGGGCAGACAGACACAGCATGTGAAATAATCAAAAAAGTTTAAAAATATAAATCCACAGGAAGGCAAAAAACAAAGGTAAATCCAAAGTAGAATACCAAAATCCACCAAGGTAAGAGTCAATCCAACAGGGAGTAATCCAAGATGACAATAAATTCAAATAATCTACTAGAGCAAAAACTCAAAATCCACAATGCAAGGTACAATCAAAGGCAAGAGAATAACTCAGGAAGAAGGCAGTGAACATTCAAACACCAAGTGAAGAGACAGAGAACTGACGCTATTTAAATACACAGTGGTAACAAGACACAGGTGAGGCACATGACACAATTAGCAAAATATCAGGAAGAAAGGAAAAAAGGAATAGGACAAAACGTACATGGAGGCCATCTAGTGGCCAAAACAAGAAGAACAGTAGTTCAAAAGCTGACAGTACCCTCCCTCTAGGAACGGCTCTTAACATTCCTTCCAGGACGATCAGGCCAGCGAGTGTGAAATCCCTAATCAACTCAGGGTCTAGGATGTCTCTGGCAGGAATCTTGGAGCAATCCTCAGGGCTATAGCCCTCCCAATCCACCAGATACTACAAGGCCTGCTGTACCCGATAAGAGTCCAGTATCTGGTGGACTGTATAGGCTGGTTGGTCATCGATGATACATGGTGGGGGAGGTATGCCTGGCAGAGCAAAAGGAGAGGACAAAACAGGTTTTAACAATGAAACGTGAAAAGTGGGGTTAATTCTGAGGGATCTACAGTAGGTAAGTGTAAAAGATAAGTGACAGGGTTGACTTTCCTGGCAATTCGAAACCTCTGGGAGAGCTTGCGTGATTCCACCTGTAACAGCAAGTACTTAGTCGAAAGCCATACTCTTTATCCCCGGCAGAGAGTGGGGGCGGGTCGGTGGAATCAATTGGTCTGCCGCTATTAGTTGCAAGGTTTGGAGAAGTTTGACTCAAGCCTTTCTCCAGGTGGATCGGCACCGTCTGCTGATGGTACTCCAACTTCCTCCTCCTGCTCCAGAAATAAAGGTGGGGCAAAGCCAAACTGACACTCGAAAGGTGACATGCTGGTGGCCAAAGATCTTAAGGTGCTGTGGGCATATTCTGCCCACACGATGAAAGAAGACCAAGAGGACAGGTTGTTCGTGGCCATGCACCTCAGTGTCGTCTTCAGCTCCTGGTTCACTCTTTCTGTTAGTCCATTGAATTCAGGATGGAACCCCAAAGACAGGCTCAACGTTGTCGCTAGCAGCTGGCAGAAGGACTTCCTGAACTGGGAGGAAAACTGAGGTCTGTGGTCTGAAACAATAACTTGAGGGATACTTAAATCTCAGAACACATGGTTAATGACCAGTTCAGCTGTTTCTTTAGCAGATGGTAGCTTGGGCAATGGAATTAATCTGCCAGCATTAGAAAATCTGTCAATAATGTCTAAGATGGTGGTATTACCTTGGGATGGCAGGAGGCCAGTGATGAAATCCATGGAGAGAAGAGACCAGGGTTGATGAGGAATGGGAAGACATTGGAGTAAACCCTGAGGTGAGCAATGCAAAGCCTTACTCTGATGTCATGTAGAACGGGCCTTGACAAAATTGCAAGTGTCCTCCTTTATCATGGGCCACCAGTACCAACTCTCGATAAACCAAAGGGTATGACTAGAGCAAGGATGACAGGTGTGGTGGGATGAATGTCCCCACTGGAGAACCTGAAAGCAGACTGACTGTGGTACAAACAGGCAGTTAGCAGGAACATTACCTGGATCAAGTTCTTGAACAAGAGCTTGTTTCTCTGTATCCACAATCTCCCAATGAACAGGTGCCACAATCCTATTATTCAGAATGATGGGTAGAGCACAATCTTTCCGGACGAAGGGTGCATATCCTCGGGAGAAGGCATCTGGCTTGAGATTCTTGGAACCAGGTCAGTAGGTGAGGATGAATTGGAAGCAGTTAAAACAAGTGACAAACAGGCTTGTTGAGTATTTAACCACTTGGATTGTTGAACGTAATCAAGGTTCTTGTGGTCAGTGAGGATTTGAAAAGGATGAGTCACACCCTCAAGCCAATGTCTGGTACAATCAAAGGCAAGAGAATCACTCAGAAAGAGGGCAGTGAACATTCAAACACCAAGTGAAGAGACAGAGAACTGAGGCTACTTGGTAACAAGACACAGGTGAGGCACATGACACAATTCTCAAAATGTGGGGAACGATGGAGAAAAAACAGAACAGAACAAAATGTACACTAAGGGCATCTAGTGGCCAAAACAAGCATAACAAACTTCAAAAACTGACAGAAGAGACTGATATATCCCTCACAGCCTTGTCATTCCCATCAAAAATCTAAAATGGCACTGCTGTGACAAAGGACAAAATTGTTGCTTTCTAATGCAAACGGTTGAACGGTTTGCTTGTTTATTATTCAGGACTCATTGTATTAGAATTCCACACCATTTCTCCTTCTTTCTCTCTTAGTTGTTATCGATGGCAACAAGGTGATTCAGAAAGGATGTTCAAGCAAGTTCTTCTGTGGAAACAATGCATCACGCACACTGGGCCGTAGCGATGGTTATGACATGAGATGCTGTGATGGAAACCTGTGTAACAGTGGCCAGAGCATGAGTGTCTTTTTCCTGCTGCTGGTACCACTTCTCTTTTTGCATTTGCTCTGATATGTTTCCCATTTCAGGAGGTTTTAAGGCTCTATTTATACTGTAGATGTTACCACTTCTTGTTAAAGGGAATGCAGCTTCAAATAATAATTGTTCTGCTTAAATAATATAATTCTTATTTATATTTTAAGATTATTTTATACAATATTATTTCAAGTAGTTTCTAATATATGGGTTCCTATTATATACATCATCATAAACATTGGCTTAAGACTGATTTATTCAGAGCCCTATTAAAAGCGTAAAATGTATCCCTTTTTTGTTCTAGTACAAGTGCAAATAGCTTAGAAATAGGTGTGAGTAACTTTATTGTAATCAGCCTGGCAGAAAATGTTGAAATCTAATTGTAAGTGGAGGGTACAATTTGTGGTAATTTACTCTATTATTAACTGTGTGAATTATTTGGGGTAATTTCATGTTTTCCATATGAGAATGTTTATTCTGGTTTATGTAAATTGCTTCACAGCATCCTGTATTTTCACATGCGCTGCATACAGGGTCCAAAAGGCTGAGACCACTAGTGAAAATGCTTCTATTTAGATTCTCAATTAAAACCTTTTTTTCCATTACAAATTTGTTAAGGTTCCTTTTGTTAACATTAGTTAACAACAAAAGTTAACATGAACTAACAATGATCAATACTTTCACAGCATTTATTAATCATGCTTAATGTTAATGTCAACATGAACTAGCAATGAACAACTGTATTAACGAGAATTAAGAAAGATTAAATAATGTTGTAATTTTCTGTGTAAGTTCATGATACTTAATAAATTAACTAATGTTAACAAATTAAACCTTATTCTAAAGTGTTACCACAAATGCTATTATGAGCATTAGAATTTGAGTGAAAATTTAAATGAAAAAAAAAAGCAACATGTATTTTTCAATTCTTAAAATGAGCTGTTAAAGTCAATTCTTAAAATAAGAATCAGATTTTATGCCAAGTTCAAAATCTGACTTGAGAAAATACATTTGAAATATTGATCAGAATTTAAGCTTTGAGTGTTTTTTGTTTTTGACTAATGAATGATACACCCGATGAAAAAAATAAAAAGAGCTTTACTAAAAACATGAATCTTGCAAGTTTTAAGAAAGATTTTTGTTATATTTGCCGCAGCCTGTGTGCAAGCTCAGAAAATCACTGTAGCTCATATTACTTTTTCATCATATTTATTATATTTACACAGTAGTCTGAAATGCACATCACCACACTATAAGTCAGAGAGAGGGTAGAAAATCATGAAAAACTATACATTATGATAAAGAAAACTCTTTACAAGCATTGTAAGTCAACCTCACATGGAACAATGCTGCAAAAACGATTACATTACTTTTTTAAGAAAATTACTTCTTGGGCCTGCACCTAAACAGACCCCATAGGGATAAACAAAGGTAAAGTTATAAGACTATGAAGAGCTACAAAACAATATGACTTGTCAACCTAGTTCACATGTGACATTGTAAAGGGTAAGAAAATAACACCAAACTGTGTTCTGATTCCATTAAATACATCTGTAGAGAGGCTAGGGCAACATATGATTGGATTTTTTTGACCTTGCCAATGTGAAGACAGCACACCTGTTCACAAACTGAATGCTAACACAACATTTGCACTAATTTTAAAGCTTTGTTCTGTAAAGGATGGGACTAGCATATTTCCTGAACCTTCAATTCAAATACTTCAAACAAATGAAAGGGTGGTGGCTCATCCTTTGTTCCATTATAGAAAGCGTGTATATGATTAATTAATCTTGTTGCGGTAGGTCAACAGTTACATTAAAACACTATTACATTGCTGTGAATTACTGTAAGCACCAGTAGCTTTATTTGATGTGGAATGGTTTAAATACAGGCCTGGAATATTTGAGTCAATGAGAAGTTAAATAATTTTTGGGATTAATAATTCTGCATCTATCCTCAAACTTCAACTCGATCATCATCATCATCATAAATTATCGAGAGACAGGGCTGATCTAATATGCAGTTTTAATTGTGACAGTTAGTATGGTGTAATCTTGCAATCAAACACATCCATTCATAATTAACATAAGTACATACACTCACCTAAAGGATTATTAGGAACACCATACTAATACTGTGTTTGACCCCCTTTCACCTTCAGAACTGCCTTAATTCTAGTTGGCATTGATTCAACAAGGTGCTGAAAGCATTCTTTAGAAATGTTGGCCCATATTGATAGGATAGCATATTGCAGTCGATGGAGATTTGTGGGATGCACATCCAGGGCATGAAGCTCCCGTTCCACCACATCCCAAAGATGCTCTATTGGGTTGAGATCTGGTGACTGTGGGGGCCATTTTAGTACAGTGAACTCATTGTCATGTTCAAGAAACCAATTTGAAATGATTCGAGCTTTGTGACATGGTGCATTATCCTGCTGGAAGTAGCCATCAGAGGATGGGTACATGGTTGCCATAAAGGGATGGACATGGTCAGAAACAATGCTCAGGTAGGCCGTGGCATTTAAACGATGCCCAATTGGCACTAAGGGGCCTAAAGTGTGCCAAGAAAACATCCCCCACACCATTACACCACCACCACCAGCCTGCACAGTGGTAACAAGGCATGATGGATCCATGTTCTCATTCTGTTTACGCCAAATTCTGACTCTACCATCTGAATGTCTCAACAGAAATCGAGACTCATCAGACAAGGCAACATTTTTCCAGTCTTCAACTGTCCAATTTTGGTGAGCTCTTGCGAATTGTAGCCTCTTTTTCCTATTTGTAGTGGAGATGAGTGGTACCGGTGGGGTCTTCTGCTGTTGTAGCCCATCCGCCTCAAGGTTGTGCGTGTTGTGGCTTCACAAATGCTTTGCTGCATACCTCGGTTGTAGCGAGTGGTTATTTCAGGCAAAGTTGCTCTTCTATCAGCTTGAATCAGTCGGCCCATTCTCCTCTGACCTCTAGCATCAACAAGGCATTTTCGCCCACAGGACTGCCGCATACTGGATGTTTTTCCCTTTTCACACCATTCTTTGTAAACCCTAGAAATGGTTGTGCGTGAAAATCCCAGTAACTGAGCAGATTGTGAAATACTCAGACCGGCCTGTCTGGCACAAACAACCATGCCACGCTCAAAATTGCTTAAATCACCTTTCTTTCCTATTCTGACATTCACTTTGGAGTTCAGGAGATTGTCTTGGTTGATTAGATAATTGCATTAATGAGAAATTGAACAGGTGTTCCTAATAATCCTTTTAGGTTAGTGTATATCTTCTTAAAGCTGCACACAGAATTTTTTTTTTTGCTAAACTTTTAAATGGGAAGAAACTTTAATATTAGAACAGCATTTAAAATATATATATATATATATATGTTTAAAATGATGGACATTTACATAAAATGAAGACTTTAGTCATATTAGTCATAAAGAAAAAACTGCTTCATGAGTGCTGCCATTTTGTGATCATTTGACTAGTCAAAAATATCTCTGTATCTCAATAATCCCTTGTAGTTGGCCACTTTCTTTTGCAGAAAAAATTAATCATGGCTTACTGCAAATAAAAAAAAATTGTATTGACCTCGGTAGTTTAGAACTTCTGTTTTAGTGTTATCTACACTAGGTGTCAATATACAGAAATGTTACTAAGTGCACATCTATGTAAGATTACATTACAGAAATTTAATTAGAAATTGCCCAGAAATTAAAATACGCTTTTTCCTGTTCTCACTTACCGGTGCATACATTACACTATTATTCACCAATAAAACAACACGTTTCACTCTTGGCAATCCATCACTGTGAAAGTAAAAGCATTATATACAGACAGTTCTGTGATGTGTTGGTAACCCCTTTTTGGGGTATCAGTTTAAGTAAGCTTTATGTTTCAGGGCTGTAGTCTGTTGTCCCTCTGTGCATCAAAATGGCACAGTCTTTGCTCTTTATTCTGATGAATCCACTTTTCTACAAAGGTATAAAAAAAAAATGCTGTAAAAATGTACACACATTTTGACATATGTTTAGTTAATACTCTATGTGGCATCCTCATGTAAGTTTAGATATAGTCTGAACTGTGCATAACAGGGAGAACTATAGTAAAAAAATACAAATAAATACATGGCTACTAAATAACTGCTGCAGTGCCAAATGTGGTAGAATTGGTGGTTTGTTCAAACCAGCCAAGATATATGAATAACAGAAGAGAACATTTGAGAATTTGGTATGGTTACACTGTTAAAAATAAAAATAAATAAAAATCATCATAGATATAGCATCATTTTTTTCTTTAAAATTTTTTTTTTTTTAATTTCGATCCAGTATTCTAATATTTTCTGTCATTTCACTTTATTTTTAAAAAATACTCAAACATTTATTTAGATTTTTCTCAATTCCAGCCAATTTCCTGTCCAGGTTTTTTCCCTGCCTTCTGCCCAAGACAGCTGGGAGAGGCTCAAGCACTACCTGCGACCCTATATAGGACAGGCAGCTATAGAAGATGGATGGATGGATGAATATTTGCACTCAAATTAAGTAAACTACTCAGTTCCTTGTGTTTACTTCACAACTCAACAATGTGTGACTGCATCTGTAAACTTTGGAGTTGTGATTTGCAATAGGTGTTGTGATACTGACCTGTGCAATAACCAGAGTGTACCAGGTACATTCATTTTGCACAGGAGAAAAAAAGATGCCCTTATTATTATGTGACAATACATTTAGTGTATACTGTTAATTCAAACCATTTACATCAGAAGTTACTGGACTTGCACTGAAGCACTCCAGGTCATCATCATTTTGTTCTGTAAATTTCATAAATTTACCCCAAAGTATCCCAAATGGCATGAAGTCTACTTTAGCTTGTGTTGATGGAGAAGATCACTGTATCAAGGCAACTGGTAAGGTACACACAAGACAAGGGCTACTTCAGAAAGAGGGTCTGACTTATAGTAAAATAATTTCACTGTGAATTGTATTTTATTATATGGCTCTCTGGACTACTCAATTCGGATTGGCCAGTTGCACCATTCAGCAGTTTGAAATATGACCACTTATCCTGATAAAAAAAAAAAAAGTGTTATTTCATCCATTGCTTTTCTACTTGTATCAATCTGTAAGCTCTAAAATAAAATAATCTGATGTCCATTTATTTGGCAAGTTTTTGTGTAATAAGCAGGACAATTAACAATCTGATCCTGATTTTTGCCATATAAACACGTGAGTTGTTTCTGGGGACTCCTCTGTCTCTTTCTTCTCACAAAGTAATTTTAACTCTGCATCTGGGAGTCGTTCATGACAGAAACAAGGGAAGTAAACGAGAATTTAATTAAAAACTCAGGACTTCGTTTAGGAACTGCACTAGTATGAAACCAGAGTATGAGTGTAGCTTACTGGCTAATTTTGTTTTAACGTTTTAAAAAATTACTTGTTTGTTGAATTGTTGTATATCAACAATACCACACTCACAATCATGCTGATAATATTTGCATGGCTGTGATAAACTCTTGCTCATGTGAAATTGCTTTTGGTTAACTCTGAAATACAATATGATCCTTAAGACATTTCTGACATCATGAACATTGGTGTAATACATGTTATTCCTGCCTTGGCATAATGCCCCAAACACAACTCTTTCTGCATCATTGTTGTATCATAGCAGAACACTCTATTCCTTTCAAAACAAACAAAATGGCCATCCTTTTGATTTCCCCAGTAATAGTTGCAAAACATGAGCTTAACCTTGGGTCTTTCATTTTACTACCAACAGTCAAATGGCCAGATGATGATGCAAGGATGTGCAACAAAGTTTTTACTGGGGTGACCTGTCCACACATGTTGGCCAGTCCAGTGTAGTGGTTGACCTGACCTGCTGTAAAGGAAATCTTTGTAACCGAGGCAAAGACTATTACCCAGAGTCACTTGTATCAACTGGGCTTCAGCTCTATGCCATTGTACAATATAATTTTGAGCTTTGTGTCCCTAATGATCCTTTGTGAGGCTTAAACTCTAATTTGACTAAAAATGAATTCCATAATCCAGCAAAAATATCTATATAGGTATATGCATGGTTGTTTCTTAATGTATGTTGTTCAAACATGCTTCTGCATATTAACATATAGAATGTGTGAGCACTGCTGTTCATTGTAGTGCTTTTAAGGTTTTTGTATATACTTATTGTTTTTTATTTTTTATCAGCGTTTACCTCTCCCTTGAGATATTTATTAAATATATCCGTCATTCTGGACAGAGATGAATGGAACAGTTCACCTAAAGATTGATAAATAAGAAAAGGCATAATTTATGTTAGAAGAATATTGGTATGTATTATTGACATCATGTCCTGAAGGCACTGGAGCAGTTTGGAGACAGCCACCTATAGTTCAAAAGAAAACCAACTGTTCTGTGTGCCGACTCTGACCTTGGAAAGTCTCTTTGCAGTCAGTCAGCCAAAACAACTGAGTGGCACAGTTTTCAAAGTTCTCAGGAATAGTTCAAAAGTTAATGGGTTTGATCCCCACCTAGGCAAGTCATCAGGATTTATTTCTGTTGTACAGGAACTCTTTGTATTGTGCTTAATGAATGGTTGCAGGGCTAATTTATTTGTAACTTTCCTTTGTTGAAAGGTTCAAGCAATATGAAATTGATCATGGAAACGCTGTGTTTGGCTATGCTTACTCTCAGCTTGGTATGTCCCTTTGGTTACTGTCAACCACGTGGCAGCATGGTGCAGTGGATAGTGCACAGACTTAATATGGAAAGGTACAGGATCGAACCCTGCTCGGGATGACTCGTAAACCAGTGTGTATTTGTAATTTACATCATAGCCTCTATGTGGGTCCTATTAGTCATTTAGGTGCTTGGCCCCTTATTGCTGCTTGCAGCAATATTATTACAATTGTTTCATTAGTAATGTAAGATTTGGTAAAATTAATAAAATCAAAAGGAAGAGCGTGATGCTTTCCAATAGAGATACAATGATGCTGACATGTTTGATTTTTGGGTGCTAAAAAACAAAATTAAGAAAAAAAAAAAAAAAATCACTGATGCAACCCTTTTGGAAAGAAAGAACCAAATTCTGTTCTACGGATTTAAATTTCACTTTTAAATCTCATTTCATGATTTTACACGCTAACCCCCAACTGTAAGAAAGAAAAAAGAAACAACCCATAACATTGTGTTAAATATTTTTTTTATTCCACTTCCATGGAATTACATATTTTCCCTCCGAATATTTATGCTTGGGTGTTCTGTATGAAAATTCCAGAGACATGACAAAAAGCTAGCCAGCCCGAAGAGTATACTCCCTTTCCTCCCCATATAAACTGCTTCATAGCCACATGCAATTTAGGCAAGTATCAAAAGAAATGAAAGGAAATTGAAAATAAACAAAACAAACCATTACTGGGAAAAATAACTAAAATCACACTGGTTTTTCCTACTGCTCTGCTTGAACAGTCAAATGGTAACAGTATCAAGCTTATGTGCTCTTTGTTCTTAGGGTCTTCTATACCTCGTAATTAATAGGGAGTAAGCAAATGTAATTTGCAGGTTACCAAATGCCTGGAATAAGAAAACTTGAAAGTGACAATACATGGAATGTAAAAATGTTTTCCCCCATGATTTTAAAGGATGTGCAAGCTAGCAGTTCACTGTATGTCATGTGCTGCTGCTGTTGCTTATTTTCTAACTGTATAATAGCACTGCTATCTCCACCTCTACTTCAACACAAGGGCTATTTATAATGTATATGCTAAAGTGAAGGTGTACATAATGACTATGGCCAATGGACAGCCTCCTTGACAGATTTACATACAGTATACGAATAACAAAGGATTTAACTTGCAACTTAGCATGAGCCAAGAACATGCCATCATCCGCAATCTTCCACACTAATGCGACAACCTAGAGATCCCAACAGAGAAAACAAGGTTAACAGCACATAAACCTCCTCCCCTCCTATTACCTGCCCCATACTGATCCTAAATCCCTCCCACCCACCTCCCATTATATAAATCCTCAGAAAATCCCCTCACAATGACAGGGAATGAAGAAAGCAAGGAATGTGCAAAAGTAAAAGAACTAAAAGAGACAGAAGTTGCTGATGAGGTGGTCTCAGTGTTGATGATGAGATGGAACGATGGCAGGTGAATAACAGGGGAAGAACAAATAAAGCGGAATTTAGTTTTCCCGCCCCTCCTCGGTGTCCTCGGCGTCTCCCTGGTTATCTGAAGTCCACAGCTTTAAAAGAAGAGGACAGGAGAGTTTAACATTGAATGACATGCTCTAAATCATAATTTTATTTTTATTTTATTTGCTTTTTCAAATTAGTTCTTTTTTCCCCCTATTTAGAATGCGCAATTCGCAATGCGCTTAGTACTCGTGGTGACGTAGTGACTCATCTCGGTGGCGGAGGATGAATCTCCGTTGCCTCCGCATCAGAGATCGTCAATCCGCGCATCTTATCACGAGGCTTGAGCGCGCTACCGTGAAAACATAGCACGTGTGGAGGCTTCATGCTATTCTCTGCAGCATCCACTCACAACTCACCAGGCACCCCAATGAGAGCGAGAACCACATTATAATGACCACGAGGAGGTTACCCCACGTGACTATAACCTCCCTAGCAACCAGGCCAATTTGGTTGCTTAGGAGACCTGGCTGGAGTCACTCAGCATCTTTACTCACTGAGCTACCCAGAACCCTAGAGTAACAAATATAATTATATATATGTATAATTATTTTTTTTCTTTCTTTTTTCCTCATATTTGTAGTAGGATTGTGTAATTATACAATGTGGTCATATTTCTAATACTGTGAATTTTCAGCAATCTAAGTTAAAGGAGCATTTTTATTTTTGAGTGTGAGAACATGGACATAAAAAATGGCTTCAACACTTTCATTTAAACTGCCATCAAAGAGAACGCACTGTCAAGTTGTCCCGCAGTAGCTGCATGATCAAGGTGCTGTCTTTGTATGATTCTTCATTCAGTGAATCAAGCTCTGCAATGGCCTCATCAAAAGCCTAGGTGAAAAATATACAAAGAAAAAGGTGATTAATGTTGCGAATATGAGTATTCACAATGTAATTGTAGGTAGTACGCTTATATTTTGTTCATTATCAAAAGCGCCTGTTTCTGAGGGTATGTTATCCTTACCGTTTTGGCAAGCTTACAAGCCTGGTCAGGCGAGTTGAGAATCTCGTAGTAGAATACAGAGAAGTTGAGAGCCAGGCCCAGACGAATGGGGTGTGTGGGCTGCATATCTGTCTTACTGATTTCAAAGGCGTTCTTGTAGGCCTCCTGTGAATTGCCAATGATAGCTAAGGATACAAAAAACACATGGGTTAGTGCAATTTCACATTCAGGACTAGATTAAAAAACAGTTAAGAACATTGTGAAATTATCAACAAAGGCATGAGCCATGACCCATGACAGAGGCATAAATACAGCCCAGCAAGTCTTCAACTGACTAAGGGAGCTGCCTTTGACAAAACTTTCCACTAGTGCTGCACGATAAATCATATCGCAATCGCGATGCCAGCCTGTGCGGCAAAATGCTGCGATTATATTAAATTAGTGCATGTGTGGACGTGACAGCCCATTCTTTCTGAGAGCTGTTTGCCCATTTTCTACACCGCTAATAAAAAGATGACCAGTCAGTCTCAGTTTATGGAGTGGCACGTATGTTCATGTCAGTTTCCGGTGTTCAGCGTGGAGATAGATGCAGAGCAGACAGACTCTGAACTGGTGGCCAGAAAAAATAACACCGATCATAGCTTGGCGATATATCGTTATTTCATCCTTAATTAAAGTTCATATAATATGAGAGCATGCCATGTAAATAAACACAAACTCCAAAACTGTCATTCTCAGTGCGATCAGAGCCACTTCAACCAGTCACGGAACAGACACAATCTGAGCGGGAGTCCAGACAGGGAGAGATACAAAGTTCTGCTGGGTGATGCGCACTCCAACACTGAGACGCTCCTCTCTCACCCCCGCTGTCTGCAGCTTGCAACGTGTAGCATCATTGATGACATCATCATAAGATCAATCTTATGTGAAAAATAACACTAAAATGACAACAACAATAAGATATGTGTGGTGTGTGTGTGTATATATATAGGTTTTGGATAGACAAGATTGACAAATTCTTATCAATAATACTCTTATGGCTAAAATGTCAATATGAATAAATGTTACTAAAATGTCAACAGTTTTCATTGACTAAAACTACATTAAAAAGCCCAGTAAGCCAAACAAAACAAAGCACAATTACAGAGGTGTCTGCGAGTGTCATGCCATAAGACAAGTCTTCACAGAGATATAAACAGACATGATGCACCGTTAGCAAAGTGGGATTTCAGAAAATGATCCACACACTGGACAAGAGGTACCAGCGATAAGTAGAACTTTTTAGAAAGAGGATTTGGAAATACCAGTTGGTCATTAAAAAAAAAAAAACACACACACAACAACAGTTTTAGTGGTTTGAGTGAACCACACTTTTATATCCAGATTCCTTTTCAAAAGAGTTTATAGAAAGTACATGTTACATCCTGATTAAATGTCCCTGTTTGTTTAGACAATCTTATTTTCATGAAAATGTGTATATTCTTAGTTATTGTTGCATTTTATTTAGGTGTAATATTGAGAAAATAACAAATTTGTAGTAATGCAAAGATGTTATTTAATTTTGTAAAAATAATATTTTAATTCGAAAACACTGCATTTATAGTTGTTGTTGTTGCTAGTTTGTATGTTTGAGTTGAGAAATACACATTTCAGCATTATCAGTAATCTATGTGTGCATTTTCCTTGATAACCAATCAAGTTAACTCATGTTTGTTTTATATCGCCATTTGTTTATTATATCGCAAAATTAGCCTCAATAATCGCAATATGACATTTTCCCCAAATCGTGCTGCCCTACTTTCCACTGCTTTAAACTTTCCAATAGAGGGCGTTAAATCTTAAACTTGAACATGCAATGAGAAAGGCTTTAGTGAGGAAGTCTGTTGCAAAGCCATGTACCAGGTTTTTGAGGGTGAGACTGGAGCACATAAAATGTTCCACTCTTACATTCAAGTCAGACAACTGTCTGGCCCAATCCAAGTGTGCCGCACAAGCCCTCAAAAAAATACATCTGCACTATAATGGTTTAGAGCATGTCATTCAATGTTAAACTCTCCTGTCCTCTTCTTTTAAAGCTGTGGACTTCAGATAACCAGGGAGATGCCGAGGACACCGAGGAGGGGCGGGAAAACTAAATTCCACTTTATTTGTTCTTTCCCTGTTATTCACCTACCATCGTTCCATCTCACCATCAACACTGAGACCACCTCATCAGCAACTTCTGTCTCTTTTAGTTTTTACTTTTGCACCTTCCTATTTTTGTCAAAATCAAAAGTAACAGTCAGTATTTGGTGTGGCCATCAGCTGCATTAAGTACTACAGTGCCTCTCCTCCTCATGGACTGCATCAGATTTGTCCGTTCTTGCTAGGAGATGTTACCCCACTCATCCACCAAGGCATTTGCAAGTTCCCAGAAATTTCTGGGGGGAGTGGCCCTAGCCCTCACACTCCGATCCAACAGGTCCCAGATGTGCTCAATGGAGCAAAAAGAGATCTGGCTCTTCGGCCATGGCAGAACACTGACATTCCTGTCTTAAAGGATATCACGCACAGTACAAGCAGTATGGCTGGTGGCATTGAATGCTGGAGGGTCATGTCAGGATGAGCCTGCAGGAAGGGTAACACATGAGGGAGGAGAATGTCTTCCCTGTAACTTACAGCATTGAGATTGCCTGCAATGTCAACAAGCTCAGTCCGATGATGCTGTGACACACCGCCCCAGACCATGACGGACACTCTACCTTTAAATCAATCCCACTCCAGAGTGCAGGCCTCAGTGTAATGCACATTCCTTCGATGATAAATGTGAGACCATAACCCCTGGTAAGAAAACCACGACTCGTCAGTGAGGAGCACTTTTTGCCAGTCCTGTCTGGTCCAGTGAAGGTGGGTTTGTGCCCACAGATGATGTTGTTGCCAGTGATGTCTGGTAAGGACCTGCCTTACAACAGATCCATAAGCCCTCAGTACGGCCTCTCTCAGCCTATTGCAGACAGTCTGATCACTGATGGAGGGATTGTGCGTTCTTGGTGTAATTGGGCAGTTGTTGTTACCATCCTGTACCTGTCCTGTAGGTGTGATATTCGGATATACCGATCCTGTGCAGATATTGTTACACGTGGTCTGCCTCTCCAAGGACGATCAGCTGCCCTTCCTGTCTCCCTGAAGCGCTGTCTTAGGCATCTCACTGTACAGTCTGTACATCCATAGACACAGCCAATAATGAAAATGAACAACAATTTGCAACTTTAAATGGCTCCCTAACACCGTAGACAGTTATGCTTAATTAACCGTGAGAAGCAGAAACCACAACCACGGTTTAAAAATTATTATTTTAAATATGATTATTATTTGTGCTCACTTGATGTATTTAAATTGTAAAATGCAGATATTTACATAATACAGGCAATCGGCCACCCTGATGGCCTATATATAGGTATTAGCCATTGGAAAAACCTATACTCTTGTTATTCCAACATGTTATGTAGAAGACTAATGTTCTCTCTTATTTATCCCTTTGGCAGATAGACATTATTTCCATGTTTGAATGATTTAGATGCTTTGGGTTCTGTAAAATTAAAACTGTTAGCAAAGCAATATTGACGAGTACTATTAAAGGACTGGAGTTAGTTGGTTTCAGTAAAAGACTTCCAAACAGCTAAATAAAAATCAAACTTATAAAAGTGAATAATTTGTATCCCTCCAAAATTTGATAATTTTTCCACAAAAAGAGAGAATTAAATGTCCTTTTTTTTAACAAGATGGAACAGGAATCTGGTAAGCAGCATTGAACCCACACATGTGCTCTCATTCATGCTGTCAGGTGGGTGGAATCGCATGTCTGCACCTGTTCCAATGTAGGAAGGAAATCAAACTGTTAACCGTTTCCTCTGTAGACGTAAAACCCCTCCTTTCCCCCCCCTCTCTCTTTCCCACAACATAATCCGAGGGCCACGCCCTGAAATCTTGTCAACCTCCTGGCACAGGAAGGCAGCCACAAGATTCTTCCTGTTATGTACACTGTGGCCAGTTCCTTTCTGACCAACATGACAGAAATGGAGAGCAAATAATTCCAAGGTTTGTACAGAGTCTGTCTTAAACAGAATAAGCACCTCTGAGACTGTACTACAAATAATTATAACCCATCACATGGACAGACTGGGTTGTAGATTTTCAATCATGCTCTATTGTTATGAGTAGTTGCCTTGTGTGTTCAACAAAAGAAATGGGTGAGTAAATGATTAGAAGTTTCATTTTTGGGTGAACTATCCCTTTAAAAAACAGGCTACAATAGAAGTTAATAAAGATAAATCATGGTCACTCAATTTATAAATAAAATAACATTTATCCACTGTATTACACTCTCGATCTCCTGTTTCTCACCCCAAATTTTCACTCACATCCCTATCTTGGTCTATTTTCACAATTTACCACCTTTTAACATACTTTACTGCAGGAAGTTTTCTTAAGTAAACAAGAGATTTTTCCACACATTTTTTTTTATCTTTCAAAATGAGTGTTTTTGAATTATCCCTGTAATCCCCTATGTTTTCAAAATTCATAATGACAGAAAAAAAGGTTCTTTGAACACAACCACTGAATTAGCTACCGTAATTTCCGGACTATTGAGCGCACCTGAATATAAGCCGCACCCACTGAATTTTCAAAAAAATATTATTTTGAACATAAATAAGCCGCACCTGTCTATAAGCCGCAGGTGCCTACCGGTACATTGAAACAAATGAACTTTACACAGGCTTTAACGAAACACGGCTTGTAACAAAAATAAATAGGCTTTAACGAAACATGGTGTGGCAGCGGGGTGTGGTCAAGCGCCCGTCCGGGAGAGAAAAGCGGTAAGGGCGCTTACATCAAGTGCTGAAAACTGTCACACTGGTGCCAGGGTGACAGTTTTCCCAAGAAGGACACGTGAAGCAGGGCACTTGACGTACCAGGTAAGGCTTTTAATGGCCACAGCAATGTAAGTTTCTCAATTCTTGGACTTCTATGTGCCAACACTAGACTGACGTGTGTCACTCACTCACTCACTCACTCACACACACTCTCTCTGCTGCCTTTTTATGCCGCTCTCCCCACGCTTACTGAAATTAGACACAGGAGTTAGACATTAGCTCAGGTGTAAGCGCCCTAACCACTTTTCTCTCCCGGACGGGGAAGTTTGGGAAGTTTGAGCGCGCTCGATTTAATCTAAACAGTAAACAAAAAAGTTGTTTGACCTTAACCTGTTCGGCAATTTCACTGGTCTAATGTAAGCTTCATTCCGGCAAAAAACTGAGCACGTCACAGAATGTTTTTTCTTTTTTTTTAAATAAAATTTGAAAGCGGGATAAATCCATATATTAGGCGCATCGTTGTTTAAGCCGCGAGGTTCAAAGCGTGGGAAAAAAGTTGCGGCTTACAGTCCGGAAATTACGGTATATCATAAAAGCCTGTAAATACAGCTGAAGTCAGAAGATTACATACATCTTATACATTTAAACAGTTTTTCACAATTTCTGACATTTAATCGTAGGAAACTTTCCTTGTCTTAAGACATTTCACATTCTTTTATTTTAAGAATGTGAAATGTCAGAATAATTGTAGAGAGAATGATTTCAGCTTTTATTTATTTCATCACATTGCCAGTGGGTCAGACGTTTACATACATTTTGTTAGTATTTGGTAGCATTGCCTTTAAATTGTTTATCTTGGGTCAAACTTTTTGGGTAGCCTGTCACAATAAGTTGCTAGAATTTTGTCACATTCCTCCAGGCAGAACTGGTGTAACAGAGTCAGGTTTGTAGGCCTCCTTGCTCGCACATGCTTTTTCAGTTCTGGACTGAGGTCAGGTGATGGCCACTCCAATACCAGGGATGGGCATGAGTACTCGAGTACTCAGACGTGGCAGCAAAGGTCGATCATGAAAACGATAATCGATAGTGATCACGCATGATGTGAATTATCCCTTAATTCGAAATTCAGTGACACTTACCTAACAACGAAACACAAACATGTCAAAGAGGGAGCTTATATTTAATTTTGAGATCGATTACATTGTGGCTCTAAGGGGTACATCGATTGTCAGAGATGTCTCATAGTAACCAAACTGATATACGATGCTGCAATGCTATCATTATATTAAATCAAAACAGAGTGTAATTAATAGTGTTTTGAACACCTGTCTCTGCAAATGTTTGCTAAACACGTTTTATTATCATTTAATGAACTCTGACTCGTTAATGAAAATTATTAAAGAAAAGTGAATGTTTGTTACTGACTGTAAACCTCCCTGCCTTAAGTGACATAACACACACCTGCATCTCAAAGAAATGGGAGTTGAAGATTCCCGCACCAGTTTCCATGTTAGACGTCTGACATAAAGTGTCACTCTGTTGCACTTTCCCCAGTTAAAAGATGGAAATTCAGACTCTTCAATTTGAATGGAATGCTTCATGAATTATCACAGCAACCGTATGGAGGATTTCGGCTTTCACACAGGAGCGAACACTTGAACACACACACACCAGCTGTGTGTGTCAGTGAACTCATTGCATATGCAGCAGGTGAGAGTTTCAAACAGAAAGCGATTCGGAAAAAGACGTTCATACAGTCACGGAAAAAAACAAACTGGTGCGCTTAATAAGATAACTACGGTAATCTGAAGGAAGAACAGACAGACGTGCATTGTGCCCATTCTTTCATTGAGTTGGGCAGCGAACCTTCACATAATGACAAAATATAATGCATTATATTTTAATTATGCAATCTTTTGTACATTTTGTAACAGATTATTTTATAACATCCTATAAAAATGAATAGACGATACACTGGAACAACAAGACACAATTCAGCAGTCAAAGACGTTTGTCATCTATTTTGTGAAGTGCATCAGTCCCTTCTGCAGCAAGGCACCCCCACAACATAATGCTTCCACCCCCATGCTTCATGGTTGGGATGGTGTTCTTCAGCTTAAAAGCCTCACCCTTTTTCCTCCAAACATGGCCAAAGAGTTACATTTTTGTTTCATTTGACCAGAGGAGATTTCTCCAAAAACTGAGCGGTATGATGACTGTGTGGTCCCATGGAGGTTATACTTGTGTACTATTGTTTGTACAGATAAACGTGGTATCTTTAAGATGTTTGGAAATTGCTTACAAGGATGAACCAGACTTGTGGAGGTCCATAAGTCTTGGCTGATTTATTTGGATTTTCCCATGATGTCAAGCAAAGAGGCACGGAATTTGCCTTAAAATACATCCACAAGCACACCTCCTATCAGAAGCTAATTGGCTATAGGTTTGACATAATTTTCTGGAATTTTACAAGCTGCTTAAAGGCACAGTTAACTTTGTGTATGTAAACTTCTGACCCACTGGAATTGTGATATAGTCAATTAAAAGTGAAATTGTTGGAAACAATTGTTGGAAAAATTACTCCATGCACAAAATAGATGTCCTAAACTATAGTTTGCTAATAATAAATCTGTGGAGTGATTATAAAAATTAGTTTTAATGACTTCAACTTAAGTGTATGTAAACTTCAACTGTAGATAAAGCTGATATAGTGTCTTTTGTATTGCTTGAGATTTAGACCTACTTTGGGGCAAAAGATGTAGTACATTTACTGATGAAAGTCACCGAGGGAATTAAGGCTTTTATGAATGGAACTCAAATATGCAACTCCCCAAAAAATTTATCCTCTTTAGAGATTTCCACCCCATCACTTCCTCTCAAGTTTGGCTCCATGTCAACAGTTTGCGGAAGTGGTTATATGTTTAGCAGAAGTTACTGTTTACGGGCAGGTGGCAGAGCTATCACAAATCACTACAATGAAAAACTATTCAAATGGCTTCATATTAACCAACTAACTTTGTCTCAGTTAAAATGTCTTTCATGGTATCTTTTTTCCTCACAATGAAAGTAAATTGTGGCGAACATCTTTTATGTTTCATAGAAGCAAGTTATACAGGTTTGGAAAAACATGAGGGTAAATACAGCAACAGAATAAACATTTTTGTGTGAACAATCCCTTAAACCCAACAACCCTTAATATCATAACTTAATTAAATGGCTTACTGGCTTTCTCTTCTCCCAGGGCAACCTCTGCTAAGTAGCGATAGTAATCGCCTTTCATTTTCAGATAGAAGACTTTACTTTCAGCTGGTTTCGCCTTGGGGATGAGATACTTGTCCAGAAGAACCTGACACACACACACACACACACACACACACACACACACACACACACACACACACACAAATAAAAACAGACATTAGAGGTTTGTCAAACTGTTTCACGTCCTGGCTTCAGTGTGAAGGGGGAAGCAGTCATGAGTTGAACAAAAATTAAACAGTATTAGCGATGGAGAGATAAGATACAGGGTTCTGCAAAACTTGTTTGGCTACATACTGTAATGAAAAAGAGGCACAGGTAAAAACAGTCTTCAGTAACAAGATGCCACTTACAGAAAATAAAAAAAAGCACCATCATTTTGTCCCAACAATTTTGTTTCTAGAACTTCACCATTCCATGCATTTTTAGACAACAACCTTGGATTGCCTTTGGGGATGACAGAGGCCTGACAGCTTGTGGCAGGACTGCAGTTCCACAGATGCTTCTGAGACTTTCTATTGCAGGGAGGGGGAAGGGGAGAATGGGAAACTGGACTTTGCCGTGTGAGCTAGTGCTTGTGGAACTAGGTCATCGAGCTTGCTGGGTCCATTCACAGCACTGCTGGCCTGATTGCTGCCACACTGAACAGAACCAGTCGTGTGGTCATCATGGCAATACAAGCATCCCTAAACTCTCCAATGATGCCCTAACAAACCACATATTATTTAAAAGTTGTAACTTATACTTATTAAAGGGATAGTACACTTCTGTCATGTCATTCCAAACCTGTATGACTTCTCATCCAATAAAAGTGAATTTTATTGGATGAGAAGTCGGTTATTCGGGTGACATAATTGACAACACAAGTCAATGATTGTGATCTATCCCTTTCAATCAAAATCACTGTCAAGGTCACACTAAGAGAGATGGTTCAGAGGAGATTATGTTTCATTATCTCATTTGACATTGCCCTTTATGATATCATTAAAGGTTCAAACAACAGGACTTTTTAGGTGCAACAGATAATTGCTCCATAACCAGGAAAACAGTTTAGTCATTCCATGGCAAATTTGTCTTTTAACCTTTTTTTTTGGTCTTCACATGTCATTGATGAACCAATGACCTACTTGCGCTTCCAATGGTGGGGAGAAAATGGCGTTTTCATAAAGCACAACCATCTGCATCCCCATCATCTTTGTAACAAGTAAAGACTTGGGCCAGTTTTATTATAAACTTTCCTCAAGAAACTGAACATCTTTTAAAAGCAAAGTAACAATGAAAATATTACATAACTTTAGTAGATTATACACAACGAAAATAAAACGTCTTGCAGAAAATAAATGTAAAATATATTTTTTTAAACTTCTTACAAAAAATACAAATCAAAACAAAAAATATTTTAAAAAAGACAGAATTAATTGGAGCGCATCTTGGTTTTCAAAATATTCTTTAGCATGCTACATTTTAAGGTGTTAAAACCTCGCTTGTATTACCACAAGTGATTATCGTTGTGTAACAGTTTGCAGATTAAACTTTTCTAATCTGTCAGCTTTTGTGAACCAGATGTGGCACCTGTTTTAATAACAAGCTCCCCTTCATTTTCTTCAAATTCTGCAAAAATTCATCAAATGGAGATGCACAGATGTGTGGTGTAGTCAAGCGCACCATGGCATATTAAAAAGATGATCCAGGTGTCTGGATCATAGTGCGTTGTACCGGCAGTGTGTATCAGTCAGATTACAGTGGAATTCCACTGTCGAGTGCTCAGAACCGGCCCACAAAATCAGAATAGCAAAGAATCAGTCAAAAGTTTGTGAGAACAATGCTGTTGCCTAATCTGCATAATTCCTTTAGTGAATCTGGTATTAAACCAGCATTGGCAAATAACCATCAAATTAATTCCCTGCTCAAGCCTGGTTTCAGTTTCAAGTGAAGCATGCCCACAGAAAGATACGGTCACGCTGCGCACATGGATATTTACATATCGCAATACACATGATATAGCAAAATCTCTGTTGACTGACACTTCATATTGTCGCCACGACATATATAGTCATATCGCCGAGCCCTAGTGTCAAGTGAAAAAATTGCAAGGTAAATCCTCTCTTAAAAGATGCTAAAAAATTATATATAAAAATTTGTGGCAGCAGGGGGATGGTCGAGCGTCTGACCGGAGAGAGAAAGCAGTAAGGGTGCTTTCACCTGAGCTAAATTATGTCTTCACACCTGTCTCCAATTCCAGTGAGCATGGGGAGAGTGGTATATAAACGGCCACACCACCGCCAGACCAGGGAAAGTGTCTGGCATGTCTTATTGAAGGTTTTATGTTATTGTGAAGCTGAAGACTCCGATAAAGTTTATGTTGACAAAGTACCGGTTGTGAAGCTGAAGACTCTGAAGATTTGTGTTACACTGAACTGATTAAACTGAGAAAAATACAGAGAAGAGTGCACGCAGATTGTTGAAGGCAGATAAATAAAGAGCCTTACAGGTCTGCATCTCTGCTCTCCGTCTCCTCCCTTCCATCTCGGAGCTCGAATGTGTTACACAATTCTATCATCTTTTTTCACTCTGATGTTGTTCCAAACATGTATGTCTTTCTTTCTTCCATTGAATACCAAAGGAGAAATTAGGCAGAATGTTAGGGACAGACAGTGTCAGTCACCATTCACATTCATTGCATCTTTTTCATACCATGAACATGAATGGGGGACTGAATCTATCAGCCTCCATTAGCATTCCATGGAACAAAGAAAATCATAAAGGTTTGGAACTACACGAGGGTTGGTTTATGATGACAGAATTGTAACTTTTTAGTGAACAAAACCTTTACTGTACATCTTAATGAAAAATCACTAAGATTCTCTGGGAATTGAACATTAAAAACAGTTAACAGTGTTGGGAACTACAGCTCTAAGTGTATGAAAGATTTCAATGTAGCTAAACATTAAGTTACATAATGCATAGGAATTCACCCCATTACATCACACTTGTTTCATTCAAAAATTCTAAGATTCTTTGGCTGTAACATGGAGATCTGCAAGTCAGTGGCCACAAAAAATCAAGAGATCAGCTGCTGTCATTATGGGATAACAGTGACTTCTGCAGTAACAGAGCCCCCTTTCAGATTTGTGCTCATAAACTGAATGTATTCCCAGCCTTCAAACACTATCAGTTTGACCCAGGTTGCCCTGACCACAGATGGGCTCCACTTTGGTTTGAGCTCTTCTACTCAGGACTAAGAGAGATAAGATAACAAACTCAATCCAAATGAATAGGTCTGACAACACAGTGAAACATCTGTGAGAAAAGGTAACCGTCTTTATTTTTGCTTATTTGTTCCAAGTTGGCATATGCATATAGGACAATCCTGCAATATTCTATCAGCGAGTGAATTTACATGCACACTCATAGGCAAATAACAACCAAAAATCAGCTCATTCAAAAAAAATCTATCAAAGCAAAAAACTGTGTTAACATGAGATTTTAAATCATAGGTTATTCTCTGCTTTTGACGTAAAAACATAACCAGATACGCACACAACACTTGTGCACATTGGACAACCTTATAAGAATGCAGGTGAAAGTGTTTATATGCTATTTTAAATAGGGGAAATTGGTAAAAATGTACATCTGCTGATTGGTTTATGCATAAGTAAAAGCTTATGATTAAGGAAAACCACTGGTGTTTATATAAACGTACATGTTGTTGGCTTAGTAAGCAAAATCACTGTAAAATATAAACACTCAGTTGTACACTGAAGCTCGCGTCTAGATACAAAAATGGTGCAGCAACAACATTAACCACCAAACAGCACTGGTTCCCGAGTGTGCAGTAACTGAACACACCTAATTGTGGGCTAGAAACAAGCTTCTAGGGAGGGCAAGATTATCAGTGAGTAATGACAATAAAAACGACAGAAATTTAAATCCGTTTTCACACAACGCTATTGTATGGCTTTAGAATAGTAAGAATACAGACAAGTTGTGAGCACTAGCCAACTTTATGGTACCGTTTTTGGCCTTTTAAAGCTTGAAAGCCATGGTCACTATCAAATGGCAGGTAATGCGTAATGATTCTTTATTTATATGTGTAGCAGATGGGTAATTTACAGAATTTTCAATTTTAGGGCAAACTATTCCTTTGTGTCTTTCTCAAGCAAACAATGGGTTCAAGAAGAAATTAGCACCTTTGTATTGTGGCGAGAGACTTACACAACCATAGAGTCTCTGTTGTGGCATATCACAAATAAACAGGTAGAATTAGGGTATATATCCACAACCAGCTGTAGCCAAACAATCTACTTTCCCCATGTATGGTTCAGAGCCACATTGTGGAGGTCAGTCATCCTCATGTTCTCTGGAGACCTTTTCACTTCCCACACCCCATTGCATAGACGGTGTCTCATTTGGAAGGATGTGTCCTCCGGAGGTTGCATTTTTTGGCTGCATAAGTCAGAGACGGTCTCATAAAAAATGTTTGGTCTTTCACTTTTCTTATCTATTGTCAATGCCTTTTATGTATATGCATTTACATTTATACAATTGTTAACCTTTTTTGCATTCCCAATAAAGAAAAAATTATAAAAAATGAAGAGACGAGACGACGACATAAGCTGCCAACAAATGCGACTTCCGTCTCTTCCAAACGAGACACAGCCATAGTCTCCATTCTTCCACCCAAGCAGCTGCTAAAAGTTAATTAGCTCATGCTCTCACTTAAGACTTTGGTTGAAGTCTCAGAGTGAGTGCATTACTCAGGGGCAGCACTATATTTTGACTTATGGCTTAATGAACATAAGTGGACTAGACTTGCCACAATATCATAATTTTCACACCTGTGCGGTGTTAACATTCAAACTGTCTAACACCAGTATTACCGCTAGTTGGACACTAAGTGGTACTATGGGGTAATTTTCATTAAGCAATAGCTTACACAATAATGCAAAGCAGATTGATTTCAAACTTAGACATTTATTTTAACAAAAAATTCTAATTAAACTGGAAAAAAAAATTAAGTGCAATTAAAATGTGTGTTGTTCAACTTTTTGAAAGATGGCTTTTCAAAAGTTATGAACGGCAACATCTCTTTGGCAACGAACCTACTCTCCCATCTGTGCATTCTCTCAATCATGGGCTACCGGACGGGTATTTCGTTGTCCAGGTAAATACATCACTTATTGTGGGTTGTTGCAGGTTCAATGTTGGTGTTTTATTACCTTTCATCCCAGGACCCAGTTTAGCTGCTTCGGAAGGTTAATGACTTTGAACAAGAATTGCTCTGATACCAACATTTTGGCTTTGGTATGATACCATCCCTGGTACCTCGGTATCGATACTTTAAACAAATAAAAAGCCTCAGATTTTGTAATAATTATACAGAAAATGACAACAGATACAAATTCTGCATTATGATTAAATGGTGTTTAATGAAATGGATACATACAGTATAAAAATATATAATTTTTTTTTACTAAAAGTTGCTATTTTATTTGTTGGTAACAAATACTGCATAACAGAGCTTCGCAGTATTAAGGAAAAAAATCAGATTGCCTGTGGCACAAGGCTGCTATGTCTAAATCACAACATGCTGATAATATTATTATATTTATATAAATATTTATATTATAATTTAATATTATATTACTGTTATGAGTATTATCGCTACTTTTTGAATATACATTTTCATACAGTAGTTATATCTTTCTGTCTTCAATATCACGCATCTAGTTGAACAGAGCTTTCATTTTAGCAGGACTTTTATATTGACAGACCTTTGAGTTCTTCCCGTTTTGACAGGTTAGTTATATCAAGCTTCCATTAATTCTGGGATACTCCTGTCGCAAATCTCAAGCTGAAATCTCAAAGCTACACTGGAGTAGTTTATTTAAGTGTTAACAGCTATTTACACTAAACACACAGCATGAAAATGAAACACCAGTAGTGTGAGTTGCGTTTGTACATATGTGTGTATGTACGTATGTATATATTATTATATATATATATATATACATATACATATACACACACACACATACATATATCTCAGGAGACAGCTTAAAATATAAAAACGTATTTGCAGATATGTCAAATTTAATTTAACATAGTACCAATCAACTAGATATCGAATGCTATAGGCATACTGATAAATCAGTCCATGACTGGAAAAAAGACATTATGTTTCTCTTTGTGTAAATTGTACCGCCATCGAATACACGTGACCTCCTTCAACTATAACCACAAATTCTATCAGTCTGGACAGTGAAGGAAAAACTCTGAAACTTTTAAGGCTGGAATTTAATGTATGCAAAATTCAAGTGCTATAGAAATGACACAGTTTTAACTTCGTTTAAATAAGTGAATTTATCCATGTGCCTTAGTTCACTCACTTTTAGTTCCAACTCTGACTCAACATTTTTCAATTCATTGCATTTGTCCTTGTATCTCCTCATAGTATTAGATTTTGTAATCATTTGAGCCATGAGTGTGTTAGATTTGTTTTTGGCCTGCTCAACTAGTTGATCGCCATCATTCTGAAGGCTGGCGCACATCTCCATCAACACCTCCCTTTTCTTTTTCAGTTCTTCCAGCTCATCTTCCAAATCTTTTCTCTTAAAGGGGTCATGACATGGTTTTTTTTATTGTATTATTATGTTCCCTTAGGTGCAATTATAGTATTAATATATTTTTTTTTAAGAAAAACTTTTAAAATCTAGTGATTTATGACCTTTTCCCACCCTGTTTCTCATCCTCTGATTCAAACAGTCTGTTTTGGGGCGTTTTCCATTTAAGACTTCAGTGTTAGCGCCCACTGTTATGATTGGCTAACGTCAGTGCCTATGTATCAATTATTGACGCCCCAGCCAGAACAATATGCAAGTAAACTAAGTAAAAACACTGTGATTATTCATAATGAATGAAATTGCGCTTTAAAAAGTAGTTTAAAGTTTAAAATAGATTAGGCCTACTTACAGTTTGCGTCGTCGTTGTTCCCAGAATAGTCGGCACGGACTTATCTTTGAGCAACAGTTTTCTGGCAAAGCCAGCATCATACTGAGATTTGTTCTCAAAACAGTCATCCTTAAAATGTACAGAACAAACGCTTAAGTTAACACTGCCGTGACTGGGACGTCCGCAAAAAATAAACTGCATCCATTTTTCCCTGACGTCTGGATCTTTCGGCAGCTTATTCAGAGGTTTTGTTTGACCACAGCCAGGAACAGCACATCTGTGTGGCATCGTAATTTTCCTGTGCACAAGTAGTCTCTGTCAGAGCTCGCTGTCCATCGACTGAACACTTGTGAGGCGACGGCGATACTGAAATGAGCGTAGCTGTCTTGCGCTTAAAGCGTAGTTATCTTGTGCTGGAGGCGGTCATAGGCAAACGCTGTTACGTCACTTCTAACCGACACGTCACTTCTAACCATGAATCCAGAACGAGCTGTATTTTGAGCTTGATTAAATAAATGATTCGTTTAGAATGGGGAGGACGTCTTAAAATATTAAACTTGCAGGACGTTTTAATGATACAAAGACCTCTTATATACCAAAAGATCAAGGCAAATTTGGTTTCTCATGTCATGACCCCTTTAAGTCCACGCATGGCACCCTCTCTCTTGCTCCTCTCTTCATCAAGGTAGATCCTGTATATGGTCCTGGCCGAGGCTACAGAATTCAGTAGTTCACATTTGTCCTGCATTGTTAATAGCAGAAATCAGTTTCTTTTTGAAGTATGGGGCAAGTCCACATTTTAAAATGTAGCTGGTTTTGTCCTTTCCACAGGTGAAAGATTTGGCTATTTGCGAATCAGGAAATATTCCCTGGAACAACTCGGAAACACCTTAATTTGATGCGTATGAGTGGTTCTGCACCTCTGCCTGCAGCGTCGCATTCAAACCAAACGCTGGTCAAAGTTCGATCGATTTTCCTTCGGTAGTGGCTCTGCAGGAAGTGGTGGTCACTACAGCAGCAGTTGTGGTGGTAGTAGTAGTTGCTGAAGAAGTTACTTTGTCGGTCACGGCGAAGTAACTTGAGATAGTTAATTGCTGTCTGCCTTTTACAGCCGATTTGTGGCAATCGGACTGCATATGAGATTTAACGGCTCCATGTTGACAACCATGTCCTAAATTCTTTGTCTTCTAGCCACTTTTGCTGGAATTTGCACTTACCCATTTTCTTTGCAACTTTACAAAATTTACGTTCTCTGTTCCAACTCCTCCAGGTCCCAGCCCACCACTGTCCAAACATCCGGCGTTACCCCAATTTTGCACCGGCCGGAGGCAATTACCAAACTGGATCCGCATGTTTATCACACCAATGTACATATTTTGTGACAGCAAATCAAAGTTATTAATTGTGAAGGCTATATTCAAAATAAATTGGTAATATTATTTTTTCAAAACCATCCAACATTTTTAATGCCTGTAGAAATAACATTTAATGCTTTTTAATGCTATTTAAGGCCTTAATTTTCGCAAAATTAATTTAATGACTTTTAATGCCCCACGGAAACCCTGATACAGTGAGGAAAATAAGTATTTGAACACCCTGCTATTTTGCAAGTTCTCCCACTTGGAAATCATGGAGGGGTCTGAAATTGTCATCGTAGGTGCATGTCCACTGTGAGAGACATAATCTAAAAAACAAAATCCAGAAATCACAATGTATGATTTTTTAACTATTTATTTGTATGATACAGCTGCAAATAAGTATTTGAACACCTGTTAAGGCCAGACCGATATGGGAATTTTGAGTCCAATACAGATTTTAGAGGGGGGAAATTCACCGATTACTGATATTAAGCTGCGTACACACTGCCAGCGACTTTATCGCTGCAGGTCGCCAGTGGCTGGCGGTGAAGTCGCTAGTGGGTGTTCCCACTACTGGTTGCCTAGTAACGTTTATAAATGACATTCACGGATGTCATTCCATTGCTGTTGACAGCGAATCTGTTTTCTTGCCACTAAAAACAAACATTTTGGAGGGAAAAGACTAAATATATATGGAATCAGTACATAAAATGCTTTATATCAAAGATGAATATCAAACAAGGCGTGCTGTTTGCCATAGCGGCTGTTTATCTGCGGCGAAAATGCAAATGCCGGTCTGTCTGGGTCCATAAAATCCCCGAGATCTCAGATACACCTTTCCACACAGTATTTTTCTTAAAAATGTCCTTGAACGTGGGAAGAGACATATCATAGAGCACTGGAACATTTCTAACAGCAAGAATTAGCCTTTCATCCATCTTTCCGTTACTGCAGGAGCTGAGAGAGAGAGAAGGATCACGTGAGCTCTCCCGTCGTCTCTCCTATTGGCTGTCGCTTCCATTAGTCGCTCCAAAGTTGAACTTTTCTCAACTTTGTCGCGTCGCTGGACACGCCCACATCTAGCGCCAACGGTCGCGACAGCTCGTGTCGCCGAAAGTCGCTGTGCTCGCATTGAACATGAATGGTATTGAGTCGCTGTTGCGCGCGATGTCGCTGGCAGTGCGTACGCACCTTTATGCTCCAATATGACTATGCAAAGGTACTCAGAAGGTTGCTTAAACAAATATTTTTGTCAAAGAATATTTTATATTATTATTATTATTATTATTATTGTCAACAAATTCTAGAAATGAACACTGAGAAAATAAATAAATAAAAATACAACAAATAGCTAAATAATCATTAGTACTGTATTTTTAGTATCATTCAGTTGCTGACCATTTAAATGAAGAATAAACAAAAATAAATAGCTAAATAAACATCAGTACTGTTTAGTATCAGTCAATGGCTGATAATTTAAATAAAGAATAAATTCAAGAAGCATTTACACCTGCCGAGACAAGAGATAAACAGCGGCAGCGGTGTTACACAGTATTCCGCTACACAAGTTCAGGGGAAACTTTCAACGGTGGAAAACCAGACTTTTAAAAATTACATTATTTTTTTTAAAAGCAACGACTGGAACAGTTCAGTTGAAGGCGGTATCAAACTGCATATCCTGAACAAAACAGTTGGGTAAATACATGTTTACAAATTAGCTTCCACTCAAATGACAATAGATGAAAGTAGCTACATGGTTACCTAGTTGGCTATAAGCTTGTTGTCACGGAGATGGACATTGCTTATTTACTTTCCAGCATTGCATCTCACCAACTAGGTCAGTGTTTCCCAAACTTTTTTCTGCCACGGCACACTTTTTACTACTAAAAAATTCTACGGCACACCACTATCCCACATAGGCTAACCATCATCAATATTTTTATTTTTCAAGAACTTGTCCATGTTTTCTGCCCATCTTAGTAGCGTGTTTACTTGTAATGTTTGAAATTTGGCAATGCAAAGAAAACAAAGAAAAAAAGTCACATACAGTGCTTGCTGTCATCATCGTCCGTCATTCTGACGGACAGTCGCAAAAATTCCATCATAATCTATTATTACCCGTCATTTTAATTTTCATATTTTAATGATAATAAGACATTTAACAGCTTTTATTTTCATTTACATTTTAATTTTTAGTCATGAATTTACAGGACGCTTGCTGTTTCTTTGATAGCAGAAAGTAATAAAAGGACTCGTTTATGTTTAGGTCCAAGCATATTCTTGGTGAATTTAAATTAGTTCAATAACTGGGGTTTCTGATATTCATAACAAAAAGGTAATATTTAAAAGAAATTATGAGACATTCAAAGTCTCTTCACAAATTTGGACAGTTTTTAAATGTGTCTTGTTGCTTTGAAAGCTCAAAGTCACTGTTGGTGAAGCAAAAACTTGTGCATGAAAAACACTTTACACTGGTGAAAAGTGGTGCAACTTCATAGACTTCAATGTATTCTGCAGCGCTGACGCGAGTCATGTGAAAGGCCCTTAATGCGTATAAACATCAGTCACTTTTGCACATTAATCATTGCTCTTCACAATCACAAAAGTGACCGATTATGGTTTCAAAACGGCGAATTTCTCCGAAAGGTGAGGAGTTTGGATCCCTGAAATTGTAATTTTATTTTTATGCATTTCTTTATTTTGTGGAATTTGATCATTTTCCACAGCACACCTGACAGTCTTTCACAGCACACTAGTGTGCCAGCGGCACAGTGGTTGGGAAACACTGAACTAGGTAACAACGTAGCATGAAATCAACACTCAACATACACAATCCACTACCGTACCATTGTCTGCTGAGCTGCAAAAAGATGCTATGCTTCCCTTTCTTCTACATTCACCATTGTCTGCTGAGCTACAAATTTACACTGTGATGTTTACCTTTCAATCTGCTACATTACTGACAAAATATAGCTGGCTTACAGCAAACCGAAGTGATAAACAGGAGTGACATGGTTGTTATGGACAAGGTTACCGTTACATTAGTTAAATTGGGAAAAAGGAAAATGTTGGGGCCATTGTTTATTAACTTTCCACTCTGTATTAAAGCAACTTACCGTGAAGACAACGCTTAACCTGTTGATACGCACCCCCTTTTTGAGCAGAAACCATAAAAATGACTGATTGTATTTACTGGACCCTTTGGAGTATGGACACAGTTGTAGCGTCTTTTAAAAGAAGACACTTTGGGCTTTATTTCCCAAGTTTCAGAATTAATATAGGTTGTTATATTTTAAAGTTAGAGAAGTTGAAATTTATAGTAATGGACATATTTTGTGCTGAACAAAACAAATATCAAAAAATAAAAAAAAAACTATAATAAAAGTACCAAGACAACCCAGAAATACAATGTTCTCAAAGCCACAAATCTAAAGAAGTTACATTTCAAATTTGAAGATGATTAACAAAAATTGAGGAAGCTTTTTTCTCTGTAAAATCGCTGGAAGCATACAGAGTAAATGAAGGCTCTGCCTTTCAAGACGACACAAAATCTGACTGCACTGCTTGGCTATTATGAATTAAACTGCGCCCCATTTTTAAAAATAGACTTGAGACGCGCTCATTTTGTTTATGATACTCTAATATATAAGATAATATACAGTTTTACAACATGAATGCTGCTTAAATCTTTCAGGCGAGATCTCATGTAAACAATGGAGAATATATCAATATTTCCCAAACTGATCACTTTTATGGACAAAAAGTGCTATTGGATGTTTTCAATGAATGCTTGACATGGACAATTGACCCAAGTGTGGCGAACTGGATTCATCTGGCGATCGCGTTTTCATAACAAATGTATGAAGTCCTGTTTTGATATGGAATGTTTTCATTTGTACTCCTGGCACAAATAGCTAAATTGCTGTTTCTGAGCATTGCTATCGTGAAATACAGATAGGATATCAATGTTGAACACTTAGACCTTTGAAAAGATGTATAATTTGTTAACATTACCGTAATTTCCGGACTATTGAGCGCACCTGAATATAAGCCGCACCCACTGATTTTTAAATAAAATATTATTTTGAACATAAATAAGCCGCACCTGTCTATAAGCCGCAGGTGCCTACCGGTACATTGAAACAAGTTAACTTTACTCAGGCTTTAACGAAACACGGCTTGTAACAAAAATAAATAGGCTTTAACGAAACACGGTGTGGCAGCGGGGATGTAGTCAAGCACCCGTCCGGGAGAGAAAAGTGGTAAGGGTGCTTACACCTGAGCTAAATTATGTCTAACACCGGTGTCTAATTTCAGTAAGCATGGGGAGAGCGGCATAAAATGCAGCAGCCACAGAGCTGAGAAAGTGACACACGTCAGTCTAGTGTTGGCACATAGAAGAATTGAGAAACTTTATAAAATTGATTGTAAACATTGCTGTGGCCATTAAAAGCCTTACCTGGAACACCAAGTGCCCTGCTGAAAACTGTCACACTGGTGCCCGTGTGACAGTTTTCCCAAGGAGGACCCGTGAAGCAGGGCACTTGAAATTAGACACTGGTGTTAGATATAATTTAGCGCAGGTGTAAGCGCCCTTACAGCTTTTCTCTCCCGGACGGGCGCTTGACCACGCCCCCGCTGCCACACACGGCTTGTAATAAAATATTTGCAGTAAATAGTAGCCTACCAAGAAAGCCATTGGTCACTATCTTCCTCCTCTTGTGCACATGAAACCACTGAAGTCATCTCCTTCGGTGTCGGAGTTGAATAGCCTCAGATTTAGTTGTCTTTTTGCACTGAGTCAATTCATCACGCTGCTGTTTCCAACATCTTATCATCGACTCATTAAGACCAAGCTCCCGTGCAGCAGCCAGATCAATCGTCTTCAACTTGAAAGCTGCATCATATTCGTTTCTCCATGTCTTTGCCATGGTGAGGTTGACAAAATTACTACCGTAATCAGAATGATGGGAAGTTTGAGCGCGCTCGATTTAATCTAAACAGTAAACAAAAAAAGTTGTTTTGACCTTAACCCGTTCGGCAATTTCATTGGTCTAATGAAAGCTTCAAGTCGCCAAAAAAGTGAGCACGTCACAGAATGTTTTTTTAAATTTTTTTTTATAAAATTTGAAAGCGGGAAAAATCCATATATTAGCCGCTTCATTGTATAAGCCGCGAGGTTCAAAGCGTGGGAAAAAAGTTGCGGCTTATAGTCCGGAAATTACGGTAATTACATTTATAGATGGTAAATTATATTGTAAATGTAAGCAGTGAAATCAGCAAAACCACATCAGCTCAGATCTGTAAACTATGGTGTCGGAATGCGCTCTGCTGTAAATACTACTTTATGACACCAATTCTAAATCACCACAAGCATTGTTTTCTGCATTAAGAAATGAAGAAAAAGTTTCCATATATGCGCATATCAGAAAACATAAGCTGATACCAATATATCTGTGAAATGCTAATATCGGAGGGATTTATGGACACAGAGAGTCAAGATCTCGATTTAACGTCTCATCCAAAGGATGGTGCCTTACAGAGCTGAGCTGCCGGTGGTTCTGCAGACAGTGCTAACTAGTTTGTGAAATACATACTGGAAAGTTAATAAACAACGACCCCATCATTCCCTTTTCAATACAACTAATATACGTTAACCCTGTCCCTGACAACCATGTCACTCATGTTTATCACGTCGGTTTGCTGTGTTAGCCAGCTATAGTTTGTCAGTAATGTAGCAGATTGAAAGGTAAACATCACAGTGTAAATTTGTAGCTCAGCAGACAATGGTGCAGTGGTGGATTGTGTCTGCTGAGTGTTGATTTCACGCTACCGGTTTCCCACAGAAGATAAGCATGCTTGAGCCTGGCGATTGCGTATCAACAGGTTAATGTAATAAGACCATTACTGTAGACATGAACAAAGAACAAATTTGCTCTCATTTAAATTTATGTACATCTCAATTTGTATAACATACAACTTATGTTAGGTTAACAGACCACAGACCATACAGAATGTATATCAAAGAAATAAAAAAAAAATTATCTGGCTTTAGTTGACCTCATTTTTATCAAAATTTAACAGGGTTGTATCACTAAGAACAACATGTAGCAAAAGTACATTCTGCACTGAACTTATGGCAAAAAGACAGTAGTCTAATAACACATTCTGTGCAATAGATTTAACTGAGGTCAAATAGACCCTAACCCCATAAGTCTGTCATCATCCAAGGAGGGCTCTCACCTACAATAACTGTCCAAGGGAGAGGACATCTGTGCATGCATTGGAACAAATGAGATCAGGCCTGAACTAATAGGCTTGGCTGAAAAAGGGCCTTGCTCATGATGAGTAATTAACACAAGCAGGATTATCAACCTACGTTACCCACCAACCTTTGGAATAAAGAAACAGGGACAAGAGCAGAGGATTTCAGCTTTCAGTTATCCATCTGTGCTGAGCTTTACGTTCTAATTTTTATACAGGTGTTGGACAATGAAGGACTTTCAGGGATTGATGTCGCAGCATTCACATCTATACATCTGTGGCCAAAATGCAAGATATGCAATCCAAATTATTCTCATCAGTCTGGGGCTAATCAAATTATAAAACTGAGATTCTTACCAGTACGTCATTGCAGATATCCTTCAACTCCTTCTCGATCTTTTCCCGATATTCCTTGACCATTTGCTGCTTCTTGTCACTGCCCTCTGTCTTCTGCTCAATGCTGGAGACCACTCTCCACGAAGAGCGGCGGGCACCCACCACGTTCTTGTAAGCCACTGAGAGCAGGTTACGTTCCTCATTAGACAGTTCAGAGTCACCCTCAGTGACAGCCTTCATAGCGGCAGCCATGTCATCATATCGCTCTGCCTGCTCGGCCAGCTTGGCTTTCTGCACTAGCTCGCTCTTGTCCATGGCTGCTCAGTGCTGAGAAAGAACAGTCAGATCTCAAGGTTACAGAGTTAATTTAGTCACTCATTCTGATTTAGTATAATTGGTTGTAACCAGCTTACAGAGTTTAATTTCACATAAAGTCAACCAAGCCATCTATCTACTGTCTCCAGGGTTCAAACATCTTTTGACCAATGAATTTCCATAATTTTTTCTTAAAATTCAGATTACTGGACAAGCATTTTTTTAAATAATTGTATAGAGTTTGTGCTCACAAAGAACTATTTCCAGGCAGTAAAATATTGTAGAGCAGATTTAAACAAGAAACATTTTATTTCACTAAAGAAATTTCCACAATTTGTTTTTAAAAGTAACTTATTTTCATGATTTTTCAAGCTTGGAAATCCCTACTTTAAAATTCCCTGATATTACGGGTTTTCCATGCACCCGGTGAATCAAACTGCACTTTAATAACATGTTTAAGTTTACAGCTTTCCATAATCTCAGTACAGTTTCCAAGTTGTTTTTGAAGAGAAAACTTTAAACATATCACCAGGTATGGTCAACATTATCATAACTTGTTTGCTAGATCAGTCTTCCTCTGTCTGGACATGTGTTGTCACGTTTCTTTCTATACGAGGGACACTTTTGATTACATGCAAGTCTGCTACTGAATAGAACAGAAACTAAATAAACTAGACAACCATCCATGCAGAAGTAATGGAAAAAATCCACACCAATGAATCAATTAATATCGTCATTCGCGGCCATCATGCAAATTCTGCTGAGGTATTCTTCTGGCTGTTGGTATAGCTACACATGTACAATTTTTCTTTTGACCAATTAAATTATAGACTTTTCAAATTATTTGTCATTACTGGATATAGATTTTTCTTTTTTATTTAAATAATCACAAATCAGACATGACTATGGCTTGTGAGCAGGTTTTACTCTACACCAGAGAAATATCTTATATTTATATATTATCTAATGTTTTAATGCAGAGATAAACTAGAAAAATATATGTTCAATACAGAATTTCCATGACTTTACCAGGTCTGTAAATCACGATGTCGATATTTTCAGGTTTTCCTCGAATGTGGTAGCCCTGTTGCTTCTCTGAGCAACATTATTTTCATCAACTACATGGAAAGCATTCAGTGTAATACCAAAAAGTCAAAGCAAACAAGGAGGAACCATAATCTGATCAAACAGTTCCCAGGTGTCAGTCTCAACGCAAAAATGTGTTTATACCACAAGTATTTGCCGTCTTGGTGGCATTACACTGTGAGGGAATATGCCGATGTGCTTTTCAACCACGCCCAGTTCCCATAGTTACCCATTCACACGCTTTTCATATTACGTCTTCTTATTTAACTTGCTTTAATTTACCAGGATAGACAAATACTGAAATAACAGTTCTTGTCTCTTAATCCGAGGGTCTCTGAAGTGCATTAGACAGTCAGTGATTTACTTGTGACTAGTTTATTCTGCAGTGCATACAAATAATAAATACAAATTCAACAGGATCACACAGTAAGGCAAAGATAAAAAGTAATCACATTATCGTGGATAAAATGCCGCTGCTTTCACGGTAAAACGAAGTTAGTTTGACGGCTCACAGCAATGAAGCCTGCGGATGCTAGCTGCTATCTGTAACGTCAAGACACCAACAGTTTTACCATTATTAACACAAGTTACGTGCCATGACAGTACCGGACTATACGAAGATAGAGAGCCGATTGCCAGGCGGGTCACTCGATTGTAAGATGCATAAAATATTAAGGGAGGAAAGCTCAGACACAATCAACCAGATAACCCGAAACAATCGAAGATAATTAAGACTTACTTATAGTAACACTGACAAGGCTAGGTAAAGCTAGTTGAATTTATACTGGAGTCACTTAAAACATAAGAGGCAAACAGGCTTCGGCTTGTTTCAGCACCACGATACGTTTCACTAAAAATACAATGAATTGTTCGCCAACATTTGAAATAAGGGCGCACGTGGACGGCTGCTGATGACTATCAAACGAGGGTTTGTCTAGATAAATGGCTAAATGTATATATTTCATATTGTAAGATCGCCCACACCAGATAACCCAGCAGGAGCAGGAAACAAAAACGGGCGGCCTAGATCTGCCAAGCAAAGGCTTATTGTTCATTTTCTGCACGTTAGCATCATCAGCTACTCTGTCTCGTGCCGTCTATCGGTCATCGCCGTTTAAATTTCTGTTCACAACACAGACAACAAAACGCAGTCCTTGCCGACCGGACAGAACGATTTATTCGGAGCTGGTGTAATTTTCTTACCTGAGTGTCGGGGAATAACGATGGGACTGTCGGAGGTTTGCTAACCGCGGCTCACAGCTGATTCTGTCGGGCTAATCCACGGGGTTTCCCTCCAATCAGACCAGCCCCAGGAGTCGAGACAGGGCTGGGCCATGTGACGTCAAAGGTAACCAAGGCGACGGCTGACTTCACGTTTTACGTGATTGCACAAGAGCCAATTCTTGATTCAGAGGGTGCACCATTTTCTATTGTTTTTTCCACTTGGCTCTCCCTAAATTGTGCCACAAAGCTCTAAGTTAATATAATGTTTACCACAGTGGCTAAAATTCTCCATTTGTGAAGAATTATGATTATTGTTACGTGGCTTTGTGTAAAAGCCAGACTGAGCTTAAAGGTGCAGTCAGTAATTGTTTCCTCATTAAAAAAAGTTTAACTCCTAAAGACATGAATTGTAATTTTGCAGTATATGTGGGAAATCAAGACCACTCACATTAAAATTAAGACTCATATCAGTAACCTAATAAAAGCTGTTTTATTCTACATGGTGAGGGTCCGCACATGGGGGCTGCCTTGTTAGATTCACTTGACCAGCCGAATACTACTCACTTAATCTCAGTTACCGTCCTGTTATTTGACACTTTCACTCATTGATTTAAGAAATCATGGCTGACTGTGAACACTACATTTTTACAATGGCATCTGAAATGGAAAACTATTGATTTTAAATGATGCTATATCAGACATCCCAAGTCTCCCGGAAGTTCCGGGAGTCTCCCGCGTATTGATAGCTGCTCCCTGATGCCCGCAAATTAGTTAAAATCTCCCGGAATCAAGAGCGAGCCAGCAAGAGCGGTTAGACGTGCTCCAAACCGTGTAGCGCGCACGGCAGAGAGGGAGAGAGGGAGAGAGCGAGAGACCTTGCGTGTGCGTGTGTGCATCAAGAAATGAAGACAGAGAGCATCCTGATTGGCCTGTTTCGGTAAGTCAACCAATCAATTGTCAGTGTGGGCGGGCTTTTATCTCTTCTCCCGAACCTAATTAATCAGGACAGTGTATCTAGACACAGGAGCGCCATGGCAGAGGGAGAGTGCCCCAAAAAGCGAAAATATTAGACACATTTTACGCCAGACTACACGAAAGTGTACCCCTGTCTAATAAGAGTGAAACATAATGACAGTCTTGCACGCTGTACAGTTTGTAACAGTGACTTCAGCATTGCCCATGGCGGGTTAAATGATTGTAAAAGACATGTTGAGAGTTAAACAAGTTTCATTTCATGTGCATATTATTCAGGCCGGCTAGTTACCTAGGCTACATGAAAACAATAAACTCCTTAGACCTGTTTAAAGTTGCAATGGAATATAAATAAAAGCAGTTTACATAAATAGTATAAGTATACAAGTAAACTCTTGTTCTGTGGTGATATGTGGGGGATACCTCCCTGAAATGACTTTTTGCAGGTTGGGATGCCTGCTATATCCAAGCAGCGTGTATTAGTGTAAGTCCAATATGACACAAAAACAAACGTTACTGAGTGCACCTTTCAATATGGTGAAATATTAACTTGATCCCTAATTGTCAACACAAATAGTGATCACCTGAATAAGATAGATGAATGGATGTCTATGGGGGCAAATATGAAAACCATTTAGCATCTGCTATTTATTTGTAATTTTTATATTGCACATTAGAAATTATGTATCAAGGGCGCTCATTTAGTTTAGTGCATTACATTGTGCTGTTAAAATATAATAAATAAATCACATCCAGAGTCCGCTTTTAAATACTTTTGTCATTAAATGTAGTTCACTTAAAATTCTCTCATCATTTACTCGCCCTCATGCCATCCCAGATGACCAGAACACAAACAGAGATTTTTAGAAGAAAAATAATTGTTGGTCATCACAGTGCAAGTGAATGATGGCCAGACCTTGACGCTCCAGGAACCACATAAATGCATTTATGTGATTTTTGGAGCTTCAAAGGCCTGGTCACCATTCACTTACATTGTAATGTCCAGCAGAGCTGAGATATTCTTCTAAAAATCTCAGTTTGTTTTCTGTTATGCACATCTGGAATGTCATGAGGGTGAGGAAATTAGTATTAATTAATTTATTAATTCATTTTTGAGTGAACTATCACTTTTAAATGTGCCATTATTTGAACTATATTTAGATTTTCATTTACAAGACAGAGCATGTTGAAATGGATTGGGTTTTCCTGTAAAATTCATGGAATATAATCGTGACATTATCAGGACTATGAAGAGCCCATCATGGGCAAAAATAGAACACAGGGCACACAGAGCTTGCTTAGTAGAAGATGAGCTATTTCTGCACTACTCCAGTTGGTTTCCATGGGGAAATTAGCTTATTTTCTACATAGTCACATGCCCTCCCATCTTATATTAATTCAGTAACCTATTTCAAATAATGGAAATAAATAATTTCCATTATTTATTATTGGTGTGCAAGTCTGTAAGGCCAGTATGCCTTGATATTGGTGTTATTTTCAGCACCATCAATTCAAGCAACCCCCCTCCCCCCAACAGATCATGCTGTAATGCAATATTTCAATGTTTTCACATTTAAAAGTTGATCAAAGTCTTCTGGAAACATGCAAAGACAACTTTTAGTCTAATAATTTGGATATAGTTAAGTTCAAGGTCAAGTTGATGGAGGAAAATTGCATTAAGAAAGCCAGAGAGAGAGAAAGAAAAAATAGCAGTATTGTAGTTCATAGTAGCCATATTGTGGTTTTTTATATAATGTTTTGTCACATTATTGTTCACTATTTTTATAGAAATTTGACACAATCGGTGCGAAAGACACAACCAAAGACACATATTTATTTATTATTTGCTGCTTGCACAGTGTAGTGCTGCCACATAGACCGATGAGGTATCTCAGGACATTTATTGTATTTCAGTGATAACTTTCAGGATGAAGGAATATTTTCTCCATACCCTTCAATAATATATATACAACCCTGTGACAGGGCGGATGGCAGGGCCGGGTCGTGATTCCACACACCCGGCCCCTAATCAAGCCTCAGAGAGGGATAAAGGCCGACTGGAGACGGTAGTGGGACAGAGAGAGAGAGATTTACAGAAATATACTATATTGAAAGCTCTACAACTACACATTATATGATGTTTTGCCCTGTGAATTAAATTTTTTTACATAATTTTTTTTACATTAAATTATTGTACATTTTTTAAATGTACAATCATTTCATATCAGATGATTGCAACACACTCCAAAAAAGTTGGGACAGTCAAGTGTTTACAAATGTGAAACATCACCATTTGTTCTAATAACATTTATTAAGCATTTAGGCAATAAAGACACAAGTTTGTTAGGCTTAGAAAGTGGAATTTCACCCCATTCAACCACTTTGGTGAATTAAAGTAACAATTTCCTTCAGAAACAGCAAAACCTGTACATTATTTGATTCGATTTCTCTCAAAACAAGAATTAAAATCTTATGCCAGTTTGCTTGTCAAGTAAATAAATCACATTTTAAGAATGTTTAGATATTTCTTTACTGGAAAACAAGACAAAAATACTTGTCTTAAAATATTTTTTTTTTTTTGCAGAATTTGTTGTATAACTAGTGGGGCAGGTTTTCAGTTTACTTAAAGCCACACCCCATGTACTGCACTCAATCCATGGCAGATCAGCTTAACATGAGAGTCACTCGCTTAGGTAATCCATGGCCTCATCCGATACTGTGGTCCGGATGTGGTAAACTATGCAGTGAATGTTAGTGAATCAGACAAAAAGTCAGACAAAGTCTTTGCAAAGGGTGTGTAGACATGCCCCTTTCATTTACAAGAAGAATAGTCTCATCCTTCTGCAGCTTTTCATTGTCAAACACATACAATACACTTAAAAGGATTTGCACATAATATAATGACTTGATGACAAGAGTACATTTGACACCACAAAACATTAAAGTATGCTGCTTTGCATGTTAGGATTCACCTTATGTAAGCTCTTATCTTGTCTTTTGCTGCAGTGAAGAGTCCTGCATCCCATTTTGAGGGCTTCTATAAAACAGCCAAGTAAAACAAGTAAGACACATTAACATTAACTCCACTTCATGTCTGTAGAAAGAGGATGAAAATAAAAAGGGGTATGTTGTCATTTTTGCAACCCCCCCCACCTAATAAAGTAGCAATGTCAGAGAGACATGTCAAAGTATCTCTGAGACACCATCTAGAAATAACTTTGTGGTCCATCTTTGAATGTATTAATGCATTTGATTTATTGCAGATTTAAATAATTTAGCCTACATCGTGTTGCTGAATGTGCACCCTCAGACTTGGAGTGGAGTGACTTTCAGAACACCACTGATACCAAAAGAAGCAACTGAGGAGAAGTATAATTTTGTAATTTTTTATCTCTCTCTCTCTCTTGGGTCTGTTAGTATGCGGTTTTACCTTGAATCAGATTACAGGAAGAAGTTTATTAATAAGACAACAGCAAATTACAACACATTTACACATGTTTAGAATAAAATGAAGAATGACTTATTATGGAATATTGATTTATTATTCATTAAATTATTCCTTTTCATATGCTCAATCATATGACTTTTACACTACATACCATGATGCAAATATGCATTTCTAGGTTTGCTAAGATACTGTTAATGCATTTTAAATTGGTCTGACTAAAGTAAGTAACTGCTTTCAAATTCCTTTATATCTCTCATTCAATCAATGTTGTTACTGCTTTAGAGGTTTTGGCATAACCTTGCATACCTTATGGAATATTACTGCACTTATAGCTGTGTAGTATGCTGATATCACTTATAGAAAAAAAACAAAAACAAATAAACAAACTAATATTCAATAATTTCACAAGAGTGAAATTTAAGCTAATTAGTATGCCAAAAGTGTAGTGCCGACTGCTAGATAATTGTTCACTGTCCTTTTCTGCATATCGCGACACCATTTTGTGGTCCGTTCTGCATAATGCGGCGGCTCATTTTAGCTTATCGCGGCCCATTCGTCCCGTTTCGCGTCCGACCCACCAGCCCGCTCGGTTCTTCCGATGGACAGTCCGCCCCTGATCGGCCCCAAAGTGCGTCGGCCCACCGGGAAAATGGCCGGTATGCCAGATTACCAGTCCAGCCCTGATGCAAAGAAAAGCTAGCCTATATTCTCAATCATGTTGAGTCAGAATCTCCCTTATTTGGTTAGCAAATAATTACAATTAATAAACCACTATTACAAGGCACTTAAAACACAGAGCTAGACTGTATGATATTTTGTTCTGCAGATGTAAAACATCTCAAAATCATGTATTATAATATTTACATAAAATTATATATTGCACCTTGAAAGGATTCATAGAAGCTCTTTGATGATAAAGAGCATTGTTCACTTGCACTGAGTGGGACTTACATATACTGTATCTTCTTGTTGCCTACAGGCCATTATTTACTACTACATAACCCCTCCCCCAAACAAAAAGAAAACTGAAGATCGAGAAAGATAAAGAATGGAAAAAGAACCAAAGTATCGCCTTGTGGTGGTGTTCCTTCAGGTCATTCCAACTAAATGTGTGCAAGGTTTAGTTTCAAAACACAACCTTTAAAGACGGACCAATCCTGAGATTGAAATAATACATAAAAGTATCTCCTGCATGGAAGGAAAAGTTTGATTTGCATATGATTGTATAATTAGGTCAGAGGGAAAAGCACAAGGAAGAACCATGTCCCTGAATGTGGTCGCTGCAAAGGAAAGCAAATGTTATTGAGGAAAAATTTAATTGGGTCACTTGATGGAATTAACAGAGTACATTTAAAAAACAAAAGACTGTTGAGAAACAAGCGGTCATTAATTTGTTGTGCTGCCTCTGTTTACTTTGAAGTGTATGTTTAGGATGACAGGATAGAAACCCTATGTTAGGCAGAAGGACAGCCGCAGTTACCATTTGCTTTCATTGTATGGGAAAAAGATGCAATGACAGTCAAAGGTGTCTGAGACTGTCCGTCTCTAAAACACTGTGCCTAACATCTCCATTTGTGTTCCATGGAATTAAGAAACTATTTCGGGGTGAGTAAATAATTCAAGTAGGTAAAGCTGCAGGCCGAAGACCTCCAAATCGGGGGCGGGATCTCCAAAAGAGGGCTTATCCAATAGGGGGTTGCGACTACTCCAAAAGGGGCCGCCACCTTTGCTCGGGAAAGGGTTAAGTAGTGGCTCCCGCTGTTATAATAAATCAAATAAGTCCGCCTAAGAAATAGATTCCCCAGGAGGTGATTGTTTGTTATCATGACGGCTCTGAAATTGTGAAAATTACTATAGATATGATACTAACTTGACTGGCTTCACATAATTATTGAACATATAAAAAACAAAAACAATCATGCAGTAAAGACATGTTTTAGAAAGTTGTTTTTAGCTAAATGTTCTTTAATGTACTCAAACCATCTGAACTATTTTGTAATATTCTGGTTCAATTATTATGTGGAACATAGCTTGCCAAATGTAATAAGCTAACTGAAAAGCAAGATATGTTTAATTTCACAATCTATAGCTGTGGTAATTTACTATTATGTGTAACTTATGATTTAAAAGTCAGTAAATGTCGTAATTACAAAGCTGACATACATCATACAAGGATTTTGTAGGGTTTCTACTCAGGCAGTACTCATTAAAAGTGTTATGAGCCAATGGAATCGCTATGACGTCAGATGCTGTCACCTTAGGTGTGTTCAATTTGAACTGATTCTCGATTTGCCGGTTGCAGTCCGGGGAGAATTGAAAATAGAGCTGTCAAGCCAGACCCTTGCGCTTCTCGTCATCTGCTGAACCCACCAGTCACGAAAGATCGTGCGATGATTTGCTTTCTTTATTGCAGACGAAGTGGAATTACGATAGACAGTTGTTGGAATTTTACATAAAACAACCAGAAACAATGTTCACCTGAAAAGGTTATGTGCTGCTTAATACAGCGACTGCTGTTTGGAGAAAAAGTCTAATAAACGCCTGTAGGCCTATTATTTTTAATAACAATAAAGGAGTCAGTATTTTTTGTTTTATTAATTTTGTATTAATAAACATAATATTACTATTAAAAACATAATATAGCATGAACATGATGTAGATTATAAAAACACGGAGTTGTGAGAGTTTTCGCCGAACTGGAGGTGTCAGAATAAACACCACGTTAACATTGAATACTAGTCTTTTTTTTCCCCCCCAAAGCAGATGTAGAAAGAGTTGGAAATGAAGTAGGCCTATGCAGTTGCGAACGCAGTCCATGAAACACGTATGACTGTTCGAGATGCCAATCGCCTCGCCTTGAAAGTAGACGACTGCATTCAGTGGAGTGAAATCTCACTTCTCGTAGTGGATCAGCCGCTGCGAGATCAAAGGCAGATATCGCGGGATTCACGTTCACGCGCTCTTGCTGATAAAGTGGATATAATTTAAATTCTGTTGCAAATAAATATGATGAAAAAGACATTCAATGTACCTGTTATTTAATTCTTAGTTTTTGTTTAATAAAGACACGTATTTTAGACATAAAAATCGCATTTCCCATACAGAGATCGAACTTCCAGTGTAGATGTAAAGCCCTGAAAAGGGGAATAATTGAATGAAAGATGCACGGACACAAACTTTCCTCAGATCATGTGTGTAATGACTGAATATTCAACAATCATATGCAACGTCAGTACAGTTTACATATACAAAATAATATTACATGCATTATACATACAATTCTAACCATTATCTCTCGTCAGCAATTAAGTTGTTCTTGCAGAAGCATTTCCCGCTTTTCACTACAGAGTAAATACGTCAATCCACACACAATACAAACACAATTGTGCTGATAACATACATACATACATAACTCTTTACACCATTAATAGTACTCAGTATCTTTTATACCCATATACAACACATGCTACAACAAGTACAATATCACTGCATAACTAACGTTACTAAGTGCCGCGCGTTCATCCACGAGGTCGCGGTTAGCGTTATTAAAGGCTCATTTAGCTAGCTTACTCGTCGTCATATAATTAGCGTCGTAACTTCACAATGTTCGACTAACTGTGCTTAAGGACACTCTCCTCGACACATGTACACATTCACATAACACGTGGGTAAACAATATTACCTATTATACAATATTCATACCTGAAAAGGGGAATAATTGAATGAAAGATGCACGGACACAAACTTTCCTCAGATCATGTGTGTAATGACTGAAGGGAGGAAGCGAGGTGCACCGTAACATAGTTCAAACGCTCCCCCTGCTGGAGCCTCTAGTAACTACAACACCTTTTTTACACTTACTGCTTATGCTGTTAGAATGACATTTTGCACATGAGAAATAAGAAATAATAAAAGTACTGTAACTGCTGTAACTAACAATAACAATTTTAACCCTAACATATTATATATATCATTACCCTATGAGAATGGCAAACATACCTGAATATGAACCCGTTAACTGTTACTCTACTGCTTACTCAAACGCTTGCAATGACTTACTGGTAAAACGCATTATTCCCATCTGTCACATACTTCCCCTCAAAATTAGATATTGTCCTCAACATCATTACCTGTAACCATAAATTCAAACATGTTCAAAGAACACTTTTTACAGTCTGGAACTCTTTTGATACATTCTGTCTGTCTCAAAATAACACACATATGCCCAATTTTGGCTGTTTGGTTACAGTCTGGAACTCTTTTGATACATTCAGTTTTCAATCCACATAACACATACTGTATACGTCCAATATCTGAAGAAATGTTGAACGCTTTACAGTCCATCGCCTGAATACTCCACAGTTAACTTGTGCAACAAAGTCCTCAACTGTGCAATGTTTGTGACATTAGCAGCACTCTGCTTTCTCATGAGTCAACGAGTGCAAGGCAGTTTAAGCTGTTCAAAGCAGGAATAGTTTTTATAGTTTACATCCCACACAAATAAAGGTGCTGGTTGTAGTATGACTGTACCGGTTGTGCCCATAATTGAGTTCTTACATAAGAGGGCAATGCAGCAAGACTGTAGCAGGATGGGGTTCCAATTTTATCATAGCTGAAGGTCTTTGGTGGCCTACGTTGTCTCTGCGGCCGCTGAGGTCTGGTCTCCAACTCTACTTCCTGTGTGTTATCCCCTGATGGCAGTGATGTTTCCTCCCCAGTCTCAAGTGTGATGTTGTCCCGGACATCCTGGTTATCTGTTGAGTTATCATCACTATGTTTTATCAGAGGTTGCTCTGCTGCGTGTTCATTTAGGTCTGGTTGAATCACATCAGCTGCCATGACAGGAATCTCTCTCACTGATTTTGGTGGTTGAGCAAAGGTCTGAGGTGGCACAAAATAGTAATCCTCATCATCATCCTCTTCCTCTGACTCCTCTCTGACTTTATCAGCCACTGCAGTTTTCTTTTTTGGTTTCACAGGTGGGCGTACTTCTGCTTCCAGCGGTAGGTGATCGCAAGGTAAGAGGAGGTTTCGATGCAGAATCCTGGTTTTTCCTTTCCCATGTTCAGGTCTCAGCTCATAAATGGGAACATCCTCTCCCACTTGACGGACTACAGTATGGATGGTGTCTTCCCAGTGATTCCTTAATTTTCCAGTTCCACCACGAGGGGTCATGTTTCGGATTAACACACGGTCTCCTGGACACAACACTGAACTCCTCACCTTAGTATCATACATCCTCTTATTCCGCTGAGCAGATTTGTGTGCATTTTCTCGTGTGATAGCATATGCCTCCTGCATTCCTTGCTTCCACATTTCAACATAGTCACGCTGGCTGCGACTTCCATCTTCTGTGGGCAAACTGAACAACATGTCAATAGGTAATCTTGGAGAGCGGCCGTACAATAGATAAAATGGGGGAAAGCCTGTTACCTCGGTACGTGTGCAGTTATAAGCGAATATGAGCTTATTCAGAGAGTCTTTCCAGCTCATCTTGTCTTTGTCTGTAAGAGTCTTGAGCATCTGTATTAACGTTCGATTAAAGCGTTCTACTTGGCCATTTCCCTGTGGATGGTAAGGGGTTGTCCTTGATCCAGCTACACTGCAGTATTTGCTCAACTGTGAGAAGAGTTGATTCTCGAACTCACCTCCCTGATCGTGGTGAATGCGTGTTGGAAACCCGAATTTCAAAGCATAATCGTTGAATATTTTGTCAGCCACTGTCTTTCCAGATTTTTATGTTGTCGGGTACGCCTGTGCAAAACTTGTAAAGTGATCTACAAGTACTAGTATATACTCGTAGCCGCCTTTGCACTTATCTAGATGGAGGAAATCTACTGACACAAGTTCAAATGGCTGGGTGGTGACAATGTTTGTTAGAGGGGCCCTTGTTTCACGACTAGGTTTTTTTTGTTTCAGGCAAATACAGCTCATTACATATTGCTCTATGTCACGCTGCATGTATGGCCAGAAAAAGCGGTCCCTTATCATACTGTTCTGTCAGTGCCTTGGTGTCCCATCTGATTATGCAGCTCTTTTAGTGCTGTAACTTTGTATTTTCCAGGCAATACCAGTTGTTTCCTGTGGGCTGTCTTTCTCCATAGGACATTTTCGTCTACTTCCAGTTTTTCCCATTCTCGGAGGAGACAACAACTCTGTGCATTGAGTTTTCTCAGTTCCTGATGCACTGGCCTCACTCCAGACAACTTGTACTGTAAAACTTGTCCAATATGTGAGTCGTCTCTCTGATCCTGTTGTATCTGTGCTGGTGTTATTGAGACAACTGATGCATATTGAGCCTCGAGCAGACTCTTAGCAGAGATGGCCATTGACCATGAGGCATTTGACTCTAGCTGTGATTCTACTGCCTGAGCAGTTGTTCCCACTGCATCATAAGACATTTCTTCTGTGCACTCATTCATCAGTTTTTCAACATCAACTGGCATCCTAGACAAACTATCGGCATCAATGTTCTCTTTGCCGGGGCGGTATTTGATGGTAAAATTGAAGTCTGCTAGTTCTGCTACCCATCTGCTTCCTGTAGCGTTCAACTTAGCAGTGGACAACACATAAGTTAAAGGGTTGTTGTCACTGTAAACTGTAAAAAAGGGGGCGTAGTACAAATAGTCACGGAATCTCTCTGTAATCGCCCACTTAAGAGCGAGAAATTCCAGTTTGCCTCAATGGAGATGATAGTTTCTTTCTGATACTGACAGTGTCCGGGAACCGTATGCTATAACACGCAGTTTTCCATCTTGTTTCTGATAGAGCACGGCTCCAAGTCCCTTATTAGATGCGTCTGTGTGCAGTACAAATGGCTGAGAAAAATCAGGGAATGCCAGGACAGGTGGTTGGACCAGGCAATCTATCAGTCACTCAAGGATTATTTGGTGTGAGCCTGTCCATTCAATTGGTGTGTGGGATGGCACCACTTTTGCATTTCCTTTTTTCTGCAACTTCCTTCCCTCAGGTTGTGACCTTTCCATGTGAGCAGATCCCTTTGTTAACTCATACAGGGGGCTAGCAATGCTAGAAAAGTCTTTTATGTACTGGCGATAATAGCTCAACAGTCCCATAATCTGTCTTAACTTGCCAATTGTTCTGGGTTTTTTGTCTTTTAAAACTCTGATGGCAACAGTGTCAGCAGGATCAATTTTGTTCCCTTCTGCTGATACTATTCTCCCCAGGTAGCGCATTTCAGCTTTAAATAACTCGCATTTGCTTGGTTTTAACTTGATGCCACACTGTCTCAGTCTTTACAATACCTTTCTTACATCACTGACATGGCTTTCAAATGTTTTGCTGAACACTAAAGTATCATCCAAATATGGGACACATATTCTGTCTCGGATGCCTTCCAGGCAGTCCTCCATGCAGCGTTGGAAAGCGGCTGGAGCATTTATGAGCCCAAATGGGATCCTGGTCCATTCGTACAGGCCCCAGGGTGTCACAAAAGCTGTCATGTGCCTACTGTCTTTTGCCATAAACCCCTGATGATAAGCCTTTCCCTGGTCTAACAGTGAGAACATGGTGTTTCCTCCAAGGCCATCCATGATATCCTGGACTCTGGGTATTGGCTGTCTGTCAGGGTAGGTCTTCCGATTTAACTCCCTGTAGTCTATGCACAGTCGTAAAGAGCCACATTTCTTTCTTACGCAAACAATGGGTGAAGCGTAGGATGAGTAGGATTTCTCAATCCACCCTTGTGTAATCAAATCTGTTAAATAGTCCTTCATTTCCTCGTACAAGGGCTTAGGGACTGACATGTAGGTTCGTGCTACAGGCTCAGGATCTTTCAATGAGATTTTCAAATGGAGCTTCTCAATACAGCCTATGTCACTATCTGATCTGGCGAAAGAGTTTGACTCCTCCCTCAGCATCTCACGAACAACCTTCCTCTGACTTTCGTCCAGATGGCTGAGATTGATAGGGGGATCCCAGAGCCCTGTACTTGTCTCCTGATCTTCGGTGTGCTGGGCCTGAATGTTGTTTACATCAACAGGTGAGCGTGTTTCCTCAATAGCATTGAGTGGATATACAGATGTGACTGACTGTGCTGTACCGATAACTACTCTTCCTGTTAATATGATGTCATGGTCAGTGGCATTCTGTACACTCAGGATAATGTTTGGTTGTGCCCCTTTCCTCACCTGGACAAGTGTGTCACAAAATTCAAGTCCCTCTGGCCACTGGGGATTGTCATCAGGCTCAAATACTAATGTTGTGTCTTCATTAAAGGGTTTCACATTTATCCTACACTTTACTTGGACAGCACTATGACTGGGTATACTTATTCTCTGGCTGGCTGTTCTCACTAGGCACTCACTTGTTCGCTCAACACTCACTGCTTTAATGAATGCCTTAACTGTCTTTTTCTTTAGGTCAGGAAAAGCCATTTTCACAGTTTTTATCAATTTCTCTTCCTCTGTGTCATTTGTCTGGTTTTTCTGGCTGTTAATGACTATACGTTCAATGACATTGAAGCCAATAATGGGGCGGGGCTGTTGGCTGCCTTTCATAACAAGTATGGGGACATGAAACTCCTCAGCGCCTGCTGCTAGCTTAAAAGTCACTTCTACCCATCCCACATAAGGCATCTCTGTACCATTAGCGGCCTCAATCTGCAAGGGATCATCTGGATCAACTACTTCTGCTATGTCTCTCAGTCTGATGTCAGGGAAATTGTCAGTTTTCCATACCTCATCAATTGCAGACACCTGTGAACCAGTATCCCACAGCACTTGAGTGCTCTTCCCTTGTAGGTAGCAGTTGAGGAGACATTTCTTTCCCACCAGTTCAGTCAATGTCGAATGTTCCTTCGTCAGAATGTTTCTCTTTTTTTCAGTCGTCATCTTGCATGAATGTGTTTGGTGCATTTTTGGTTCAGGGTGTGTGAATGGTTTACAGTTTTCTTTATGTCCTGGCCAGTGATTACCCTGACATTCTCTGGAACAATAAAATGCTGTTTTACACACTGAGCATTGTTGAAACTTCTGATATTTCTCTTTTTCTCCACAGTTAGTGCATTTTTGGGACACTCTGACAGATCTGGTCACTCCCTGTCCCTTGGGGGCAACCACTCCTCGTTTAAAGGGGTCTCTCTAATAGCACTGGGCGGTCCTCTGTATCCTCTGCAACCCGCGCGAAAATGTTCGCTACTCCCACACCTGTAGCAATGTTCGCAGTATACCTCCCCTCTCCGCTGGCACATAAAACATCTTGGTTTGGGGCGTTGCATTGGGTATCTTTGTGGTGCAAACCTCTGCTGAAACTGGGATGTTGCTGTCTTTAGTCTTGAACCACCAGCAGTTTGGTACTCCTGCACTACTCCACTTGGCTGATGAAAAGCTGTGGCATTCTCTTTGTTCCAGGTCGTGAACTGTGGCCGAACATAAGCTGGGTGGTTGGCTGCACTGTAATCTATCTCTTTACTAGCAGGAGGATACAGGTTTGGTACGGCTTCTGTCTTATGAATGGATTCTCGGATTTGTGATATCTCTGCCTTTAGGTCTTTCAACAGTACTATGTCGGCTTTGATTTCCTTTAGGTCTGAAAGAACATCTGGAGGGAGGGTGGCAATGTTTTGTCGAGCTGCACATTTTTTGTCGCCACTTGCATCACTAGACCGGACAGCGTGGATGCCAGTGTGTTGCTGTGGAGCAGTCAGTCTCTTTTTATCCTGCCTCTCTTTCTCATTAGCGCATGCCAGATTTAGCCTCTCTAAGAGTAACTCATCAGAAGTAGTCAGCTGCAACAGGTAAGGCTGGAGGTCAGTTTTGATGCTGTCATTTTGTAGGCCTGTGAGTACTGTGTGCATGAACATGCTCTGTACTAGTGTGGGGTCATATTTGAGGCTAGACTCAGCTTCCTGTGATGCAAACAATATTTTCTGTCTTAAATCCATAGCTCTGATTAAAAAATTCTGTGGAGTCTCTCTATTGCTCTGAACTTCTGTGGTTAGTTGTTTATATAGCTCAGTTACACTCATCTCTTGGTAGTGTGAGCGGAGGATCCTTCTAAGGGTTGGCAGAGACAGATCATTTTTCCCTTCAAGATAGCTCCGCAGCTGCAGGCCGGGTACAATGGCTCTGATGACGGCATCTACTATTTCTGATTCAAGGTAACCTTTACTGAGACCATTCTCGATTTGACGAGCCAAGCTGGAGAAGGTAAGTCTGTCTTTTTGTCCAGGTTCAGCCAATCTGACCAGAGATTTTATAATCTTTTCAGCCACGGCGGGCTGTTCGCATGAGCATGGGCTGCGTGAACTGGGGTAGTTTCATTATTTACTGTACTCTTTGTGCTTCTATTAGCTCGTTCCTGCATTTCGGTTTCCTTCTGTTGTACCATTAGTTTTAGTTGCTCTAGCTCTTTCTTTAATTTCTCCTGCTCCTCATTATCTTTTGCTTTTTCTGATGTGTCATTTTTGCTAGCCTCTTGCAGGGTTTTTATCATGTCCATGAGACTTAACAGATCTGACATGCCTTCATCTTCGAGGTCACTTAGTTCATCATTTTCAATGTACTGGATAATATGGGAAACAAGAGCATTACGAGTTTTTCCAATAATTTTTTCTCGGTTTGTTCCTGATATTTCAAGAAAGTCACTTATCTGCATTAACTCATCTGTAGTGAGTTAAAAAAGAGCTCCTTTAACCTCAAAACGCAAATTCTCAACCTCTGGATCCATCTTGGCAGGTGAGCTACAAGCAGGGTTGTGGTGTGATGTATTGCCTGTTACCATGATTTTTGCTGCTCCCTAGTGGACACTGCACCTCAGGATACACGCTTTCCTTGGCTAGACTTTCACTCCAACCGTGACTGTACTCTCTGCCACCTGGGTTACTTTTATGGGATGATCGATGTGTGGTTTCTTCCTCTGTCTTGGAACACCAACCTCACTTCTCTCATCCCAGCGGTGCCTCCAAATGTAAAGCCCTGAAAAGGGGAATAATTGAATGAAAGATGCACGGACACAAACTTTCCTCAGATCATGTGTGTAATGACTGAATATTCAACAATCATATGCAACGTCAGTACAGTTTACATATACAAAATATTATTACATGCATTATACATACAATTCTAACCATTATCTCTCGTCAGCAATTAAGTTGTTCCTGCAGAAGCATTTCCCGCTTTTCACTACAGAGTATATACGTCAATCCACACACAATACAAACACAATTGTGCTGATAACATACATACATAACTCTTTACACCATTAATAGTACTCAGTATCTTTTATACCCATATACAACACATGCTACAACAAGTACAATATCACTGCATAACTAACGTTACTAAGTGCCGCGCGTTCATCCACGAGGTCGCGGTTAGCGTTATTAAAGGCTCATTTAGCTAGCTTACTCGTCGTCATATAATTAGCGTCGTAACTTCACAATGTTCGACTAACTGTGCTTAAGGACACTCTCCTCGACACATGTACACATTCACATAACACGTGGGTAAACAATATTACCTATTATACAATATTCATACCTGAAAAGGGGAATAATTGAATGAAAGATGCACGGACACAAACTTTCCTCAGATCATGTGTGTAATGACTGAAGGGAGGAAGCGAGGTGCACCGTAACATAGTTCAAACGCTCCCCTTGCTGGAGCCTCTAGTAACTACACTTTTTTTTACACTTACTGCTTATGCTGTTAGAATGACATTTTGCACATGAGAAATAAGAAATAATAAAAGTACTGTAACTGCTGTAACTAACAATAACAATTTTAACCCTAACATATTATATATATCATTACCCTATGAGAATGGCAAACATACCTGAATATGAACCCGTTAACTGTTACTCTACTGCTTACTCAAATGCTTGCAATGACTTACTGGTAAAACGCATTATTCCCATCTGTCACATAGAGAATATTCTCATATAATTTGTAGATATAAAACATGATATTAGAGATAAAAAAAAATTTTTTTAGAGAACGAAACTTTTTTTTTTTACAGTCTATGGAACGAAACATCACGTTGTTTACTCCAACGAGCATTAAACCATGTCCTCAGCAAGTCGTATCCGTAGTTCGCACAGCTCAGAAAAAGCAGCGCCTAACTGTTACAACTGCGCGCGACATATTACATTCGTCACCTTGACGTCACAGTAACAGCAAGTTGGACAGATTTCTAACTGGTATGTAACTGCCGGTGATCCGTTCTGCACAGAACTTGCTCATCTCAAACATGCATTGCTTCAAGTTGATGTCGAACACACCTACAGGTGAAACTCGAAAAATTAGAATATCGTGCAAAAGTTCATTAATTTCAGTAATTCAACTTAAAAGGTGAAACTAATATATTATATAGACTCATTACAAGCAAAGTAAGATATTTCAAGCCTTTATTTGATATAATTTTGATGATTATGGCTTACAGCTTTTGAAAACCCCAAATTCAGAATCTCAGAAAATTAGAATATTACATGAATAAAAAAAAGGATTTTAAATACAGAAATGTCGGCCCTCTGAAAAGTATAATCATGCATATGTACTCAGTACTTGGTTTGGGCCCCTTTTGCATTAATTACTGCCTCAATGCGGCATGGCATGGATGCTATCAGCCTGTGGCACTGCTGAGGTGTTATGGAAGACCAAGATGCTTCAGTAGCGGCCTTCAGCTCTTCTGCATTGTTTGGTCTCATGTCTCTCATCTTTCTCTTGGCAATGCCCCATAGATTCTCTATGGGGTTCAGGTCAGGCGAGTTTGCTGGCCAATCAAGCACAGTAATACCATGGTCATTGAACCAGGTTTTGGTACTTTTGGCAGTGTGGGCAGGTGCCAAGTCCTGCTGGAAAATGAAGTCAGCATCTCCATAAAGCTTGTCTGCTGAAGGAAGCATGAAGTGCTCTAAAATGTCCCGGTAGACGGCTGCGTTGACTCTGGACTTAATAAAACACAGTGGACCAACACCAGCCGATGACATGGCTCCCCAAACCAACACAGACTGTGGAAACTTCACACTGGACTTCAAGCGTCTTGGATTGAGTGCCTCTCCATTCTTCCTCCAGACTCTGGGACCTTGGTTTCCAAATGAGATGCAAAATTTGCTCTCATCAGAAAAGAGGACTTTGGACCACTGAGCAACAGACCAGTTCTTTTTTCTTTAGCCCAGGTAAGACGTTTGACATTTGAAGCCCATGTCCAGGACCCGTCTGTGTGTGGTGGCTCTTGATGCAGTAACTCCAGCCTCAGTCCACTCCTTGTGAAGCTCCCCACACATTTGAATGGCCTTTTCCTGACAATCCTCTCCAGGCTACGGTCATCCCTGCTGCTTGTGCACCTTTTTCTTCCACACTTTTCCCTTCCACTTAACTTTCTATTAATGTGCTTTGATACAGCACTTTGAGAACATCCAACTTCTTTTGCAATTACCTTTTGAGGCTTTCCCTCCTTGTGGAGGGTGTCAATGATGGTTTTCTGCACAACTGTCAGGTCAGCAGTCTTCCCCATGATTGTGAATTCAACTGAACCAGACTGAGAGACCATTCAAAGGCTCAGGAACCCTTTGCAGGTGTTTAGCTGATTAGAGTGTGACACTTTGAGCCTACAATACTGAACCTTTTCACAATATTCTAATTTTCTGAGATTCTGAATTTGGGGTTTTCATAAGCTGTAAGCCATAATCATCAAAATTATATCAAATAAAGGCTTGAAATATCTTACTTTGCTTGTAATGAGTCTATATAATATATTAGTTTCACCTTTTAAGTTGAATTACTGAAATTAATGACCTTTTGCACGATATTCTAATTTTTCGAGTTTCACCTGTATTTTCACGGGTGGACTCATTTGATCACGACACCGCCCCTTTTTGGAGCACTGCCTCCATAATTTTCATTTTTGGGTGAACATAACTTTAATTGTTTCTCTGCAATGTTTAGGCGATTTGCATATGATTTAAACGATATAGATTATACATGAGACTAAACTTATCTCTATAAACTTGTGTTTGCATGAAAGAAAAACATCTGCTTTAAAGGGTTAAAGTACATCTCTCTTTGGCTACTAGTGAGCCTGCGCCAAGAGTTTGACAATATGGGGAAGTTAACAGTACTCTCGCTTTTTGTTGTAGCTCTTTCAGCTTTGATCGGAGAAAGGCTCATTGCAATAAGGTTGGTCAATTTGTCAAATCGTACGATATATAACGTAGGCTTAAGACATATTTGTTTATAAAAATACTAAGCTTGGCAACAATTGCAATGAGGTTTTTCAGACTAACGGGCGTTATTAGACCAAGCTGGAAACTGCAACTCGTTTCCATTTGAATGAGCTGTTTGGTCGTGGCTGTGTGGCGCATGCAAACTTTTACCCATTATGCAAATTGTTGATATTTTATTGCACATGATAATGATCATATCAGTATCTTTTAGTATTCATTTTTATTTTATCCACAGGCATGTAGCGCTTTCTTCCAGAGAATTAACCCAGAACCACCTTCCAAACTGTTACATAATAAAGGGAATAGGCAAGTTAAACACTCACTACATTGACCGAGTTTAATTTGCTGGACTGAATTTGTCTGCCTGGAGCAAGTGCTATACGTTACCTATCCGAATTAAAAATGTGTAAATGCATTTCTGATTTCATTTCCGTGTTTTAACAGAGTTTGGGGCTGAAGATATTTCCATACTTGAGGGTGGATTGGCCTTTCTGAGCACTGTATGTCAAAACAACAATAACATAACTAAGCATTTTGGTAACTTAATAAAATATATTCAAACCCATCTGCACAGAGCTTTGCCAATCCTGATGTCTTAATAAAACCTTTCATTGAATCTTGTGTTAGTACAACACAAGATAAATCATTGTTCCCCCCCCCATGTAAATTCAACCATTCAATGTAACCATGTTTTAAATGTTCAAATGAATTAAACACAGGGCTTGAAGTATCCAGGCTTACCATCCTATTCGGAGGACCCTGGAAAGCTTTATACCCTGAATCTGGTGGATTCTCCAATGAATATTGAAGCATTGAGCATTAAAGGGGAATTTGACAAAGACTCCTTTAATCCACATGGAATCAGCTTGTACACCGACGATAAAGGTTTGGTGAATTTTATGCAATAATTGTAAACGTGAACAAGAACAGTATTTTGTTGCTGTGTTATTTTATGTGAGCAATAAAATTTGTTATAATTTGTTGTTATTTGCTGCAGATGGTGCCATATACCTATTTGTTGTTAATCATCCTCGAGGCAAAAGTCATGTGGAGATTTTCAGATTTGTTGAGAAAGAAAACTCTCTTCAATACATCAAGACCATTAGGCATGAACTCCTGCACAAGTATGTTCACTCAGGAAGTGTGGTAATGTATCCCGAACATAATCAGAGAATACATTTCAGTTTATTTATTTGTGTCATGCTTTAGTGTGAATGATATTGTAGCTGTGGGTGCCGAAAGCTTTTATGCCGCCAATGATCATTACTTCACTAATGGGATTCTCAAGTTTCTGGAGCCATTGCTCTCTTTGGCCTGGTGTGATGTCATCTACTACAGTCCTGACACAGTGCAAGTTGTAGCAGAGGGATTCATGTCTGCCAACGGCATAAATATCTCCCCCAACAAAAGGCAAGTTTTGGAATAAAAATCAAGGTAAAACACGAATAGACTGTAGAGTGTAATATTACGTTTTTCTTTGGAAAATAGTCATTCATTTAATTCATTTTCCTGTTTCAGACATTTGTATGTGTCAGATATTCTGAAGCACAAAATTGTTGTCATGAAAATACAGAACAACACAATATTGTCTCATGTTAAGGTAAACACAAAATTACATGCATTTTACACCCCTCACTTCCACACACACACACACACACACACACACAGATATATATATATATATATTATTATACAGTTGATGTCAGAAGTTTACATGCACCTTAACCAAATATATTTAAACTCAGTTTTTCACAATTCCTGACATTTAATCGCAGAAAACATTTCCTGTCTTAGGTCAGTTAGGATCACTACTTTATTGTAAGAATGTGAAATGTCAGAATACTAGCAGAGATAATTATTTATTTCAGTTTTTGTTTCTTTCATCACATTCCCAGTGGGTCAGAAGTTTAAATACACTTTTTTTTAGTATTTGGTAGAATTGGCTTTAAATTTATTAACTTGGGTCAAAGTTTTGGGTAGCCTTCCACAAGCTATTCACAATAAGTTACTGTAAATTTGGCCCATTCCTCCAGATAGAACTGGTGTAACTGAGTCAGGTTTGTAGGCCTCCTTGCTCGCACACATTTTTCAGTTCTGCCCACAAATTTACTATCGGATTGAGGTCAGGGCTTTGTGATGGTTACTCCAATACCTTGACTTTGTTGTCCATAAGCCATTCTGACACTTCTTTGAAGGTATGATTGGGTTCATTGTCCCTTTGGAAGACCCATTTGCGACTGAGCTTCCTGGCTGATGTCTTGAGATGTCGCTTCAATATAGCCACATAATGTTCCTTCCTTGTGATGATGCAAAAAGTTAGATCTTTGTCTCCATGTGCACTTGCAAACTGTAGTCTGGCTTTTTTATAACAGTAGCTTCTTCCTTGCTGAGCAATCTTTCAGGTTATGTCGATATAGGATGCATTTACTGTGGATATAGATATTTGCTTCCTGTTTCCTCCAGCATTCTCACAAGGTCTTTTGCTGTTGTACATGATATATATATATATATATAAGGCGTACTGAATTGGAGGTGTACTTGTGGATGTATTTTAAGGCCTACCTTCAAACTCAGTGCCTCTTTGCTTGACATAATTGGAAAATCATAAGAAATCAGCCAAGACTTCAGAATTATTTTTTTGGACTGGTTCATCTTTGGGAGTAAGTTCCAAACGCCTGAAGGTTCCATGTTCATCTGTACAAACAATATTACGCAACTTTAAACACCATGGGACCACACAGCCATCATACCATTCAGGAAGTAGAGGCATTCTGTCTCCTAGAGATGAATGTTGTTTTGTGCAAAAAGTGCAAATCTATCATAGAACAACAACAAAGGATCTTGTGAAGATGATAGAGGAAATGGGAAGCAAATATCTATATCAACAGTAAAACGAGTCCTATATTGACATAACCTGAAAGGCTGCTTGGCAAGGAAGAAATAACTGCTCCAAAACCACCAAAAAATAAAAGCTAGACTACTGTTTGCTAGTGCACATGGGGACAAATAACTTACTTTTTGGAGAAATGTCCTCTGGTCTAATGAAACAAAAATGTAACTGTTTGGCCATAATGACCATCGTTATGTTTTGGAGGAAAAAAGGGTGAGGCTTGCAAGCCGAAGAATACCATCCCAACCGTGACGCATGGGGGAGGTAGCATCATGTTGTAGGGGTGCTTTGCTGTAGGAGGGACTGGTGCACTTCACAAAATAGATGGCATCATGAGGAAGGGAAAATGATGTGGATATATTGAAGCAACATCTCAATACATCAGCTAGGAAGTTAAAGCTCAGTCGCAAATGGGTCTCCCAAATTGGCAATGACCCAGGGTGTGCTGATTGACTCCAGCCAGGTCTCCAAAGCAACCAAAATTGGCCCGTTGCTAGGGAGGGTAGAGTCACATGGGGTAACCTCCTTGTAAAGGGGGTAAAAGGGAAAGGAGGTGGCGAGAACCGGCTTGACAATATAAAGTTTAATGATAAACTTAAACAAAAACACATAAACATATACAGGGCAGCTGCTTGAAGTTCTCTCTCGAACTGCTGGTCGACTTTATCCCTCGCTCGCCTCGTGAGGCTGATTGGTGTCTGGGCGTGTGTCATTCTGGCCTGGCCCCGCCCTCCTCTGCACTACATTCCTCGTGGTCATGATTAAGTGGTTCTTGCTCTCAATAGGGCACGTGGTAAGTTGTGTATCGATTGCGGAGAGTAGCACGAGCCTCCACATACTTTTAGTCTCCGCGGTATCATGCACAGCAAGCCACGTGATTAGATGAACTGATTGACTCTCAGAAGCGGAGGCAACTGAGACTGGTCTTCTGCCACCAGTATTGAGGTGAGTAACCACGCCGCAGCAAGGACCTAGTAAGTAGTAGGTATTGGGCATTCCAAGTTGGAGAGAAAAATTGATTAAAAAAAGGATTAGGTGTTGGAGTGATGGCTGCTGGAAATGGGGCCTGTGTAGATTTGATCAAAAATTACTTTCTTCAAATTGTGATGGTGCTGTTTTTGACTTACTATACTTGTGATCAGTTGAATGCCACAGTTGAGTACAGGTTTCCTTCTGAAACAGCAAAATCTGTACACATTTATTTATTTATATGTATATAATTTATATATATAAAAAAAAGTGCTGTATGTTAAAGGAATGACTAACATTGCATTGCTACATGCATTATAGATATTGATTTTAAGGAGACCACTTTGCTGATCGTTGTTGATATTACTGCTATGTTTTACCTAGGAAGTTGAAGTGGGGTCACTTTGTGACAACATTGAGGTGGACCGTGAATCTGGTGATCTATGGCTGGGCTGCCACCCAAATGGTCACAAATTCATGCGTTGTGATCCAAATGATCCACCTGGCTCTGAGGTAAGTGTTTGCATTTTGTAGTATTTATAAAAATATCTTAAAATATAACTATTCACGTGTGTTTATTTGCCAATAATTTGACACTCGTACTTGTTTCAGTAATGTTTTATAATATTGTTAGAGCCACGGTTTAGCATTTAATGCCCATGCTCTTGGGAAATGAGGGTTCAGCCCATGCCATGATCCCGTCCCTCTCTCACCCTCTCCCCATGACTGCTGTCTTCTCTCAACTGTCTCTAAATTAAAAAGTGGTAAGGCCCCAAAATAAAAAAATATACATCTATAATATATCCATGTTATCCTTTTAGGTTATCAAGATTCAAGACATCCTCTCTGAAAAGCCACAGGTGGTTCAGGTATATGCAGATGATGGTAGTGTGATCATTGGTTCTTCAGTGGCAGCCCCATATGGAGGAAAACTATTAATTGGAACGGTTTATCAGAAAGCTCTTATCTGTGATCTTAGGGAAGACTAAAAGTTAATTATGAATGCACTGTTGATGTTAACACCCTACACCATCAACCCAGATTCTTCACATTTTTTTAAATACAGAGTAACTCAAGACTGGACTATAAATTATATCGTAAATACTGTGAACTGCATCATATATTTTGAGGCTCCTTAGGCCACCTTATGCTTAAGGCTTAGTAAAGTCAACAACATTTTCTTTCCAAGAGCTGAAATATTCTGAGTTTAAAACACCAGCAACTAAAGCTTAATGTAATGTTGCACTGTGCTGTGCAATTTAAGATAAAAGGCAGAGTAAAGTTCATCAGGTTAACCCCTTGGGGCTCTCTCTCTCTCTCTGTCTGTGTTTTAATGTAGAATTCAAATGGAGTCTTATATGGAGTAATTTATTATCTTTAAAATTAATATAATGAATTAGTTATATTTTATATAATACATTAAAGTCCCCTTATAGTGCTTTAACAAATGCAATTTGATTTGGTGTTTTGACGCATTTCATACTGAAACAGGAAGTGGTGGCGGGACATGTTGAATTACTCCTCCCATTTTTCAAAAAAGCCAGTAGGCTTTAGTTTATAGCCACGCACTAGTGTCACATGCGCTGCACGCTACAGAATGAACAAGAGTTGCCACTCGGTCCTGTCATTTGCTTCACATACACGCACATGCGCACACACTCATACAAATGCAACACACACTGCTGGTGCTTAATTTTCATGCATTGTGTTTAAAGAATTAATGGCTGTTAACAAGTAAATTAACTCTGTTGCAGCTTTGAAATTTCAGCTCGAGAGTTGCGACAGGATTATTCCAGCATTAATGGGAAGCTTGATATAATTTCCCATCAAAAACAGGAACAACTCAAATGTCTTTCAAAATGCTTAAATGAAAGCTCTTCAACTGGATGCGTGAAATTAAAGACCGAAAAATAATTACTCCATAAACATTTAATGGTAAAAAAAGTAGCAATAAAACTCAGAACAAGTCTATTATATTAAATGGATGTTTTATTATAATATGTTAGGAATATCACAAATACACAAGTGTTTTATCAGCATGTTGTGATTCAGCCATAGCAGTCTTGTACCACAGGTAATCAGATTTTTTTGTTGTTTTTTTTTTATTAACATTTTAATACTGTCAAGTTAGCTCTGTTGTTGTGCAGCATTTTAATTTTCCAAAAATTTAAAAAATTACCCATTTAATCATAAATTTTAATAAAAACATTTATCATGGAATCCAGAAAATTTCAAACGGAAAACGCATAATTTGTATCTGTGACACTTTTATGCAGTTAATTTCTGTCATTCAAGTAATTTTCTGTGTAATTTCATCAAAAATGTAAGGCTTTTGTTGATAACAGTATCGAAAATGTTGGTATTGGAGCAACCCTACCACACACACATACCCCTTTCCACCATGCTGCTCAGAACCTCTTACCAGGGAATCTTGAGAAGCGATCTCAATACCGGCCAGCTTTTTTCAAAGAAATGAACAATGATCTAGCCAACAACATTAATCCGTAACAGCCCACAAATGCACACAGCACATCTATCTTTGCTTACGATGAAGCTGGTTTGCAAGTCCAATGCAGATGAATAAGAAACAAGTGAGTAAAAGATAATAATACATCCTTGATTTGAATCACAATAGCATAAAGAGTCAAGAACACTTACTCAAGCTGTACAAAAATGCCCTATGCCCTATTCCCTTCAAAGACAAATGCTCTCCGTTGTGAGAGCTTTAGATGGCTGAAAGATGATAAAGGTCAGTCAGAACACACTTTTTTAGTGATTCTTATGGAAATTCTGTTTGGAATGAGCCTACAGCATTGATTGTGCTCCTTATGAAGTGCCCTGTGAAGGCATGATCAGCACCAGTTAGAACACAGCCAGATGTGCTGAACGGTTGTAGGGGGAGGGTGCGTTCTTGTTCTAAAAATTATTTGATTGTATGTGACGTCAACAATTATTTGACTGTATGTGACGTCATGGATTTTTCTGAGTATTTTTAGCCGGAAGAGAAAGACTGTAGGTTTTAAATGCTTATATTTTCTGAAAACAAATTGGCAATGATTAGAAGTACACTATCGTAGATATGGAGATATAAAATATATGGACTAAAAGCATCAACTTTAATTTTGATTTCACAGGGTTTTTAATGCTCTGAGTTATATGGCTTTGTTGCTGTGGAATGTATCCATCCATGACTGACTAGCACATGCACTTTTGTAACATTCCTGTAACTGATTATATTGATTTTGTTATGTGTTATATTGATTGTTTCTTATCTGTGTTTGCTGCTGAAAACAGCTTCCAAGTCTAAATGTGATCAAACAAATCAGTCCGTAACATTTTATGTAGATATGTACTTCTACACTTTTTTTACAAGAAGGAAATGGAAAACTTAAGCATCACGTCATAGTCACAATCTAGAGGAAAGTTTAGGATCTGAACATTGTGCTGTCCGTACAAGAGAAAACTGAGCACCCCTTACACAGCTGGTTATCAGCATTAGTAAGGACTTTATTCCAGTCTCAAGTCTGTTGTTGGGTAAAGTCGTAAACAAAGTTGTAAGTGCTGGGTTCTTTGGGGATAGGAGGAGGGACCTCAGGAATTTGAATGTTTTCCAGGTCCAAGAGGCGAAGTTTTATCTCCATGGTAACCAGAGTGTCCATATCTGTTTTTGTGAGCTCACTTGTCATCTCTTTTCCCAAAAGGGCATTCAAGCCATCAGTCCAAATGCAGAACTAAAAAAAACAAAAGTCTAAGGGAATTAGAATTCAGGTAGGAACAGTATTTACGAGAGAGAAAACTGATATCACAGTACCAAAAAAATATTCTTAATGGCTCTGATAGGAACTTTTCACATGATAAGGTGGTGTTGGTATCTTTCTAAAAGACCAGAATACATTTTATATCAATTAACCTGTCTTGTATATGATGTGAAACTACTCACCGCCCTTTTGTCTGGAGCAATGAAATTGAGATATTCATCAGAGTTATGGAGAATGGAAAAAGCCAGCTCCAGCAGCTCCTGAAAAAGAAAAAGAGTAATCTACAGGTCCAGAGGTTAAGTCATGTAGAGACCTCTTTTCCATTTCCAACATTCCCATTTGCACTTTGCTACAGGTTCCGATGCACACCAGATGGATTCTGTCTTCCAAAGTCACTTTGACTGGAGTGTTTTCTAAAAGGTCAAATTAGAAGATCTGATAATGATTTTGGATTTCAAGTACTGAAATATTACATTTCTGATTTGACATTGATTTCAACTATTGGGTTTTGAGGGATATCAAAACTTGATTTGAGTTACTTTACCAATTTTTCTTATCGCTCATGTAATAATTGGAATCTAGTTGTTCACTATAACTATCTGTTAGAAATTTACTTTTATTAAGGGGTAGTATGTGCTCCCTTAGGGGCTTTATTCCCTAACCATTTAAACAAAACAGCATGCTTATGCCAAATAACTCCGTCTCAATTCTCATTCTAAATAATTATGGCTGTTACCTATAAAACCAGCATAAAAATACAAAAGAATCTGTTAATAAATTAACAAAATTCCATGACGTAGTAAACGGTCTGCTAGAATACATATTACATAATTATATATACTCCATGTTAAATTGTACAGTATTGCTGTTTAGTGTCACAGTAAATTGTGATGTAATCGCTGACTGTAGTTGGTGTGAGCATTTTCTTCAAGTTTAGTATTATTACATTTTTTTTCAATAACACATGTTAAAAGCTACACATTCAAAAACACTCCTCTGAGACAGCTAATACTAAACTAAACCCATAATAGGCCAAGAAGAAATAAGAAATACATTTTAAATATTTGGGGCATTTTTGTCACATTCATGAAAATTTTGCCCTGATCCTTTGTATGGTTTCTGACCCTGATTTTATAAATTAGTCAAGCATGAGTCACATTGACTCAATTAATACCCTGTAGATGGCATAGCTGTCAACTGTACGCAAACAGTCATACACAGTTTTTTCTTTAATAATAAGTTGTGGAGCATACAGTTACTCTGATGACACTGCTGTGCTTTATAAACACATTATGTTTTAAAGGTCAAAACAGTAATGCAACTTGACCTTAAAACACTTGCCCTACTTACAATTATTTAATCTGATCTTTTAGACCAGAGAGATATCTGTTTCTTCTGATCTAGAATATCAATGAGTATCTAAAATAAATAATATAGAGGACTAATCATTCGGTCCGAATGTAATGATATGATGTCCTTCCTGTCTGTCAATCTATATTTGCATTCCGCCGCACAACTCACACATCATCAGCGTGTGTTCCATGACGCTGTTCAGAGCGAGCATGAGAATTACGTTAGTTATTATTGTAATATCTAATCTGTGAATGAGACATGAGGTAATCTGAAACTGTTGTGATCAATCCACCAACACGTCTCTTCTCCTGGTGCTTAGACTCTGCTCTGTGTGTGTGTGTTCATGTGTGATAGAGGATGCGTGGCTTTGGAGACACCTCTGAAGCGAGGACGGCCTTTATTCTTTCAAAGCTAGCTTACTAACTACTAGCCTCTCTGGATTACTAACTACTAGCCTCTCTGGATTACACACCCTAGGTTTAAATGGTTTATTATAGTCTTTAATTGCTTATGTTCCCATTTAAGTTTTACCGTTGTATGTTTTCATTGTTCAGCCGTGAGTTTTTATTTTTATTTGATTAAAATGTTTTATCTTCCTGAAGCTGTTGCTTGGTTCTTCAGTATTTTTCAAGTAATGACAACTTGTTTGCCTGTACTGAGTTTGGACCCCACAAAACCTAGTCCCATCTGGTAGGTGAAGGTTAGTTGCCAAATTTCTCATTACAATAACCAGAGGTAAATTTCCTGAGTTATTCCCTCATTGCAGGGGCATAACAGTCATTTTAAAAGTGGGGGTGGGGTGGGGTGGGGTGGGGTGGGGGGTCAGGAAAAATGGGCAAGCGTAAGGATCTGAGCAACTTTGACAAGATCCAAATTGTGATTCTAGATGACTGTGTCAGATCATCTCCAAAACGGTAGATCTTGTGGGATGTTCCCGGTATGTAGTGGTTAGTACCTACCAAAAGTAGTCCAAGGAAGGACAACCGGTGAACCAGCAACAGGGTCATGGGCACCCAAGTCTCATTGATGCTTGGTAGGTGCGAAGGCTTGCCCTTCTGGTCCGATCCCATTGAAGAGCTACTGTAGCACTGTAGGCTGTCCATAATCGAAAGGTGTCAGAACACAGTGCATCGCATCTTGCTGCATATGGGGCTAGACCAGTCAGAGAGCCCACGCTGTCCTCTGTCCACTGCCAAAAGTGCCTACAATGGGCACGTGAGCATCAGAACTGTACCATGAGCAATGGAAGAAGGTGGCCTGGTGCGATGAATTATGTTTTCTTTTAGATCATGTGGATGGCCAGGTGCATGTGCGTTGTTAAACTGGGGAAGAGATGGCAGCAGAATGCACTATGGGAAGAAGGCAGTGGGATGCTCTGGGCCATATTCTGCTGGGAAACTCTGGGTCCTGGCATTTATGGGGATGTTACTTTGACACGCACCACCCACCTTAAGATTGTTGCAGACCATGTACACCCCTTAATGGCAACGGTATTCCCTGATGGGAGTGACCTCTTTCAGAAAGATAATATGACCTGAGTTCAAGGTGCTGACTTGGCCTCAATTCCCCAGATCTCAATCTGACTGAGCATCTATGGGATGTGCTGGACCAGCAAGTCCAATCCATGCAGGCATCACCTCGCAACTTACAGGACTTAAATGATCTGCTGCTAAAGTCTTGGTGCCAGATACTAGGGATGGGCATTTTGGTCATTTCGTCTACGAGTGTGCTGAGATAGATATAGATGTGTGTGTATATGTGTGTGTATATATATATATATATATATATATATATATATATATATATATATATATATACACACACACACACTTACAATGTGTGCTTAATGAAGGATTGTCCATTGTTTTGTTTTTTTTGCATTGCATTTTACATAATGCTGCCAATCAAGAATGATATGCTGATAAATAACTCTCTTGTGTTTTCCTCATCTCTAGATTATTAATTTAGATCAACATCAATGCTGATACAAACATGGAGCATTGTTGAAAGCAACTTTGTAGAAATGAATGGAGCCATGTTGATTAGACTGTCTGACAGATGCCCTATGATGTAAAGGTTGTTTCCACTCATGAAACTCACCTGTGATTGGCTGTGAGGTTGCTCAAACAGCCCAAAGTAACAAAATGCAAAGAATCCTATACAAAATCCACCATTTAGGGGGCTTTCACACTAGCACTTTTGGTGCGCACCCCGGTTCGAATGACGTCAGAGTTCGGTTCGTTTGGATGATGTGAACGCTGTCTTCCGAACTCGGGTGCGCACCCGCGAACCGTACTCGGGTCCACTTAAAAAGGTGGTCTGGGGTATGGTTCATGCGAACTCCAGTACGGTTCGCTGCTGATATGAACGCAATCGAACCAAACCGCGGAAGTGAACCGCTATTGATGACGTATAATGTGGTCGTCAGTCTCACACGCGTCACTTTCAAAATGAGCGGAAAGGGTTTACTTTCGTTCGTGCGTGTGTGTGTGTGTATACACTTACCTTGACGAAAAGCGGGATTGACGCACACGCACTGCAAGCAGAGAGATGATTTCTGCTTGCCTTCGCAAAAATTGTCTTCGGCGGACATCCCGCTGTCTTTTGAACGATTTCAGTATTTTTGCGGCAGACAGACGCAAGTGTGTTTCTGTATCTTGATGATGAAAACAAAACCAAAGGTTAAAAAAAAGAAGAACAAATGTGAACCGAGCAAGTCTATTCATTGAATTTTGACGCCTTTTCATTTCGCGGTTATCAAGCAACACGATTACGCACCAGCTGCAGCTTGATGACGCAAGCATACCGCGGTTCGGATACAAATATATAATGTGAACACAGTCCATCGGGGGGAGGGGGGAGCAATCGAACTCGGGTTCGGAACAGGCAATCGAACCAAGTGTGAAAGCCCCCTTAATCTTGGTGTGGGTTTAGCTTGGAAAAGTGCAAGGGACAATATTCGCCTTTTTAAAGAGTGCATGGGACGTGTCCCCTGCGGCTGCTACGCTTTTGCCTCATTGTTACAAGCTTTTATCTAATTCTTACCTTGTTCTGCTTAAGTGCTCCTTTCTCCTTCATGTGTGGGCAATCTTTACCTGTGACCACTGCTTTGATATCTGCTACTGTCACTGAATGAAGAGAATTTGACAGATTTTTTTTTGTTGTTGTTGACATTCAGAATAGAAAGGCTTATGTTTTACTTATATTTACAAATGAACCTATTTAGAACTAGTCGGAGTAAGTTTGTGGGTCATTATGGAGTGCATCAATAAACTACAAAAGAGATTGATTTTATAAATTAAAATAAAGCACTTTTGTAAGTCAATAAGAGAATCAAAATGAATTGTTCATGTGAGTTTTGCACCCAACTATATGGTGGCCATGCCATATTACTCACACCATCACAAACTACAAACCATTATAGGTCAAAACGACAGCCATTTCATTTTTATCCTTCAAATTCTTTATAATTTTGTCATTTAAATATTCAAAATGTGTTAAGACAACTCACTTTTCTCCTGGAGAGAGTCATGTGATAATTGTCTTTGAGAGAACTCCTCTGTATCTCCGTAGTGTAACACTTTGTGGTTTGGTGATAGACGACAATACAAGAACTTGTCTGGGGAGAGAAAGGGAGAGCACTGAGTAGTTGTGTATACAGCTAAATCATATGCATGTTGAGTGGTGTGCAAGTCATGGAAAGCAATTTTAAGTTTATTTGACAGAGCTTTGATATTCCAATCAGATATTAGCCTAAAACATTTCCGGTAGTAGGAATGACAACACAAACCGATTTCAATTACAGTTGGAGTGACCTAAGAAAATCACTTTTGATTAAAAGCATCATTAAAACTCCAGTGCTCATGATCAGCTGGATTCCCTCATACTATTTGATGAATTTATGTACATGTGTTTTGATTGCTTGAAACAAGATTTGAAATAAAGAGGACAAAATAATGGTACATACATGATTTCCTGAGTGATACAGTTCAGTATTTGCACAATATAGGATGTTGTGTGCCTCAAAAAAAAAAAAAAAAATAATTATATCTATAATGTGATAATCTTAACTTGTATTGTAGCTTAATGTAATATTAAACTGATCCAGCATTAGGATAAGGTACTATGTGGACTTAAGCCTGTGAAGCCCTATAATTAAGTATATTAATACAAATGTATTTATATGACTGTACATCAAGCCAACATAAGGGGTCTCCAATACAGTGCCTGCCTTTATTTATAATCATATTGTATATACAAAAGCTAAAGTAATTGCTAGTAGTTTACATTGAAACTATATCACTGTAAAAGGTCTCCTCTTAATGGAAAATACAAAACAAAACTCCTCGGCTCCCAAACACGCTGCCCACCCTGTCCTCAGCCACTGCACTGCCCCCTGGTGGACGACAGCTGTTTCTTTGCCTTCTGACAGATGACAGTGGGCCCCCTGGTGGATGGCAGCGGCGAGTTATCCCAGGACAGCATGCTGTTCCTCCTTCCCGGGTTTCGGCACCAATGTAAAAGGTCTCTTCTTAATGGAAAACTCTCTCTCTCTCTGTGTGTGTGTGTGTGTGTGTGTCTGTCTGTCTGTCTGTCTGTCTGTCTGTCTGTCTGTCTGTCTGTCTCTTTCTCTCCCGAACTGGGATTTACGGTCACCCTTTATCCCTCTCACACTGACAGGCCAACTCAGTGCCTGGCGCTCACCCTCACGGCCCGGCCACGCCGTCCTCCTCGTCACATTCTTTACATTCTTTGTGTGTTGACTGTAAGGGTTTTAGTTCTGGGTGTCCTCTGAATTGCACAGTGAAACATGCAGTCAAATGCTCTTGTGTAAGTGGAATAGATTGCAGTTTTGGATGTCCAACCACATGTACCGGTAGTTGTGGGGCAAGATTGTGGATGAGTAACTGACCTTGTCTGCGACGAGCGCTGATCTTCCTAAAGCAGGTCCCCTCACACAGGCAATTCAACCTCTGCTGCTTAATCAGCTCACTCACCTCTGGCTGGAGCTTCTCTCGCAGTTCCCTAAAGACACACACACACAAAGAGAGAGAGTTAATACACTATTAGGGGATATTGGTGCTAGTTGTCACTTCTCAGGGTGGTGTGTCTTAGGGTATAGGTTAAATTTTCTCAATTTTTATGTTGGCACATACCATGGTCTTAGCTACAAAAAACTATTGAACATTTCCACTGTTGTTGCTCAGGAAAAACAGATTAAACTTCCAGTTAAAATCTACCTTCATTATATAGTAGAACCTTACCAGAGTGTATGCTAATGTAGTTTTCTGCATTAATTGGTCATAAAATGTGATCTCATCTTCATCAAAGTCACTGATATAGACAAACACAAGCTAATAACACACAAACAATTATAATCTTTCATGTCTTTATTGAACACAACCCATTAAAAATTCACAGTGCTGTGGAAAAAGAAAACGAACCCTTGGATTTAATATCTGGTCGATCCTCCACTGACCGCAATAACGTTAACTTGCACAACGTTCAAAAGGAATTTTAGACTATTTTTCCTTCCAGAACTGCTTCAGCTCAGCTATTTTCTTATTATGTCTGGTGTGAATGGCTCTCTTGGGGTCATTCCAAAGCATCTCTATTGGGTTAAATTCTAGGCTCTGACTGGGCCACTCCAAAAGGTGGATTTTATTTTTTGAAATCATTCTGTAGTGGATTTACTTGGATGTTTAGGGTCATTGTCCTGCGGCATCACCCAACTTCTACTGAGCTTCAGCAGATGCACAGCTTCCATAGCATTATCCTGTAGGATATCTTGATAAACTTGGGAATTAATTTTTCCCTCTATGATGGCAAGTGGCCCCAGCTCTGAAGCAGCAGTGCAACCCCAAATCATAATGCTCCCTCCACCATACTTCACTGTTGGGCTGATATTTTCATTTTGGTATGGCAAACTTAAAGCATGCAGCAATATTTTTGTTGGAAGGCAACAGCTTCCATCCTGCCTGTTTAATGTTTTCTGTATTGCAGACTCATGAACCGATATGTTAACCAGTTTCAATGATTTCTTCAAGTCTTTAGCTGTTACTCTAGGGTTCTGTTATTACAGTGTGCCCTTTGAGTCATCTTGACTGAACGGCCTCTTCTAGGGAGAGTATCCACAGTACTAAATCGTCTCCATTAATAGACGATTTGTCTAATTGTGGACGGATGAATATATAAGCTCTCCTAGATAGCTTTGTAACTTTTTCCAGCTTTATGCAAACCAACAATTCTTGATCATAAATCTTCTGAGATTTCTTTTTTTGAGGTCTGGTCTGTCAGCTTATGTTTCTTGTGAATAGTACTCAACATTTTTTTTTGTGATTTTTATAAGTCAAAGTAGCTCTATCCCACACCTCCAATCTCATTTCATGAATTGGGTGCAAGGTTTGCCAACTCCTGCCTCCTAATTAGCTTTTGTTGATGACATTAGCCTATGGGGTTCACATACTTTTTCCAATCTACACTTTGAATGATGTACATATTGAATACAAGTTATTAGTGTTATTAGTTTAAACCAATTGTGTTTGTTCATTATTGTAACTTAGATGAAGTTCAAACCAGATTTTGGGACAAATGTATATATAATACAAATGCAAGTATTCACATACCTTTTCTTGTCACTGTAAATTGACTTTTGACTCAACTTTACTGTGAGTAAAGCCTTGGTGACAACTTCCCCATTTGAAAATTAATAATCTCTGAGAGAAACTGATGGGACACTTATAACCAGCAATGATTTGGTTCATTTATGAAGTCTTGAAAGTGTTTTTTATCCTTTAAGAGTATGTGCTTACAGCATTGGGCGTGACTTTGGGTCATCCTGGCTCATCGTCTCTGATTTCCGTGTTGGCATGCAAGGCCTGTCAATATCCACAGTGTTAAACCTCAAAGTGATTCTTTGGATGTGTACCTTTTCCCCACCTGCAAAGAATAGATATCAGTCCACTCATTAAAACAAATCCACTATGTTTCCTTTTGCCTTTTATGTTGGTGGTGTGATTTTTCCATGGCTTGATGGCTTGAAGACTTTGAAGCAGTAGCCGTGATTCTAGTTTGGTGATCGAGTGATTTCTGTTATATTTTGTGATTGCTGTTGGAAATACTACAAATTTTAATACTCTGACTATACTCTTATGTGAGACTTAATGAGTCTTTCAGTATTTCTGACCTCGGGATTAGACCTGGCTTATTGTCTTGCGTAGCCAGACCTTTGACAAAAGGGCTAGTCTATATTGAAGCTTATTTTGGCCAAGAACCGCCCACAAAGACTGAAAAAGTTGTCTGATATGTGAGGGAATCAGAGTTTGTTTAGGTAGGGATATGCCTACCTTACTGACCTTGGTCTCTTTGAACAATTATACAAAAAACCCTTCGACAAATAGCAGAAAATGTGCAGAGAATTTATGTACAATACACAGTGCGGTAAAATATTTCACAGACTTTTTCTGTGCGGCCTCACAAATCTTATACGAGATCAATAAATTATTTTCAGTTTTATGTGCATCAGACAGATAGTGAATGGACTGTAGGCATGATGTATGAGTGTGAGACTATGGGGTAACAGAGGCACCGCCAGGCCTGGCACAGTGCTGTGGGCTGGCAGGGGGAACTGAGGGGGTTCTGTGGGATTAAGGCACTTTCAATTTAATCTCCAGCAGTGCAGTGACACTGTCAGAGCCTGAGGAGAAACATGCGGACACAGTGTATGAAGAGAGTATGCCAGCTAATCTCTGTATAAAAGGACACATTTGTTAAGGTAGTTTCATGGTTGACATGTGTTTTGTCAAATTGCAATAAGTTACTCAGTATATTAAATTATATATTTTTTTTTAAATATCTTGCTAAATTTTACCACATGAGAGGGCAAAGAGTGTGTACTTCAAAAAGCATTTGGATGGCACTCTGGAAATGCTTTTTTTGTGAAGCAAATTTGTGTCTCTGAAAACTTAACCTAAAATGTTAATTTGGCTATTCCACTTTTTGGACTGTGAACTTTGGGTGACAGGAGGAAAATGTCCTTCTGAGGTGATTATTGCTGTTTTATTTTTTATTTTGTTTATATTTTCTTCTGGAATCAAATTGTGTTTATACCCAGTGAATAATACTGCGTGAAACACAAATTGCTTGGATACCTAAATTAATGTTGTTGTCGTAGCTGTCCTTCATCTAGTCAATATGTTCAATTTAAAAGTTTAATTTCAAAAGTAATTTTACTCAATCTCATATAGTTCCAGAAATACAGTGTGTGTAATATATACACACACCTAAAGGATTATTAGGAACACCATACTAATACTGTGTCTGACCCCCTTTCGCCTTCAGAACTGCCTTAATTCTACGTGGCATTGATTCAACAAGGTGCTGAAAGCATTCTTTAGAAATGTTGGCCCATATTGATAGGATAGCATCTTGCAGTTGATGGTGATTTGTGGGGTGCACATCCAGGGCACGAAGCTCCCGTTCCACCACATCCCAAAGATGCTCTATTGGGTTGAGATCTGGTGACTGTGGGGGCCATTTTAGTACAGTGAACTCATTGTCATGTTCAAGAAACCAATTTGAAATGATTCGAGCTTTGTGACATGGTGCATTATCCTGCTGGAAGTAGCCATCAGAGGATGGGTACATGGTGGCCATAAAGGGATGGACATGGTCAGAAACAATGCTCAGGTAGGCCGTGGAATTTAAACGATGCCCAATTGGCACTAAGGGGCCTAAAGTGTGCCAAGAAAACATCCCCCACACCATTACACCACCACCACCAGCCTGCACAGTGGTAACAAGGCATGATGGATCCATGTTCTCATTCTGTTTACGCCAAATTCTGACTCTACCATCTGAATGTCTCAACAGAAATCGAGACTCATCAGACCAGGCAACATTTTTCCAGTCTTCAACTGTCCAATTTTGGTGAGCTCTTGCAAATTGTAGCCTCTTTTTCCTATTTGTAGTGGAGATGAGTGGTACCCGGTGGGGTCTTCTGCTGTTGTAGCCCATCCGCCTCAAGGTTGTGCATTTTTGTGGCTTCACAAATGCTTTGCTGCATACCTCGGTTGTAACGAGTGGTTATTTCAGGCAAAGTTGCTCTTCTATCTGCTTGAATCAGTCGGCCCATTCTCCTCTGACCTCTAGCATCAACAAGGCATTTTCGCCCACAGGACTTTTTTTTCACAAAAGATGTCTCAGAATGTCAGCCCCAGTCAGCATTCACTGTCATTGTATAATGTGTTCCATACAATGAAGATCAGTGGTGACTGGTGCTGACATCTCCTTTTGTGTTTAATGGAAGGAAAAAGTAATCCAGGTTTCGAACAACATGTGGATGAGTACATGATGTTTTACTAATTTATGGTTGAACTAACTGTTTAATAAAACAAAGAACAAGAATAATAAAAGTGGGTAACACTTTAGCAATACTGTATCTTACTTAATCCATAACTAATAAGGAATTACTGCAGATCTAATAAGTAATTCTTCATTAACACTTAAGTCACTACTATTAACATCTAAGGAAGATGTGTTAACTAATCAGTATGTAATAGCATTTTATAGTTGTGTTAAGTAACAATTAGCTAATCAATAACTTTTGAATTCAGTCATGCCTCCTGATGAACTACTTTTAATTATCTATAATTCAGCAACAGGAGAAATAACTATTGAGTAACTACTAATGAACAGTCGATTAATTGCAATAATATCATAACAATTAGCCATTACAATATTCAGGTTGTGGCCATTTCTTCTTCCTTCTAATGTTATTATTACTATGGAAATGCAATATGCATTTCGTGGAATTACTACACTCCCAAAATGAGTCATTACAGCGAATTTAATAGTTTTGACCTGTATGGTCAATTGCTTTGTGAGTGTGGTCTGTAACCAGAAATCAACCACGGAATGGAACCCCATCCCCACTATAAGTGACTAGCCAACTTACCTCAGGTAGGTTTATGATTTATATACAGTATAGTGTGTATGTCTCTTGTTTTCCTCAGCACATATCACATTACATTTGGGTAAATTATTCCTGTATGTAATGTAATGTAATGACTGAGGGGAAGGGAACATACAGGGAACCCATGAGTAATTAATAAAGAATGACCACATAATTATGAGGGAATTACTTACAACCTGGAACAGTATTCTAAAGTGAAAATACAGGGAACCCATGATTAATTAAAACAGAATTGCCACATAATTATGAGGGAATTAGTTACAACCTGAGTATTGTAATTAATCGACTGTTCATTAGTAGTTACTCAATAGTTATTTCTCCTGAAGCTGAATTAGTAGATAATTAAAAGTATTTCATCAGGATGCATGACTGAATTAAACAGTTATTGATTAGCTAATTGTTACTTAACACAACTATAAAATGCTATTACATACTGATTAGTTAACACACCTTCCTTAGTTAATAGTAGTGACTTAAGTGTTAATGAAGAATTACTTATTAGTTCTGCAGTAATTCCTTATTAGTTATGCATTAAGATACAGTATTCTAAAGTGTTACCATATGTGTTACAATATGATGCTTTAATTAACATTTTACAAACAAAGCCTTCCACTTATAAGAAATGCACTAAAACAGCACCAATTTAAGTAACATTAAATGTTCTCCAAGTCTAAGAGAGAGTTTGACTAATTGAAAGAACTAGTCTCTACATAGGTTGCATATTCATTGCAATGGGCATTATATCTCTAAACTCTCATCCTCCAAAATATGAATCTACTGGTAGACTGTGGCTGTACACTTTGCTACAGCAATAGTAAAGCTGCATTCGTGATTTGCATCAGAGCGTCAATCCCAATGTCAAGCGGTGCTTTGAAGTGCTTGCAGACAAAAACATCTCATTCTACTTTTTGGTGATAGTTAAGACTTAACGTGCTTCTGTGGTTATTAAAATGCACCTTACATAGGCTGTAAAAAACTTGATTACTATAAGTTCTTTTTGGACTTGTTTTGTTCATCAAATTGCATTAAGAGGTCCTTTCTCCATCATTTTGTCACTGGTACGAAGCGCTGTTGCGTAAGTTTTGAAGTAATGACTCCAGGCATACACATAGCAAAGGTTCTGCCCTTCCAACCAGTGTTTATGCTGTAATAATGGTAAAAGCATTAATCACGATTAAGAAAAATGTACGCATTAAACTTTATAAATTAATTCCATGCATTAACACGTTCATTCTGACAGCTCTAATTTGAAGCTGTTGAATATATGTGCTAATGTATAATTTTTTTTTTTATGTATGTTCATTGTTTGTAATAAGACAATGCTGTATTTGCAATATGTAACTCTTCAAATTACATTCGTCAACATATCAGATGTAGTGACAATATCAAGATTTGTTTTTGCTGAAGAGATACTTCAGAAAATTAACAAGCAACAAGTACAAGTCAGTCAATAAATATTTTTTTATATAATTTACAATATAATGTATAATACGATACCCTCAAGATAAGATGTTGGAACTTCTCAGCTAAGGTCAGCTTTACTCAGCATTGCTGAGAATATTAACTTAGTGTTTTACATACTGAATCTAAAAAATTGCACAACAGTTATTATGGTGATTACAGGGGCGAAAATGTCATCAAAATGTTGGGGGGGGACAATAAATATAACAATTCACAAGAGCAATTTTTGAAGGGAACACCAAGGAATTTTTTGTTGCCCCTTTTGCATTTGTATTATTTTATTTCTTAAACAATTATTTTAAGAATATATCATTATATTATTTACAATACACATATTCTGCGATGGACTGGCGACCTGTCCAGGGTGTCCCCCGCCTTTCGCCCAATGTTAGCTGGGATAGGCTCCAGCCCCCCGCGACCTTGTACACAGGATAAGCGGTTGACGATGGATGGATGGATGGACAATACACATATTTTAATGATATTTTAGGGGGACAACCCTCAGATGGGGGGGTTCTGACTCCCCGACTCCCACGATTTCCGCCTAAGGTTACAATTACAAGATCATAAAAAAAACATGAACTATATAATTGACATGTGTAGCCATATATTAACATCATATAAAATTAATCATTCTAATTTACGTTTTCAACATCGTCTTTCAGTTGAGTGGAATTTCAATTACTCAGCCTGTCCAGACAAACTAAGATCATTTCTCTATATCATATATCAGTAGGGTGACCAGATGTCCCCATTTTCCATGGACAGTCCCGGTTTTTGGTGGTCTGTCCCCGGAAATGTTCTCGTTTTCCCGAGCGTTCAAAATGGCTCGCATAGTGAAATATACAGGTCCTTCTCAAAAAATTAGCATATTGTGATAAAGGTCATTATTTTCCATAATGTAATGATAAAAATTAAACTTTCATATATTTTAGATTCATTGCACACCAACTGAAATATTTCAGGTCTTTTATTGTTTTAATACTGATGATTTTGGCATACAGCTCATGAAAACCCAAAATTCCTATCTCAAAAAATTAGCATATCATGAAAAGGGTCTCTAAACGAGCTATTAACCTAATCATCTGAATCAACTAATTAACTCTAAACACCTGCAAAAGATTCCTGAGGCTTTTAAAAACTCCCAGCCTGTTTCATTACTCAAAACCGCAATCATGGGTAAGACTGCTGACCTGACTGCTGTCCAGAAGGCCATCATTGACACCCTCAAGCAAGAGGGTAAGACACAGAAAGAAATTTCTTAACAAATAGGCTGTTCCCAGAGTGCTGTATCAAGGCACCTCAGTGGGAAGTCTGTGGGAAGGAAAAAGTGTGGCAAAAACGCTGCACAACAAGAAGAGGTGACCGGACCCTGAGGAAGATTGTGGAGAAGGACCGATTCCAGACCTTGGGGGACCTCGCGGAAGCAGTAGACTGAGTCTGGAGTAGAAACATCCCGCATTCCCCAGGTCAAGCCACTTTTGAACCAGAAACAGCGGCAGAAGCGCCTGACCTGGGCTACAGAGAAGCAGCACTGGACTGTTGCTCAGTGGTCCAAAGTACTTTTTTCGGATGAAAGCAAATTTTGCATGTCATTCGAAATCAAGGTGCCAGAGTCTGGAGGAAGACTGGGGAGAAGGAAATGCCAAAATGCCTGAAGTCCAGTGTCAAGTACCCACAGTGAGTGATGGTCTGGGGTGCCATGTCAGCTGCTGGTGTTGGTCCACTGTGTTTTATCAAGGGCAGGGTCAATGCAGCTAGCTATCAGGAGATTTTGGAGCACTTCATGCTTCCATCTGCTGAAAAGCTTTATGGAGATGAAGATTTCATTTTTCAGCACGACCTGGCACCTGCTCACAGTGCCAAAACCACTGGTAAATGGTTTACTGACCATGGTATTACTGTGCTCAATTGGCCTGCCAACTCTCCTGACCTGAACCCCATAGAGAATCTGTGGGATATTGTGAAGAGAAAGTTGAGAGACGTAAGACCCAACACTCTGGATGAGCTTAAGGCAGCTATCGAAGCATCCTGGGCCTCCATAACACCTCAGCAGTGCCACAGGCTGATTGCCTCCATGCCACGCCGCATTGAAGCAGTCATTTCTGCAAAAGGATTCCCGACCAAGTATTGAGTGCATAACTGAACATAATTATTTGAAGGTTGACTTTTTTTTTGGGTATTAAAAACACTTCTTTTATTGGTCGGATGAAATATGCTAATTTTTTGAGATAGGAATTTTGGGTTTTCATGAGCTGTATGCCAAAATCATCAGTATTAAAACAATAAAAGACCTGAGATATTTCAGTTGGTGTGCAGTGAATCTAAAATATATGAAAGTTTAATTTTTATCATTACATTATGGAAAATAATGACCTTTATCACAATATGCTAATTTTTTGAGAAGGACCTGTATTATTACATGGCAAGAAATTAGCCCGAGCAGCAAAGCCTACAGTGTGCTGTTTATTTTGACCAACAGAGGGGGCTGCTCGCTATAGCAGCTTCAATTCATTCGTCTTCCTTCACTGATTGCTGGTCGGGCCAGTTTTGCCATTAAGAACGAGACCAGGAAATTGAAGAAAATTATTGTCATTGTTATAAATGTCAAGGTAAGGCACATACTAGCTGTTTATGTTACAAAGTGATATTTTGTATTTTATAACAGGCTCTGAATTCAGCTCAGGATTGTATTGAAAGCCTTCATAATGCTGGGATTCCCACACAGACTGCACAAACTATAACATGCGGGTTAAAATTAGTCAAATTAATCCCCGTAGATGACCAAATGAAATCAATAATTGTATCTTTAATCAGTGTGTGTTGTGTATATCAGCGCTATCAGCCCACCATCCCCTCTCCCTCACTGATGCACAAGTAATCACACTGACTAAAGAAAGCACCTTCTCACATATTTGTTGTTTTAATATTTACCCGAAATAAATGTAAAAGAATAATGGCATTAATAACATGTAAAAATAAATAGGAATATATCATAAAATATCTGCTAAGAAATGTACAGTGAGTCAGTACATTACAGCACAGATTACATTGTGTCTTGCAAGGAAACAAGTGACTGAAAAGGATACTGCATACTATACAAGACTTGATCAAAATAAAAGGTGGTAATTAAAAACAGGTCCATATGAGATACGCAAAGAGTTAGGTAAAAGAGTATTTTAATAATTATTATTATAATTAGACCACTAAAATGATCATCTTTACCTCTATGTTTGGATTTCATTGATACAAATGCTACAGTATTCAATAGAGCATGATTCAATCACCACACCATAACAATTATTTCATGATTTGTGAACGTTTTGCCAAATCAACTTAGATTCACTTAACATAAGAATTTGTTTTTATTAAGCAAACTGATCACAATGGCAATGCACTGGTATAATGAAAGAAAATCCACTAACTGTTATATACTATACCTTTTTATTTAAATAATTTATTTATTTTATTATACATTTTTATTTTAAATGAGTTAAAGTTGAACTAAAACATTTTAAGCAACCAGGTTACTTACTACTATTAGTTAAACCAAAATTATTTTCAGTACATTACTGCATTCACCATGGTCAAAATACATAAAATCTGATTTGGCCCCCTTTTTAATAAGTAACATGAAATTCCAGTGACCTATTACCATTGAACTTGAAATGTCCCCATTTTTCATTTCAGATATCTGGTCACCTTACCCATCAGTCACCAGGGTAAATAAAGTGAAAAAGATCAAGTCACAATATCAAGCTTTGCAATGAGCTATAATGCTTGTCCTACTATGTGAAAAACAAAGCAAAATAGTATTAAGGAGAGAAGCTAAATGTATCCCCTTGACCATAAAAGCAGTTTGTACTTTGTTTATTTGAAGTCCACAGCAGAAAGTGGAAATTGAAAGTAGATCCAACTCTCAGGGGTTTGTATTGTAAAGCTCAGATCTTATCAAATGCTATCCCTGCCCTGAGAAGCATTACAAAGTCATGACTTGAGGTTTCAAATTTAAATACTTCCAAATAAAAATTCCTTTAAATCAACAAACTACAATTTAACTGCCTGCAAACTCCATTCTAATGTACAAGCTCAGCACAGCTCAGCTTACACAATGTTTACAATAACTAAATATCATACAATCATTCAGGACATCCATGGTTCTTGCGTTTCTTGAGTTACTATGTGAGTAAAGTCAGCTTAAGTAAAAGCTTGCTGTACTTACATGTCTAAGCCATGTCAGCTGTGTCAGAAATGGCATGTATGTTGAAGAGGAGTTAACCATAAACACACTGTTAGCTGATCACAGTGAAAATGGGATGAGGGCAAATGCAGGCAACAGCAGATGGTCCTGCAGCAAGAATAGTTCTCTAAAAAACTGTGAACCCAATATAATGTTTCCCATTGAAAGAAAGGCTCAGTTCTGAATCATAAGAACCCTGCTTTGCTTATGTTTATGCGAGTAAACGGCAATGATTGGACAAATGCCCTTGTGGTGCCAGCCAATGAACAGCTGGCTATAGTCACATGGGTACATCACAGAGGGAGTGCAAAAGCAGGTTGGATGGGGGGATGGGGGATGGGGGCAGGAGAGAACCGAAAGATAATGGCTTAAGAAACCATCTGTCTAGTTAAATTGAAGTGGATTTGTTCTTCTGTTTTATTGGGATCACAGTGAGATTCGCGAGAGGCCCTGATGAGAGCAGGGTTGTACAATGTTTGTGAAAGGAAAATGTGTCGAAGTGTGAAAACATCAGGATTCAGTAGCATCAATCTCTTTCCGTAAGCAAAAGCCAGCGGTTTAGTCATTAGAATTCAGTTGTCATGGAAACCGACTCTGTGCGGCCTGTGGGTCTGGTGGCAGGACTCAATGTCTACCCCTGCCTTAAACAATAAGAGCCTCGCAGGCTCTTCCTCTCATTCACTCTTTCACCCCAGTCTCATCGTCTACGTTCTCTTGATATTCAGTATGTAAGAAAGCTGGCCAGATCAGCTCTAAGTGCAGAGATGTTGTGATTTATTGTCTGCTCTGAATGAAATGTTTGTATGCGGACAGACTAGCATTGGCTGCAGATGTTTTGGGGTTATTATAGTATCAGGTAAGGGATGTGTAGCTTAAAAGAATGGTTGACCCAAAAATGAACACCTTAATGTCTCTCCAAACTCATATGATTTTTTTATTCCCAGGGTTTATTTGCCATATAATGACAGTGAATAGTTACTGTACTCTTGTACCTCAAGCTTAAAAAGTGAAATTTAAGTCATTAATCACTCAAACCACTGATAAAGCATTGAAATGAAACATGGTGGCAAAGTTGGTAACATCAAACCTCATAGTTTTTCTTGACCAAACGTCATGATTCATACACCAATGAGGTTTGATGTTTTTGATATAGCTGGCATATTTTATTTCAGCACTTTATTAAAGGGGTTATGTCATGAGGAATATTTTTTTTTATAAGAGGTCATTCTACTATGAAAACATACTGTAAATTTCAGAACATAATCCACAATGCAACACAAGCACTAATTGAAACCAAGCTGCAAAAACACCTCGTTCTTTACTTCCACGAATACCATATTTCACTAGGGGTACATTAATTCATGACCGCCTCTACAGTGTTAAAAACATCAACACCTACTTAAAATCATAGCACCCTTTGCCCTGTCCCCTGATGCTCAGTTTGTACTCGAGAGAGAGAGAGCAGGACAAATAGGCCTACTGTGATCTCTAATCATGAACACCAAAAGGGAACCCATCTGGACCTTTCTGTATCTTCATTCACTAGACAGACATCTTTGAACACTTGATACATATCTTGAGCCGCTTTAAAAAGATGCAATGTCAAGTTACAACTCCATTCGGTTTCATTCAGCTGCTGTGCATCGGCACATTCTTTTGCCCATCTGCGCTATTTTTAATTGTTGGTGTATGAAAACTTGTGCTTGATGGAAGTCTTTGACCGGTTTAATATATTTCTGGCAATGTGATGCTGTATGTGTGTGTCTAGTTCACACTGTGCTTTGGACTGTGTGTGTTCATCGAGTCATGTCCTTGTCAGACAAAACCCAACCTGACCAGTTGAACAAACCATGACATCACCGGAGAGCACGCGGTGGTGACGCGTGCACGACGGTCCAAATAATCAGGCCCATGAGGTCACACAAAGGGGGAACACACAAAAAAAAAACAAAGGCAGGCCTAAACCTGACAAGGTGACCGAACTATGACGATGGCCTCAGAAGACTTTGAATATAGTGCAGAAATTGTATTAATTGCTTTTACATATACATGGTTTGTGTATTTTTTTTTTTTTTAGCTTGACAGATTGGAGTCATTATTCACTTTCATTATATGGCAAATAAACCCTATGAATTTTTTTAAAGTGTCTCCTTTTGTGTCCCCAAAAAGAAAGTCATTTAAGTTTGAAATGACAGGTTACAGGTGATGGTTTCTTGGATTATTATATTGATTTGGCAGGGTGGAGGGCGGGGCCGGGTCATGATTCTACACACCTGGTCCCTTATCAGGCTAATCAAGCCTTGGAGATGGATAAAGGCCGACTGCGGAGGATGGTGCAGGAGAGAGAGATCGTTTACGGACATGTCCGTCATGTGTGCGTGTCTGTCTTTTTTTTAAGTGAATCATTAAAATATTGTTTATATCGCCAGGCCGGTTCTCGCAGCCTCCTTTCCATTGAACTCCTTTACAGTCGGTTATGCACTCTGTGTGTCAATGAGGGTGTAAAATATAAAAGACAATTTCGGCTTAAAGGAATAGTTTACCCCAAAGAAAATGTTGTCATCCTTTTACTCAATTTCATGTTGTATAAAACCCATTTGGATTTTCTTTTTTATAACAACAATATCTTTGGCAGAATGTTCAAGCTGCTCTTTTCCATACAATGAAAGTGGATAGGGACATTGGGCTGTCAAGTGCCCAGGGGTCGGCAACCTGTGGCATGCATGCCAGCACTGGCATGAGGAGGGGTAATAACTGGCACGCCAGCAACAGTGAGAGAGAAGTAGACTATTTTATTTATAGAAATTCCGCACCTGGATTCCAATCCACATCTTGATGTAATCCTTCCTCATGCTCATGCAGCGTGTTTTCATGAGCTGAGAGGGAGGCTAAACAAAAAGTTCAAATGCGAAAAACTTGATGCTTGCATACTAGTGATAACCCCTCTGCGTGATTTTGAAAAACGTATGGCTTAATATAAGAAATATTTAAGATTCCACACAATTTCGTGATCAGTAATACAATAAGCAAATGCATGACATTAACTGTGTTATCTCATTTTGTACAAAAGCACAGGTTTTCATTCATTTAAGCACTTTCACAAGATGCTCTGTGAAAATTCATCCATATACCAGGAAAATAAAAAATGGCACTCCATATCAAAAAGGTTGTCGACCCCTGGCCTAAAAGGACCATATAGTAGTCTGTAAGACTTGTGTGCTATATTCCAGGTCTGAAATACAATAACTTTGTGTGACGGACCAAAATTTAAGTCGTTATTCACTGAAAATCTTGCCTTTTGTTGATTAACATTCATGAACAGTATGACACACTTGTTTTCGTAGGATGGTCTGGTGGTCTCAATAGAGCTGAGGGTATTAATATACGGGCTTGGACTGAATCTACACCCCAGTTCTTTGTTGCTTTTTGTCATTGACTTTTGTCAGTCTCCATATCATAATGATTTAAAGGGGTCATGACATGAGAAACCAAATTTGCCTTGATCTTTTGGTATATAAGAGGTCTTTGTATCATTAAAACGTCCTGCAAGTTTAATATTTTAAGACGTCCTCCCCATTCTAAACGAATCATTTATTTAATCAAGCTCAAAATACAGCTGGTTCTGGATTCATGGTTAGAAGTGACGTGTCGGTTAGAAGTGACGTAACAGCGTTTGCATATGACCGCCTCCAGCACAAGATAACTACGCTTTAAGCGCAAGACAGCTACGCTCATTTCAGTATCGCCGTGCGCCTCACAAGTGTTCAGTCGATGGACAGCGAGCTCTGACAGAGACTACTTGTGCACAGGAAAATTACGATGCCACACAGATGTGCTGTTCCTGGCTGTGGTCAAACAAAACCTCTGAATAAGCTGCCGAAAGATCCAGACGTCAGGGAAAAATGGATGCAGTTTATTTTTTGCGGACGACCCAGTCACGGCAGTGTTAACTTAAGCGTTTGTTCTGTACATTTTAAGGATGACTGTTTTGAGAACAAATCTCAATATGATGCTGGCTTTGCCAGAAAACTGTTGCTCAAAGATAAGTCCGTGCCGACTATTCTGGGAACAACGACGACGCAAACTGTAAGTAATCTATTTTAAACTTTAAACTACTTTTTAAAGCGCAATTTCATTCATTATGAATAATCACAGTGTTTTTACTTAGTTTACTTGCATATTGTTCTGGCTGGGAGCGTCAATAATTGATACATAGGCACTGACGTTAGCCAATCATAACAGTGGGCGTTAACACTGAAGTCTTAAATGGAAAACGCCCCCAAAACAGACTGTTTGAATCAGAGGATGAGAAACAGGGTGGGAAAAGGTCATAAATCACTAGATTTTAAAAGTTTTTCTTAAAAAAAAATATATTAATACTATAATTGCACCTAAGGGAACATAATAATACAATAAAAAAACCATGTCATGACCCCTTTAATTGTTTTGTGGTAGTGAGGCATCCTTTGAATTTTTTTTTTTACTGGTGGACCTACAGTATGAACTGGACATGTTTGACTGCAAAGTCTTCATGCAGTCAGTCTAGTGCTCTCCTTGTGACATTTGACTTTCCATTCATTTTATTGTATGGGAAAGAGCAGCATGAACATTCAGCTAAACTTCTCACACAGGAGGTCAAAGTCATACAGGTTTGGAATAACCTGACCGTGAGCTTGTTTACATGCACACCAATACGTTGATAACTTAAAAAAACTAAATCATCCAGTAAGGGCGCTGGAGAAAGGTGTTTAGATGTAATGCAAAATAGGAGTAATGGAGAAAATCTACCCATGTCAATCAGTTTATTCTTTTGCTGTTTTCATGACCGTACACCGATACAGAATGGCTGTTTGATGTATTTACATGACCACACATTTTTCCTGCTTATTAAGCATAATCGGTTTAAGAACATGCATGTAAATGCACTCATTGAGTAAATCAAAATGACAACAAAAACTGTTCCTTTAAGCCACATCTACACTGATATATTTTTGTTTTGAAAAAGCATTAATAAAAATAAAATAAATTAAACTGAAAATAAAAAAGTTATGCAAAAAAAATCATTTAATTATTATTAGAATTATATGTACATAATAATATATATATACTTATAATTCTACCTGATCATTAATGTACATATACACAGCATCAAAACATATACGATTGATGGCTTAAATTCTGGCAGAAGAGAAATATAAATAGATGTAAAAATAATAATATCTAGCAAGGAAAAACATTATGCTTTTAAGGCCACAATATTATGTTCATAAGCACTTCTACTTAGTTACCTGAATTAAACTTTTATATAGGTTTCAGCGTGAGACCACACATTATCACTTTGATTTTGAGATGCAGTGGCAGGTTTTAAACTTTTAAGAAGTACTCCTTTTGAGAAGTCATTTTGTCTCTCTGTTTTTATGCCTTTCTGCAGATTGTGACTGCCCTGTATTTCTCTCACTAAATACACCTGAAGCACTATGTGCATTAAGACTAAATAAATGTACACAATCATGCATTTTTAAAAACTCTTCATAAAAAGATGTTCATATGGCTGTCTAGGACAAATTGTTGGAATGCACAATATATCAGTAAGCTTGACCTTATCAGTGTGTCAGTCAATATAAGCGAATTATCTTAATATTTTCAATTGTTTGATATTGTAGGCAATACATTTGAGGGCTTTTTACTTTTCATAACCATAAATTAATAATTTGGTATATTTCTTTTTAAGGAATAAATAGTTTTTCTTCTTGCCATATGTTTATGTTTTGATGTCTGAATTCACTGTTAGCATGTAAAAGTTCAGATTAAGGTTTTATTAAACAGGCAAAACAGTAGCTGTATATACCAGTACTATTAATTAAAAACATCCAACAGCCTCAAATGTCTTACCAGCCTAGTCTTAAATGTGCGGTAGAAGATGCAATCTTTAATTTGATTTATCTACAATGCAGAAATCCCATTGTAGCTGCAATAATTAACTCTTCCTCTTAATTAGCTGTAGTCTCAAGACTTGTAACAGGAAACGTACTGAGAATTTATGTGTGGCATGTTATTTAAGAATGCTGACATCTGCAATTGCATCTGTAAAACTGTCATTATTTAACAGTTGTGGTATACTCCAGGATCTTTGTATTAACAGACAGAGACAGTGCAAAAAGCCTTCTTGCTTCACCCACACAGTCCACTCAGTAATTATTTCCTCATTGAAGTTTAACTCCTAAATGTATGAATTGTAATTTTGCACTACAAGTAGGAAATCATGACCACTCACATTACAATTAAGACAATATCAGTAACCTTATAAAATCTGTTTTTTATCTACATGGAGAGGGTCTGCACATGGGGGATGCCATGTTAGAATCACATGACCAGTCAAATATTACTCACTTCATCTCAGAATCCATCCTGTTATTTGACACTTTCACTTATTGATGAAAGTAATCATGGCTGACTGTGAATAGTACATTTTCTAATATGGCATCTGAAACTGAAAACTATTGATTTTAAATGATGCTATATCCAAGCCACTAGGTGTCTGTATAAGTCCAAGATGACACAAAGACAAAGAATGCTACTTTGAATTAATATTTATGTTTTCTGTGAGACTTTCTTAGCCCAAAGCTACCAAAACCCCATTACCCATATAAACTAAAAGCAATTATGATTTGATTCTAATATCTTTTGTCCTTGCAAAATCATTCCTGATCTCTGCAGATTTTTGTTAATTTGTGGATTTCCAGAATGAGACAATTTGCACCCATGCTGCCAGGGTTGACGGATTTCAGATCTCAGTAAAATATTTATTTAATCTCGCTTTTCTTCTGCCTTAGGGGCTGAATGTCTCCTGTCGCTTTTAAGGTCTTGTGTATTTATGTTCAATAATTCAGACATTTTTCAGAGATGCTGGCAGACATTTTCCAGTTTAGGCTTTAGGATTTAAATATTAAACCATTCAGAGCACCAACAGTTAATAAATAACTAAATCAAGCATGTTAAACACACTATAGAGGTATTTCATGACAGCCAAACAATTTCTGCAAAGCTTCAATGAAATTACTAATCTGAATAGATATATGTTTTTGTGTATTTGATGGAATGTTCTCAATGTTAATTAGGGAAAACTAACAAGCATAGCATCTGTGACTGTGTATGGTTCTGAACCCCCAAAACTAGAATAAAAAATGTTTTGATGTGGAGAAAATTCAATGACGATTCATCATTGTTTGCTCGGTAGCTTGGAAAACCGAAAAGGTCTTTAGGCAATTCTTAATCCATGGTGCAGTACTGTCTTTGTTGTGCATCCCAGGTTACATAAGTTCCATTACTTCTGGTCACTACACGCATGCATCTGAGTCTCTCTGCTGCTCTTTAAACTGAAGCATTACATTGTTGTATCTTGTCAGTCTTCTTCTTACAGAGCAGAGACTGACTAGAGTACAATTTCACATCTAATTAAGTGCTAATTTACCTGGGTCATGTTTAGTGTTTCAGAATAAACACTGAACTTAATAATGTTTGCTTTTAGTTCTGCTGATATTTGTTTCTTCTTTTTTTTCTGACCATTTTGAAAAATTGGTGGGCAATTTTGTAAATGTGAATGGAGTTGCTATTTGTTTGCCCTCTATCCAACTCCAGTGGACCTTGACGTTGAAAAAATGAGATGGAAAGTAATTTCCAGCGGCCTCATCTGTGACACATTCTCAAAGAGACACACACATAGGAGGCTGTTACAACAATGACACAGCATCTGACAAGGGCACACCTGCTCATTTTACACTCTGACGTCACAGCCTATTTTTGGAGTCACTGTTGACACTGACCTACTCATGCATTCGGAAAACAAAACATAACTGGAGTGCGGAACTCTATTTTAGAAAATAAGAGCTTTCAAACGTGTATTTACTCTGATGGGAATAGAGACCACAGAGAGCTTTCTAGCACACTAGATATACAACACTCTAAAACTAATGTTTTAAAAATGCAATGCAAGATTTAAGTTTAACAGCATGATTGCTTAGGATTTTAGTTTTCTGCATTGTGAAAAAAAAAACAAAAAAAACAACCTTGTACAAGTACACTCATAACCATAAAATCATCATTAAATTAGCGAAAGGTCATATCAACATATCAATGGTCATATCGAAGATTATCAACATGATCAACAATTTGCTGAAAAAGCTGCTGGTGAAAGTTTCTGCACTCTTCTGGAATTAAAAGATCAGAAATATTATTTCAAAAATGGACACCATTGTACTGTGATGAACAATATGTTTGAAGTGAAATCTTTGCTGATTTTGATCAAGTAAAAGCAACAATAACTTGTGCATTGATACTGATATTTCAAAATGGGTATTTGCTCATATAGTATATTGAAGCAACTTGTTCTTGCTTAAAATTTCACACACAATAGTAACATCATGTTGAAATGCATGTTTTAAATGAGATACAACAGGGTTTTGATGTATATCTTTGCATCATCATTAAATTTGTATTCATGCCCAACACCACCACCACTGCCACCACCAAAAATAAAAAACATCCTTGAAAATACTGAAATATAATAAAGATATGAATTATGAGCCTTGTCTGTCATTTTAAAGATCTATTGTTTTACATTACAAGCTATATGATGTCATCTTACTGTTTTTTAATTTACTGTTAAATTAAAAAACACGTTTTTTTTTTTTAAACATCATTGTCGGCTTAGAAAAACTTAATATTATTAAAAAAAAATCTCTAAAAATAAAACATAACACTAAAAAAAATATTCATGTCCTTTTAATTACTAGGTTAAAGGGAAAAAATCTCTCATCATCTACTCACTTTCTTGTTTTCTTCTGCAGAATACATAGAAGAATATTTCTGCTCTGTAGGTCCATACAGTGCAACAAAAAGTATATAAAGGGAGCATAAAAGTAATCCATAAGACTCCAGTGGTTAAATCCATATCTTCAGAAGTGATATGATAGGTGTGCGTGTTTGAACTTTTAGGAAATGATTGATTAAGAAGTGTATAATCTCATTTATTCAAGGTGCAAAAGAAAGTATTATAATATGTTTTATTTGATGGTCACACCACATGAGTAAATGTTTTATTTTGTTGTACTTTTTTAAGTTTTTAAAAAATTTATGAAACCAAATTGGACACAAAATATATAATTTCTTAGACAACTTGCTGACACAAGTGTTTTAAACTAGATTTTTAAAATATTTCTCATTTTAACACCTTGGACAACCTTATTTGTCAATGACACATTATTATACCTTTAAAACAGGATGTATCAATTATGATAAAGAACAAAAAATCAAATATATACTGTTTGTTTTTTAGATTATGTTAATAGGTTAAATAAAACATATTCTAAACATTAAAGTTTTCTAATTTTGTAAAACAAAATAACCCACCAAACTGTATGACCCTGGTCAAAAAGTTGAGAAAAAATCATAGAGGGCGATTTGCTGCACCTCGCCGTTGAAAGAGTGCAAGCACATTCATTATTTGATCAAATTCTGTCACTGATTCACCTATAGTTAAATGGCACCACAATGCCACCGTTATATAATCCTTATGAATATGATTATGCCCAGGCAACATATAGAAATTTAAGTCTAATTTCTCTCTTTCGCGGCTTGCATTTATAAACTTAAGAGACAGTAAATGCACTGTTCAACAAAAGAAATGCAGAGAATAAATTACTCCAATATAAGATGATAAATAACTGTAAAACAGAACAGGTTTAAGTGTAATTTCTGTCAAAAGGAGACATTTAAGAAGTGATGCCACACACTCGCGACAGAAAGAAAGGCACGTTTCAGACAAGCAATCAGTATAGTTTGAGTAATCCCCCTGGTATTGTGCAACAACACTTGCGACATTTGTGACATTTCGGGAGAGGTTTGTACACACCTAACAGGCAATCATTATCGTTATTTTTCCCACAGACCTCAGAGCACCAAATAAGATCTTCAGCACACGGTAAATGTAAGATTTAAGTTACACTTCTACTTTCTGAACACGCTAATTTATTAAAGTAGCATCAACATTTTTTAGAACACTACAGTAGGAATTGGAATAGAAAATAAATATGTAGCGCCCCCTACACTCTTAGGTGTGTATTGCCTAAGCTTTGTTAGGGTGGAGCACAGGATTCAATTACTTTGTCTCCCGACTATACTCTAATACTACTATTATTATATTCACACAGAAATTTTAATAAAACAACAAAGAAAACATAATAATCCAAAGCATTTATTTATAATAAGAGAACAGGTAAAATAAAGCAGTAAATGTATATATAAAATGTATAAACAATTACCATCAAAGGGTTAATAAATTACTGAGTGTTGTGTCCTCAATAAACTTAGAGGTATTTCAACACGTACACACTCACTGAATACCCAACAGTATAGAATAATTTCACTTCAAAATTGATAATTCACAGAAAAAAAACTCTCTTCCAACTGTATAAATGTGTTATAAACACTCTGAAAACAGTGACTATTCCCTTACAAATAAGATAACATTATAATGCAACATTTGAACAACTTTCACAGTATGAAAAAAGGTACAACAGTGAACTCTCTTTTGGTATATATGAAGTAAACAGTAATACATTTCAAGGTGTATTGAAAATGCTGGCTTGTGTCGTCGCTTGGGTGTTTAGGACCTTAAAGGAGGCGGCCTGAAATGAAATCCTAAAAATCTTTTTTTTAGTTTTGATGAAGAAAGAAACTCCTATACATCTTGGATGGCCTGCGGGTGAGTAAATTATAAGCAAATTTAAATTTTTGAGTGAACTATTCCTTTAATCTAAACTGCAACAGGTGGCTGTTCTTTGAAAAACATACCTGGTCTCCAGCATGGCTACTTTTAAGCTTTCCACAATTAATTTTTCTTTCTCAGAGCACTCACATTCTGTGATCATCAGCCTGGATTGTTCGATCTAATTTTCCATTGTTTCTTCTCCAGTAGGTGTGGGAACAGTGACATAGAATGTAAATAAATGATGGTAGGCATTGCTGCCACTTTGTGGCTTTACAGTTTTCTCCACAGTATACCACAGTATGAATGATTGACTCAGGGGAACTGAGAGGAGAGAACAGAGCTTGTACATCAGTCATGAATTTGCCTTCATCTATATGGAACTTGGTGAGTTTGTCTGCAAATCCTGTACGGGCTGTATGTGCTGAATCACCTCCTTTGACAACAATGACAACAATGACCTTACAAGTTTCCTCACCAACAGCAGGCAGCAGTTCAGTAGGGGTACATGTGGGGTCATCGACCTCTCGACACTCATGCAATACTAGTAGAGTACTTGGGGTTGGACCATGGCTTGTAACTTGACCACGCACTCTTCCAAAGGCTTTCACATCTTGGGCGACTTCTTCAATGCATGCCACATCTGAATTTCTAGGAAATCCGATCAGCAACACTGCATGCATCTCATCAATCTCTGCTTCTTTACACCAGCTGGTTAGTTCAGCTTGAAGGAGAGGGTTACTTCTGAAAGACATGCTGGAACAATATGCTTGTAAGTGTCGGTTTTCTTCTTAAAGGCAGTATAGCTGTTATTGACATTTGGTGTCTCTTTTTTTCTTTTTAGGGTATCAGAGAGAAGGATCCCGGACGAGCCCCTACTTTGTGTAGTGCCCCCTACCCTATTAGGTGTGTATTTCCTAAGCTCTGTTAGGGTGGAGCATCGGGTTCAATTACTTTGTGTTCAATTACTCCCAACTATATATAAAATCCTACTCCGATACCACTATTATTACAGTGAGGAAAATAAGTATTTGAACACCCTGCTATTTTGCATGTTCTCCCACTTGGAAATCATGGAGGGGTCTGAAATTGTCATCGTAGGTGCATGTCCACTGTGAGAGACATAATCAAAAAAAAAAAATCCAGAAATCACAATGTATGATTTTTTAACTATTTATTTGTATGATACAGCTGCAAATAAGTATTTGAACACCTGTCTATCAGCTAGAATTCTGACCCTCAAAGACCTGTTAGTCTGCCTTTAAAATGTCCACCTCCACTCCATTTATTATCCTAAATTAGATGCACCTGTTTGAGGTTGTTAGCTGCATAAAGACACCTGTCCACCCCATACAATCAGTAAGAATCCAACTACTAACATGGCCAAGACCAAAGAGCTGTCCAAAAACACTAGAGACAAAATTGTACACCTCCACAAGGCTGGAAAGGGCTACGGGAAATTGCCAAGCAGCTTGGTGAAAAAAGGTCCACTGTTGGAGCAATCATTAGAAAATGGAAGAAGCTAAACATGACTGTCAATCTCCCTCGGACTGGGGCTCCATGCAAGATCTCACCTCGTGGGGTCTCAATGATCCTAAGAAAGGTGAGAAATCAGCCCAGAACTACACGGGAGGAGCTGGTCAATGACCTGAAAAGAGCTGGGACCACCGTTTCCAAGGTTACTGTTGGTAATACACTAAGACGTCACGGTTTGAAATCATGCATGGCACGGAAGGTTCCCCTGCTTAAACCAGCACATGTCAAGGCCCGTCTTAAGTTTGCCAATGACCATTTGGATGATCCAGAGGAGTCATGGGAGAAAGTCATGTGGTCAGATGAGACCAAAATAGAACTTTTTGGTCATAATTCCACTAACCGTGTTTGGAGGAAGAAGAATGATGAGTACCATCCCAAGAACACCATCCCTACTGTGAAGCATGGGGGTGGTAGCATCATGCTTTGGGGGTGTTTTTCTGCACATGGGACAGGGCTGACTGCACTGTATTAAGGAGAGGGTGACCGGGGCCATGTATTGCGAGATTTTGGGGAACAACCTCCTTCCCTCAGTTAGAGCATTGAAGATGGGTCGAGGCTGGGTCTTCCAACATGACAATGACCCGAAGCACACAGCCAGGATAACCAAGGAGTGGCTCTGTAAGAAGCATATCAAGGTTCTGGCGTGGCCTAGCCAGTCTCCAGACCTAAACCCAATAGAGAATCTTTGGAGGGAGCTCAAACTCCGTGTTTCTCAGCGACAGCCCAGAAACCTGACTGATCTAGAGAAGATCTGTGTGGAGGAGTGGGCCAAAATCCCTCCTGCAGTGTGTGCAAACCTGGTGAAAAACTACAGGAAACGTTTGACCTCTGTAATTGCAAACAAAGGCTACTGTACCAAATATTAACATTGATTTTCTCAGGTGTTCAAATACTTATTTGCAGCTGTATCATACAAATAAATAGTTAAAAAATCATACATTGTGATTTCTGGATTTTTTTTTTAGATTATGTCTCTCACAGTGGACATGCACCTACGATGACAATTTCAGACCCCTCCATGATTTCTAAGTGGGAGAACTTGCAAAATAGCAGGGTGTTCAAATACTTATTTTCCTCACTGTATATTCCCACAGAAATATAAATAAAATAGCAGACTTATTTAGAAAAAAAAAAACAATAATCCAAAGGATTTATTTAGTATAAGAGAATAGGAAAGATATAAACAATAAGGCAGTAAATGTATATATAAAATGTATAAACAATTGCCCTCAAAGGGTTAATAAACAAATTATTCAGTGTTGTGTCTTGAGTAAACTTAGAGGTATTTCAACACCTACACACTCATTGAATACCTGACAGTATAGAATACTTTCACTTCAAAATGGAAATTTCATAGAACAAACTCTCTTCAACTGGATAAGTGTTATAAACAATGACTATTCCCTTACAAATAAGAGAATATTATAGTGCAACACACTTTACAGAATAAAACAAATTATAACTGTAAACTCACTTTTGGAATATATGAATTAAACAGTAATAATTCAAAGTGGGCCCACACACACACACACTCTAACACTCCCTCACCCCCCCAGATGCAGGCTTGTGTCGTTGCTTTGGTGTGTAGGGGCTTTAGAAGCAGATAAACTGGCCTCTTCACTCGAATGAGACAAATAAAACAATGGTAAAAGTACCTGGATGCTCTTAATCAAGCACACAAGAAGAGTCAGGTTGCTGGCACACAATCAATAACCATCCCTCCCTTGTAGCCGGAGCAACACCAAGCACACCTGTTGGCTCCATGTGCTATCCGGTGGTGTCGCGTCACTCTCACATGCTGCTAGAAGAACTTTGTGCGCTTCCAGTGTCCTGCATACGTCACCAGAGAGAAGTCTGTCGTTTCACTGAAAAATCTAGTAATCTAGTACATTTTGTTTAAAGATTATGTGGTATAAATAAATAAATAAATAAAACATATACATGGATGAATCTTTCACAATAAGAGCAATAACATGCATTTACAAAATAGATAGGTAAATAGGATATATTTATACCATATGACTTTCTTTGAACTGTTTCTGTAAGTTAGATTTGTTGTTGCAGTCAATACACACAAATAGGGTGAAAAAAATTATTACATGGATGCTTTATTGAATTTTTTTTTAAACTTTGTATTCGTTATTTTGATTTTAAAGAAAGCAGCAGTGTTGATTATACTGGCAGATGGGGCACGTGACCATCTATGTCACATTACAGTAGTTGCAATTTGTTTTGCAGGGCTGCTTTCATGTATTTAAACACACAGGGAAAAGCATGTTTACGGTGATGTGATTATTTATGCGTATAGGGCAGAATGAAGCTTTCCAGAGACCACAAGTGAAATTATTAGAAAGTGGGTTTTAAGGGGGAGGGATACTGTGTGTATGTGTGTGTCCCAGAAAAGGATATGGATCTCCTCCTCTAAATGTAGCCTATGTAGAATGTTTCAGTGACGTAGCAACTAAAAACATTGTATTGTACAGTGGTCTTTCTGTACACATATATGTGGAATGCAGAACCAGAATGAATTGGATTTAACCGAAGATTATTGGCATCTCCAAGCACTCCTATGTACATTTGATTGTATGATTTCCAGTTGCAACTTTCTCAAGACATATGCTAGTAGCATCTGCTGTATTGAAGTTGCAGCTAAAACACTCACTTGTGTTGTGAAACACCACACCCCACAACTCGCTGACAGCCATGTGCCCTGGGCTGCATATCACACCGTTTTGAGGTGCTCCAAAAATAGAGCCATTTGCTGTTCGTAGCAACGGGAGACAGGAACATGCGAGGGATATGAAAGTGATCTTTTTGTTCAGGTTATTTTCAACTAATAGTAACAGCATGTGAATTTTCCATTAAAATGAAATCAACCTTATTTTTCTGTTGTTCTAATATTGTCTGAATGTTGTACGAAATGGAACATTTGTTGCTGGAAAGTTGAGTCAAACTGCCAGGACTTGAATTCAGGAATGTCTATAGTAGTTCATGAGATTCCTTAAGTGGTGAACTCGAAATTAGTTTTGAATACAGCGAAAAATACATTTTAAATATTATGGGGCAAGTGGGACTTCCCACAAGAACTGAAGTACGTGTGTGAAATTCTGATGGGATTCAAGACTGCCCAACTGTCTCTCTCTCACACTCTGGTTTCTCTTGTTTTTCAGACAAGATGGAACTTTCTATCGCTGCTGTGCTTTTGTCCTGGATAGCACCAGCTTTGGGTGAGTGCTGTTGTCTTGTGTTATTTATTTGCTTTATTGAATTGTATGTGTTTACACTTACATGCAATTATGAAACATAGAGTTTCATCTATATATCTAGCTATTCTCTTTTCAGAAATATGTATGTTTAAAATGAGAATTTTAATAATTAATTTATCTGTTGAAGAATGTAGTTGGACAAAAGGATAAACAATGTTTCAGCAAAACTGTTTCTTATTTGCCGTCCTGCACAGACTCTCCTTTAGACATTAACAATTTGGTGAATTGGCCTGTGTGTGTCTGTGTGTATGTGTACAGGATCAGCTTTTGGCAGGGAAATGCCAGGTAAGTGTGTAGAGAGCTAGACACATTTTGTTGAGTGAGTGATAAAAACTGTGCAGGATTTAGAGTTGTCTGTGCTTCTGTCTCACACTGATTTGGAGCAGGCTGTTTATGGAAAGGCTTGTTTGTTTGTGTTTGACAATGCAGAAAATTGATAGCAGTTCTCTCTTTTCTGTGCTTGTGGAAAACTGGACAATGCAGAACAGTGTGTGCTATTTTGGCTCTACATTTTTTCAGCACACTTACTCAAATGATTTCAGAGTAGTTCCACTGTCATGTTTTTGCTTCAACCAATCACTTACGATTCAACCTTTTCCTAAATTGTTTTTAGAAAAGTTCATGAAGTAACACTACTCCTGGACCACATGGTTTGAGACTTTATTTATGTGTGCCAATGCAGCTCATGTTGCAGCTCCATTTAGAGGAAGTTTTGACAGTGAGACTTTTTAGATTGATTGCCCTTGGATGATGTATAAAAGTTCCATTACAATGTTTTCTAATACGATTTGTGCTCATTTATCATTTTAAAAGATTTTTAGTACTGTTCTTCAGTACTAGCTAAACCCTTTGGATTTCTCAGATTTTCTCTGAGATTTGCTGCATTCTCAGACTCTTGTTTTGAGTTTTTTTCCAACACAAACATTTGACTACACATTTAAGCACTCCGACACTCAAAGACATATACACATGCACATACATTAACAGCAATAAATAAATGTTTTTTTTTTTTTTTCAAGCAGGAATGTTATACAATGTATTTGCATCCAGCTTTGTCTATTGTTTTTAAAGGGACGAGGAAGAGAGTGAGGTCTAGAGATCACTACGGATAAACAAAGTTTTACAGTCAGACCATTCATAATGACTAATGGGAAATTTGGGGTGATACCTTCATTGTAACACCTCCTTTGGCTCTTCAAAAACAGGAAAGGCTATTATCATGCCATTGATACATTTTTGTAAGCTAAGATACAATCTAACGTTTCTGCCAAAGGTCTGTTTAATATCACTGAGAAGTCTTTAAGACATTATTGTCAAACATGTCATTACAAAATATAATTTATTTTTCTCGCATTTATAGAGATGGTTTCATAGTAATGAGTACTTCCAATAGCCTTTTCATGTAACCTGAATCTAAAGCGGCTAAAATTTCTTCAATATAGTGCTATTGAAGTTGAATGTCACAGTATAAGCATTTCTTCAACTGTATCTTAATCCTTGTGCACATGCTTCTGAAATTTTGGACTGTTTTCATGGCTCTATTTGTGGGCATGTGTGGCTGTCTCCAAGCATATTTCCTGTTGAAATGTAGTGTGTACATATAGTGTACATTGTGTACATTCTATAGTGTACTGAAATCTTAAAAAAGCAGTTTTATAGTTAGTAGTTTTAGAAACACATTGTATTAACCCTTGGATGCATACATCGGGTCTTTAGTGACCCGGGACCTCATTCCACACCCTGTACCTCATCCATTTTTTGTAGTTGTGCCCACACCTCTTTAATATTCCTCAATCTCTCTTATTAATAGTGTACCAAAAAAAACATTTCCAAAATTGCATGTTATTTCTTAATCAATGTTGTGCTGTTGTTTCAGTTGTTGACTTGATTTGCATTTGACATTGCTATTTGATGAAGAAACAACATGGAAGTAAACTATAGCAAGAACAGTTTGATATGACTATTGTCATTTGGGTGTACTACTGAATTTATGTAAGTTGTGCATCTATTTAGATTCCATAAGTCCCTGAGAAAATACTTACACTGATGGCCAAATGTTTGGAATAATGTACAGATTTTGCACTTATGGAAAGTAATTTGTACTTTTATTCACCAAAGTGGCATTCAACTAATCACAGGAAATAGTCAGGACATTATCAGGGCACTTCTCACATACCTTACAGTAGCTGAATCTCCGAAAGCTCAATGGTATTAAGATCCAAGATCCGTATAAGTTCGGCTGGTATTGACTAAATGGGCGTTTGCTTGGGTGGACAGCAGTTGAATTGTAATTCTTGTTTGCTTGTTTTCTCTCTCCCTCAGCATACACAACGGATGAAATTCACGGTAAGGTTCCTATACTATAGAATCGCCTTTACATTAACTAAATGTCCAAGTGGCTTATTAACATGTTTTAGTGAGGCTAGAGTCATTACAGGCTTAGTCTTAATGTCTTGAAAAGTTTGTGTTTGACACTATATAAGCTTTCAGTTCACAGTAGGTGTGAAAAATGTTTATGGAGTCTCCAGCAGTGAGCTTTTATCCTCTTACAAAACACTCCATAGGGTATCACTTAGTCCACAGGCTTTCTGTATTTGAAAAATGGCTTGGTTTGTGCAGATATGAAGATATAGTATTTGACACTAGATTGTTGTGGTTATGTTAAATTCTATTAATATTTAATTTGATTGCAGTTCTTTTCAAAGCTTTGAGTTTTGACTCTATATTTTATTGATTCTGTTCTCCCACCAGAGTATGACAAGCCATTTCATTATGGTGAGTAGAAGAAACATAACACTATAGATGTACTGTAGCTGCTTAGAGAGTATATTTACTTGTATGGCTAAATGAAATTTCTTGGTTGACCTCATTAAGCTGAAAGAGAATAAAATGTGAGTATGGAGATTATTGCTATTACTCATTGAGGCATTTGTATTTCTTAGTTTATTGAGAGATTAGAGTCTTGTGATGAGTCTTATAGCTGTGCTGCATGTTTCCTTCAGTTTGCTAAGTATTAACAAGGGATTTTGAGGGGCAGAGTGCATCACCTTGCTCAGGAAACATCTGGGAAGTTAGAGGGATTTGCATTTCCTTTCTGTTGTACCATAATGGATGGAAAACAATCACCCCAAGGCTAAGATTCTGTAAAGTACATCAGTTAAACTCTGATGTCTACCCTAGCATTACCTAAATTCACTTTCTATTTTGATCAGTTCAGTGTCTGTATACTTGCATATTATCTGTCTCTTTTACGACTAAAAGTGTATTCTGGGTTCAATGGATTACAGTCATTTTTGGGGTTGTTGACATTACATCATCATGGCAAAAGTTATAACTATAGCTATAACTTTACACAGAAAAGTTTAGTAATTGATTTTATCACACAAAAATCGTGTTAACATGCATATTGTTTATGTCTTGTGGCTATACTTTTAATACAGTGAGAATTTTAACATTGACGTTTTGGCCCTATTCACTTCCACTGTAACTGCCTTGCTGGATTTATTTTATTTTTTTCAAAGTTGGAATGAGTCAAAATCATTTTTTGTGGTAATCAACACTATGCCACTAGTTTTGAACTTGGAATATTCCTTTAAAAGTCCAGATTCCTTGTAATACAGTCGAAAGCAAGCTACAGTATATCACTATAAGCAAACTATATTGACTTCCTGCCTTTAGGAAAGGTATTCAATCAGCAATCATTCAGCTTTTTTAAAATGCTGCCCAGTAGATTTTTTGTGCATATTATGTAGGTCCTAACACTCATAAGGGCCGATTTGTTTGCTTGTCTGAATGTACACTATTTTCTAATAACCAGGACTTTTAACTTGTTTGTGTGTGTATAGGAATATATATTCAACATAATCTTAATTTCATTTGTGAACTAAGTTTTAAACTGGTACAATGAAAACATTTTGTGCTTTCAATTGTAAATGGTCTTCTAAATACTTTCAGATTATGAATCTCTGAGAATTGGTGGTATGATCTTCGCTGTCATACTATTCTTAATGGGGATATTTCTCATTATCGGTGAGTACCAAACCATCTGTATACTGTGCTCTGTGAATTGTATTGGATCATGTGAGGAGATATCAGTCCTGAGGCTTGCCATGTGAAATTGGGAGGAGAGTTCCCATAGCATGCCTCATAGTGTGTGACAATATGTCAACATGTGTCTTATTGATTGTGTAAAAAGTGATGTTTCATCAAACATATAGTCTATATAGATAAAGCAATCATTGCTCTTGTCAAATTTCAAGGCTACTTTTGTACTCAAGTGTAATTTATCCACACACAGAGATAAACCAGCCAAGTTACTGGTTTTAGGCTAGACTGGTTGCAGGCCAGCATGTCTTTCACAACCTCTATGTTTAAACCTCTCTACGATACCTAACACCACACCCAGACTTATGATGTTGCTAGTGCAGGGACAGGCAGCCAACCTAACAAATGGCACCATTACCCCCCCCAAAAAAACAAAAAAAAAAACAATTTAAAGACCTTATGAGTTTGATCACTGCAGGGGTTTTATGCTTATAAAGAGTACAGTTTGTAAATTACTGTGTATGCAAGAGAATACAGCAAGAGACTCACAACCTCATTCACTTTTTTGGGTTTTAGGGTTATTCTTAATGCTACATTTATATGAATGAGAATGCATTTCAATTGTGTATAAATAAACCGCCAATGTTTGTGGTGTAACTTCTGGCTTATTTCCTAAAGGCCGGAAATGTCAATGCAGAGGGAACAATTCAAAGTAAGTGCGATAAAGACAATTAAACATATTCAATGAGAATATTCAGGATATTCATATTCAATATCAGAGATCACAATACATTCTCTGATTGTTTCTGTGCTGTTCAGAAAACTACCATCTTTTAACATGTTGTTCTTGTTGTCTATTTTTAGGCCAGAGGGATTTGATCCAGAGGCAGTCAGAGGTGAGTGTTTAGTTTGGTCTCGATTTACTTTGTGTCATGACATTTAAAAGAGGCGCCCTATACCGAGCATTTGATGTTATTGTAATTCTATGTACTGTATTCTGCATGTTCATCCAGTCTAAATACCTGTTGTTCCTTGGTTCCCTTTAACAGGAAGCATGGCATCCTAAGGAGAAATAAAGTGGAGTGTCAAACATTTTGGAGACAGCTAGCCATTTGGAAGAAGAAATGGCCAACTGAGGATATAGTCCTTCTCTAGTGTTCTTAATTTTTATTTATTTATTACATATAGTTGTTTCTTGGATACATAGGAGTATGCGCTCCTTTAAAAAATTAAAATAAACTATTGATTCAGAGCTAGGACTAATTTGTCATTATGTTTAATTTAGCAGCTGATCTGGATCTCAAGAGAGTTTCTAGGTTTGACAGTTGTTGACAATATATACACACTTATGTACTTTTCAGCTCTCAGTGTAGTTTATGAACTATTTGGATGTGCAGTGCTCAAAGGCTGAAGGAAATTACCAGGCATTACGAAAATTTAGTAAATTCTGTCCATTTTGCAGAATTAACTAATCAAACTGTAGAGAACTGTAGTAATAAATTGATTTCTATAGAGTGTCTGTTATAAAGTGCCATCATGAAAATGATGCAACATTGTGCTTGGCATCTGTCTCAATCTGTCTCTCGTATTCAGCCTGTCTTATAAATAGTTGACCTGTTATCAGTAATATTAGTACAAGCAATTTAGTTATGCAGTGTTGCTGATGGAGCAATACAATCTAGCTGCTGTACCTTGCTTTACAGAGTGGCCAGTAGACTATTCAACCCGTAAATATGTAAAATATCACAATATTATTTGGTAGATAATGTGTGTATTAAATGAATGTAACCTGATACTTGCAGTCAAACATCTGTGTGTAGCATGAAAATTTCTTAGAGATTATACATATAGTCAAATATGATCTTTTGAGATTTTTCTGTGGCAAAGTATTCTTGTCAATAATAGACCTTTTTCAGTGTATTGCCATATTTAAAGGGGCAGTACTTCTAAAAATTAAAATGCTCTCAATTCTTTACTCTCATACTCTCATTCCAAATTGCACACTTCTTCAGATTTGCAGTGAGTCTTGCCGCTTCAGCAACCTCAGGATGGCTCTCAGATGCTGGATGTGCCGCTGCCAATCGTTGTTATAGATGATGATATCATCAAGATAGGAAGCAGCATACACAGCATGTGGGCGGAGAACCATAAGTCACAGAAATGTTGCCGGGGCTCCAAACAAACCGAACAAAAGAGTAACAAATTGATGTAAACCGAATGGAGTGGAAAAGGCAATTTTTTTCCCGGGACATGGAATTATGCCAATATCCCTACGTTAAATCCAGTGTTGAATAAAGGCAAGACGCACCCAGCCGATCAAGCAGTTCGTCAATGCAAGGCATTGGGTAAGCATCAAATTTAGACACCGCATTAACTTTTCTAAAATCAGACCGGACCGACCTGTCGCACTTATGGATTAAGACCACTAGGCTGGCCCAGTCACTGTGTGAGTATTCTATTACCCCTATATCGAGCACAGCCCTAAATTCGTCCTGCACTACCTGTTTTTTGTTTTTGGGTAAATGGTAGGGACGACTGCGTACCACTACCCCTGGGGTAGTTTCGATATGGTGCGGTATGAGATTCATATCGCTGTGTGACCTCAAAGGGCCCTTGCCACTTGGCGAGTAATTTAGAACTCGATGTGGGTAGTAATACTAGCAGTGGCGGCTTGTCAATAGAGGGCGAGTGGGGTGCCGCCCCCATCAAAATTCCAGAAATATACATGAATACAAAAATGATATAAAAATGAAATTAAAATAAAAAAATAAAATAGTTTACTCATACGATGTGCAGGCTGGTAGTAAGAGCCTCAGCATTTAATAAAAACTGTCTTTAATCGGTTAACTATTTTCTATGTTTTTCAATATGTTTCATGCGGTTTAATGGGCGAGGGACGCCGGACAAATGGATGTCTATCTGAGTCCTTAAATTTTCGGGCAGCATGTGACCTGAAGCTGGTCTCTAATTGGTTTCTTAAAGATTCTCCTCCGGGCGCAGGTCGCTGCGTCCCTGGCGAATCAGAATTGGATACATGTTATTTTATCCAATCTGATTGGTTCTCGTCACCTGTCATTCAACTTTACGCTCTTGGCCACTACTGCGAGTGCGCATGCGACTCCGCCAAAACTTTGCTAGGCTGATCACTTTCGCAGAGATAATGGCAGCAGTTAAACCAAAATCTGTCATTGATTTACAAAAAAACCCTTTCACAAGGCGTTTGCTGAAAAAAAAAAAAAAGGAAACTCTCTCCATTCCATTGGTGAGCAAAGCAGTGGTTCTCGGCCAAAAAAGAGGCGCCGGGCGCTCAGACTAGAAGAGCGTGAAAGGATTGCAGCAGAGGTGAGTTTGTTATAGAAATGAGTCAAAATGCCATTTTACATTATTGTTGTGCTGCATAGATGTCCTGCCCACATATCATATTCTACAGACTCAAGAAAACATTTTTTGTTTGGTATAAATCCTTACAAAAATCATAATTTTAATATTATACAACAGCATCCCAAAAATAATAAATTGGCAACATAAAAATAAATGATCAAATGAAATATGAAGCCACCAAAAACTACTGTCTTGTATGCGACAAAAACTCAAATGGCTCTATTTTGCAACTGTGACAACTAGTGGCCTACTCCAGGTTACTACCTTACATTTACATATATATATATATATATATATATATATATATATATATATATATATATATATATATATTTAATATCTCTATAGGTCTGTGATCCTGGGACACACTAGGGAGCGTTTCTCCTTCACAGACCACATTGTCTGTGCCACCTTGTTGCAGGGGGACAGGTTTGATGAGAAGGATACCTTTCATGAAGATGCATTGAGCAGCACCATGAAAGCGTACCCGTTGCTCAGTGGAAGCAAGCTGAAGACAGAGCTCAGTCTCATCTACAGCAAGGAAGAATTCAAAGCCTGCCGTGGTGCTGTGGACCTATTCCAGCTGTTTATGGAGAATAATCTCGAAGAAGTCTTTTCCGAAACTGTGACTCTCCTAAAAGTTCTCATTACCACACCCATGACCACGGCTGAAGCTGAGAGGTGCTTCTCAACCTTGAAAAGAATAAAAACTTTTCTCAGAAACAGCATGACCCAGGAGAGGCTGAATGCACTGGCAACTCTCCATGGAAAGGAGACTTGTTACTGAGATGACTGACTTTAATCAGAGAGTCATTGAGAAATTTGCTGGCCTGAAAGAAAGGAGAGCAAAATTTATGTTCAAGTAGTCAACATGCTTTTTGGTACTGCTTTGTATGTATTTTCGCCCACAAACCCCCCTCCCCCCCAGACGCCACTGAATACTAGGACTTTATCTCCCAGTGTAAATTCCCATAGTGCACCTATTATATAGCCAGCTTTGACGTTCTTGAGCCTGGAGCAAATTCTCCTTTTTTAACTGCCCCAATTTATGGAGTTTTGCTCTCAGGTCAAGAACGTATTGATGTCAAGCACACCATGCGAATCAACGCCCATACAATAACTCAAATGGGGAGAACCTTATGGAGGCTAGCGGGACCTCTCGTACTGCAAATAATAGGGGGTCGAGCCACTTTCAAGCATTTCAAGCATCTTCGTGCACAAACTTATGAAGCATATACTTTAGTGTCTGATTAAATCGTTCGACCAAGCCGTCCATTTGGGGGGTGGTAAACACTGGTCCAAATCGATTTAATATCCAATAATTTGTACAGTTTGCGTAGTGTATGTGACATAAACGTTGTGCCCTGATCAGTGAGGATTTCTTTCAGAATCCCCACTCGAAAGATTATTCAACACTACATGCACAGAGATGGTGCACAGAGGCACTGGTTCCAGATATCACATTACGTAGTCCACCAGACACAACACAAAGCGATGCCCACATTCCGTCCTCTCTAATGGCCCGACGAGGTCCATACCAATAATTTTGAAAGAGACCTCGATCAATGGAAGGGGGTGAAATGGCACTCTTTGGGTGGACGATGGATTCACCAGCTGATATTCACAGCATTCATAGCATGTCTTTTCTTGCCCTAAGTGAGCCCACCATCAGATTATGATGATTCTGGAATAGCATTTCCCGACGGCTCTTTGGAATTAACAATTGGGTTGTATCCTCCTTTGTCTGAACATCCTGCGTCACTCGATACAACCGGTCCTGAATAATTCAAAAATACGGATATGCAAGTGCCATGTCTGGCTGGAGGAGTTGAACATCAATCACTCTCACGTGGTCAAAGGCGTGCCTAAGGGTCTTGTCTCACGACTGCTCCAAAGGGAAATCCCCTGCCGGGAATCCTCTAAGGGCCAGGTAAGCCGAGACTTCACCCTCCCCTCAGACTTCCCAACGTAGAGCTGACGTAGATGGCCCTGGCCCGGCCTCCCCAGCCAGCGAATTGCACACCACACATATACGCATTGTTCAATAACAATTGCAATGCCAGACAATCCATACCCTAAATCAGCAGGTGGGTGACTAGCCACCTAACTACCGCCTCGATTCATGTTTTTGCCCCTGAAATTAAATAGTAACCGGCACTAAAGGGTATTTGTGAAAGTCCCCATGCACACACCTCACCTTCACCCTACGTGAACCAAGCATTGGTGAATCGAGTTCTGATTATATCCCAAATCCACCAAGGCCAGGTAGGTACCCCCTTGAATACTCACAGGTATCCAGTACATCCCTACTCAGTCTGGTGCGGTATGCAATGCATCAGGAATCCAGACCGTCAATCCCATCTCCATCGCCGGGCATTGGTCCTGAAAGTTGAACCAAGTTGACAATCCCCCTGGCGTCGCAGTCCTCCGCTAGCTACCACCTCCAGCAGGCATACCAGAACTGCTGGGCGAAGGAAAATGGGCGGCCGAATTCACTGTAGGTCAGTGCCCAGAAGAGCTGATGATGTTGCACTGGGATCTGGCCAACGCCGCAGTGGCCCTCTCAAACAACTCCACAAATGCCTCTGGGTCATCCTGGGGGCCCATCCTCGTGGCAGGTCCATAACTTCAGAAGCTATATGATAGGTGTGCTTGAGGAACCGATCAATGTTTAAGTCCTTTTTAATTAGAAATTCTCCAGCATGCCCAGTAGTGGCGATATACATGAAGAATGAGAATGTAAAAGTGGAGATTTATAGTAAAAAAAGACTTGCATATTGATCTGTTTCTCACACACACCTATAATATTGCGTCTGAAGATATGGATTAAACCATTGGAATACTTGTACGCTACCTTTACATATTATTTGGAGCTTCAAAGTTCTGGCCACCATTAATTTGCCTTAAATAGACCTAAAGAGCTGAGAAATGATTTATGTATATATTTTGTGTGTTCTGCAAAAGAGGAAGTCATACACATGAAGTGATGGCATGAAGTTGTGTAAATGATGAGAGAATTTTCATTTTTGTGTGAACTATCCCTTATTTTTGGCGGGAATAATACGATGCTGTGAAGGGATACACTTTCAGTGTCTTCAATGAGCTGTACCGTTGTATAACTGTGTTGATCGTTCAGCTGACGAAACAAAAACAAATACATATTTCCAAAAATAAATTGTAGACTTGTGTGTAGATGTGATGTAAGACACATGCCACTGACATTTTGAAGAGAATGTAAGCCTATCTCTCACAGCCTCGTTTTCTTTCCCAATCAAATATGGCTCTACTTTAAATAATGCCTATTTAATTACTGCCTTTTGTTTGAGCGCGTACAAATACGTGGAATTCCGGAGCTGTAAGTAAAACTACCCATGCTTAAAAGCTTTTTAAAAGGATTTCCTTGAATTTTCAGGATCCGTTCTCACCCTTTACACGGGTCCACTTGCTGCATTAGGTGGGGTTCTGCGCCAGGAGTTGTGCATCGCAGGGTTTCGTCTGTATTATTTTCTGGGAGGTGTTTGGCTCGGAATCCCCACCGCATTGTCCAGCATGCATTTTACAGTATCTACTCTCTTACCGTAGAGATTTCAGGATATGTTTGCCACTAGAGGGTGTAAGAATTCAAGCGCTGAAAGCATCGACGCAGTCCTCCTTCAGCGCACTTTCTTCATTCCTGGATTGCAGACAGTAAGATCAAGGAAACCCTGCATCGTTAACAAGGAAAACTGCAGGAATGGCAGCCTCAACAGGTTTGTCTATTTATTGCATATTTTTGCTATTTAAACACATAACAGCACTGGATACAATCATTACACTCGAATGACATTTTTATTATAATACATTTTATTATAGGCTAGTGAACTTACACAGTGTTGAACAAGTGAACAAACAAGTGTTGTTTGACGTATCACAAAAATACAGTACTAGTTTAGCTATAGTAGCCTATGCTACATTCTGGTTTTATAGAAAGTATCATTAATGCATTAATTGCATGTGCAGTCATATTCAAAACTTTAATTGTTAGCACAAATCAAATATCTTCTTGTGAAAATGTTTTTGGATTTTTATTACAATTTTTTTTTTTTTTTTTTTTTTTTTGCTGTTTTAAAACATCTGCATAAATAAATGCATTAATATTTGAGTGCGCTTTAAGGCGTCGATCCTTAAGAGCGAATGGGGTGCTGAAAAGTGCTAACAACGCTGTGCAAAAACCTCGTAGTTCAGCAGAACACAACCGCATCAATGCGCAATTTAGATCCAGATGTTAGTTATAGGGTGCTTTGTGAGTGTAATCCATTCGAATCCTAAAGATGAGGTTTTGCTTAATGACAACGTATCCATTCCTAACTGTGTTGTGCATGTTATCTGGAGGTAATAAAAAAGCATATTGGCAACACGATCTCGAATCTATTGGCACTTTGAAAATATAGCTTTTTATTGATTGTCACTAGAAGAAAGTCCACTCCATGCTTCAATGTGAGAACCGCAGTCATCAGGGCTCTTGTCCAACCGGCTTTTCGCTGAGCACGCAGACCTACTCTTTTTGCAACTAGTCGATAACTCGAATTACTGAGGTTCTCAGCTAAAACACTCGAGTTTCCAAGATCCCTTTTGCGCAGCAGGTATTTGCGATTGCAATTTATTATGTGGATACTAAGCCAAATTATTTCTAGGCTCTTTTAGGCCTACTAAGCTTTTTATTTGAGAGCTCATTAGAATGTTGAGTATAACTTCCAAATTGACACTGATTTGGTAGTATTGATTAAGTGTAGCCTATAAATTTAGAAAAGCAGCATCTGTCCATGGTTCTGAATCATCTCTCCTGCATTTTCTTACTTCACAGTGAATAGCATTCAGGGTTGTAGTAGTGGAGGTTTAAGGCACGTTAGCGCCGTTTACGCACCTTTTTATGTGTGAAATTGCGTTTACTCACATTTTAATTTAATTGATTTTCGTTTACCTACTTATTACCGCGTTGCCAGCATTGCTCATGCAGGCGAAGTATGCTCGAAATGTTCACCTGCGCATGCTCGATTTGCCTTGCAAGAGTGCACTGATTCATATCCAACAGAAAAGTCCGCTCATCCGCGTGCACGCTATACACCGACGATGTAGAACCCAATCACTGATACGCGGTCACGCACATGTAAGCCAACACCTCTGGATGTGGAAAAAGAGGCTCTCTGGGCATTGTTGTCCTAAAGAGGAACTAATAGTTGTTCTTGTCATTGCCATTGAAATCTGTGATTAAAACACACACACATGCAGACAATAATTTTGAATGTGGCCAACATACTGACTTCAATTAGTCAAAATGATTAGTGTTATTTGGTTTTCCAGCAAGTGTTCAGACAATGAGGTCTGCAAGCAAATGTGATAAACTGCAAATAAAAGTTGTCACCAGTTTCATGTGTAACAGTGTATATATACTATATACTATATACTATACTACATTAATACATTGGTTATGATACAATTTGTATCAACTCTATTGCTCTTTAGCACTTCAAAATACTTACTGTATTTGCAGTGTAGCTCATATCATATAAATATTAATGTGAATAAAAATATTTTAATATCAACATTTGCAAATCTTATGTTTGGTGGAATGTGTGTTCAGCCCAGATGATTTTTTTTAGATTAATAATCTGATTAATTACCTACATTAGGGCTTCCTTTTTAGTAGACTTGCATCAGCAATTAATTGATACTGTTTAAAAATGTAACATGTTTTCGGTTATATTGAGGAATGATTTGTCATATCAAAATTATCTGGAGAAATTCATATTTTACCCACCTTTTTTTAAACAATACATCACTGATCACATTGATACAGCCCATTGTATGTCTGTTGCTTAATGGGACATTTTTGTTTTCATTCTAAGGTTGTAAAGCTTTTTTAACAATATTTAAATGTATTTACAGAGTCATACATGCATTTGGACCAGAGTGCCTTTAACTATGGTAAGCAGGCAAATATTGCATTGACATTTTAATGAGTAACATGACAAAATGTAAAACTGTAACACAAGTTATTTGACCACTCTTGAATGTGATTGAACTCAGATTATGAGACGTTGCAGACCACTGGAGTCATCCTTGCCATGATTATGTTTGTCTCCGGGATTCTCATTGCATTGAGTAAGTCAATCAAATAATGGAGCACCTGCTATACCAAATGGAATTGTCCACTTAACATTCTTAGACAGTTTACAATACAAGGCGTGCTGAACGAGTGTAAATTTAAGAATTGAAATGCTTGCAATGTTAGATTACTTGTATCAAAGCATGTTTTATTATTCTAGTCACAACTGTCATTGTAAAAAGTAGGCTACTCAAAGCATCTATCTGGGGTTCCTCAGCTGCCACATTGTTTTGTTTTGTTGTGTTGTGTTTTATTGATTTTTCAACATTATTACAGCTTCATAAAGACTGTTGTCATTTAAAACACTGAATTATTTTGATGTTACATGGGACATCAATACTAAGTAGACCAAACATTTTAAGTAGACTAAATAATTAAAAATCAACCAAAATTGTAAATTTGAATTATAATTTAATTTAAATAATTTAAGATCTAATATCTCATATCACAGACTGAATTCTAAAAACTGCTCATGTAGGAGTCTGCAAATATAGTGGATTGGTGATCTCCTGTATTTCTCATTTCAACATCTTGGGATGGTCAGTTTATTTGACTTGCTTTTCTGATGACCTGTGTGTGTGTGTGGGGGGGTGTTAGCAGTCAGCAGTCACTGAAGCTGGACTTACAGCTGAGTGCGCCTCTCTACCAGAGTGCTCAGGGTGCAGAGAGCCTCTGGGTACACTGAATACCTCTGACCAAGAATTATTTTTCAAAAGAGCTCATTAAAATGAAGGAACCATCATAAATAAGCCTCAAACACCCTATTTATGCACTCAAAAAGCTTCATGATATATTTTAAGAGCTTCAAAGCCCTTAACTTATGATGTGGTTATTAAAATTACCATTGACAGTGCTTAAAGTTCTTTAGAGTTTTTGTAGGCAATAAGAGAAGGCTCAGTGAACTGAAAGAGTGTCTTGAGGATCTCCAGAGGGTTTGGCTGGTATGGCACCTGAGGATTCCCAAGTGGTGCATTGAGTATATTTTACATTGCATTTACTACAGTGGCATTTACTTCACTTAGACAATGATTTGAGTCAATTAAATTCTTTGACCAGTGTTGAGAATTCACTTCACCAAACCATTTATTGCATTGCACATTTCTGTAAAGAGAAATATGTTGAATAAGCTGTGAATCTATTGCGTTCAAACTGGATGCACTGAATTTGAATTGGCTTCAATCAATGTCCCAACCCAATCCATGTCAATTAAAATTTTCTGTCTTTCTAAATGTTTATTTGCCCCTGACAGGTAAAAAGTTCAAATGCTCAAAATCCAAGTAAGAGTTTTTCAGACAAATGTGCAGCCTTGACTCTGCATGTGGAATGAGTCCAAATACAGGACTGGGAAATGTCCTGAAAGAAAATAAGATGTACATCAAATCTATGGTGCCATGTCTGTTCATTGGAAAGCTCCTTCACTGTTTGAATGCAGCCTCTGGTTTCTAAATAAACTGATTTCTGAACTGACTGGCTTCTTTTTCAGCCCACAAACACTGTCTATCCATTAAAAACAGCACATTTAAAATACGTAAACTAAAATATACCAAAGTGCCTGGTTTAGAAACATTGCGCAAATCCTGATAAATTCCAACTGTTGTACTAAAATATAACTAAAACAAGAAAGTTTGTTGTTCTCACACGAGAATGAAATTGGTATCAGTGCTCTTTGTGTGGGTAGGCAGTGTGTATCAAGACTGCTAAATTGCTCAGCATGTAATTGTCAGAGGAGTTGAACTGGACGATGAGCACAAACTTAACCTAAACAACAGTGACTGACTGTCAGACCCTTGCATACAATTTCACACCATAGTAGAGTTTATAGCTTACTGGAGAAATTCAATTAAAGGGAAAGTTCAACCAAAAATGAAAATTCTCTCATTATTTACTCACCTTTATGCCATCCCAGATGTGTATGGCTTTCTTCTGCAGAACACAAACAAAGATTTTAGAGGAATATCTAAGCTCTGTAGGTACAATCAATGCAAGTGAATGCTGACCAGAACTTTGAAAGTCCAAAAAGCTTATAAAGGCAACATAAAAGTATTCCATATGACTCCAGGGCTTAAATCATGGATTAAACCACTTGAGTCATATGGATTAATTTTATGCTGCCTTTCTGTGCTTTTTTGAGCTTCAAAGTTCTAAACATCTGTAGAAGGTTCATTGTCTGTGTTATGAAGGAGTCACGAGGCAGTGAACTGTCAATGTGAGTATGTTTATTACTCTTCAGCGTTGTTCATAAAACATAAACAAAAAGGCATTCAGTGGCCAAGTAGTCACACACACAAACGAGCCAAGGCTTCTATCGAGCACACACAGGTACAGTCTCTCTCTCGTCTTTCTCTGTCACTCTGAAGCCTCGTGTGCCTTTTTATGTCTCCCTCTGCCATCTCTACAACAAGAAACAGGTGTTAGAGATAATGACAATGCAGGTCACGAGCCTTACCGCTCTCTCCCTCTCCCGCAGACAGACACGCGACCATGCCCCATCACCACGTATCCCAACCGCCTGACTCTGGCCAGGGCAACATCTGGTCTGCCAAACCCCCGCCCCCCCCCCATTTCTGGATAGAAAGTCAGCCACAGCCATCTGCGCTCCTGCTCTGTGGAACACCTCAAATTTGAATGGCTGAAGTGCCAGGCACCAACAGGTGAGCCACACATTGGTATCCTTCATGCAGCGGAGCCACTGGAGTGGGGCGTGATCTGAACAGAGGGTGAAGGCCCAGCCCAGCAGATAGTAGCGGAGAGTGAGGTCGGCCCACTTAATCGCCAGACACTCCTTCTCCACGGTGCTGTGCTTAGTCTCTCTCAGCGAGAGTGCACGACTAATGTACAACACTTGTAGCTCCTTCCACTTCCACTTCCACCTCCTGTGAGCAGCACTGCCCCGGCCCTCTGTTAGATGCATCAGTCTGCAAAAAAATGGGGAGAGAGAAATTAGGAGCATGTAAAAGTTTTTTACTGTTTGACGGTTCTTCCTCCCAAGCTTCCCATTTGACATCGAGCAGGCTGCACGGCCAACCCCCATACAGTAGCTCGAATGAGAAAAACCCTGTGGAGGCTTGCGAGACCTCTCGTACTGCAAATAACAGGAGTTCGAGCCACTTATCCCAATTCCTAGCGTCCTTGTGTATGAACTTACGGATCATATTTGTTAAGGTTTTATTAAATAATTCCACCAACCCATCTGTTTGTGGATGATAAACACTGGTGCGAATCAATTGAATACCTAACAATTTGGTTCAGCGTTTTCTCGTGATCTAAATGGCCAGCCATTGGATTATAGTGAGCCACCTGGAAGAGGGTTTCCCAACGGCACTTCGGTACTAATAACAGAGTTGTATTTACTTTTGTTTGAGTATCCTGCGTCACTCGATGCAGCTGAGCTTTAATAATCAAAAAATATGGGTATGTGAGTGCGACACCAGGCTGGAGCAGAGGAATAGAGGTTTGAGAACATCCCGAATCCACCAAAGCTTAGTATGTATCCCCTTTTAAACTCACCAGTATACGATATGTCCCTGCCCGATCGGGGGTGGCCTGAGGAGCATCAGGGATCCAGACCAGTGTCGCCACCTCCATCAGCAAGCATTAATCCTGGAAGTGCCCGGATTACCCGCAGCCCCAACAGACCAGCCTAGGCTTCCATACATCACTCATGCGCGTGCAAGGAACGCAGAGAGAGAAAGGTGAAGTAGGGGGACACAGACTGGTTTGCTGCCTCTCGGAAACGCCTCAGTGTAGTCCAGGTGGTGGCACTGGACCCACTCTGCCATCCCTCGAGGAAGCTGGGAGATGAACTGCTCCAGTGTCACCAGGTCGATGATCCGCGGGCTCCCTCAGCCAGCAACCATTTCTAGCAGGCATCCCAGAGCTGTTGTGCAAAAGCAAACAGCGGCCATGTTTCCTGAACCTCAGGGACCTGAAATGCTGGCGGCTCTGTTCAGGAGTACGGTCAACCCATTGCATGATGGCCCACTTCAGGTCTTTATACTCGATGAGGCTGCTAGCAGGAAGTTTCCCTGGAGAGTAGCAGAAACAGGTGGGCACTGGTCGGGAGGTCACTTCCACACTTCAGTGGCTTTTTTAAAGAGGTCAAAGAAGGCCTCGCCACATTTTAACAAGGGTCACCGGAGATATGGGCTCGGGGGTCGCAGCTGCAGCCCCTTCTGGTCCATCAAGCTCTGAACGGCTTTCGGTCCTCCACTTGATCAGCAGTTGGAAACGCTGCTCCTGCTCCAGGCGTAACTCCATGAGGGCCTGATGCTGTGTTTGCTGGATGCTGGCAAGGGACTTGATGATTTCGCCCAGTGGTGAAGACTCCATGACGACGTTGTCCTCCAAGAAATCCTGGGTTTCGGCACCACTGTAGATGGTTTGTTGTCTGGGAAATTAAGGAGACAGGAGGCAGTGAACTGTCAATGTGAGTGTTTATTACTCTTCAGCGTTGTTCATAAAACATAAAAAAGGCACTCAGTGGCCAAGTATTCACACACAAATGAGTCAAGGCTTCTATCGAGCACACAAAGCGTACAGTCTCTCTTTCTGGTCTCTCTCTGTCACTCTGATGCCTTGTGCACCTTTTTATGTCTCCCTCCGCCATTACTACAAAATGAAACAGGTTTTAGAGGTAATGACATCCCAGGTGACGAGCCTTACCGCACTCTCTCTCCTGCAGACAGACACACAACCATTTCCCCGTCACCAACTATCTCTCACTTGTATTGTATGGATGTACAGAGCTGAAATATTCTTCTAAATAAAATCTATATATTTGTTCTGCAGAAGAAAGAAAGTCATACACATATTGGATGGCATTAGGGGGAGTAAATGGTGACAGAATTTTCATTTTTGTTTGAACTATCCCTTTAATGCAGATGAGCATGCCTGCCAAATGTTTCAGAGTGCTTATAAATGGTTGGCGCTGCTGTTTTTCAGCTTGGCTTAGTGGGATAATTGTTTGTTTTTGGTGCTTCCCTACAGATCCAGTCCAGTGGAAGGCCCTCAGCCACCAAAGACAGAAAGTACAGCAAGCAGTAATTAGTGTTATTTTTAATCTGTGCTATATATAAATAATAATGCATCCCTACTGTATTGAACCTTTTGGAAATGTTGTCATTTTTCTTTTAGTTCCACCTCAGACAGTATAAAGAAGATGTATGTGTGCGATGTGGTGGCCCATTTCGGAGAGAGGAAATGCTCAAACCCACAAAGTTACTTACAGGAATGTGGAGGAGATTAGAACCTGCTTGACCTCGTTTTGTAACCTCAGCCTAAATATTGATCTATTGCTGTATTTTTAGGTCTCTCATGAGCACTTGTGTCACATTTTTGTCCATATCACTTGCCTTTGTGTTTACTGTGCATTGTTTATGGGAATCCTAACGAGTTTTGGAGTACAAATCCATGATGAACCTCAAAGGGCACCAATAGTTTAACATATGCATGAATAATTTGCTTCACAGATGGGGCTTAAATGTATATAGCAGCTCCTTGGTTCATTATTTTGGCATCTGGGTAGGGTTGCACCAGCTGGGCTTAAGGTCTCATTTAAGTTGGTATGTAAAGTTCACACTAAGTGCTTAGTAACTACTAATGAGTTTGTAACTAAGTCAGTGCTTAATTTGGATTCACCACCTGATCTTAAGGCAAGACTTAACTAGTAGTCTGTAAGCTCTCCGTAAAGTAATGCATAGTCACATAATATGACGTTTACCTGTATTTATCCAACAAGCAGCCTTGAAATTTGTGGACAGACGTGTTAAAAAGCCATGAACTTCAATTGATCTTGTTACGGTTGATGTTCAAACCTTGTTTGCTCATGTAACTGTCAGCTGTAATAAATGATATCCCCATTAAAATAGGATACGTATATAAAATATTAATATAAAGTAGATTTGATAGTATTTTGCCCTGTGTAAATAACAATACACAGCTAAAATAAATGTATTCATTTGAATACCCTATATACATTTTGAATGTGTTAAAACTTAGACGCACACTGAAAAACTGCACTGTTTGAACGGTTTCATGCTGAAGATCCGATTAAAATTGTATTTTTAATATTAATATTTTTTCTCACTCTCGTAAATGTAAACAAGTGTTAATCTCAACATCATAATGTAGGCCTATGTCGAAAGGATTGAAGCCTGTCACGCAAACGATTAGCTCACTGATGTCACAAAGCATCAGTCTTTAATCTAAAAGTTACTAATATTATTAGATAATAAATATTTTGTTTATACATAGGGTTACGTCCTACCTAAGTTAATGGTGCATCGCTCAAATATATAGTAGTGCGCAAATTTGGACTTAGTGCCCATTTACGCCACAACTAGGCTAAATTGTAACTTACGCACAGCTGGTGCAACCGGCACCGGATTTAATCATTATCTTATGTCCATTTAAACCGCATGAATAGCCTATGTGTAACACAATATTCTAATGCAAATTAGGCTACTTTAAAATGTGATGCTTTAGTCCCCAACAAAGTGTTATTTAGAAGCAAATGATTTAAAAGCAACTGAATGCATGTTCTCATGTAGATTCAATAAATATTAGGTTAGTTTGAGATGAGCAAGTTCTGTGCAGAACTGATCACCAGGGATCACCGGCAGATGCATACTGGTTAGAAATCTTAGAGTTGCTGTGACGTCATGGTGACGTCTTAATAAATTATGCCAGGAAGCAGCATTCATCCATCATACAGCATATGGCCTGTAGAACAAAAGCAAATATATGGAAAATAATACAAGTGTGCATTTATTCTGATAGCATGTTTGGCTATGTTTGGAGGAATGTTTTATGCATTGTCCATTAAAAGTCTTGCATTTCATTATACTGAAGAACTACAATGTTGTGTCTTAGAGAATTAGACTACAGCCATCACAGTAAAGTGTTGGAAACAGTAACTAGATGAAAGGCCATTTTTATTAGTCATCCAAATGTTTATCATGTATGCCAATTTGGTTTATTAAAAGATAAAGTTACAGAGGTCTATACTTGTTCTTTATTTAGTTTGGCTAATACAGCTGACATATAATGCAAAACACACAAACACATGAATAAATCAAGAAGGATTTGCAGCAATACATGGGAAATGATGAATGTTATGGTGATAATGATGTAACCTGATTACTAATGTCACTCTCGAAAATAATTATACAGTATTGATATCTTGTAAAACATTGCGCATATAATTATGTATATTTTAAAGGGATAGTTCTCCATAAAATGAAAATTCTCTCATTACTCACCCTCATGCCATGACAGATGTGTATGACTTTCTTTCCTCTGCAGAACACAAATGAAGATTTTTAGAAGAATATCTCAGCTCTGTAGGTCCATACAATGCAAGTGAATGGTGACCAGTCAAAAATAATATAAAGGCAGCATAAAGTAATCTATAGGACTCCAGTGGCTAAATCTATGTCTTTAGAAGCAATATCAATGTCTTTAGAAGGGTGTTGGTGAGAAAGAGATCAATATTTCAATCCTGTTTTACAATAAATCACCATTCACTTGCAATGAAAGTGAAATTGAAACCTACTGAGCCAAGATATTTTTCTAAAAATCTTTGTGTTCAGAAGAAGAAAAAGTCACACCTCGAATGGCATGAAAGTGAGTAAATGATGAGAGAATTTTCAATTTTGGATGAACTATCCCTTAAATGCTACTGTTTATGGTTACAGAATGTGGTTTTGCCAGATGGTTTAATTCATTAGGTGTTTCCATTGCAACTGCTGTGACAATATTTCATAAAACAATTAGCAAATGTTTCACACAAGAATTCACTAGCAGGACATTAATACTTGGCTTTGTGAACCAATTCTCATAAATCTACAGACCTCTTTTTGTTTTACAAGAAACTGACATTAGAGTGTGTTTTCCCTCATTTGAATTTCCTGAGGGACTTTGTACTTCAACATGGTAAATCATACATGTGATAAACTTGCTAGCCTTTCTTCAAACATCTCTTACATAACAATGACACATTTGAAATCTTGATTCAAGATTCACTTTCCATATTAAACATTTCCTTTCACAGTATAGCACTGAATAAAGTAGATTAATTTTATTGATGATTATGACATTTTGATACCGACAGTTCTTAAAGTCACCATTTAGACTGATGAGCTGTCTTACCACAGAACCCCCTGACATTTCAATCCCTCGTATGACTCATCAAAATAACACATTCACATACATGGTGAGATGACACATCAAACTGTAAACCCTAAAGCTGTCATTACTGAAAAATCAAGTTGTCTTAATTAAGTGCTACTTGAAATGTCAAGTTTTGGCTCATAACTCAAATATTTAAGTTCATTGAACTTATTTTTCTTAAAAATCCATAGACTTAAGATGTGAATTGTAAATAACTCAAACTATTGAGTACAAAATTGAGGCTATACGGGGAATACGCACAATCCCTTGCTGCTTGAATTATGTTTCCTGAGTCAGAGGCAACAGATTGGGGAATTTAAATAATTGTTATTAAGAATTCATAGATGTTTTAGCTCTTTTGTTGTATTATTTATGCTTTGTTGCGAATAGATGTTTGGTGTAACGTCAACATTAGGTTGACCTGTGTCTTTTTGGTCAAATTTGACCCTGGTCACACTATCTCAGTTCTCTTTGTGCATGTGCAGCTGAAGTGCATTTCTGTGAATAATTATTTAATAACTGACCTAGAATCAGTTATCATCTTTAATTGAGCTGTGCTGTTGTTTGATCTAAAATTGAATCAATTAAATTAAAATGTACAACAGTAGAAACAACAATATTAAAATTCAAATTTGAGTTAAGTATACTTGCATATAGTTAACTTAAATAGTTAATTGCACTCTACTTGAAAACCAAGATAATTGAACTTAAATACTCAAGTTTTGGGAGACCACATTACTCAATTGAATTGAGGGAATGAGTTTACTCAATCAGTTGAGTGCAATGACCCTATTAGGGTTTTCATTAGGACATCTATGATAACAAGTGTGCTACTGAGAATGCGCATTATATAGAGAACTACTGCCATTAATATCATACAATGAAATAAATAAATGATCTTCCCCCTGAGTGAAAGTAACATACTCTTTTAACTATGTATTCACACACTCTCTTTTGTGAGAACACAAAATAAAATATGTACGCAACATACAGTATACCACAATCAAAAGCCATATAAATACATCTGAAAACAAAACAAAAAATACCAACTGATACAGTGGATTAATGGCCTGAGCCCAGCTGCTCACATAAACAAACCAATATGGTTTATAATTAAAGGTGGAATTTGGACTGGTACTAACAATCCTTATGACGATTTCACTGAAATCACAAATAATGAACATAGTCATGAACAAGAATACACCCAATTGTTGAGTAAACATATAGACAAACTAAAAAGCAGTTTTATGGTGAAGAATCAATGAATGATCTTGTGCAAAAGTTATCTGTCATTCTAAAATGATGCAAGATGTGGAAATCCTCATAAGAGGATACTGCATGAAACCCATCCTTCTCCATAGATCATATACATTCTTTCTAATCTAGGTAGACTACATGCTGTAATAATTAGCAAAATCCTTAATTATTGGGCTATTTTGACAAAGTTCTAATCAATACATAATTTTTTTCATTTTGATGATGAATGATAGTTTGAAGATTGATCCAGTATGATCCAGATGGTTATAGCTCTGTTGGAGAAGGTAGGGTACGTTGGGACTAAAAAGTAGTCCTAGTCACTCTAGGTCCTGTAAGGACGTATATCGCCGCCTAGAAGAGGCACTTTTCTTCTTCAAGATTAGCTTGAGCTTAGATTTTTGGGAAAAAGAGAGAGGAAAAATGTCAGCTGTGTGATTTATATTCTTGAAATTAAAGGACTAGCTCACACAAAATGAAAATTCTGTAATAATTTACTCATCCTCATGCCGTTTCAAATCCACTTAATTTTCTTTCTTATGCAGAACACAAAATTAGAAGTTTTAATGAATATCAGAGGCTGTCTTTTCAAAACATTGGCAGTGGATAGTGCAAATCTCGATAGCTTGCTTTTTTTGTTAAAAACGACTGTTCTAAGGTGAATTAGCTTCTCTCATAGTGCATGTGAACACACAATGGACATCAAGATATACACTGCAAAATTTCTTAAATTGCAGGTTGTTTCTCACCAAAACTTCTTGTATGTTTTGGGTCCCTTATAAGCTTTAAAGTGAGCCGCTAACCACTGCCATTGTATTTAAAACACAGGCCGGGATATTTATAAAAATTAAAAAAATAAGCGGGACTAAGTTGAGAAATGTTTAATAATACCAAGCTATAGAAAGTCAGATTTTGTTTTTTTTTATCAAATTGTTTATTGTGTTTCCAGCAGTGTTGGTTATTCATGTTTTTGAGATGTTACAGATATTACATCCAACATTAGCATAATTAATTCTGATTCAAAGTAATGGCCAGCATCATCCTATAACTGCAAACCATGTTAAAATAAAATGTTTCATTTTAAATTTTGGATCTATGACCTGATTACCATTATTTCTTGTCTGCCAAACATGCTGAGTGGTCCAAACATCATCTGCAGCCTGAAATTGAACTTTTGATAGGAAGTTTGGATTGAATGCATTTGCTGCATAGAGAGGTAAATGATGCTCCCTTGCACTCTTGCTTCCTCTTTAGTGAATGACTTAACCTGCAGTGTGCTGTCTATCTGCACTGCTCTCAGAAAAGTTCGAAATGCACTTTATTTTCATCCTAACTCCATATAAAGCCTCTGAAAGCAAACATTTTCAGCTTTTGGATGAACCTATTGATTCTCAATGTGATAATGCACAGTAAATATAGGATGTCTAAGGAAAAATTTGCTTATGTACACGTCAGTGTACATTGTGTTTAGCAACATGGCGTTTCACGTGAAATCGCTCAAATAAAAAAAATGGCATATCTGATTGAACTAGAGACTAAAACAGGTTTCAATGTTAAGATGTAATTAGTTTTTTTAGTTGTTAGTTTTGTAAGCGTTTCTTTCAAAGATAAACTCTGCTGTGTTTGGCACCATGCTGTTTTGTCACATGACTACATGCATCGAAAGTTTAACCTTTAACTGACAGCCAAGAGTCTTCTGAACTGAGATTACTCAGTTTAAATGAATTTAAATTATGCGTTATGCAAAGCGAAGCCAAAATACAATGTCCACGCATGTGTACATGGGGGTCGCACAAGGTTAAAACATTAGACTCTAAAAAGTAATGTAGGTTTACAATGATGAGTGTGAGTAAATTACTGTATGGCAGAATTAAATGGAAAAACTAAAACTACATTTCTGTACTTTTTTCTAAAGCCACTGTCAAACTGCTTAAGAAAATAGTTTGCATTGTAAGCAAACTTCTCAGCCAGATGAATGATGGCTTTTTGACTGCTTTATGAATAAATAAAAGCCTCTCACTCTCTCTCCTTTGTCTCCACTCTGCAGTAGATGAGCTGGCTGGTCGTTCTCCAAGTTGCGGATGCTGGGATCAGCTCCACGACTCAGCAGCAGTCTGATCAGTTCCTCCTGATGGGGGCTTCCATGCAGCCCAGCAGCCATGTGCAGAGCTGTGTGCCCGTGAGCCTGAGAGGCGACAGACATCATATAGATAATGATGACTGCAGTGTTCATTAAAGGGATAGTTCATCAAAAAATGAAAATTCTGTCATCATTTAAATATAATATACTTATGTTGTTCCAAATCCATATGACTTTCTTTCTTCCATGACACACAAAATGAGATGTTGGGCAGGATATTATTCTCAGTCACTATTCACCCCCACCATTCAATACAAGTAATGTGGGTTGAAGCTGTTAGTGCCTAATATTCTGCCTTACATCTCCTTTTGTGTATTTTTTTCATGTAGGAAAAAAAAAATCCCTTTAAATCCCCGTCAACTTCACTACAATCTCTGTAATTATCATGTGTTTCTCACTTTCATGTTGATGAAAGCCTGCATATCGGAGATTTGGAGGTTCAGGAGGAATCGCACAAGATGGATATTCCCCTCCTTCACGGCTAGGTGAAGAACTGTCTTGTTGCTTTTGATTTCCTGAAAAAGACCAAGGCATGCTTATCAACAATGTGAAACTGAAGCAACATCAAAGCCAGTGTGGCATGAATGAGGTTTCCTCTTGCGGCATTCTCAAACCGAAACCATTGTATATGGAACAATGACAAAATCAATTGTTTGTTTGTCTGTCTGTCAGAAAGGAAAATTTGGGAAATATATATTTTTTTTCCCATACAATGGAAATACAATATCTGTTTTTGTTATACATGTTTGCTGTAGCTAACTGAGCAAAAGAGTACAACTGTACTATACATCATCTTGAAAGTGATCGTTCTCCCAAAAATGAAAGTTCTGTCATCATTTACTTGACTTTATTTCTTTTGTGTAACTCAAAAGGAGATGTTAGGATGAATGTTAGTCTCAGTCACCATTCACTTTCATTGTAAAGAAAAAGATGTAATACATTTTAATAATGTGAGGCAAACATTCTTTCTAACATCTCCTTTTTGAGTTCCACGGAAGACAGAAAGCTATATGGTTTGGAACTACACAAGGGTGAATATATATGATGAGAAAATGTTCATTTTTTGGTGAACTAGCCCTTTAAATAAACACCCATAGAGTACGGCACATTAAAAAACATTGCCCAGTGGGACATAAGGCTATATAACAAGACAAACTTGTTAAATGGAATACCTGGCTGAGTACCGAGGCTCCAGCATTTATAAGTAACCGCAAGCACATTAGTTTATCTTCTGCTTGAGTCTGTAGACTGCCATCAGCTAGCCATGTTGAGGATGAGGAAGAGGCATTTATAGCCTTCATTGTGCCACAGTGAGAAATTACTGCACAGTGCATAGGAGTCAGACCTAAAAGGAAGCAAAAATTGACTGTATATCTGTATGTCTACTCAGTTTTAACTTTAATTGAATCTGAACTGAGTATTATGTGCAGGTTTCTACCTTCAAAATTGCCAGTTTCCAAGTTCACTCGGAGTCCCGATGAGAGAATAACCTATTAATTCATATCAGTTTAGACGCATGCTTTTTTATTTTTAATGGTTTGCATATGGGTGGATGAATTTGCTCTATCACCTGCATGACTCGGGGGAAACCATAGGTGGCAGCCAGATGAAGTGCAGTCTGGCCATTGACGTCAATGGCGCTGATATCGGTGCCAAGTGAGAGAAGATCCTGGACTATCTCTGGTTGATTGGCTGCTACAGCTACAAGCAAGGCAGTCTAAGATATAAGAGAAAAGCAAGTCAGAGTGCAGTGCATGGGATATCAATAAAAAAAGGTAATTTCTTTATTTATTTAAAGCCAAAATGTGTTTTCTGCGCCACCAAATGGAATTACAAAAACAATGATTGTTTTTTAAAACAGGTTTCTCGAATACTCTTTTCATTTGCCATTGGTCAGACATACCAGTTTGCTAGGTCGAGCTGGGTGGGAGACCCAAACAAACAAAACAATGTTTGTGCTGACTCTGCACAAGCTGGGACAGGGGAAAGTATTTTAATGTGGAAATAAATACCACACACTTCAATTGTATTATGTTCACCTTGCCCTTGTGTTCCTTGGAGTCCAACTTCCCCAGTCCACAAAGTTTCTCTGCGGCAGCAAAAGCATATTCCCTCAGGCCTTTCGCAGTGTATATATGTAGAATCCTAAGACAGAGGAAAAACAAGGTTTCAGTTCTCATTTACAGTGTAAAGCTTTACAGCAAACTCACCTCACCTTTCTTTTCAGTCACCTTTTCATAGGACATTCAAGGTTTGCGGTGTTTTCATAAGTTGAGAAACTCATAGGACCTTAAAGAACATCTCTGATGAAACACCTAATGATGTGGTCTACTGGGCCACATTACATTAACATGCATGAAGGGGAACTAAGAAATTTACATAAAGACAGTTTGTAATACTGTAATAAGATGGAAAAATATTGCGTTCTAGAAAATATGTCGGTAACACTTTACAATAAAGTTAACAACATTAGTTAATATGAACTAACAATGAACAATACATTTACAGCATTTATTAATATTGGTTACTGTTAATTTAAACATTTAGAAATACAATTTTAAAATCAAAAGTTGTATACATTAACATTAATGTTGTATACAACTAACAATGAACAATAGTATTTATATTGACTAACATTAACAAAGATTAATAAATGCTGTCAAATATATATATTGTTCACTGTTAGTTCATGATACCTAATATTGTAACTAATATGAACAAATGGAAACTTATTGTAAAGTGTTACCAATATGTCTTCATTAAAACAGACAAAAATAAATGGGGGTAATTCACTGAGAATTCACTTTTGTTTCAGTAAATTATCACCTCTGCTAGTTAAAGGAGTAAAAATATGTTTAAAATCATGTCCACTCACATTAGATGAAGAATTCAGCCATATCAGTAAACTAATAAAAGTTGTTGTTTTCATGGAGCTAGGCTGTCATATGGGGCCAACATTTTAAGATCAAATGACCAGCCGAATACCACTCATTTTATCTAGGTTACCCCTCTGTTTATCTGATACTTTTGCTCAATGATTAAATTCATAATAAATATATTTAATAAATAATACATTTCATAAATAATAAATAAGCCCAAAACCACTGCCATATTGTCCAGTGCATAAGCAAAAATATGACTGTGTGCACCTACAATTACAAATAGCCATTTTGCTGCAAAATCAGGCAGTCAAATATGCCCAGTGCTACAACTACAGAATAGTCTTCCAAAATAACTCTTTATTACTGCATCTGTGGTAATAAATATCTACCCTAAACAACATTCAGAAGATGTTTTTCCATGTTTCCCTCACTTACGTGTCGCCATCATCATCCTGCCAGGTTGTTCTACTGTAATCCATGTTCTGCAGGATTACTCGAGCCTCCTGTAGCTTGACCATATCCATCTGGGGCCTGAACTCTTGGACAACGTATGGGCTTGCATGATCCTCTACACTGGAAACAGATGGCCAACAATAGCCAGAGCTCTGAACGGGGACACTGGGAGTCATATTAGTCCCAGCTGCAGTTACAGGACACTCTGTTATAGACTAAAAACACAGAGACAGAACAGGACCACTTTTATCCACTATGGACACGTACGACTAAGATATTGAACTAAGATAGGAGCAAGTAAGTCAACTACAGTAGGGTAAACTTCTATAGTGGTGAATGGGAGACCATAGCAAATATTATTTTTACATTTCCATTTGTTCCATCAGCAAAAGACAAAAATCTACTTTTGCATATCCATTAATTATTATTATAATTATTATTATTAATATTATTATTATTTTAATTGAAGTCAGGGTAACATAACACAAAATAATAATGTTATAAATTGAAACTAAATAATAACAAAAATGTAAAAAAAAGAAAATTTGCAAGATTTACACGACAAAATACAGTGAAAACGCATCCTAAAATGCTGTGAAAAGGGTCCATTAGCATGCTTGCATTTAAAGTTCTCTAATGTCCACAAACTTGGAGAAAATAGTTTTACAAAGATGTTATGAAGACATAAATCTATTCAGAATCACACAGTAAAAAACAGGCAAGATACTGTACATTAAGGACAGCTGTAGTTAGAAGTTCAGCAACCTGAAATACTATTTTGCTGTTGGATTGAGCAGTCTCTTACATATCGCTGTGTTGTCTGGGCATCCTGGCAGTCCTGAATCTGTTGAGTGCTGTAGCCAGTCAGGGGTAAATTTAATGCAGCAGAGGAACTGTCGAATGAGGTGAATGAGCTGCAGAGCTGAAGGGAAGAATGGGGCTGATGCATGCTTGGCACTTCCCATTGGTCGTATCTTACTGCTCCCATATCTGGGTAGCTTACACTGGCTTCTGCAAAGAAAAGAGATGTTTCAATTTTAGATGTAAAAGAAAGTCTAAATGTACTTGAAGTTTATTCCATGTCTTGTTTTGTATGCAGAACCCTATCTCATTTAACTGGACTGGTCAGTCTTACCAGCAGTGGGAGATTGTACTGATGTCGAAACCTGTGGGAAACATTTCAAAGGATGATTCAATTCTTTCTGATTAGCCTGAAGACATTCATATTAAAGGGATATTTTGCCCAAAAATGAAAATTCAGCCTCAAGTCACCATTCACATTGTATGGAAATGAAAGTGAAATGGTGATTAAGTCTTTCTTCTGAACACCTCATTTTGTGTTCCACAACATATTGTCATATTGGTTTGGAACAACATGAGGGTGAGAAAACGATTACAAAAATGTACATTTTTGGTGAACTATTCCTTTAACTATTGCATTACTGATGTTACTCACTGGGACAGATGCAGTGCAACCAGCAGTATAAGACACGGTAGAGCAGGAAGGGGGTGCTGAGGAGGTCTCTCTCTTTCTCTTCTGCTCCAGGAGTTTCTTCACCGTGGGCAGAGGGTAACACGCTGTAGGCACAGGTATAAACAACTGTCTGATATTTCTCAGTGCCGTATCTTCAAAAATCCAAGTCTGATTTTTCAGGAGAGGGGAGTCGACCTTTATCTGTTATCATGTTCATAAACTTGGTGTGCAAATATGCCATTTTTATTAAGTCTGAAATTTAGCTCAGAAAAATATAATGATGAAACTTTATTACCTACACCAAGTGCATCGCAACACACACAAAAAAAACAATGATAGTAGATTAGAATAGAATAGAAGCTTTTCTTGCCCCACACCAAGGCCAGTGGGAATAGTTGTAGCTGTTGTTGTAGTATGAACAGTAATATTTGTAAGACAATACAATATAAAATAAAATCTAATGTCAGACAAAACAATATACAATACATTGTATTTTCTTACATTGCAGTGTTAGGAAGTATTTAATTAAAAGTAGAGACACTACTATCCTAACTAGTGAATGTCAATGAATAAACAATTCACTATTATTAAGTGTTGTGAACTTCAATTAATTTGAGTGAATCTGTTCATTTAGACATTTCATGTAACTAAACTGTAACATGTAAATAAACTAGTTCACATAAATAGTTGACTGATTCACGTTAATGCACCACTCCTATTGTTTCATCAAATATCTCGGCCTCTGTGTGGACTAGAAGCTCAATCTGTGTCATTAAAAAGCTGAGATCCTCATTTTATCATCAATAGTTTATTACACATATTTGCGATGATTTGTTTAGCATGCTTTTCTTGAACCGCATATTTTGTTCTGGACATCTAAGATATAACATTGAATTATTCACACAAGCAAGCTCACAGTCAAGTAAAAAACTGCCTAAAACAGGTATTTTTTTGGAGCTTTTTAGAAAACAGATAAAAGCAGATCTAAAATTTTTAGCAATTTGGGGCATACAGCAGCAGTGCTTGGCGCATAAAAGAGATGTTTGTATTTGATGTCTTACAGATATCATATTTCACTTTGTGGTTCTTTAGAAAATCGTTGAAACTGTGGTATTAGGGAAAAAAAATACACTGTACAGTCACATTTCTGAAAATAAGGGCTTTCATATTTATATATAATTTAAGTGCTATTTGAAAGACTTTTATATTCATATTAAAATTTCTGCCACATGGCGCTGATTTACAATGCAAATGTTTTCATGTCTTATTTTGTTATTTTATGTAAGCTTTGAAACGATACACCATATGTTTGAGTTATGTTTTCAGATAAAAAACATTTCCTCACATATTGCCCCCTTTTGGACCCACTGGCGTTGAAAGGGATAATGTCACCCTAATTGGGCTAAATGTATAACTTTTGGGTGATAGTCACCCTAATTGGGCTAAATGTATAACTATTAGGTGATATTATTTAATTCAGTAATTAGAACGGCAAAAAATAAAAAAATATTTTCTTATTTAAATAGCATCAATTTATTAAGCTTTGCTAACTGCTCTTTCAAATTTGTAACTTGAATGTAGAGAATTACTTAGCATTTAGCTTGGGAAGCAACGGTTTCAAAGTAGCTTCCCCAACACTTTTGTTACTTTTAAGCTTTATCTAAGCACATGTTTTACACATCATAGTGAACTTGAAAGTTTCTAGTAAATCTCAAGAGACAAACGCATTAGTAATATTTCTCAATGACTCTTGCATGTTAAAGTGATTTAAGCAGTCATGGCAAGAAAAGTATCATCTCATTGGACACACAACTTTTTAATGCTTGTTTGTTTTTGTTGTTTTTATGTAATACTGAGTCATTTCTCCAGTAATGTGATTTCCCCAGGGCCATAGCAGGTGTTGGTATGAGATAAAAATGTATTTTCTTTGTGTTAGTCACCAAAAGAATCTGAAAAAGAAAAGAATGCAAATATCGGAGGTTTCCAGTGGGCATAATTTACGTATTCTAGAGCAGAGTGAAGGAAAGTTTCTTCAAGCTCTTGACCAAAAAAGGTGAGATAAGCAAGACATTTCCACCAGGGGAGCATAATGCTCATCCTCTCACCCCTGAGGAAGGTATTCCATTTGGAAAAGAGGAGGTGAGGTTATGTCTACCTGTCTTCTTTATCAGAAACCTCTGTGTCTATGGAGAGGGTTCTCAAAGCACATTTTCTGTATCTATTTCCTTCTCTCCGTTACGCTCTTCGTGGCAAACCACATCTTCTTCCTGCATTAGTGACGTACATCCTTTAAAGGAACCCCACAGGGTGTGAATGCTTGACATGCTTAGCTACTGATCTAGAGTCAGAGTTGACACCTCTACCATATAGTTACTGACTGGTAGAATGGAGCTGAAATCAGCTTCATAAATCACATGCCAAGTAAAGTGTTGCAATATTTAATCTAGCCACTAGGTATAAAAATTGAAGCTCTATTATGGGTTACAATTTACTGACTACTTTACTCTATAGATATTTCTGCTTTCTATGTAACATTCTGTATCTCTATACAGGAAACGCACTGGTTTCACTAAAACTTGCTGAAGTCGGCTATTCTTATTGCAATGAAAATTCAAAAGAGGAAGGCAACTGGTTTCATCTGCATGGAAATTCCACTGGGGATGACTTCAAGAGAAAAAAAATTATTTTTGTTTATTCTCCATTTGTTCCAGTTCATTTAATAACTCCACCTCTCAACCTGTCACAATTTATCCTTCACTATCTCCAAAAATTTAAAGGTGGGCTACTGATCAATAGAAACACATAAGTAGTCCAATAAAAAACACACAAATATAATAAAAGTACAATATACATTTGTTATCTCCTAACATTATACATGTTATACATGGTAAGCATGTATAAAGAAAAAGAAAAAATAACAAAAATCTGATTCTATATGCTTTCTATATGTTTTTCTGGGACCATTAGAGCATAGCAAACCATTATGATGTTATGATGGAGGTAAATTAAACACAATAATATCTGCTTAACCAAGAGTGAATATTAGATCATTTTATGTCACCAGATAGGCTACACAAATTAAGAAATAAGGCACAAGGCTGTATTTTAGAATAAAATGCACAAACACAAGGGTTGATTTGCTTTTATAAAACGGTGGCAACAGCAATATGATAAAAGACACCAGTTTTTAATGAGCCATCCAATGTATTATTATTAATAATAATAATCTGAATAAACATTTCGTCAAACAAATGAATACAGCTCATTTTCCTAATTGTAGGTTGTTTGTGGTTGCTAGGCAACATAGGAACTTGATACATTTTTGTGCCTTTGATGGACACAATGGGAAGGGGATGTCACTTGAAGAGTTGTTCCAAACTAAAGCATGAAAATATGTTTTTTCAAAAAGGGCCCTTCTGCAAGACTGTTAGCGAAGGGAACTTTTATATAGTAATGCCATGCTCTCTTCAGAGTACACATTTCAAGGGATCCCTAAGGCATATGCATGATCACTTTCTCAGTCACCAATGGCTACAAACACAGCACATCCAATCAGAATGCAGGGTCAGAACTATGTTTTGTGATTCAAAATATAACTAACCCTGCAGCACATCTATAAGCAGCAGCAGGGTTACCCATAAGTGGCAGTAATGAAGTTTAGCTGTTTATTAATTAACTCTTAAAAATAATAATTCTCTCATCCAGTGGCATAACTTGGATCTTAACAGGCCCTAGTGCAAAGAACCAGTCAGGCCCACTCCTTGGGAATCCAGGGCCATTTATCAACACCTGTCGGGTTCCTTTAAGTTGACTGCTGTGGGCCCCCTCTCACCCTGGGCCCTTAGGCGCCTGCCCACCCTACCATCCTATAGTTACACCCCTGATCTTATTATGTACCCACCCTTTTCTTTCTTCTGGAGAACACAAACAAAGACATTTTGAAGGATGTATGATGTGTTTTTGTCCACACAATGCAAGTGAATGGGGTCCAAAAATACGAAGCGAATATGGAAGGGAGCATAAAAGTTTTCTGAAGCAATGTGATCACTTTGGGTGAGAAACAGACCAAAATGTAAGTCCTTTTTTTTACTATAAATCTCTTCTAAGTGCATTCATGAGAGAATGTCATTGCCAGATATGCAGTTTTCACCCCATTGATTTAAAGTGAGTTTCCCAGAAGAAAGTCCTACGAGTTTTAGATGTCATGAGGGTGAGAGAATTGCAATTTTTTGGTGAACAATCCCTTTAAGGTTGTTTTATTTTATGTTTCAGTATTTCATATTTATAGATATGGCCAAGATGGTTAGAAATAGGTATTTATCCATACTTCACCCAGAAGTTCACTTGTAATTTATCTAAAACTCGGTGCCTTTGTTGTCAATTTCTTCAGTTTCAAATGTCTGATATATATATATATATATATATATATATATATATATATATATATATATAAATTGAGGCAAACCATAGTGCTTGCTTAGTTTATAGACGTAATCTTCAAAGTGCAAAAGCTCTTTAAAATGTCCGATAGGGTGGGCTTCAGTGGCTGGGATACCCTTGCGTCTAGTAATTTCAACGGCGGAAATCCCAGGCCAATGAGTCACGCGCGTAGGTGTCCTAGCGGGGATTCCGCAGATCACTCTCCACTCTTGTCAATAAAACTTGAAAAGGCCGTTTAGTCTATTTAATACTAAAACTGCTGTTGTGGTTAACACTTCGAGGACCTTAGGCTACTCTATTCCACATAACCTTAGTAGTTATCAAACAGCCTACCTCCATGGTTAGTTTTCTTTTCGTTCTCATTTTCATTAGCTAGTATTTTAATAACAAAACAAACGTGCTCAATTGCTGACGAGACCCGCGCCCATCAAAAACGAGAACTGAAAGCATAACAGGGAGGAGTAATTTATTAAGGGGATTGTCCAAATAGCTGTAAAAATGAACTCAAGCAGTGACAGTACACTATGATGTTGGAGATCCTTTATTCAAATGAGTTCAGTCTATTTTTAAATGGTCATACATCGCCGAATTTACGTCAGTGTTTAGCCACTGAAGTTGTATCCTATAGTTTATTTTTTTAAACCAGACACTGATCATATAAGCCGCAATAGAAAATGAGTAGAACCATAGTTGTTTCCAGAAAAATGTCGCAAACGATTTCTGTTCAATATACAGTATGTGTAGCCCTATAACAAGCCTTTTGTTGAAGAACTCACTAATATTTAATAACTTTTTGTCTCTTTCATTCGACATTTTAACCATTATAATACCAGTATTTAATAATGGTCTGATATTATCTATCACTTTAGGCTGTAAGTGATACTAAAGCCTAATAAAAATATTTATTATGAAGGTTAATACTCACATTTCTGAAAGTGCATGTCAGAATCCCTTTTGCTGTCTTTAATTTCTGGCTCCCACTCCAGGTGAAATGAATGATGTCAGTTGCAAACCAGGCTCTGTTAAATGTCAACTCCTCGAGTCTCGATCGTGTCCTTCCCGCTGCTGTTTGTCAGTGTCTACCAACTAATTTCGGCACGTTCCACTATGTATACAGAGAGCACGCTATTTTCAGCCCGCCCACATGTAGTTCCACCCTCATACCGATGACGAGCTGTTAGACCGACTTAATCACAACTTGAGACGTGACAGTCGTCTCAACAGAATTCTCAATGTTAGATTTCTTTCTTTCTTTCTCACTCAACTATGACTCAAATAACAAATGATAAATGTACACAATAACTTCATATCAATCTGAGGGCCATTTACAAGACATTAAATATAATTAGTCAAATATCTGGGCCTTTAAGTACTATTCTCTCAACACTCATTTTTTTATCTGGGCATATGGCTCAGTAAGGCGCTTTATATCTATATTTTATATATATAGTTTTAATACAACTAATGAATATATTAAAATATTATAACTATATATTATAAATAAATATGTATTATTAATATTATTAATTAATTATAATATAATGATAATATATTTATTATATTAATATATTCCACCAAGAAAGTTTACATAAACGGAGTACACTTAATATGTAGGACTATATTGTACTTATGGTAGCCTATATGTTTAGTAAATTTAGTTACAGCAGATATTATGATAAGCACTTGGACTAAAGCAGTTCAATTCCTTCTAACTAGTGTTATGTCACGTTTGATATTGAGTGGATAAGAAAAAGCTTAAAAAAGTGGAAGCGTAAAGGTGGGGGAGAGGGAGGAAGCAACTGGAGGCAAAGATGCTTGTTGCCCTATACCATGATCCTTTATCTCTTATGAAGAAGAAAAAAAGGTTGATTGGTCCTTTTTGTAGTTTCAGCGAAAGAAACAACATTTCTGCAGCTCCTCATCTTTCACTTCTTATGTAAGCTCCAAACTTCTCTCTTCTTGAGTGTACTATACTACTAAAAAGTCCCTTAGTCACTTCTGGGACTACTCAGGGATTTAGACATCCATAACGTTAATTATATAAAAAAAGTTTTGTTTTTTTTATCTTGTTCTTGTGTCTTCTGAATGTTACACAAAATGTAATTAAAGCTTGTGATTAACAAAATAACTAATCGATTTACAAAATCAATTTATAATGAAAATTAAAGCACAATAGAAGGTCTAAAACCCATGAGCTCACAGCAGAATGCATGGTCAGGTTACAAACCTAGGGCTTTATGACATCACCTGTCCTGTAGAGGTTGCACATAAACCTAAAGAGAGAGAGAGAGAGAGAGAGAGAGAAAACAAAACATGATATAAATGACTCCTTTACACTGGATCTGTCCTCTAAAATGTCCTTGTATGCATCCCTTTCCAAATGCTCTCTTTCTCAACTTTTTATCTGATAATTAGTCTTAAAGAAAATAACCATCATCTTCATTTCCTCTTCTCTCCCCAACACCCATGTCCTCCTCTGCTCTTGCCTCATCGTCTCCCAGCTGCAAACGAGTGTGAGCACTATAAATGGCAAACCTCAACTGCTGTGTACTGTTAGTGGTCCTAAACTTATTAGTTGTGCAACACACTTGTGTGTTGATACACACTTTAAATAAACAACATTATAGGAATGATTTGTATTGTATTTTTTTTATTACATGTATTGGTTTCTTTTAAATATGTACTTATCTTACTGAAAATCCTAAATACTCCTAAACAATTGTACAATTCAGAGTATAGATTGTCTGTCCTCTGATATGGAGCCAGAAATATGACAAAATAATTTGAATTGTGTAAATTTGAATTATAGACTTTTGAATTTGAATTATCAGTGTGATTTTTCCAAATTTAATATTACGTTGTATTTTAAATAGGTTTGAATTTTGAATCCTTAAAAAGGTTTGAAATGAATTTAAAAATGTATAAGACTTTTTTCTGTTTCATAATTTAAAAATTATGAAACAGTAAAAAGGCTTATACATTTTTACATTGTTATTATTAACAATAATCAACATGACCCAAAATCGAACCTTTTTATGCTGCTTGTTTAAACTTATTTTGCAGCTTTGAAGATTTATGACAAGAAAACGTGAAATGTTCAATTTAAAATGATTCTGACAGTCAAACTAAAGATAAATGGCATAATGACTAAACATCAATAGGGATGTGCACTCTCCGTGTGAGAATGACAGTCATACTGTGTTTGTAACGTTTGTTGGAGTTTGGTGTGTAAATTAGCCATTAAATGCCTAACAATAAGCCTACAACTTGCATGAAATTAATCGTATAATGTAATCACACCTGCTAAATCCCACACATCTGAATGATCATTCGTGATGTTCATGTCTTGTGCTCAAAACGCACTTACAAACACCAACAAGTGTTTGAAATAACATCCGACTTGGATCTGATGTGGATTCCGATCACAGAATAAAGTAGAATTACATTCATTATTGAGTTATATTTGATACTTACTCTTACTCCGCTGAACATCGATGGCTCCTCTGTGGAGATCGTCAAGAGCACCAAATTCCTTGGTGTTCACCTGGCGGAGAACCTCACCTGGTCCCTCAACACCAGCTCTATCACCAAGAAAGCCCAGCAGCGTCTCTATTTTCTTCGAAGGCTGAGGAAAGCACATCTCCCACCCCCCATCCTCACTACATTCTATAGAGGGACTATTGAGAGCAGCTGCATCACTGCCTGGTTTGGGACTTGCTCCGTTTCGGACCGCAAAGCCATGCAGAGGATAGTGAGAACAGCTGAGAAGATCATCGGGGTCTCTCTTCCCTCCATCAAAGACATTTACAAAAAACACTGTATCCGCAAAGCAACCAGCATTGTGGACAACCCCACACACCCCTCACACAAACTCTTTACCCTCCTGCCGTCTGGCAAGAGGTACCGAAGCATTCAGGCCCTCACAGCCAGACTGTGTAACAGCTTCTTCCCCTAAGCCATCAGAGACTGGTTTGACACACACACACACACGTCCTGAGTTGCACTTTAACTTTGTCACTTTATACCTGGCTGCTACCTCAATAACTGCTATGTGCATAGAACACTATCTCATAGTATGTTATGTTTACGTTTTTAGAAACTGTCATCTTTTTGCACTACTGTGTACTGGTCGGCGCTGCACTGTCTCTCACTGTGCCTATCGTCCTGTTCATTGTTAGAAATTTCTTGTACTGTCCCGTACTTTTTGCACATGTTTGCACGTGCACTTAATATAGATATATAGGTATAGGTATTTTATTTAGTTGTGTAGTCTCATGTGGTCCTGTGTTTGTCCTATGTTGTTTTTATGTAGCACCATGGTCCTGGAGGAACGTTGTCTCGTTTCACTGTGTACTGTACTAACTGTATATTGTTGAAACGACAATAAAAACCACTTGACTTGACTTACGCATACTAATCTCTTTCATACTAAATATACTTTATACTAAAACAAATACCAGAGAACGCATAGACAAATGTCTCTTGTGCCGAGAATGTGCTAACGTGCTAACCATCAAAATATAAATCATAAAAGTTTAAGAACCACTTCATGGTCAGAATGGCGTGAATCTTCTGAATCACGTTCGCGCCAGAGGATTATTGCACCTCATCCTACAATTGGCCAAAATGCTCCATTCAACTTTTCCAAGACCCTCTACTCTTCCCTATGGAACACTGAAGCTTGATCTCTGACCCACTTTCTGTAGATCTGAATTTCTGCGATTTGAATTTTAGAATATTGAATTTGGTGTTCTGAATTTCTTCTACATTTTGAAAATTTGAAGCTGTATTTTTTAAAACGGATATTTACAGTGTAAGAATTCAGAACCAAAAATTTGCTGTTTGAAAATACATATATAAAATTGTGCCATAAAAAAAAAAAACAATTCAATTTGGTTAAATATGAAATGTCCAGGATTGGAGTTTAAAAAATTCAAATTCAAACCTATTTAAAATATTTAAAAAAAAACGTAATATTAAATTTGGCAAAATCAAACTTAAAATTCAAATTGTTTTGTCATATTTCTGGCTCCATACTCTGAGACACTGTAGGAGGTAGGAAGAGCAAGCAGCTTCTGTTTTCATTTAAATCGCCCCATCTAGTGTTCAAGGAATATTATACATTTACATTTATTCAGAAGTGCAATGAAAATAATAATAATAATAATAACTGTTATAATTTAATTCAGTTGAGGACATTGTTTCCACACGATATAAATTACTTTCTTTGATTTGTAATTAAAATGTAGGCTCTACTAAAATACTTTGTGTAAAAATACCCTAAATTAATTGATTTGAAATTAATTTAACTTATATTTGTTCAGTTCAAATTACTATATTGAACCCTGCAGCTTGTTGCCAGCTAGACACAAACACATTAGCATATATATATATATATATATATATATTTACAGGGTTGGGGAGTATCGGAATATGTGTAACGGGATTACGTATTTAAAATACAAAATATAAGTAACTGTTATTTACTATTTAAATAATTGGTAATTAGAAGTTACATTCAAAAAGTAGTTTGATTACTGAAGAGATTACTTTGCATTTTATTGTCATTTGTTTAATTTAATATTTAGTCCTTTCAGATGGAAAACATTAATACATATAAATGATGTGATCCAAAGTGCATTTGGTGTTCTGAGCAGTTTCTGAGTGTTGGTGAAGACAGATGATGTTTGGACCACTCAACATGTTTGGCAGACATGGGATAATGGTAATCACTTCATAGATTCAGAATTTATAATGTAACATTTTATTTTAACATGGTTGGCAGTTATTGGATGATGCTGGCCATTACTTTGAATCAGAATGAAGTATGCAAATGTCTGATGTAATGTCTGTAACGTCACAAAACCTTGAATAACCAACACTCCTGGAAACAATAAAAATTTTAATTAAAAAAATCTGACTTTCTATACCTGGGTATTTTTTTTACATTTCACAACTTAGTCCCACTGTCCTCATGTGTTGCCATTATTATTTAGGAAATTTTTTTTTTTTTTTTTGCATGTTCATTTGGTGCTACTAGTTATAAATCAAGAAGGGATATGGAAAATACACACAGCAGTCATGCTCGAGTCTCATTTGTAACAATACCTGTAGTATTGCATAAATGCCAAAGCAATAGGATAAGAGCATGAAAGCCATTAGCAGGAATCATAAGGGAAAACAGACAATTAGTGATCTGAACTGATCTTTGCCTAAATAAAGACAACGGGTCTAATGGGTCTAAATAATCATTCTTAGTGTGTATTTTGGATGGTTGTTACAGATTCTCAGCATCATTCAGGTTTATTACTATTATTATTATTATTATTATTATATATATTGTCCAGACCAAGTACCCTAGTTATTTTGATCATGCCTTAATTAAAGTAGGTTAGGCATTTTGAACGAAGCATCATGTTCAATATACAGTACACTGACACTTGCCCTAGTATGGAGGCATCAAATATCCATCATGCTTGATGAAGCACACTAGAAGTGGAATGATTGGGAAAAGTGCATCATAAAGTTAAAAATATGTAGTCACTAAGAAGTATGTTCATAATTTTATGAAAGTAATGCCCCTCCAAACATACAGTATATGGATACAGCACACTTGAAGAATGACATTGATTCTTACAAAAATACATTGTTTTTAAAGTTATTGTTTCTGCATACCATACCATAGCATACCATACATAGCTACTATAGTCACAACAGTTATCATTTATAAAACACTGACAAAATTTTTTAATAAAATAAGAAAATGACAGAGAGGCTAGCTTTGGAACGCATCTTACTCGGTTTGATCCCATTGTAAATTATTATGGTTTTACATTTGTAACAATACCTGTAGTATTGTATTTTGTCTGAAAATATGTTTGCCATGTTACAATATTGAAAGGTACCGAGTAGGAAAGGAAGGAATATAGTCACATGATCCATATCCCGGAAACACAGTCGCTTATGGTTAAAATGGCGATATGAGCAGCTACAGTATAACACAAAGTGGGGCAGTACAGTAAATGGAGAACAGCGTCTCCCTGCAGAGGACAATGATTAATCCGCCTTTCGCGGTTCACCGCAGGACTTGAAATGCCAACTTTACTTATTAATGTGTAGTAATAGAGGTGCATGCAAGAGTATGTAAGGGCACGCCACAAATGGACAAAGACAGACTCACAGTAAGTACATACAAAAATAAACATGAGCAATTAGGCTAGCAAGGCGTGTAAGGGACCGTTCAGACCGAACTCAGTTTTGCACTAAAACCCTAGCACAACGCGTAAACCATGACGCAAGTGTCTCGAGAAGCGCTTTAAAAGTTGACTTCCTTTCTTTTAATTATTTATTTTTACCTGACACGTCTAAAACAACGCGGCGCGATCTATGCGAGACTCGGTCTGTGTAGCTCATGTTTACATAGGTAAACATTTGAAAAAGAGCAGACAGACACAAATACGCTTTCGGTGTGAACGGCCCTTACCAGCAAATACAGAACATTCGTTACGTTAGAGTATGGTTCCCGTCTGTTTATTTTAAGGAACCTATTTCGAACGTTCTTGGAACCGTTTTTATGGGACATCCTAAAAATAATTTATAGCTACAGAACGTTCTATAAGGATTTTTTTTGTATTTTTTTAAGTTTTATTTTTATAAACAAACTAAGTTTCCCAGCACATTGCAGCACAAGACATTTAACAGCTTGGAAAATACTATTTGAAAAGAAACGCAGAAGCAAGTATTTATTTATTTTTATGTTCTGGCTTACATGTATTTAATTTCACAGCGCTATGGATGGATTCAAAGGTTTTGTTATTTAGTAAGATGTGTCACTTGATATTTGCACATAGAAACACTAATCACATCATGTTATGCGTACTACCCAAAGGTATCAATTTCTCATGATGCACTCTTATTTTATGCTCCTCATATGACTGGGGCCATATCCCAATGTTTTTAATTTCCATTAACATTGCTCTCATTTGAATTCAGTATCTCATACAATTTCACAGTATTTTCTAACAGTCTGTGACATTATTATTTTAAACAGACCGGTGCATGCTCTTGGCTGGAGATGCATACTTTCATTGGTGACCTTATGGCAGCTAGTGCATCAGTCTCTGGTCATCCACAGAGAGAGCAGCCTACTGAGGAAACACTGAGCTCTGCCTGGGAATCATCTAGGCCTGAGACTCTAAGACCCAAAGTCTCTCATCCTCCCCAGTCAAACTCATTCAGGCAGAGCCAGGTTAAAAGTGCTGTAGCTTTTGGTCTGCATTCTGAGGAAAGGGCAAGGGAATCCAAAGACCATGAAAGCCATGGTGAGTAAAAGTTACACTAGGCTGATAGTGTATTGCACCATTGTGTTTTAAATATAAACTTCCCCTCAAACGTTAGCCTCATTCATCATTCACTTTAATTGTATAATTTTTCATTACAATATACTGTAAGTGAACGGTGACTCCCCAGAATTCTGCTTAACATAACTTCGGTGTTCAGTGGAAGTCATACAGGTTTGGAACAACATATAAATTGACTACATTATGACATAATTTTCATTTTATGGTGACTTAACATATTCATTTTAAAGTATATGTTTGGTTTAGGTTATCTATTTTTTTACTCACTATTTTGTGACTGTGCATTTTGCTCTCCCTACTTTTTAGTTCAGCATTGTACCTGCACATGTTCTGGCTGCCCGCTTTCCTCATTTGCCTCGCATTCACTCCAGACCCAAAAACCCAGAGGCAGTCCTGTCTCACAAATCTTACCACCCTCACCTTCCCAGTCCACCCCACCACAGGTCAAAGAGCCCAGCTATGCCCCTGTTGGCCTGGGCTTGTGTCTGGGTTTGGGTCTTTCTTTGGAAGAGGAGAGCAATGTGCCTACAAGTACTTCTAACCCTGAGCCTGGCCACACCCAGCAGGAGGACAAAGGCACAAGCACGAACAGCCCAATCCCACATACAAACCCAGACTCCCCACCTGTTCAGGCCTTTCCCTGTCTATGCTGTCACCGAAGGATTCAATCCAGCACACAACTTCTGCACCACCAAAAGGACCCAGATGCCCACCCCTACCACCATTACCATCACCACCATCAGTGCCCTCTCACCTCGTGCATGCCATGTGCACAGTTGCACCATGCTGCCCAGTCACTCCCCTCCTTCCCATGCCTGTCCTGTCAGCGCTCCTTCCCCACCTGCACCCAGCTCTTGCGCCATCACCAAGGCCACGCACAGCAGGAGGGCATGCAGCAGCTTCCGTGCATGCATTGCAACGTGTCTTTCCTCAGGCCTTCACAACTGCTGCAGCATCAGCGTACCCAGCATGCATCCAAGGCAGGCGGCTTCCTTTGTGCAGAGTGTGGGCGTGCATTCAACTCTCACAGCAATCTGCGCATCCACCTCAATGTGCACACTGGCGCCCGGCCGTACAGCTGCACAGTCTGTGATAAGAGCTTCAGCCAATCAGGGGCACTTAAGATTCATCGCCGAATGCACACCGGAGAGAGGCCGTACACCTGTTCTTATTGTGGGAGGGGTTTCCCTCACCTGGCGGGTGTGAGAGCCCATCAGCGTACACACACAGGGGAGAAACCTTACCGCTGCACCCAGTGTGGGAAATGCTTTACTCAGTCTGGGGCCCTAAAGATCCACAATCGGATCCACACTGGTGAGAGGCCTTTCATCTGCAGCCTCTGTGGGAAGAGCTTCTCCAATCGATCTGGTATCCGCTTTCATCACCGCACTGTTCATGGGATTGTGACAGAGCCCAACTCTGTGGGCAGGCCTAGCCTGGCTGCTAATGCATCATCCCCTGGTTCAAACTTCCAGAGAATCCAAGGCTCTGGTCAAGATACTGATAATTCCAGCAGTCTCAACAAGATCCGTTTCCGGCAAATGGAAGAGAGGACTCCATCCAGCAAAGGACAGTTAAGTGGCGATGGGGAAAAAAGAGCCCTTCCATACGCCTGTGAGGACTGCGGTCAGCGCTTTCCAGATGCTCCATCTAGAAACAGACACCAGACATTACAACACTACTCTACGGAAGAGAGAGAGATGGAAGAGGGGGGAACAGATAAGACCAAGGAGTAGAAAGAAACATCTGACAACAACTATAACATTGCTGGGTAAGTGACTTTCAAAAACGAGGGAAGAGAAAACAAAGACAACTTGAAAATGTGTTGAGCCAGATGTATTTGAGCTGTTTCACAACCTGTAACAGGGCTAAGAACTGGTATCAGTCCATTTATACTGACTATTCCTGTTTTGATCATGTAAGATTCTTTTGCCTATGAATTGTGCCTCAAAAAATCTAAACCTTGTGTTGTGAAATAGCACCTTGAATATTAAATATACACTCTCTGAGCACTTTATTAGGAACACTATGTCCTAATAAAGTGCTTGTAGCGGTCTTCTGCTGCTGTTGCCCATCAGCCTCAAGGTTCGACGTGTTTTGCATTCTGAGATGCTATTCTGCTCACTTCAGTTGTACAGAGCGTTTATCTGAGTAACCGATGTGAACATTAACTGAATCTCCTGACTCATATCTGCATGATTTTATGCATTGCACTGCTGCCACACAATTGGTTGATTCGATAATCGCATGAATATGTAGGTGTACAGGTGTTCCTATTAAAGTGTTCAGTGAGTGTATAACCTAGCCAAATTCTGAATAAAGGTGTTTGTTTGAATTAATTCATAATTGCAAAGATTTTGTGTTGTTTTTATTTAGCTTTTTTAAACTGAAAATATGGTAAAGTATTTTAAATTTTGTTGGTTGACCTAATCTTCTCTTTACGTATTGTTTAAGTTGTTTTGTGTACCTGATGTATGTGCAAGTATTTTGTATCCATTTGGTGAGAGTTGTAAATTCTGTTAATATTTCTGTGTTCATATGACCTTTTAGTACTGTTTTGATGATGAACATGATTATGAAAATTTGTCATTGAAGCCATGGCTAGGTTTACTATATGAGGAAGAAGTTACAGTATGTGTGGATAGATGGAGGTAAATGTGCCTTTCTTCATAGGAATCTTGCAAAGCAAATGCAAACTAAGTCCAAATTTAAGATTCTGGCTTCAAAAGTCAAAGATCTAAATATGGTAATCAACAATTTAATGGTTACAACATATTTGTAAATTTGCGATATAAACAAATGTTTTATCACAAAAATACAATAATAGTTTTAGAATGATTGCAGGTTTGCAATTAAATGAATAAAGGTATGCTTACCAGACTTTAGATTAAAGCACCTAAGCATGTTGCAAGTAGGGCCAATATTACGACATCATTAGGACATGTCAGCTACCTGTCAAGTGTGCATTATAAAGGGACTGACAGTACACAAGACTAAATGTAGTGTAGAGGTGTTTTTTTTTTTTTTTTAATAGGCCAATTTTGTGAACATAGTGATTTATAAATTTGTATGATAACAGCAAATTAAAAGTGGAAAAATATTGTCCAATACTTTTGTGTGTATATTGCATATCTTCATTATTACACTGTTGATATGAGCATCAACCTCTTTAATACACCTGTACTATGGATATAAATGGATAATTGTAGAGCGCAATGATTGTAACCTCACAACCCTGAGCATCAGAATCTTCTTTTTCCCTTCTTTTTGGTAAAACTTTACAATAAGATTCCATTATTTAATGTATTAGGTGTCATGTACAAACAATGAACAATATATATTTTTTCTATTAACCTTAGTTAATGTTAGCTGATAAAAATACAATTGTTCATTGTCAGTTAATGTTTGTTCATAGAGTATTAACTAATGCATTGTTTGATTTAAAAAATGTGTTTATGTTGAAATTAACATTAACTAAGATTAATAGATGCTGTAACAGTATTGTTAATTATAGTTAATTTTTTACTAATGTTGTTAATTAATGTTAACAAATGGAACCTTATAGTAAAGTGTTACCTTTGTGTACTGTCACTTTAGCTCCAGTCTATATGTTAATTGCATACTGTACATTTATCAACAAAAACAACCTTGTGGCATATTACAGTGAAGTATCTCATTTTAACAAGGATTATTTGTTTTGTTTTCAGATAAAATAAGCTTTTCAATTCTTCTGTTACAATAATGATCAGTGTAGCCACATTCTTTGTCTCTTCATTGAAAGAAAGCAGTGGACTGTGTGTTCATGCCCTTTTATAATGCTATTTTAGGCTAATAAAACCTCTGGCATCTTTAATAATTGTACTGCTGATTCATTTCGACATACAGAGTTGATGATGAACAGTTTAACTTTTTACATGCATTAAATGATTTGTCCAACCTGATTGACATACTAGTTGTGTAACAGAACTGTGATACTTTGACAAAGAAGTACAAAAACATTTTGATATTAATAGTCTTGGACATTCTGCAAAATCCAATCTGCAGAACAAATATTAGCAACATAAATACAATTTACATTTCATTTAAAAAATGTAATTCACACATTTAAATGACTTTTGGGCAACATTACAAACTCTTGCACTTTTGAGGGAAATTATAAGTGTTTGGAAAATAATCATACACCAAACAGTTTTTGTTTGGTGTATTATCATAATCCAAACACTTCTAATTTCCCTCAAAAGTGCAAGAGTTTGTAATGTTGCCCAAAAGTGATTTCATTCATATTTACGGAACTTTCTACTGTAAAATGTATGATACCTTCCAGACCAACACACATGGTTAACCAGGCCTTCATGATAGCCATTGTTTTTTTGTTTTTTGACATGCAGAAAATGGGAATATGGCTTTGTCAGCATAAAAATAAATGAATAAATACATACTTAATATACAGTCAATATTCACAAATACAATTCTAGCTATGTCTGTACTTCCTCGAAAAGTCACCATTGTTGAGTCACCCAGAGGCTGTATGAAATTAGGAAATTACTCTAAGGTCAATTCACGGGGACTTTCCATTGCGCCTCGGTAAAGGCTACATCACCTGTATACTGCCATTTCAAATGAATGAGGCTATGATCACCTTTATCCTAAAATGGATTTATATTTCAATTATTATTAGCATAGTTATTATTATTGTTTACATTTATAATTATCTTTAGATCTTAATGTATAGGCCCCCATGTGTAATTATCGAACAAAATAGTGTATAGTCCCTTATCTGTGTTAGCCTACCGTATGTCTATGGGCAAAGTGGTTTGGTCAGGCAGGTCTGTCAGCAAATAAACAGGTTCAATGAATAGTATTTTCTGGCAACTTAATGTACTCTAACTCACATCTTTTCGTTCTTTCCTCCAATTCTGCTGTTTAGTGGGTTAACCAGTTAAAATACTATGCACTGCATATCCTTGAGACACTAACAAGCCCGCAGCGTCCACATTACGCATTAGTCGATTTAATACAGCGTTTCCTTGGAACGCATGCGCCTCACGTCTTTTATTCCTTTGCAAAGTGAATTTAATTAAACACTCACTATAAAAATTCTGTTTAAACTGACATTATGCTTAACAACGGGGATTGTTATAACCTTCATTTTAAGAAGCGAATGTTTCTGTTTTGAAATCGAGGGGAATTTGAATCATGACATTGGACGGGGAAAAACACAAGCCACGATAACCTTTTGAAATCCACCTACTTCTTTCTGACCGTTTTGCTGGATACAAGTGACGCTACAGATTAGCAAGCGGTGCTTGGCATACGTTTTGAGGCCATGGCGCGATAGTTTTGTCTACAGGAAAAAGTGCTAGCTAGAACAAACAGATAACTTGCCATAATTATAATATTAGTGCACTTTATTAATCGTTAATGGAATGTTTGTAACAAAAATATAGAACGTACCCAAGTTGACGCAAGCGCCGCCTTCTTCCGCGCTCATTAAAAGTGTTTACAAACTTTCGTTCTGCCAGAAGTTGTTTTTCAAGCACAGAAGTCAAGAGAGTCACGCATCCTTCAAAATGAGAGCCCTAATGTTCCTCGTAGTGCTGGCGCTCACCTATCTACAAAGCTCCACTGGTAACTAACATGTTGTTCGTTTATGTATTCGCGCACTATTATTTTAATGTCTTTCGCTGTTTCTTCCTTATGCAGACACTCTATTGTTCTCATAAACAGGAACGGTCAGTTTATCCACTAAAACCAATTTAATCAGATGAGGTGCACAATTTTAAAACTAGAAAATATGTTAATGATTCTGACGATATTCAATACTGTATGTTTGTTTACGTTACGTTATTTATTTATTTGACTTATTATTCCTTTCCTGCTTGTTAATATTATTTAAGCTTCTTAGCCCAAAATAAAAAGTTTCTGCAGCATACCTCCAGAATTACACACCTGGAAATATAATTTGTCAGAACGATGTGCTATTGGTTTTCTCAGAAATAATCCAATCTGTGTTTCTGCAATAAAGTGAAATTCAAAGTGTTTGTATTGATGTAACGTTACAGGGTCATATTAAACATGGTGAGTCTTATAATGAAATGGGCTGCTTCCTAAACATTATCTTTGCGAAAGCCTTCAGAAACCCATTTGGGAATTAAGGTCGCATTGCACACTTCTTCAAGTGATCTTGTGTATATCAGCTGAGACTTGGAATTTGTCACAAAAGCCTACCTAATTGTGCACCCCATCTTAAAGCAACCATTTAGACAACATTTTAAGAAAACTAAATTACACATTTGAATGTGGCATGTGAATTCAGGCTCTGTAATTGTCTTCATGTGCTTCATTTAACAATAATAAGTGTTGTGTAAGAGTAAAGGATGTAAAAGCAAATGTATATATAGCCAACATCTTTCGCCTCACATTCACAACATTTAGCATCAGATAGTGTTTTATGACATCATTCTCATATTTCTGTTGTTGACATGGCTGGTGTGCTACCAGGGCAAAACAAAGCCAAACCAGGAAGTTAAGAAAAAAATCGAGTGACTACATAACTAACCCACATTTTTTTTTTAAAGAAAATGAGGGACGAGTAAAAATATTTTTTTGTGGTAATTAACATTGTGCCACAAATGCTGTCGATTGAGCTAAACTTGAATTGAACCCGGAATATTCCTTTAAGAAAGAAATTGGGAACGGTGATCTGATATAACAACTATTTCCACAGAAAACAGCTTATTCCACTTAAAATTACGTAAAAATATTTACATTTAAGAGTAAGAAATTCTTATTTAGAGCAACTTACAAAAAAGTGCATACAAATGAGAAACTAAACAAGCAGAAAGTTAATTTAATGCTGCATTTTGTTTTCGTATGCTCCTCAGCTTCTTTGGTCATAAAAGGTCCATCCCAGCAGATTTTGGAAGGACAGGATGTGACGCTGGAGTGTGTGGACACATACTCTGAGTTGAATATGAGCTCAGTGCACTTTGAGAGGTTCTCTAAGGTAACATTGCTTACACAACAGCAAGGAAATGTCTCTAAGATAATGTGCTTTGATGTGCATTTGTCTGTAAATGCCAAGAAAACGGCAGATTGAAACTGAAATGACACCTGTTTCTCTTGGGAAATTAGGAGTGTTCATGTTGATTGTGCTGTCTGTGCATGCCCTCTAGATGCTACAGATCTGATTACTGTAAACAGAAGCATAGAGTTCTAAAATTACAAACATATTTGTCAGGGCAGATTACCTGCACCTATTACAAATTTTTTCTTCCCCCACAATTTCTCTCATTTTTTGTAGACAAACTAATATAGACAATGAAAGGATATAATAACAAATAAGGAATAATAACATTATCATCTGAATGTATTTGTTTAGAGATCAATACTGAATGTAGTATTTAAAAAGCAGGTGGCATTGTTTGTTTTAGCAGGCTTCAGAGAGCTGATATTCTGGGTTTAATTAGTATCTGGCAGTGAGAAGAATCTACGGAGGATTCACAACATCTGCTGCTTCTGTCTGTTTGTCACCTTTTACATGCACATTTGTGCATAAAAAAGGAGTTCCATATCATCAGTCACAGAGACAGATGTTTTGCAAACTCTCATTACTCTGTGTTTGTGAGACCCAAGTGCCATGTCCCTGAATATCTACTTCCTCCAAGCATAACACATGTAATCAAATTTAGAAAGTGATCTCTATCTCAGTTAAAGACATATCTCAAGTCATAGGCCAGCTTTTCTTAAGATAGAACAAGTATTCAAACAATAAGTGATAATCTATCCCAAAATGAAAATTCTCTTTATCCTCCTGAGACCTCACGTCCACGTGTGTGGACATTATGTTTTGGCTTCACTGTAGGCTATGCATCATTTCATTTGAACTGACTGTTCTTAGTTCAGTAGACTCTTGGCTGCCATTAAAGGCTTAAAAACTCAACACACAGAGTCCTGTGACAAAACAGCTTGGAGACGATCTTAGTTGAGTTTTTCTTTGGGAGAAATTACAACAAAACTATTATCTGGTTAAAAAAAACTCATTAAGTTTTTCATTAAAACCTGTTTGAGTCAAAAGAGTAGAGTCTCTAGGATCATCTGATATGCCATTTTAAAAATGGAATTGATTTATCTCAAAATGGCACACTGTTAAACAGAATGACCACGTATGTGCCAATGGTGGCTCAGCGGTTAAGGCTCTGGGTTACTGACTGAAAGGTTGGGGGTTCAAGCCCCAGCACTGCCAAGATACCACTGTTGGGCCCTTGAGCAAGGCCCTTGAGCCTATCTGCTCCTGGGGTGCTGATTCATGGCTGAACCTGCTCTCTGACCCCAGCTTAGTTGGGATGTGTGAAAACAACTGCATTTCATTGGCTCTGTACCTGTACTCTGCACAGTGACAATAAAAGTTGAATCTCTTAATCTCTCTAAAGGCTAATTTTCCTTAAAATATCCTATATTTACTGTGCATTAACATATTGAGAATCAATGGATGTATCCAAAAGCTGGAAAATTTTAATTTTGGAGGCTGTATACAGATTTAGGATAACATGGTGCATTTCAAACTGTTCTGAGATCATTGCAAATAGACCGCACTCTGAAGGTTAAGTCATTCCCTAATTAGGGAGCAAGGGAGCATCCTATAGCTTTCCTGTGCAGCCAAATGCATTCTCTCCTAACATCCAGTCAGAAGTTCAGTTTCATGCTGCAGATGATGTTTGTACCACTCAACATGTTTAACAGGCATGAGACAAAGGTAATCGGTTGGCTACATAGGGTCAGAAATTTTCAAGCAAAGTTTTATTTTAACATAGTTGGCAGTGATTGTATGATGCTGGCCATTATTTGGAATCAGAATTATTTATGCAAATTTCGGATGTAACGTATGTAACATCTCAAAAACATGAATAACCAACACTCCTGGAAACACAATATGTTGTAAAAAATCTGACTTTCTATAACTTGGTATTTTTTTTAATTTGATAACTTAGTCCTACTGTTCTCATATGTGGACATACATTTTTAGGATTTATTAGTTACAAATCAAAAAGGGGAATGGAAAATGCACACAGCAGTCACACTCCAGTCTCAGTCAGGAGGTTATTACATCTACAGTAAGTGAAAATTCCCATTTCTTCTTTTACAGTACATGAACAGGTGGTACCGACTCGAGTCAGATCAGGTGTATTTCTACCGCCGCTGTTTCCTGTATGATGTGGATGTGAGAAGAGAGGAGGGCAGATTGCTCCTCCTCATCTCCAGCATCCAGTCGTGGTCTGAGGGTCCATACCGCTGTATCTCCGAGAATGCTTCTGCACCATACAACACCTCCCAGCCCCTCACCATCCCCATTCACTGTGAGTCATACCTCTGCCAAGTACTCCCATCAGAAGCTGTATGAATCTTTATGAAACTATTTACTGTATGTATATTGAGCAGGTATATAAATCCCCATTGATTGTTTCAAACATAAATTGATTCATAGAAATCTAGATTGTATATGCTTTACGCTTTAATCTATCCATTGTGTGTTATGTGTGGATATGACATTTTGTCACAAGGAAGTTTTATATTATAGAGTTAAAGAAGATAAATAAAACTCCTTAACTCCCAAGATAAGAGAATCAATATATTTTTCAGTGGCTTTGCTGTGCTCGGGGATGAGTTGACACCGTTGACTTATTGGAAAACTGAGTGAAAAAATAGGTGGATTAATACAGAGAAGTTCAATAAGCAAAACTAATGGAGACAAGATGATCCATGCCCACACTGTATTATAGCAGCTGACTATACTGCAATAACACTGTAATCATTAATCCATCACTGTAACCAACAAGATTCTCAAATTGAATAATGACAAAATGCTTGGAATTTTTGTGTGCCAGTTGCTTGTTTACATGCTATGCAAATGTATCCAAGTGATGCAAATTTAGTCCATCCTTTTTATCCACCTATGCTTTCTCTTTCTCAGATATGCGAGAGCTGTCGGTGCACAGGGCTGGTTTAGGCTACTTGACTCGTTATTTCAACTCCGTGCAGGACCTAAAAGTAAGATCAGGGGATGATGTGGAGCTGGAATGTTCCACCTCTGCTTCTGAGACACCTGAGTACTTCTGGGCCAAAGAGGTGACAGATTTAATAACCCATGTTCTTTCTTTTCTTTTTCACTCTATTTTTGAGTAGAGTCATATTTTTGTGTCTCTGCAGTTTGGTAAACAACATTTGAACCTGAACCTGAATATTCTGCCTGCTACATAACTGCAGTAATGGGATTGTAATGGTCTGTTTTTATAAACTGAACATGTAGGTTTTTCATACATCTGAGAGAAACGCCTTGTGTGCGAATATCCCAGGAGATCAGCAGCTACAGATATACTCAAGCCAGCTCATGTGGCATCAGCAATCACCACTGTCCAAATCACTGTGATCACAGAATTTTTTCCCCATTCTGATGGTTTATGCAAACATTAACTGAAGCTCCTGATCTGTATCTGCCTGATTTTATGCACTGCACTGCTGCCACATGATTGGCTGATTAGATAATCGCATGGATGACGGGGTCCAAACGTGGATCCACTATAGAAAGAACCTTGTATTTTTTTTTTTCTCAAACCAGAATATCCCTCCAAATGTCAGTGTGTGGGTTTATAGATGGCCATAGAGTTTCATGAGATGGATTGTTGTTGAACTATACAATCCTGTTATTCAGGATGACAGTCTGTTCAGTATTACAATTCACAAATGTGCATTGTCATTCCCCATCAGTTAACCCATGCATCTTCAGTGGTGTTTGGAGTACAAATATATATTACCCAAAGTCGTATTTTCACCTAGTCTGGGTATCAATAACTTTTCTATTAAAAATGCACAACAATTTGTTACCAATGACATGATTTAATAAGAGAAGGTTCCTATAATAGAAAGCAGAAAAGTCAGCTTCCCTTAAATGGCAGAGCAAAGCTACGTACGTGGAAAAAGTTTGGAGCCAATGGATTGGTTTAAACAATGGTGTTTCAGCCAGAAATTGGCTTGACTGGGAATCCTCTTAATACACTTACATTTGAATTTAAATATACTTTGTTTGCAGGCTGCACAAACTCCTCCAGTGCCAAAGGTATTTTTGTATGGTTATGTGTTCTCACCAGTTTTTGCACAGGCACTTGTTATCTGCATTGTATAGTGTGGTTATTTTTATATCTACTTAATTACATGCTCTATACTCGATATTTCTCAAGTTCAATGCTACATTATTACTCTGCATAGCCAATATTATGGGTAAATTACATAGTTATTCCCCTTTCTCTGTTGGATTCATACCTTTTAGTGGTTTTTGGTTTGAGATGTTTTTCTTTTCTGTTGTATTTTCTATTGAAAAAGTTGGTAGAATTTCACCCTTTATGTTCCCTTCCTAAGAACATTTATTATGCCTGCCTTATCTTTCTTGCGTCAGATATTTCCTGTAGTTCCTGGTTTACTTTTCACTTCCCTTTTTAACTTTTTAGTCGTCTATGTTTTCTATCAAGGGAGAAGACTGGATTTTGCCCTCCAATAAGTTGAAGTTGGAACAGGTGAGGGCCATGGATGGAGGGAGATACACCTGTACGGCTCAGTCCCCCACTGTGCAATCCCTCATGAAGAAACAAACAATCAGTGTCACTGTTTTGCCAGGTCAGAGCTACCAGAAGGGGGCCACATTGTGCTGCTTTTAATAAACTGCTTAAGCTGAACTTGAGTTGATTTGTTCATATACAGTATGTTCATGATTTGAACAAATCATATTTATAGTTTCCATTCAGTGGCACTAAATCAACAATTCAACATCCAAAATGTGTTCACTTTTCAGTTTAAGAGTTTTCTCCTACTTATGTAAGACTGCCCTTTTATATAAAATATTGACCTTTTATTCGCTCATAAACAATCTATATCTCGTTACCATGTGAACCACTGATCCAGAATAGCAAGACAATTACCCACAATTAGCTCACCGGCCTAAGGCTGAGCTATTTATACTAAAGTGTTGATCAAGTTAAAATGGTTGCTCAGGTTTTTTGACGTTATCTTTTGTAACTAAACGTTTTAGGAGCGTTTGATGAAATAAAAAGACAAACATTGGTAACTGTTTCTGTCTGCTTATGTCTCACAGAGGATGCAGCATGGTATGAGTCAACCACTGGTCATGTTGCTCTCATGGCATCTGCTGCAGGATTAGTCCTTCTGGTGATTATACTATCCATGACTGCCTACCTCTGCCGCCGAGCCAAACAGAGGAAGAGCAAGGGACCCATGTAAGTACTCCAAGGCACCCTAGTAGAACTAAGAGGTGTGGCTTCTGCAAAAATGTGCAGTGATTTATGTAACTTTGACCTTAGTCATGTCAAATTTTTTATGTGTATTTCATTAATGATTACTTCTCTCCCCCCAGTTCTTCTCACTCCCAAAGAGTTGTACACACAGGCTGGTCTACCGTACATGCATATAACTGCATGTCTCTCTAACCATGTCTGTCCTTTAGGCAAACATCTTGTTTTATTCTGGGTGATAAAGCACTCACTCTTCTGTCTTCATTCCTCATATTTCCGTCTCTCTTCCTTTCAGTGATGACTGCTCCCAGAAGAAACCCATCTACAGGTCCAGTGTGGAGTCCCTGCCCTCCACCATGTCTGACAAGCAGCCACTGGTGTAGAGTGAGATTGATGGAGGACCAGAGTGAGGAGAGAATAGAAGACAAGAGAAAAACTATAAGGGAATATTGCGTGAAAGCGACTAGACAACTTTTGTTCACAGATTTTATTATGCCATTTGGTCTTTACTCATATATATTATTAGAAGACTGTCTATGTAGTGAAATGAAAAAAATACAAAGATGGCACAGATTACTGTTTTTCCACAGCGGGTCCTTTCTAGAGTGTTTACCAGTGCTCGTCAACAAAAGGTGTGCAATTTTCTCTGAATTGATTCAACAGCCCAGCAAAATTGAGAAATGCTTAAAAATATGCTTTTGTGGGATGACCTTTTCTTTTATTTTTTTTTGTAATTTTTTTTACCATTCTTGGGTTGAAAACAGGCATTTTTCTTTCTTTGCAAACCAATCATTTTCTCTTTTTAGGGAAATCACTGTCTGCAGGGGATCAGATCATTTATTCAGATGGAAAATTGGGTTGCGTTAAATAAATGTATAATGTTCTGTTTTGCTTTAAAGGAGCATAGATAAGATCCAGTCTATCACTGAACCAATTACTCTTGAGCTCTTTGAAACTCTTGCACTTTTTGCACAAGTTTGATTTTCCCTGTATATCTTTGAATTTAAAGCTTTTAAACTGTTTTTACAACATAATCGCCCTCCAGTGTTGTTTCTGATCTAATTAAGATGGCAACTCACTATCATCTCTATGTACATTAAATGGCTTTACTGCAGTTCTAAAATTTCTCAAAGCTCTTTCCATTTCCTACTGATACCAGTCAGTCCTTTGAGACAGTCAAGAGTTTAAGACAGTCTGATACTCAAAACATGTACTTAGTGAGCTGGTTTTATGAGTGTTTGGAGAACATTACATTAAATTTAAGCCTCAGCCAAAGCCAGAGACACATAACACCAACATATATTTATGTCCAATCCATAAATTAGGATTGAATAAATGAGGGATCAACCAACTATTTTTGAAGTCAGAACCAGAAATTTGTCAGAAATTGTGTCTTTGAATACAAAAGAAAAGCAAGAAAAGTCCATATCCAAATATTTACTCAAGGCACTGTGTCAGTATGAGGTATTCTGTCACCATATTGCAAATCTTATCTTTGCGTGATGCTACAGGCCCATATTTTGGTTTGACATTTCCCATAACTTATTCACAAACAACATGAACTGAAAGTGCCAGTACTATCCCTAGTCATCACATAACATTTCTTAATTTTACCCTCCAATGCTTTAACCCTTCTGGAAAGAAGCAATTCATTTAGCTACTAATTTCAATACTCTATTTGCCACACGCTTTTAATTTTATGTGGGTTTCATTACCAGTGTGTGGCTGACCAGAGGCCACCATTTATAATTAGGTTTTGTGTGGTTTAACTATGACGATTTATTAATGAAGTTACATACATGTTATACAACAAGAACAATATTACAGAACAGATTAATCAAGATCTCTTTTTCTTGCCAGCATTTATTTATATGGTTCTAAAAACCAGAGGATAATTTGGCATTGTCAGCTTTTTGCCATAAGCAAAGTTAGAAAAGGCAATGGACCTAATATCATTTTCTAATTTTAAATGTATTCTTAAGGGTCTCTTCAAATTAACCAGCCTGTAGGAGAGCTTAAAAAGAGTCATACGTTTCACAGATCTTTGCATTATCTGGATAATTAACTTAATGTATACTGGAGACCTGAATAATAATTGAAGGCATCACTTGTAAATGCCTACTGTTCTTTCGCAAATCAGTGGGGAGTTCAATCAGACAATTTTTTAATGTTGTAGGAACAACACTATGCCTCTAATTTGCAAATAACATTTTCACCATCATTGACTGTTTTCTCAGAAATGGTTCAAAATTTCAAAAACTGTTAATTTGCTCTATAATTATTTTGGTTCAAAATGGCTGCAATCTGGAATTAGAAAGTGTGAAAATAATATATTAGGTATAAAGGTGGCTTTCAGCAGTCATGTCTGTTTTCCCATTTAATTGGCTTGCATTTATTTTGTATAAATGTATCCAACTGCAATTTATTAATGCTCTGACCAAATATTTCCAACAAGTTTGATGTTTGCTGGGCAATTATGAACTCCTGACATACTATGATGTTCTATGTCATCTTTACACCTCTAAACATGGAGAGAAATAGAGTAATAGAGTAAACATAAGCCTTTGCATTTTTACCATGAGGTGAACTTTCTGGGATGTTTCTTGTTTGTCTGAGACCACAGCGTAAGCCCTAATGCTCAAAATAATTAGTTGTATAAAGTACAAAAAATGTAATCATACAAATTAATTCAAATAAATTAACCTTGAGGATTATAAAGAACTTTATTTTATTAAACTGACACCTTTTAAGTAACAGGAATTGTTACATTGGTTTGAGTTTAATGTACTTTTCTCTTACATTTACAATGAAATGGTCCAATATAACTCAAACATGTAGCCTCTCAATCTACAATACCAATGTTGCAATGGGAGTGTGTATGCAGAGACTCTTGGGCATTTTTGCAGCACTGTAGAGTTGCATTGAACAGAGTTGGTGAGACGTCTCAGTTACGTATGTAACATTGGTTCCCTGAGATGAAGGGAATGAGACATTGCATCACTAAGCTGATCTAGTTGAAACGTTTCAGCAATAACACCAGGATTGGCTATGGTGTTTAAGCCCCGCGCTTTTAGGTTAAGCTTTTCGGTATAAAAGCAGGCGCGCAAAAACCATTCTTCAGAATTTTCTGATGGAGGGACAAAGAGTGCATTGCTTGCACCTCAAAAACCATAGTCCATAGGGCATCCAGCTTACGCAATGCTCAAAGTTTATTTACCAAAGTGCCATTCAACTGATTACAATGTATAGTCAGGACATTAATAACATGAAAAATTACTATTACAATTTATAAAATATTCAGAACTTCTTCAAAGAGTTCCACGTGCAGCAATGACAGCTTTGCAAATCTTTGGCTTTCTATCAGTTTGTCCAGATACACAGGTGACATTACACCCCACTCTTCCTGTAGCACTTGCCATAGATGTGGCTGTATTGTCGGGCATTTATCATGGATCTTACAGTGGGGTTAAGATCCATAACTCTCGTTTCCATTTATCTCGTCCAATGTCTGTTTCTTTGCCCATTTAAAAAAAAAATTATGTTCCTAAAGTGGACATTTCTTTGAAATTCTTCCCATAAGGCCTGCACCCCTGAGTCTTCTCTTTACTGTTGTACATGAAACTGGCGTTGAGCGAGTAGAATTCAATGAATCTGTCAGCTGAGGACATGTGAGGTGTCTATTTCTCAAACTAGAGACTCTGATGTACTTATCCTCTTGTTTAGTTGTACATCTGGGCTTTCCACATCTCTTTCTGTCCTTGAGCCAGTTGTCCTTTGTCTTTGAAGAGTGTAGTGTACACCCTTTGTATGAAATAAAAATTTTTGGTACTAGAAAATCACTTGCCATTATATCAAACACAGTTTAAAGATATTTGGTCGTTAAATGAACCTTAACATTGTCTTTGTTTTTGGGTTGCCACAGTGTGGATTAGACTGGCATGTCTTAAGGTCAATATTAGGTAAAAAATGGCAAAAAAATTGCTTTCTCTAGAAACTCGTCAGTCAATCATTGTTTTGAGGAATGAAGGCTATACAATGCTTGAAATTGAAGATTTCAATTACACTACACTACAGTCTTCAAAGAAAAAGGACAACTGGCTCTAACAAGGACATAAAGAGATGTGGAATGCCAGATGTACAACTAAACAAGAGGATAAGCGCAAAAGAGTCTCTAGTTTGAGAAATAGATGCCTCATATGTCCTAATATACTGCTAGTAATATTGGCGCACCTTCAGATGGAACTGTGGAAGATGGAACACCATTGAAACGGGCTGGCCGACATGCACATTGGATCGTATAACAATGATCGATGTTTTTAAGCACCCAGTTGGAAATGCCTGTAAGGGCTCACCAAGTGTCAGTGTAACAGGACAGAGGGCAATTTGGTTTGTTCATTGTATGATATAATGCACCGCTCACCATTGGGAAGCGGTTGTGTATAATGTGTGAGCTTTGAAGTGGGAAAGAGCTCTTTATTGAAAATGCGTGGGGCTCTGCTATGACATTTGCCGGTGTTGAGGCAGCAGGCGTGGGGTTTTCAGCCAGGTGCTGGCCCGAGACAGAGCGGTAGCGAGCCACTTGTGATGACGTACTGCTCCATTTTGGCATGAAATGTCTCAAAGTCTGTGAGTGTTGCTGAGTCGTGATGTAGCGCTCAGCAAATCTATCCACAGAGCCGCCGAAACGGCTGGCTAGAGACACCAGAACATCAAATAGAGCGTCTTTTTCTTCATCACACATTTCCATGGGGGTCAGCCAGATGTGATGATCAAAAACCACCAGGCTGACCATTGACTTGCCAATGGCCTGTGCAGTGACTTGCGTGGCTCGCAGCGCTAAGTCTGTAGCTGTGCTGAGCTCTTTGAATGTCTCTGGATTGTAGCCTTGCTTGTCCATTTGCTTGAGGAGCTTTGCTTGGACAACCTGGAGCACCGCCATCGTGTGGAATGCTGAACCAGCTTGGCCCGCCGCTTAGTAAGCTTTTCCAGACTGTGCAGACGTCAGTTGACACACTAACCTTTGCCTTCCCTGTGGTCCCATTTAGTGAGAAGAGTGAAATCACTGTGTGAGCGAGCTGAATAGTGTGCATGCCAGGATTTTGTCAGTTTGTTATGAACTTGCAGGAAGAACAAGGCAGATCTGAGAAACGTTTGATGGCATCTGGTCTGCAAGAACCATTCATCAAGGTGAGATTTTTCAGGTTCCTCTGGAAGAGACCACTCGAGACTGAGCTCTTTGACCGCCCTTGAAAGGACGTGAAGCATCTCCTTGTCAGTGGCGCATGCAAGCTCCACGCCCACGCTGGGGGAAGGAGCGGCAACGTCCTCCATTGACCACTCACCATATGCAGCGAGAGACATAACATCATCATCCCCAGCATCAGAAATGCCAAACGTGACAAGGTTGGGTGCCATTGTAAAGGGATGAAGCTTGTCACGCACATACTGTATCGCCATATACGCCGAATATGGAGATTGAGGGGCTCGCAGGGCGTGTAACGTCACACGGTCCACCTCAAATTCATCCTGCTCATCCTCGTGGTCCTGCAGTGTGTGGGTGATTTGCAAGCGAAGCATCTTGAAATTTATGTCCTCACAGTGAGGGCCGTATTTCACTATGAGATCTGGCTCTGTGTGGATGCGGCCCAGATAGTGAATGGAGCTCTCATGCTGATCTGACAGCAGGATGTTTTACTTGCATAAGGAACACTTAAGGAACAGCATCATTAAAAAAGATGCGAACACGTAAGCGGCACTTTTAGTTATATATGTATATATATATATATACACTCACCTAAATGATTATTAGGAACCATAATCACCATACTATTAACCATAATCACCATACTAATACTGTGTTTGACCCCCTTTCGCCTTCAGAACAGCCTTAATTCTACGTGGCATTCATTCAACAAGGTGCTGAAAGCATTCTTTAGAAATGTTGGCCCATATTGATAGGATAGCATCTTGCAGTTGATGGAGATTTGTGGGATGCACATCCAGGGCACGAAGCTCCCGTTCCACCACATCCCAAAGATGCTCTATTGAGTTGAGATCTGGTGACTGTGGGGGCCATTTTAGTACAGTGAACTCATTGTCATGTTCAAGAAACCAATTTGAAATGATTTGAGCTTTGTGACATGGTGCATTATCCTGCTGGAAGTAGCCATCAGAGGATGGGTACATGGTGGCCATAAAGGGATGGACATGGTCAGAAACAATGCTCAGGTAGGCCGTGGCATTTAAACGATGCCCAATTGGCACTAAGGGGCCTAAAGTGTGCCAAGAAAACATCCCCCACACCATTACACCACCACCACCAGCCTGCACAGTGGTAACAAGGCATGATGGATCCATGTTCTCATTCTGTTTACGCCAAATTCTGACTCTACCATCTGAATGTCTCAACAGAAATCGAGACTCATCAGACTAGGCAACATTTTAACAGTCTTCAACTGTCCAATTTTGGTGAGCTCTTGCAAATTGTAGCCTCTTTTTCCTATTTGTAGTGGAGATGAATGGTACCCGGTGGGGTCTTCTGCTGTTGTAGCCCATCCGCCTCATTTTGTGCATGTTGTGGCTTCACAAATGCTTTGCTGCATACCTCGGTTGTAACGAGTGGTTATTTCAGGCAAAGTTGCTCTTCTATCAGCTTGAATCAGTCGGCCCATTCTCCTCTGACCTCTAGCATCAACAAGGCATTTTCGCCCACAGGACTGCCGCATACTGGATGTTTTTCCCTTTTCACACCATTCTTTGTAAACCCTAGAAATGGTTGTGCGTGAAAATCCCAGTAACTGAGCAGATTGTGAAATACTCAGACTGGCCCGTCTGGCACCAACAACCATGCCACGCTCAAAATTGCTTAAATCACCTTTCTTTCCCATTCTGACATTCAGTTTGGAGTTCAGGAGATTGTCTTGACCATGACAACACCCCTAAATGCATTGAAGCAACTGCCATGTGATTGGTTGATTAGATAATTGCATTAATGAGAAATTGAACAGGTGTTCCTAATAATCCTTTAGGTGAGTGTATATATATATATATATACATATATATACATATATATGTGTGTGTATATATATATATATATATATATACACACACACACACATACAATATCAACAATAGCTTATAAGGATACAAAACTCCTGCCGAAGCGCTGTGGAGAATCAGAATGCTGAATATATATATATATATAGAGAGAGAGAGAGAGAGAGAGAGAGAGAGAGAGAGAGAGAGAGAGAGAGAGAGAGAGAGAGAGAGAGAGAGAGAGAGAGAGAGAGAGAGAGAGAGAGATGACAATGATTGGACACATTGGTAACCTAATATCTACAACAGGCAACAACAAAAACATAATATTATTTTATTTTTTTGTTACCAAAAAATAAGCAAATATAATTTTTTTTTATACATAATAGGCTAAATAAAAACCTAAAATCCATGTATTTAAGACAATATAGCTTTATGGCATAATTAGCGTACTCATGACGTCTAATAAATTATCATGTACAAATCTCTGTAGTAAACTACAGTATACGTTTTTATTATTATTATTATTATTATTATTATTATTATTATTTTTACTTATTCTGTGTTGTTATACCCCACATTCATCAGATGATGTCGCTAAATACAAACCATGTGATATATTATCTCCCACCAAACACTACATTCTTTGCGGTTATTAATTACGCCAGTGAGCCGAGCCTGAGGGAAAATATAAAGCCGTGTGAGGACCGGTTTCATGCCAGTTTGTACGCTAATGATCATGTTACAGGATAGCTGGATGAATCACGTCTTGGTATGAGCGGGTTCAGTCAACAAAACTGTTATTTATTTTTGCAGATTAGGCCTACCACAAGAGAAAATTCATTAAAAATATATAAAAACTTTAATCTATTAAATTCGAAATATTTATACAGCGTTCAAAATATGACATCATTCTCTCAAAACGTTATTGACGGTTGTGTAATTAATGTGATTATAAACTCATTCCATTTGAAATAGGCTACACTTTCTGTGGTTCAGATGTTGTTATAGTATAAATACGGTTTATAGACATTATTCAGAGCAGTATTCAATTAAGCCTACTTTTAGATTGTAGGCTACTGAAAACGAGGCTGTACGGATAGACTTACATATTATTGGTTGTGTATACTGTTGTTTAAATTGGCGTTGATTGTCCATCTTCCACAAACACACTCGCACGCACGCACGCACGCACGCACGCACGCACGCACACACACACACACACACACACACACACACACACACACACACACACATGTTAGTCTACCTATCATTATGAGGACTTTCCATAGACATAATGATTTTTATACTGTACAAAATATAGATTATATCCCCTAAACCTAACCCTTTTTAAGTTATTTAAATTATGGGGCCACTAGAAATATCATGACAAACCACATTTATAATAGCTACCCGTATAATTACCAGTTTGTAACCTAAACATTTTCCCTGGTAAACCACACACACACACACACACACACACACACACACACACACACACACACACACACACACACACACACACACACACGCACACACACACACACATAGGTTAATTTATAACAAAAAATAAAAATGTATGATTGTTTCCCCCCATAATAACAAACGGTCATTTGTCTTGGAATATTATTCTTACCCCGCCCTTGATTGGGTGTGCGCCGGTCAAAGTCAAATCCGATTGGTTGTGGCCGAGCCCAAGAAAAACCGGCCCTTCTACATTTCCACCTTTCATTCAGAGTAGTGTATCAGATTGAACGTGCATGTGTGAGTAATAGTATGTAAAACACAACGCTTCCAGCTAACACGGGAGTTGAGAAAATATATAATTCCTAGATGAAAGCTTGCGCACTCATGTTATTCTAATTCCTATTAAAGGGAAGAGGAATTAACAGAGAGAACGGAATAACACCCATGATGGCATTTTCTTCTTTTTGGAAGTACTGCGCTCCCCTTTCTCTCCTACTGCTCCTGTCCCATTCGCACACAGGTAAGACCAATATTTATTTAGCGCAATGCGAGGGAAACTATGAAGACCTTTTAAGTCAACTTGCCATAACATGTGGACAGATGTTTGACAACGTAGATATGTCAAAAGGTGGCTTACACCGCGGGGTGTTTACCATCGCAAGAGCTATAGCCTACCTCAGCGATGTATATACATTGGACATACACATATGCTGTTTTACGGATTCGGCACATCGAATAAGCAAGATTAAGCTGAGCCAGATAACGCATATCATTAAATGTAGCGATAACCGAGGTAAATGTTTTATAAATAATTTTGGATCATGAAGTGTTCTTGCGGAAGTGAAACGTGTTTTTCTGAAAGTTGTTTCTGTTCCAAATTTGCAAATGTACTTCATTATACGTGTAGTTGTTCTGCAGTTTATTGTAGTCAGTAGCTAGTTTGCGTCACCCACCTGCACCTCTGCTGACTCCAGTAATACGGAGTAAAGGGAATGCGCTTAATAATCGGATGGCGTACATGTAAAGATATGCACTTGGCTTTCTTGGTAATTCGTGTTTATATGCACGTGTATAGATGCAAAGATTAATAGCGTACGCTGTTGACGCGCGCGAATGATTGTACAGATGTACTGTGCATTTTCCTTTTGTATGTAATTGAACGCCCCGTATTTTGCCGATGTCCTTCGTGGAGGCTCCGTGCGACGTAGGCTACATAGATGTTGAGGTGTAGGCTACGTATGTCCATTGCGACAGTCAAAGGAGCAACGGTACCTTATAATGCCAGCCACTGTGGACTTTCGGGATTGCGCTGTTCGCTCGTCCCACTTTGGGATGAAGAGGGCTCCTCTGCTGTCCCAAACCAGCCTCAGTCACACTACAAGGCTGTATAGAGTAGGCTAAATCTAAACACGGGCCACGTATTTCATGCTTGCCATAGCATGGTACATTTATCTGTTATTGTCTTGGGATTTGTATTACAAGAGCATCTTCATGAAAACTAGCCGGCCGTTTAATTTTTCTTTTCAAGCTGTGCCATCTGTTTGTAAAATGAGGCCCAAATTAATAATTATTACCATAATAGCACACATAGGCTACATCACCCAGACGTCTATTTGATGTGTGTGTTTACATCTGGAAGATGTATTTTTTAGGTTGTTTGCTCATCTGCAATACATCTATAAGATGTTTCCACTTGTCAATAAGACACTCAGCAGATGTCCTTAAGATGTTTGATTTAGAATGTTTGTAAATCTGATCTTTTTAAGATGTTTAGCAGATGTAAATTAGATTGTGATGCTTTCCTGATGAAAAGATCTAAAACAGACATCTCACAGATACAGCGAAATAAAACGCCTGGTATGAGAGGGAAAACTAAACCGACAGTACCTTAATTCACTCCCAGTTCCTTTTATGTTTGAATTTTATGGAAACGGACAATATTAGCATATTTATCTATTTTGAAATTCTAAAAGCATTCATCTATTGAAATTCAATAGCCGTTTGTGGCCTGAACCAGTTCCAGTTTTTTTGTGTGCGTGGCTTTTTGTCAAAGTCCAATAAGTGAGAATGTTTTGAACATCTGCAGCTGAAAAATATGAATGTGTAGCTATATAACATTGCTCAAATGACATGGCTCCTAATTTGGGACTTTGAGGTCAAGAGAGAGCTATGGAGAGGACTGTCATTAATCTCTCCAGTGATAAGAAGTGAGAAAGGAGGAGAGAAGGGGGTTGGGAAGAGATTGAAGGATGAAGGAGGTGGAGAGGAGAAAGAGAATGGATTATTACACCTCTTCCACATGTTAATCAATAGAGACGTTTGATACCAGAGTCATATTTCTGCATTCCTTCATTCAGGGGTAAATTAAAAGTATAAATATAGTGATGAGATCCAGAGAAAAAATGATGGAGTAACAGGGATGAGGAGAAAAAAAGAGATAATATGAACCTATGGATCACAGACAGAGAGAGGGTGAATAAATATAGAAGAGATAGTGTGCATCTTTTTATGTATTTCCGGTTTTATCTACATTGGGGTCCAGGCAATGGTCCTCATGAGAAAAATGACTCAATAAATATGTAAAATAATTTTATAATGAAAGTGCATTAAGGTTTCTGTGAGGGTTAGATTTAGGGGATAGAAAATATCATTATCCCAGTATAAAAACAACAGAAGTCAATGTAAATTCCCCATGGTAGAAAAACAAACCTGTGCGTGTGTGTGTGGACAGGTTTAAGTGGTTTATGAGGACAGTTTTTTAGGTTACAAACTGGTAATTACAAGGGTATTATTCTATAAATGTGGTTTATGAGGACATTTCTAGTGTCCCCATAATTTAAATAGCTTAAAAAACATATTAAACAATGTTTTATTGAAAATGTAAAAATGCTGAAAGTTTTTGTAAGGGTTAGGTTTAGGGGTTGTGTTAGGTTTAGGGGATAGAATCTATAGTTTCTACAGTATAAAAATCATTATGTCTATGGAGAGTCCTCATAATGATAGGTAGACTAACATGTGTATGTGTGTGTGTGTGTGTGTGTGTAAAACTTCTCCTTTATCCACCATCACAACATATACTGAATGTCCTGCACATTGACTGTGTGTGTCCCTTGCGTATGTGCCTGCAGACTCATATGCTCCATCTGAGCCCTTCATATTTCTGTCGCTCTCGTAATGTCTTTATCTTTCTCCCCTCTCTCTGCATTGCCTTTTTTTGCAGTGCTTTGAGACTGACACACACAAATACATGAACAATACATGGCCAGATGCGGCAGTCGCATGCTGCATTCTGCGCCCGTCCTCTCTCATCACTATAGCTCTCATTGGCCTTGCACAGTTAATCATCTCTATTTGTTTATTCGATAGCAAGCAATATGAGAGTCATTCGTTTGAATCTGTTTTCATCACTCGCTGGGACTCTTGTCAATGTTGCTTTTGCTGGAGGGCCAAATTGTCTCCTAATTGGAAAAAAGTACAAAAACGGAAATGCAATTTAAGACAATTTTTATGGATCTTTCCATTTCATTCAATTAAAAAGCAATAATATCATAGTTATAGCAGTTGTCTTATTATATAGCTTGTCATGACTAGTCATGTGGTTAAAGGCTAAGAAACAGACATTGTTGAACTAGACAGGGAAGATATGTAGTACACTGAAAATTCTTTGGAGTGAGGTTTACTTAAACAAAACCAACAACATAGGAAACAATTTACATGCAGAAATTGTGAGTAAATTTAACAGACCATATGTTCAATTGAAGGCTACACACAATTCTTGGTAGCTTTAATGATAACTTCTCAGGTAGAGTTTACTTTGCAATACTGTGTTGTAAGTAAATTTTACTTACTTTTTGTTTGTACATTTTACTTAAGCAATGTAGCACTGAAATAAGCCATGCTTTTAAAAGTGTCCTGGCATTTCAAGTCTTTTTTTTTTACAATAACGTACTTAATCATGTACCAAATAAAACACAGTAGCCTTCCACAGGGAAGCTTAATTAGACAACATCACCTTGCTCTAATGGTGATAGAAACAAGATCCAGAGCTGTGCAAGCAGACTTTAAAACTTGGTGCATGGGGCCTGTGTTGCTCAGCGAATAAAGACATTGACTACCACCCCTGGAGTTCGTGAGTTCGAATCCAGGGCATGCTGAGTGACTCCAGCCAGGTCTCCTAAGCAACCAAATTGGTCTAGTTGCTAGGGAGGGTAGAGTCACATGTGATAACCTTCTTGTGGTTGCTATAATGTGGTTCGCTCTTGGAGGGCTGCGTTGTTGAATTTGGTGCATAAAACACAATTACGATAACTATCAGCTGATGATATTTTTGATAATGAACATGTCATTTTAAGTAGAAAATTAACTTTAGACTTCACAAAACAAGAAGTTGGAAAATCAACAATTAAATTGGTGTAAATCAACTTGCAAACAGTGAAATTATGCAAGCTCATTAATTATTAAATCCCATTTCATGTTGGGAACACCAGCTTTGTATGGTTTAGTACAATTTACTTATTTTTTTTACCTATGCAATTTACTCAAATTAGCAAATAAATATGACAAGGTGTTCTCCTTTAGGATTCATACATGATGACACATTGTAAAGATAACAAACAATCATAAATAATATTTACTTTTGAGGTAGAGTAGTCATTTTTACATCTTTGAATTGAATACAAACTTAGAATTTACTTAATATTTCCAAGTTTACACTTTAACTTATTCAATGAAGACAATACCAGAAATATCCTTTCTGCTATATTTACTGCACCATGAAATATTTTTTGTTTTGAATGTTTGATTTCCTTTTTTTTTTGTAAAAAAAAAAAAAAAAAAACTATAATCCAGTGGTTCCCACTGTAGAATATTATGATACCCAAAGAGAAATATGTCCCCTGCATTTTGAGGTGCATGTCTGCAAGCTTTTGCATCAAGGTATGAGATTAGCTTTTTTCTAGTGCATGTTGTGCTGAAATTGGTATTTTTCACTTGACACTTTGTTCTCTAATGCCATACAGAAGCCTTTACCTTAAGCCGAGGTTTATTCTTTGATTCCAGCCCATAGTTGTGTAATTCCCTCAGCAAAATAAAAATTTTGACATTTAATTATAGTGATAGCGCCTCTTAGTGTGTTGAAAACAAACCTATAGTAAAGCTTCCTATTTGCTTTAATTTCACATTGGTTTCTTAATTCAGGCTCAAACATTTAGAAACAAACATCACACAGAGGGAGAGCTGGTGGCAGACTGTTACATAGCTCCCTGGCTTTCTCTTATCACTCTGATAGATTTCAGGTTTTACAGCACTATATAAACACAAGGGCTGTGTATCACCAGACACCTCACAATATGCTACGTATTGCGATACACATGCCACGATTCGATATATCACGATAAATCACGATAAATCACGATACTATGATTGGGTATATTTCAGTTTTTATGGTAATTTTACTTTTGTCTTTCAGATAATGCTGTTATTCATTACACAGGGAGCCTTCTAACTTGTAAAATTACAGACATACAGTATCAAATTATATTTTATCATTAATTTTGTTTTTCATCATTCTGGTGATATTTTAACTTTTTTCAAAATATAGTCCATGTATTATATCAATAAACATGATGTATTGAAAATGCATATATTATATAGCATTTACTGTATACAGTATATTGTTACATGTTTGTTGTTAACATGCCTAATTTGTACTATTTACAAGTACTAAAATGGTAATGTCTCTTTAAGACCTGTGGCAGGGACTTTCACAGTAGTGTTTATTTGCTGGAATGGCTTCTTAACAGCATCCATGCTATGTGTGGTTAGAATTAAAGGTTTCTTTTGTTGTTTTTGAAAAATAACTTAACGTAGAGAACAGAAAGAATATTAAAATAGACATTATTAAACATCAAATGGTTTGCTTGGATCTAGTCTTTGGACTACAAAACATTTATGGTCAAGCACGCAGTGAAAAGATCTGGGTGCTGAAGTTTGCCACTACACCACTCAATCTTGGCATTTTAAGAATCAAAATTTGGTTAAAAAGAGGTCTGTGTCTGTGAGAGAAACCGTGAATCCTGCTGGATCAGTTTCAGTCTCTTTCGTGCCTCATAGAAGCGTCTCATATTGCACTGAAAATATCAAGGTATATCACGATACATGGATCTAAGTATCGATACAATATAGTGAGAAAAATATCATGATATTTGATTGTATCGACACAGCCCTAATAAACACGTTTCTTCAGAGACATAGAACTTATTGTTACATATCACAGTAGATAGACGAGAGAGTTCTGCTTAGATCTTAAAATTGCCCCTCCTACTTGGAGAGTCAAAGGTGTGCTTAAACTTGGAATAGCTTTAATTGTTCTGATTTTTGAGATGAGGAGATAAAGACAGGGAGGAATATACATTTCAAACCATTTCAACGTAGGGATAGATTCAACATTGTGTTTTACATTGTCTTTATGCAGGCTGGGTTTGTCACAGGTGGGGTGTCTCAGTAAATTTATTTCACTGTAATTATCTCCAATCTGATTCACCTGATCAGACACTCCTTTAATTTTCTCGTTCACGCTCATTGCCAGCCTCCAGTCACCTACGTGTAATGCAATTCTCCGTGTCCTCTATCAGCATTTCATTTTAGAGCATAAGTGCTTTTTTGAGAGATGACTTTTGCAAGTCTCTGGTTTTAAATGATGAATCAGATGCTAGAGGTCATGTCGAATGTTATTAAGTTAGGCCGGCAGCACTGCACACTGCTGTATGAAACCAAAACTCTTCTATCTCTTAAAAAATGATGTCTAGAACATTATTCTAATGAAACAGATGCATAAAGGTGTACACATTAAACAACCTTATTTTTCAAGGTAATATTAGCTTGCTTTGATTGGATCGAGGCTCATTCATTGTAGGAATTTAAGTGCTAGCACTCTGATAAGTATGTGAATTATTTAAATGTACCTGTTTGTACTGGACCCAATTCTGTCTGTCACTTGTAAGAGAAACCTTGCCAGACACAAGCTGTCTATAATTTATCCTCAGACTTTTATGGTTGGCAGTATGATTCAGATCTGATTTTTCTTCCTCTTGTCCTGTGAGATGTCTGAGTGGCAGATTGGCTGTCTGGTGCCTGACTATGTCCTTCTCAACATGGGAAAAAAGCCTTCAGAAGAGCAATGCATTATTTCTAAGTGTCTTTATCTCACAGCTTGAGTGCTAGAAATGATCAATCTGAAATAAGCTTTTCCCCCCTTATAAATACTAAGATAAATTGTAGTTTAATAGTATTCTGGTAATATCCTTAAATCATAAGAAAGAGTGAGAGACTTATGAGTAAGAGAGTTGGCAATACAGAGAGAAAAATCGAACACTTCGCTCTGGGGGATGAAAAGAGAGGCGGAGAAAGAGAGAGCATTAAGTGGATGTTGTGGTTGATTGCCACAGAGGTGAACATTCCTCCATATAGGGGAAAGTGTTGCCATGACTTTGCAAACTCTCTGTGCTTGTTTAACAACCCCCTAACCTCTGTCTTTTCACTCTCTCCCTCTCTTGCTCTCCTCCTTTTAATCCTTTGCCTCATCCTTCCACCTGTCTCCAAGACTCCCATCGAGTCTCTGTTCCATCCCCACATATGGTAAAGGTTGCAGGCTTTTGCAGTAATTACAGGAGTTTGAGTGGCACTAAAGCCCTCACTAGGTTTGACTGGATGAAGGACCCATTAGAACTAAAATGGGCCCCTACTCCAGATGGAGTGTGTATGCGAAAGGATTTGTGGCTTCTTGAGAGGGAGACTAATGCCGCCTGCACCGATTACATAATGTGGAGAGGGTGGAGGTGATAATGATGCCCTGGACAATCAGAAATGACTAGAGGGCGCTTCCTACACTGGACAGATGTGTGTGGCATGAATTAACCTGCCTAGATCATATTTTTATGCAGGGAAGGAAAGAGGGAGATTGAATAGGTTTCTTTTTTCATTAATTCATTTTCTCACTTAATATTTAATGTTTTTATAATTGCTATATCTAAAGGACTGAGTAGGATCCTTAATAAATTTACCATGATAACTGTAGATTCTGTCAATATACCATAATGTTTTATTTCATTTTTGGAAATTATGGCATATTTAATGATAAGGAGAGTTAGAGGGGGGGAAATTGTGGGTAGAAGAGAGAGGAAAAAGGATCAGGAAATGTTAAGAGCTTATGTCGCCTGCATGATTGGCTCAACATATCAGAGAACATGAGCTAACCTCTAGACCACAATGTTTCCCTGTGACTATTGTTAAACCATTTCACTCTAAAAAGTAGTTACAAGCAGATGTTACCATATGGAGCTGTATAGCTGTATTTCAGCTTTATCTGACCTTAAAGGAATATTCTGGGTTCAATACAAGTTAAGCCCAATCGACAGCATTTGTGGCATAATGTTGATTACCACAAAAAATGCAAAAAAAATCGAGGTTACAGTGAGGCACTTACAATGGAAGTGAATGTGGCCAATTTATTAGAGGATTTAAAGGCAGAAATTTGAAGCTTATAATTTGATAAAAACACTTACATTAATTGTTCTGTTAAAAGTCATGTATTATTTGAGCTGTAAAGTTGATTAAATCATAATTTTAAGTTTTAGGGATTTTTGACATTACATTGTCATGACAACAAAGTTGAGTAAAATTGGCTATAACTTTACACGGAAAACGTTATTAAACAATCTGATCACATTAAAATCATGTTAACACAAATATTGTTTATGTTTTGTGTCTATACTTTTGAAACAGTGAGTTTTTAAGTTTACAGATTGCCCCCATTCACTTCCATTGTAAGTGCCTCGATGTAAACCAGATTGTTATTTTTTTTGATAGAAATATTTATTCAAAATACATTTTTACGGTAATCAATATCATGCCACAAATGCTTTCGATCGAGCTAAGCTTGTATTGAACCTGTGAAATTCCTTGGTGTAACCCAATATTGTCTGGTTGATTCAGTTAATTTATATGTTATTTGATACATTATTTGGTTACTTGACATAAGTTTTACAGTGTAGTAAATTAATATTTGATCACCTTAAAACAATGCAGGAACCTTAGGGGAAATTTGATAGTATTTTGGCAGAAACAGTGGTTACCATGGTACAGTCAAGAGGAAGAAAAGGGTTTAAGAGAGAACAGCGTGAAGGTCCCAGCAACTTCACCACACAGTTCAATGGGCTGTGAAAGCAATGAGAATTTGAAGTTAAAGATGGAGAGGCACTGGACCTAACTGAGCAGAGTGGAGGGCAAAAAGACAAACAACTGAATATTTGTGGAAATTCAGTAAAGAACCAGGGAAATAAGGAGTGCAGAGCAGTGTCAAAGAGATTTTCTAGTAACCTTCCTATTGTGTTCAGGTCATTTTTTACCCGGGAGAGTTAGATAATAATTTTTAAATACTGCATAGTTTTTAGTATAGGAACCAAACTTTGGGACTATTTCAAGACAAAAATACACACAATAAATTTTTTATTCAGATTTTTTAAATAAAATTGTTTAAGAGATATAAGTGTACGTTTTTTTTTGTTTGTGGGTAAATTATGACCAAGGCATCAATTGTGGAATTACATATGATATTATGTAGATTTTTTTGTACATCTATCTTATAAACTAGTGCTTTCAGTCGATTAAATTATAATGTTTTGTATTTAATCGCGATTAATCTCAGATTTTAGAAGTGCTGAAATTTTACACTATATATACGTTTCTCGTTAAAATTAATTTATTTATATAAAAAAGAAAACAAAATAATGTGTAGCAGAGTTGGGGTACTCGAGTTCAGATTCGAATCTGAGTCATGAATCCAATTTTAATGGACTTGGACTTGTCATGGACATGTCTTTTTCATTGCATCACAGATTCCATGGCCTCGGCCAGACTCAGAATAAAATCCCAAGTCTGGCCGAGGCCATGGAATCTGTGATGCAAAGAAAAAGACATGTCCTCTTTTTCAGACCTGACAAAAGCATTTCAAGGATTTCAAAATTGCCTCTATATGTTCGGGATTTGTCTTTGTCTTCATATTGATGTGTTCTCTACAGTTAGTACTATCATACATTCTGTGTATTTGATACAGCACATCAGTTTTCACGTGCGTATGTCCTTACCTGTGATTATTCTGGCTGAGAGCAGCATCACGCACTCTTTCAAAGTACTTTTTAGCTCTCACACCCTCGTGCCCGTGCTGTATGTGTGTGTGTGAAAGAAACATCATCCAGAAACATCAATAACGTAAGTACACTTTTAAAAGTACGTTCCCCAACTCTGCAAATTATTATGCAAAGCCATTTCTAACTGAAAATGTTGACTATATAGAGATAAAATCTAATGCAGCTTTCACTTTCATTGGTGTATGTTTGCATGGAGGGAAAAAACTGACAAAGAACTGAAATGCCAACAGAACGTAATAAGAAGTGTGTTGAAGGACAGTTTTGTCTTCATACACCTAAAGCGTATGATTTCATTCTGAAACAATTTTGAAATTTGTTCAGCAGGATACTAATAATTTTTTTTTTTTGCATTTATATTGACAAATTGTTTTTCTTAGTTGTGAAGGTTAAAATAAGCTTAAAATATTGATGCTGAGTTTATGGTTACAATTTATATTCAGATTCTTGAACAGATTAATTCAGACACGACTTGGCCTGCTATGGACTCGACTTTTACTTGATTGTTTAAAGACTTGGACTCGACTAAAGTGGATTCGAACCCAACACTAATACATAGCAATATTGTAAAGACAAGACGGCGGAGGCAGACTGGGAGTTTGGATCTACATGCGGGTTTATTGAGCAAAGGTGAAAATAAACAGACAGGAACAAAGGAAACTACCACGATGGGTAAACAGAAACTAAAACACGAAAACAGTCAAGGGCACACGAACTAGGAAAACACGGCAGGATGAACATGGCTGAGACAGGAGCAGAGCAAACATCGGAACATGGGAAACATCAAGAAAGTCAGAACAACGAACGACAAGGGAATGGAGGAACAGCGGGGTTTAAATACACAGAGACATGATGATAACAAACGACAATCAGGTGCGAACAATGACATAGTGATGAAGGACGGGAATCGGGGTGACGGCGACACGGAAAACACGGGGCAGACAACCAGGGATCGGAACAAATATAATGATTTGATAACATTTTCCAAACAAAGCCTTCCACAATATATAGACAATACGCTAAAATATAATCAATTCAAATAATAGTCTCCACATAGTTTGCATATTCATTGCAATGGGCATTAAATCCCTTAAACTCTCATTCTCCACAATATTAATCAGCCGGTAGACTGTGACTATCACCTTTTTTACAGCAATTGTGAAGCTGCAATCATGACTCATGTCAAAGTGTCGACTGCCACTTTGAACTCACCATGAAAAGCGCTTGCAAACAAAAATGACTCATTCTGCGTTTTGGTGATTTTTAAGATTTAGTTTGCTTCTGTGGTAATTAAAACATGCCTTACAAATCACAAGTCCCATCTGTGCTTGTTTTACACATCAAATAGTGTTAAGAGGTTCTTTCTCCATCTTTTTATCACTGTAGTGCTGTCAGAGATTATTTTATTTACTGAGATAATAACCTCTGCATCTTTATCATAGAAGAGAGTGTAACGGCCAGCTAGCGTGTTATGACAGTACCGCGCATAGAATGTTTATGGGACTTTATTATGCTGTTTTATGCTTTGCTTATAGGCTAAGCTGTGGTGTGTGTGTCAGTGTAATGACTCCGGGTGGACACATCACAAAGTTTCCGCTCTTCACACCAGTGTTTATGCTATATTAACGGTAAATGCGTTAATCGTGATTGAGAAAAATTTGTGTTTAACATCTTTAACTAATTGCATACATTAACGTGTTAATTCTGACAGCTATTATAAACATTTCACTTACATTTTGCCTCTTTCCCATAATCTCTCAAACACATTTTTTGTTTCTCACTGGGACTGTATCGTGTTTACAAACATATACACATACACATATAATCACACACAGAAAAACACACATTGGTGTAGCAAAAGTTAATTCACACATTAGTTTAAATAGGGCTTGAAAGAGTCATTGTCCACATTTTATTTTGCAGACATCTGATGCCAAACCAGCTTGTAGCATATTCACACATAAACATTTAGCAATTTCTGCAAGTAAATACAATCTTTTTAGCTTAACATAGTATAGAAGTATTAATGTTGTATACTTGAGTTGTACAATTGTTTTGATGATGTTTAGTTGAAAAAGAATACGTTGATTTCATAACTTTTGACCACCAAGTTGTATTGAGCAGTTATAAGTATTAGGCAATTAATCAAATTACTAGTAATTCTCATTTTAGATGTTAATATTAATTGTGTGTGTGTGTATATATGTATATATATATATATATATATATATATATATATATATGATAGATAGATAAATATATATAAAAAAGTTATTATTTATTTATTAAATAAATACTGTACAAAAAAATGGCATATTAATTAAAAACTTTCATATTTGTCAGTTAAAATGCCAAAAATATAAATATTTTTACATGTATGAACAGTTAAGGACATTTAACAACAAAACATTTGGGTTATAAATTATTTATAAGCTTAAATTCCACCGGGTCAAAATTGACCCGCAAATGCAAAAGGTCTATGCAGATATGAGGGTTAAGGGACAATATGTACTTTTTACAATATTTTCTTATTTGTATTTTTTTGTGTGTGGGGGGTACTTTCCCCCCTTCCCCCTGGAATCTTCGCCTCTGCTGGTACAGATTAAAAGATATTGTTTGGGCAAAAACTGGAACAAAGTTCAGAAAAGAGAGAGTAGAAAGAAGACAAACTAAGTGGAAGCCAGAAGTTGTGTAGGTTACTGCATATACAGCAAAAACAACAGATGATCAATGAGGACATTTTACTGCAAGCCACCCACCCGTCTCAAGCTGAGTAGCAGGTCAGGAGTGAAACACACACACTCTCATGGATATACTGAGGCACTCAACTGTGTACTGGTAAATGGACCTGATTGAAATCCATCAGATAACAGGCAACTTGTAAGGAATGGTACATAAACAGAGGTAATTACTTTCTCATACACTCTCACAAAATGATCCGAACCACTGTCGTTGGTCAAGGGTCAGATTGACAGAAGCGTAGACAGTCAGGCAATAGGGTTTTCTCAGAGGAAACACCAAACACTGCTCGAAAAATTATAGATGTACTCAGTGATAATGACTCTATATTACATCGAAAACAAATCGAGGTGATGCAAGATGCAGGTTTGATAAGCAATTCAAACCTGGATCAGAGCCAGACACAATAGCACCAGGAGGTTTGTGTACCCTAATGAAAAGACATGCTGAGGCCAGCATGAAGTCCCATAGATTAGTGCTGGTTTGATGCTGGTCTATGTTGGTCCATGCTGTTTACCAGCATTGCCTGGATAGTTAAACTGGTCTACCAGAATGTTTTTCTGGCAATGCTGGTTGACCAAATAAGGCTTGCTGGATTAAGCAAGTCAAAAAACTTAAAAGAGACACCAGCAATGCACAACAGTGACCCTTTACCAACCTAAAAACAATGAAATTGGGCTTTGGAGTGAGCCTTTGATCTTGGTTAATTAGGAAGCGGTAAATAAATCTTCATTAGCCATAATTAATTTACACCACAAAACAACAAACATCAAAAAGTTGCCATTAATTCTGCAATTAAAATCTCAAAGTATGACTCAAGGACAGAGGCAGTGATTGTGATCATGCATTTGTGATGTTGTGGAGAGTTCTTTTTGTTTGAAACCAGTTACACATGTAACCTCGGTTCCCTGAGATGAAGGGAACTCGACATTGCTGTGAACACTTTGGAGGAAATACATTTTACATGACCTAATAAATGCGCTAACGACTAAGGTGTCCACTCCCAGCGGGAGTTGGGACATGGAGTACCAAAGAGGGCAGTGGACTGTTTCTGCGAAGGCAAATAGATCGACTTGGGCGTCCAGTGTATGTCGTGCGCAGGGAGAGGAGAAAAACTCAACACAAAGAGGTGTTGCGCGAGGCTCATCATTGGTAGTGATCGAGGGCTTCTTTGCCGATTTATGTATGCCACCACTAACATGTTGTCTGACCGAAGCAGAACGTGATATTTCACTATGTCGAAATGGAAAGCTTTCACCGCTAAGAATACAGCTAACATTTCCTAGCAATTTATGTGCCATGCCTGTTTCGTGTCCTTCCAGGTGCCGAAAGCTGGGCATCCATCGCACAGTGCGCCCCAACCCATGTTGGACGCATCTATGGTCACCACTTTTTGTCTGAAAACCTAACCCAGCATCACATCCTGCTGATAAAGGTTTGGAGCTGTCCATGGTGCTAGAGCAGCCAGGCAGCGTCACGTTACGGCGATGCACACGTGCCCCCGATGCCAAGCATGACTCGGTATGCAGTGTTTGAGCCAGTGCTGCAGTCTTATGTGTTAAAGGCCTAATGGTATGATGACAGATGTTGCCGCAACCCAGCATTTTTTTAAAGACTTCAGTAGAACTGAGACAGACACTGGCAAATGGTCTGGATGCGCTCGATCATGAGGAGTCGAGTCATGCTCATTGAGTCGAGTCAAACCCCAAAAAGGAGATTTGCTGGCTGGGAGAAAGTGTGCTTTTTGCCCAGTTGACATTGAGACCCAGGCTGTTTAAATGGTGAAGTATTAAGTATTAAGCTCGCTAGCAGAGTTTCTGATCAGGTCAGTAATTGCCAATTGTCGAGTTAATTCAGAATGTGTACACTGTTCATTTTTAAGAGGGCGAGTGCCGCATTGACACATTTCATGAACGTGCGTAGGGCCAGAGACAATCCCAAGGGAAGGAATTTGAATTGATATGTCATCCCCGAATCTCAAAAACAGCCTGTGGCACGGTATAATTCGGATATGAAAGTACGCGTCCTTTCGATCTATTGAGGCAAACCAGTCCTGTGGGCGGATGTGCGATTAGATCTGTTTATGAGTTAACATTTTGAATGGCCGTTTTGCAAGTGCACGATTCAAGTGTCTAATTTTTTTTTTGGAACAATAAAATAGCATCTGTAAAACCCTTGTGGGCTTGGCAGTAGATTGAAGTCAGTAGATTTGTCATGCAAACTTAAATAAAGGAGAAGGTAAAGACGTAACTGAGACTCATTCATATTATTAGACTATTATTGATGTCTTTTTAGATGAAAAGTCATGCTCGGCAGTTCACAAACTGAAGGAAAACTATAGCTCTGCTTTGTTATTATAATGTTTAAATTCTATGAAGTCAATTTGCAGATTTCAGTCATGAACATCTCAAAATGATTCAATGACTCACTCATAGCACATAAGGTGCTCATTTGTCACCAAATTTGTGAAACTCAAGCAAGCCACAACAAAGTACCCTTATTTTTGCAGCTAATTCTGCACAATTTGCTGATAATTTGCTGTACTTGAATCATTAAAATAGTTTAAAAAATGTTTTTTGTATAAATAACCCCGGAAAACATGTCTGTGGATCTGTGATTGTCTCAAATATTTCGACGCTCATGAGTTTTAGAAAATAATGACAGTCAGACCAAAGATTTTTTTAAATTGAATCCACACTGTGTTGGTAGCATGGTGATTTGGCCTTAATACCTCAGGAGTTGAATTAATTCAGCAATCGGAGTCAGCTTATACCACGGTTAGCACATGTAGTGTGTGGAAAACATGGAATTAGCAATAAAACGCTGAATGTCGTGGAATATGACATATTTAGACGAAAATAAATGTTCAATTAATCAAATTGAAATTGTGATATGTCCTAGTGTGATGATTAAACTAAATAAGGATCTGATTTAATTGAATAAATAAATAATCTGCAAGTGATGCATGCTTCAAAATGAATGTGTAGAGCTGGCCGTTCATACACTGAAAACACGTGCACTCTTGTGTGTGTGAGATGACAGAGACAGAGAGCACTCTGAAGTGCACAGCACATACAGACTATGTATTTATTAAATTTAATCTCAGCTTTACAGGGATTATAATCACACTGGGCCATGGAACAAATTGCTTATCTGGAGGTGAGAAACCACCATCAAAAACAAACAGAAACACCAAAATAAAAGCTTTATTTAAATGGACTTGTGTTTTTGCTTAAATATTACACTTGTTAGGTGCATAAAATGTCCTGGACAATTGTGCCTTGATGTCATGTTCATTGGTGTCTTTTGTCTTCGTGCTCTTATTTTGAAGTTCAGTTTAGTCCTTGTTTCCTGTTTCCTGTTTGGTTTCTGTCATGTTCATTGGTTTCCTTTGTTGTTGTGCTCTTATGTTGAAGTTTAGTTTAGCCCCTGTTTCCTGGTTCCTGTTTGGTTTTTTGTAGTCCTTTGTAGTTTGTTATTATGATTGGTGTTCCCTTGATTATTTCTTCCAGGTGTCCCTCATTCCTTTGTTAATTTGCCTTTGGTTTCTGTTAATCACCTTGTTATCTTGTTTGAGTTCTGTTCTTTCATTGGCCCCTTTTCCCATGTTTGTGTATTTAAACCCTGGTTTTTGTTCAGTCCTTGTCGATCGTTGTTTGATGTTAACCCGGTGTATCTTTCCCTCCCGAGTTCCCTGTTCGTGTCTACCTTGGTCAGCTTACTCAGTTTATGTTTCTTTTCCTCATCGTGGGTTGTTACTTTGTGTTTTTCCTTTGTTGTTCATTTAATAAAGTTCAACTGCGTTTGGATCCGCATCTCCTTGTCTGCTTCGTTACTCAAGCATAACAGAACGATCGACCAACTATGGATCCAGCAGTTATACGGGCCAACTGCCGGTTGCTCAACCTCAAACAAGAGGGCCGCCCTGTTGAAGACCACATCAGCGACTTCCTCGCGCTGGCGAAATTCACAGACTTCCCGGACTCAGCCCTGGTGGTCTTCTTCAGGGACACTTTACACGGTTCAGCTCAGGGAGCGTTTGCCGCCGGCAACGCTTGGTTGGACTCTCCACGACTTCCTGGAGGCGACCTTACTGGTCTGCGGCTCACCCTACACCGTGGTCTTCGCCGAGGAGGATTCCACCTCTCCTCCCACTGTGGTGACTCCCCAGTCGTCCTTGGCGCTTCCTGTCGCGCCAGCCCCACCTGTCAGCGAGCCCGTCCCCACGCCAGTCGCCTTCCATGAGCCAGCGCGCCCACTGCGTCTGCCCGGAGGAGGGAGAGAAGACGGGCTTCCGCCTCCCGGCCAGCGCCAGCCCGGTCTGCGAGCCAGAGCCCACGCATGTCACGGTGAGCGAGCTAAAGCCCACGCATGTCACTGTGAGCGAGCCTGAGCCCTCGACCATCCCCGAGCCAGTGCCTGTAGCCTCAGGCGTCAGTGAGCCAGTGCCGTTAGCCTCAAGCGTCAATGAGCCAGTGCCTGTAGCCTCAACCGTCAATGAGCCAGTGCCTGTAGCCTCGACCGTCAATGAGCCAGCGCCTGTAGCCTCGACCGTCACTGAGCCAGCCTGTAGCCTCGACCGTCCATGAGCCAGCGCCTGTAGCCTCGACCGTCCCTGAGCCAGCGCCTGTAGCCTCGACCGTCCCTGAGCCAGCGCCTGTAGCCTCGACCGTCCCTGAGCCAGCGCCTGTAGCCTCGACCGTCCCTGAGCCAGCGCCTGTAGCCTCGACCGTCCCTGAGCCAGCGCCTGTAGCCTCGACCGTCCCTGAGCCAGCGCCTGTAGCCTCGACCGTCCCTGAGCCAGCGCCTGTAGCCTCGGCCGTCCCTGAGCCAGCGCCTGTAGCCTCGGCCGTCCCTGAGCCAGCGCCTGTAGCCTCGACCGTCCCTGAGCCAGCGCCTGTAGCCTCGACCGTCCCTGAGCCAGCGCCTGTAGCCTCGGCCGTCCCTGAGCCAGCGCCTGTAGCCTCGACCGTCCCTGAGCCAGCGCCTGTAGCCTCGGCCGTCCCTGAGCCAGCGCCTGTAGCCTCGACCGTCCCTGAGCCAGCGCCTGTAGCCTCGACCCGTCCCTGAGCCAGCACCAGAAGCCGTGACCGTCCAAGAGCCAGCGCCTGAAGCCGTGACCGTCCAAGAGCCAGCGCCTGAAGCCGTGACCGTCCAAGAGCCAGCGCCAGTAGCCGTGACCATCCAAGAGCCAGTGCCAGTAGCCAGGTCCGTCCAAGAGCCAGCGCCAGTGGTCGTGCCCATCCTAGAGCCAGCACCTCTCGAGCCTTCCAGGGCTCCTCCTCCCGAGTCTTCCAGGGCTCCGCCTCCCAAGTCTCTCGAGCCTCCTAGGGCTCCTCCTCCCAAGCTTTCCAGAGCTCCGCCTTCCGAGTTTCCCGAGCTTTCCAGAGCTCCGCCTTCCGAGTTTCCCGAGCTTTCCAGAGCTCCGCCTTCCGGGTTTCCCGAGCTTTCCAGAGCTCCGCCTTCCGAGTTTCCCGAGCTTTCCAGAGCTCCGCCTCCCGAGCTTTCCAGAGCTCCGCCTCCCGAGCTTTCCAGAGCTCTGCCTCCCGAGCCTTCCAGAGCTCCGCCTCTCAAGCCTTCCAGAGCTCCGCCTCTCAAGCCTTCCAGGGCTCCGCCTCTCAAGTCTCTCGAGCCTCCTAGGGCTCCGCCCCTCAAGCCTCTCGAGCCTCCCAGGGCTCCGCCTCTCAAGTCTTCCAGGGCTCCGTCTCTCAAGCCTCCCGAGCTTTCCAGAGCTCCGCCTCTCAAGCTTCCCAGAGCTCCGCCTCTCAAGCCTCCCAGGGCTCCGCCTCTCAAGCCTCTCGAACCTCCCAGAGCTCCACCTCAAGCCTCTCGAGCCTTCTAGGGCTCCGCCTCCCAAGACCCTCGAGCCTTACAGGGCTCCGCCCCTCAAATCTCTCGAGTCTTCCAGGGCTCCGCCCCTCAAGCCTCCCAAGCTTCCCAGAGCTCCGCCTCTCAAGCCTTCCAGGGCTCCGCCCCTCAAGCCCCTCGAGCCTGCCAGGGCTCCGCCCCTCAAGCCTGCCAGGGCTCCGCCCCTCAAGCCTCTCGAGCCTGCCAGGGCTCCGCCCCTCAAGCCTCTCGAGCCTCCCAGGGCTCCGCCTCTCTAGCCTTCCAGGGCTCCGCCCCCAGAGCCTCTTGAGCCTCCTACGGCTCCGCCCCCAGAGCCTCTCGAGCCTCCTGCAGCTCCGCCTACGGGGCCTTCTGTGGCTCCGCCTCCAGAGCCTCCTATTGCTCCGCCTCTCGATCCACTCAAGCCTTTGACGGCTCCGCCCTCAGAGCTTCCCGAGCCTCCTAGGGCTCTTCTCCCCGAGCCTCCTGCGGCTCCGCCTCCGAAGCCTCCTGCGGCTCCGCCTCCTGAGCCTTCCTCAGCTCCGTCCCCGGAGCCTTCCAGGCCTCCGCCTCTAGAACTGCCTACGGCGCCACCGCCCTCGGCTCCACCTCCTGAGCCATCCTCGGCTCCACCTCCTAGGCCTTCCTCAGCTCCGCCTCCAGAGCCTCCTTCAGCTCCGCCTCCAGAGCCTCCTTCAGCCCCGCCTCCTGAGCCTCCCTCAGCCCCGCCTCCTGAGCCTCCCTCAGCTCCGCCTCCTGAGCCCCCAGAGCCTCCCTCAGCTCCGCCTCCTGAGCTCCCAGAGCCTCCCCCAGCTCTGCCTCCTGCTCCTCCAGAGCTTTCCATGGGTCCGCCCCCCTTGGCTCTGCCTCCTGAGCCTCCAGAACCTCCCACAGCTTCGTCTCCAGAGCCCCTCTCAGCTCCGCCTCCGGGACCTGCCCCTGTCCTGAGGTTGCCTCCCAGGCCTCCTGGACCTGTCCCTGTCCGATGGCCACCTTCCAGGTCCCCTGAACCGGCCCTTGCCTTGTGGCCAGCTCCCAGGCCATCCAAACCGGCCTCTGTCCTGTGGCCACCTCCCAGGCCCCCCGAACCGGCCCCTGCTCTGCGGCCATCTCCCAGTCCACCTAAACCCGCCCCTACCTGGTGGAAGCTTCCCAGGCCACCCGACCTGGTTCCCAGCACACACCCCCAGAGACTGCTAATCTGCCCTCTCGCCCTCCTTTGTCTGTCTCCGTGTCCCTTGTGCCCCCCTTGGCCTGCCTGTCTCCCCTCGTTGCTCCCTGGACTGCCTGCCTGCCCCTCGTCGCCCCCCGGACTGCCGGTCTGCCTCTCGTTGCCCCCTGGACTGCCTGTCTGCACCTTTGTGCTACCTGTCATTTGTCAGTTGTTCTTCCTGTTTTTTTTGTTTTGGATCGTCTGGAATCCGATCCTTTGAGGGGGGGGTTCTGTCATGTTCATTGGTGTCTTTTGTCTTCGTGCTCTTATTTTGAAGTTCAGTTTAGTCCTTGTTTCCTGTTTCCTGTTTGGTTTCTGTCATGTTCATTGGTTTCCTTTGTTGTTGTGCTCTTATTTTGAAGTTTAGTTTAGCCCCTGTTTCCTGGTTCCTGTTTGGTTTTTTGTAGTCCTTTGTAGTTTGTTATTATGATTGGTGTTCCCTTGATTATTTCTTCCAGGTGTCCCTCATTCCCTTGTTAATTTGCCTTTGGTTTCTGTTAATCACCTTGTTATCTTGTTTGAGTTCTGTTCTTTCATTGGCCCCTTTTCCCATGTTTGTGTATTTAAACCCTGGTTTTTGTTCAGTCCTTGTCGATCGTTGTTTGATGTTAACCCGGTGTATCTTTCCCTCCAGAGTTCCCTGTTCGTGTCTACCTTGGTCAGCTTACTCAGTTTATGTTTCTTTTCCCCATCGTGGGTTGTTACTTTGTGTTTTTCCTTTGTTGTTCATTTAATAAAGTTCAACTGCGTTTGGATCCGCATCTCCTCGTCTGCTTCGTTACTCAAGCATAACACTTGAAAAGAGTTGGAACCCTGGTAAGGTCATCCTGTTGTTTCTGAAGAAGAAATAATGTTATAATTTCTTACACACGGGTGGAATGACTCATATTCCCTCCGCCTCGCCAGTAAATCACATTGCTGTGCAAGCTATTATAATAACAGTAATTTTGATGCCAACATACAAAATTGTGAGACTCACTTTTGATGTGAATATCAGACTGAGCTTTCAACATCTCAGGGATGAGAGAAATCAGTCAGTATATATAACTTTAATTACCCATGTATCTCCTTCACCTTATCGGTGTGTTCAGCTAATAAAGCTCTGTGAAACGCCACTCCCAGCTACAGAAAATTGTGTAATTAAAAAAAATGATTGCTTATATGCTCGAAGATGGATGGGAGCAGAACACAGAGCAATTTACTTGTGTTCATGGATATTAAGAATGCTGAAGTTTACAGATGTTTTTGTAATTAAAGGCAGGTTGATTGCCCAGGGGATGGTTTGAAGCCATCTATATGCTAGTGTTCTCCAAAAAGTTGACAAAATAATTTTTTTGCAGATATGCACATTTCAATTTTAGTCTTTTGCTTCTTTGAAAACAAACCAAAAATATTGATGACTCATCCTGCACTACACACTTTTTGGCCAATCAAATGCTCACTGGAATGAGAAAATCCCTTATCCTAATACTACCTACTGTACAATCGACTAGCAATAGCAAATCAAGGTTCATGGCTTTGATGTGAACGAAAGGCTATTTAAAAATATAATAAAATAAAACTAATAATAAGACAATACCTTAATTTTTTGTTTTGATATTTTTATCTTAAGGCCTTAATGGTCAGAGATTGGAAATATTAGGTAGGATTATCCCACATCCGATTTTGAATGGAACGCAGTATTAAAACTGCACTCGTCAAGCTATTTCATGGGATCTTTAATGATTACTTATACACCCATAAACAGATGCAGTCACATAAGCAGGAGGTTGCTCTAGAGGCCTTGTTTCTAGTCTTTTCTAATCATCTCTAAGCTATAAGTCAGTAAATGCAGTTTAAAATATATATATATTTTTAATGTCAAGGAGGTAAATTTAGGATGCAGATCTGACTTTTGTATGTATTTTTTTCATATTAAGCTTTTCAACAATATTCATTCACTCTCTCACACTCTCTATCTCTCTTGCCTTCTGCCCTATTTTGCTTTATACACATTAGACACACCTCTAAACATAAATATTCATGACTGTGGTCAGTCATTCCTCCCTTGTGGGATGTTATGATCTGGTATGTGTATGGTAAAGGGAGTTTTTTTTTATAGTAATGTCCGTAGGCTATGCTTTGTTGGGGCAGCTGTGTGTGTGTGTCAGGTGCTCTGTAGCAGAGCACTCAGTCCAGGTGTCCAGATTTTATGCCTGTGGCTATGTTCATTTACATACAGAAAATCTGTTGTGATTCTAATCCCCACAGCCCTTTTAATCTTGCCTATTTTCTTACTCAAATATTCTCTCTCTTTGGCTCTTTTCTTGAACTTTAACTTTGTTAAACTCTCTTTTGATGTACTGATGTAGTTTGCTTATGTGCAGTACTGAATTTTTCTTGTAGCAGATATTTTTTACACATCTCTTTCAGCCTATCGACATTTCCTGTCCCTTCCCCTCATTTCCCCTTCCTCACTCTTTTATACTTGCCTTTTTCTCACACTCACTGTCCTTTTCCTTTTTTTCCTGTATCACTCCTACCACAAACGATAGTTTGGAAAAAGCATGTTCATGTAATCATATCAATCAAAACACAAGTGTATACAAAAACAGCCCCTAAGTAATAACATAAAAAGTAATCCACTACAAATAACTAATTACTTCTCTAAAATTGCACATCAGATTACACTTCTCATTACTTGATGGAAAAGGATCACATTACTAATTACTTTTAAGTTACTTTCAAAAACACATCACAGAAATTTCACTCAAAGAATTTAAAATGATGTGTATATTTCCTACTTACGTTTGCACGCAAGTCATTCTCGACGCCTCAAATTTCTTCCTTAACATGCCTCGTTAGTGTCTCTTAGTAACAGAAACTCAAACAGATGAGTTTAGTACATATGAACACAATATTTGTCTTAAAATGTTTTAAATATATTATATAAATAACATTATTTTAGAAGTGTGTAACTCAAGTAATGTACTTAAAAGTGATTAGCTTAATTGAAAGTCAGTAACTGTTATCTGATTACAAAAATGTAAAATGTAATGTGTTACACTACTTTTTTAATAAATGTAATTAGATTACAGTAACTAATTACTAAGTAAAATATTACACCCAACACTACATATTATATAATCTTTATTAATTAAGTCCAGAGGGATGGGAATTTAAAACTCAAGTTGAGTCTTGTGCTCAAAGCACTTATTTGAAAAGGAGAACACATGAGCCTCACATTCAGGAAAGGTTTCACCTTTCTGCTTATCCCTCTTTCTTTATTTGAAGTCCAAAACCAAAGAGTTTGATGATATCCACCGGGAGCTCTTCAGTGCAGCAGTGGAATGTTTAAAACTATTTATTCAAAAAAACAAATTCTCATCTTTCTGCATTATTTTCATGGGGGGAAATCTAAAGTGGACATCCCTCTTTCTCTCCCCCCTTCTCTTTTCCAGCAGTTTCTTTCTTTTCCCACAAGTCTAGTTTATCTCTTTATCCATTATATATTGCTGTTTACTTCTCTCTGCCTAGCAATAGAAAAAAGGGTTTATGTGCATATCAGAGCACTGACTGGGTCTGTATAGGCTCTGTATGTGTTTGCATGTGTAATATGTGCTTGGGGACCCTAGCGGTCATTTGCTCAGTAGCGTGCAGCTTACACACACACACACACACTGGACTTAAAACACACACACAGCGTAATTGTGTTGTTGTAATGCAGAGTGCATTTCCGAACATGCCCTGGTCATTCACATGTGTACACAAGTGCACACAGCCACACAAACACATTAACACACCTTCACTCACAGAACTGCCATTGCACTTGACAGTGTAGAGCCATGGGATGAATATATTAAGAAGATTTGCATCAGCAACTCTTGCAAAGAAATGTTGACAAGAGGAATTGCAATTTGTCAAGAATTCACTTGAAGGCAACACTTTAAATACTTAGCAAATTTATTTATACACATTTCAGTGGTAGAGTCACTTTGTGCTCTGTCTAACACATTAAAGATATATGTAGATGAACAATATAAACCACAGTCCTATACTAAAACAGCTAAAGTAGTCCAAACAAAACTAGCAGAGCACTCATCAACTCGTGAAATATCCCAACCCTAGCAATACTTTCTGCCAACTACACAGCTCTGGTGGCGAACAATAACACATACGCAAACAAATACACACATACAAATACTTACACACTCAAAGCAGGCTTGGACTAGCCGGCACATGCTTAAATGTCAGGACAGGAGTGGACTGAGTGACCTTAAAGAGCTAGTTCACTTAAAGTCATTATTCACTCACTCTATTTGCTGTGGGACAAAAAAATAAATAAAATAAAAATAGAATCTTTTACATACAATGACAGTTCATAGTGACCTCCTAAACTGACACAAAAAAGCCCCGTAAAAGTAGGATACATTTGCTAGGATAAATCATTTTCCCCACATTTTTGTTTGTTTATTCGTTACTTAATTTTTTGTTGTGCTGTCTATTTTAATCTCCTTTTTAGGTACCTTTTCCTGGTGAGTTTGATTAAGTGTTTTGATATAGTGCATTTTTGTCCTGGTTCGGTAGGGTGAGTGTTCCAGCTGGGTTGAGTAATCAGTCCTTTCTTCGATTCACTCTTTTGCTATTTTACTTTTCTCAAGTTCAACACTTTGATCAATCTTCTGCAGTCATTCTCGTGTTAACAGCTCACTGGAGGAAAAAGTTCTCAGTGACTTAATTTAGTCATTTTCCTCACACCGCATGGGTCGTATGGGTTACTTTTATAGTACTTTCTTGGAGGTTATGAATTATTTCACCCAAAAAATAAAAATTCCGTCATTGTATACTCTGTAGAGCACAAAAGGATATATTTTAAATGATTTTCCATTTGTTGGTTTCAACTTGTGTTGCAAGGTTTGACGGTATTGACTTGTCACCCTGCTCTTCATATTAAGGCAATAAAATCACTGCACTCTACCAGATCAGGGTGCAAGGATCAACATGCATTAACTGTTTCTTAATATAAATGATACACACTCCCTTTTTCTAATTCTTTAGTCAGCATTTTATTTGTCACAGATTGTCCCCTTTATCTGTGAGAAATGTTGACTAAAGAATGAGAAAAAGGGAGTGCAGATAATTTCTATAGAAGGTAATTGTCCTCAAAAGACTTGGGATATAACACAATTAATTGCATGAAAACTATGACACTTTGATTGCATTTCTAAGCTTTAAAGTGAGTCATTATCAACTGCTTTTGTATTCAAATCCGCAAACAACATCCTTTAAAATTATTTTTTTATATTCTGCAGAAGAAAGAAAATTAGATGGGTCTGGAATGACACAAGTGTGTGTAAATTAGAGTTTTAAATTATTTGCTGAACTATTGCTTTAACAAGTTACAATGAACTTTAAAATGTGTTCACAAAAAAGCACAAGGATATTGTGAATTCTGACTGTAGAATTTACTGTCTTATATTTTGAAGAGAAGTTTTCAGCCAAAAAAGCTAATTCTCACTCACATGCACAACACACACATACTCAAACACTTATGCCTAATGGTGGTATGTTAAGTCCAGGAGGCTTAAAGTTTAAGGACATCACACATTCCCACGGCCCAAATGATGTTGGCACACACACACACACACACACACACACACACATGTTGGTCTACCTATCATTATGAGGACTTTCCATAGACATAATGACTTTTATACTGTACAAACTATAGATTCTATCCTCTAAACCTAACACAACCCCTAAACCTAACCCTCACAGAAAACCTTCTGCATTTTTACATTTTCAATAAAACATTGTTTAGTATGATTTTTAAGCGATTTGAATTATGGGGACACTAGAAATGTCCTCATAAATCACATTTATAGCATAATACCCTTGTAATTACTAATTTGTAACTTACAAAATTGTCCTCGTAAATCACAAAAACACACACACACACACACACACACACACACACACACACACACACACTGCCATGTTGTCATACTGTGGGTTATAGTGAGTATCTTGGCTCCACCGGAGAGTTTATCAGCAGCCAGAGGGCCACTAGTTCTTCACTCTCACTCCTACTCCCTTTTATCCCTCTATCTTTAATTCAGCACCCCGACCCCTCACTCACACCATCAACCTCTTCCCTCCCTCATTCTTTACTTCTCAAGTTGCCACATGCACCCCTCCCTCTCTTTCTTTTTTTTCAATTTTTTTAACTCTCTCGCCCTGTCTATCTCAGGGCAAATCGCATCCTTTTGTACATCACCACCCCCTTCTTTCAGATGAGAGATTTGGCAGAGGGAGCAAAAACTTGAGGAAAACAGAAGATGTGTGTGTGTGTATGTGCGTGTGAATGTGCATCCAAAGACAAAGCCGTAAAAGCGGGCGGAAACACGCGTCTTCTGGCTTTGAATGAATCCCATTGATTATCCTGCTGAAATCTGGGTTGTGACACAGTTGTTATTGCTTTGCGATATTAATAAAAGAGTTAGATGAAGAAAGGAGGCTGAGGGGAGGGGGCACAAGAAAAGATGTGGAAAATAAATCAATGCAGAAGCTCACAAGGTAATTAAAAGCAGCTATGGACAAGCCTTGAAAGGCATTATTAGTGGCTCTTGGTAAAATTACTATGATTACACAAACAGCTCTACCAACACAGGCCTTTGTGTTTAGGAAGTAATTGCCCCCGCAATGGATTCAGATTCTCAACAATGTTGTTTTTTGTGATAGATAATGAAAGGGCAATGAGGAGAGAGACTGAATTGAAAAGCCAACTCGCCTTAATACTCTGCTGTCAATATCAGAATAAATTGCTTTAAGCAAATGTAGTTTCATATTCTCAGTTACACTTTGTGGTTTAGTATACTGTATTCATGTAGATGTTAAAAGGGAAAGTTCAACCAAAAATGATAATTTGGTCATCATTTACTTAATCCTTTGTAATTCTGAATCAATATGACTTTCTTTTTTCTGTGGAACACAAAAGCACATGTTGGGCAGAATGTTAGCATCAGTCACTTTTCAATTTAATTTAATATTTTTTTCCATACAATGAAAGTGATTGGTGACTGAGGCTTACATTCTACCTGAGGCTTACATTCTGTGTTCAACAGAAGAAAGTCATATGAGTTTAGAACAACATGAGGGAAAGTAAAAGATCTACAGAATCTACAGAATTGAAATATGGTAAAGTATGTAAAATGGGGCTGAGATGATTTCTATACTATTATGTGTATTATTATCAACATCATTTGTTGTGGTGGTGGTGTGGGGTATATATGTGTATATATATTCTGTATATATAGGCTGTCACGATTTCTCAGGGCCATCAAAGCCTTCTATGCTGGCGTAACATGCCTCATAAATAAATATTTATGACAAGTCAGATGTCATCACCATTGAGAAAGAGATCCTTATGGATTTAAAAACCTGAGATGTTCTGCATAATCTTGCGATTGATTAATTAAACAGGAAAAGAGGGCTGATTTTCACTTCAAGCAAATTGGTAAGGGCTTTTTGCATTGTTATAGCAAAATCAGGAGTTTTCTAAATGTAAATTAGGCTGCTTGAGCGTTCAGTGTCAGATCAAGTTTTAAAAAATAACTGCATACCCTGACGAAACAAAATTTATTGCAAGCAACATTTAAATTGCAAATATTATTAGAGAGCTTTTACTTGGTATTAGACCTCCTTAGTTCTGACTTTCGTGCATGGACGTATTTTTAAAATGTCAATTGGTATTATTACTTGACTGCCACGTAATGTGTGATATGGTGTCTTGTTCATTGTGAAACTGTGTTTTCTTAATGGCATGAGTCACACTGAAGGCTTAGACTTCAAATACACGGGCCACGGCTGAATATAGGTGCAATAGTTATAGGGCAAAATTGGTAAAAAATGCTAGATTCTTTGTACAAGATGCTATTTTGAGTAACAAATTAAGATAATGCTTATTCAAAATAACCTCTTCTGAAGACCTGCGTAAAGATGGCACCCCATATAATTAAATAATAACCAAAACTATTCCATTCGTGCTGAATTTGTGCTAATTTGTGTCACAAAAATTAGCATTTGTGCTGGTTTGGTCTTTGAGCTATTAAGCATTCTTTTTTGGGCTGTGTGACGTCACTCTCCACCCCATCTTGCTCAAATCGCTCCAAACCGGTGCTGGTCATTTGTGCTTGGTTTGTGCCGGTTTGTGCCACCAATACAAACACTGTAACTATTTCCCTTCCTTAGACATAGCAATAATGTTTTATGGTCATTCTCCACCCCATGTTGTCTAAATCGCTCCAAACCGGTGTCATTTGTTTGTGTTGGTTTTTGACGTTAAAATGAACACTTTATCTATTTCCATTGCTTAGAAATAACAAATATGATTCGGGGCTGTGACATCACTTTCCACCACATGTCATCCAAATTGCTTCAAATGGGTGCTTCAAAAGTGGAGGTCATGTGTAGAACTTTGAATTTTTTGCAGATTTCTGTTCGCCCAGATTCCGTGCAGGCCTGCTCATGATACCTAAGCGAGGATTTCAGTCCACAGTGCACCATCTCTGAATTTTTTGAAGCACCGATTGGTTAATCATTGATAATGGCTGATAAAAGCAATTATCTGCTTTATCGACATTGGCCGATTGTTAAAAACAGCAGATTATCAGGGCTGATTATTTTCAGTCTATCAAAAGGGGACGAAAAAAAGTGTTGGACAATTAGCCTACATTATCAGTGATTTGAAACAAGGTACATAGCATAAAAAAACAAACCACCTAATATCAGTATCAGTAGATGTTGTTATTAAAATGTTAACCCTTAAATTGTATCAACAATAATTATTACATACTGTGAGAGATCAGCCAAGCTTGGTTCCACTCTCCACTCAACGATCACTCTCCCCGGATGACTAATCACACACACCTGTTCACTATTAGCAACCTCATCAACACGCACTATAAATCACTCACCATAACCCCAGTTCAGCGTCAAGCCTCCAACAGGAACAGACCTCTCTTCTTCGTCTTCTGAGCCCCTGAAGCATCCCGATTGCTGAAAAACGTAACGTTTACTCACCTGAAAACCTCTAACCCCTGTGTCCTCATTCTGTTGTTCTCCAGGACTCCTGTTCGTACCCCCTACCGTCTGCTCTCCAGTATCCCTCCGATTCGCCAGTTAGTCTTCCGAACCTGGTTGCTAAGACTGCTTCTGAAAGAGAGGATTGATATCACTAAGCTGTTACTACCCGATGCCCATATTCCCGAAGTGTTTGTGCTTACCTGTTGCCTGCCCTGCACCGAGTGATCTTCACAGTATCTGCACCTGAACTTACTATATACTCACCTAACACTCTTGCCACTGAAAATAAAGCTGTGTTTGGATTCACTTACCTCTGCCTCCGTGCTTATATCCTGACAGAAGGCTTGACCAAAACACCGCCAGTGAATCCAAACCACCCGAAGACGGCACTTCCGCAAACCCCGCTTCCTCTCTGGTGTACGTCGCCAACTCCGCCTCCCGACCAGCGCCCTTCTCAGTTCGGGCGGAAGATTGCAACGGATTCTTGCTGCAAGCCTCGCTCATCCTTGATCAACAACCTCAATTGTATCCTTCAGAAAGATCAAAGATCTCCATTATGGACCCAGCAGTTCGGCTCTTGGCTCTCAGTCAGGGGGATCAACCCCTGGAGGCTTTTGTCGCGGAATTTTGTGCCCTGGCAGACCAGGTCAACTTCAATGAGGTAGCCCTTAAAGACATTTTTCATTATGGGCTAAATGAGCCAACTTCTTCTTGTATGCCTGGTGGTCGCTGTTCCCTCAGCCTGGTTCAATATATTGACCTCGCCCTACTGTTCTCTGGTCCTGCGTTCACCGTGGGGGAGGTGGACACCGAGCCGGTGTTCCACAACATAGCCAGCAAACAAACCCCCACACCAGTCGATTCCCTTGAGCCTGCACGGTCCACTTCATCTGCCCGGAGGAGAGAGAGAGGACGGGCTTCCGTCTCCCGGCCCGCGCCTGCCCCGGTCTGCGGGCCGGGGCCCACGCCTGCCCCGGTCGGCGAGTCTGAGCCTTTGCCAGCCACGGCCAGCGTGCCTGAAGCCTCGACCGTCCAAGAGCCAGTGCCAGTAGCCATGACCGTCCAAGAGCCAGTGCCAGTAGCCATGACCGTCAAGGAGCCAGTGCCAGTAGCCATGACCGTCCAAGAGCCAGTGCCAGTAGCCATGATCGTCCAAGAGCCAGTGCCAGTAGCCATGACCGTCCAAGAGCCAGCGCCAGTAGCCTCGACCGTCCCAGAGCCAGCGCCTGTAGCCTCGACCGTCCCAGAGCCAATGCCTGTAGCCTCGGCCGTCCCCATAACCATGCTCCCTGTTGGCCGAAAGAGAAAGAGAAAGAAGAGGGCGCCTTCTCCCCGGTCTCTACCTGCCTCTGCTCCGCCTCCTGAGTCTTCCAGGGCTCCTCCTCCCGAGCTTCCCAGAGCTCCGCCTCCCGAGCTTCCCAGAGCTCCACCTCCCGAGCTTTCCAGAGCTCCGCCTTCCGAGCCTCCCGAGTCTTCCAGGGCTCCTCCTCCCGAGTCTTCCAGGGCTCCTCCTCCCGAGTCTTCCAGGGCTCCGCCTCCCGAGCTTCCCAGAGCTCCGCCTCCCGAGCTTTCCAGAGCTCCGCCTTCCGAGCCTCCCGAGCTTTCCAGAGCTCCGCCTACCAAGTCTTCCAGGGCTCCTCTCGAGCTTCCCAGAGCTCCGCCTCCCGAGCTTTCCAGAGCTCCGTCTCTTGAGCCTCCTAGGGCTCCGCCTACCGAGTCTTCCAGGGCTCCACCTCTCAAGTCGCTTGAGCCTCCCAGGGCTCCGCCTCCCGAGCTTTCCAGAGCTCCGCCACTCAAGTCTTTCGAGCCTCCCAGGGCTCCGCCTCCCGAGCTTTCCTGAGCTCCGTCTCTTGAGCCTCCCAGGGCTCGGCCTCCCGAGTCTTCCAGGGCTCCGCCACTCAAGTCTCTTGAGCCTCCCAGGGCTCCGCCTCTCAAGTCTCTCGGGCCTCCCAGGGCTCCGCCTCTCAAGTCTCTCAAGCCTCCCAGGGCTCCGCCTCTCAAGTCTCTCGAGCCTCCCAGGGCTCTGCCTCGTGAGCCTCTCGAGCCTTCCAGGGCTCCGCCTCCCGAGCCTCACGAGCCACACAGGGCTCCGCCTCTTGAGCCTCTCAAGCCACACAGGGCTCAGCCTCCCGAGCACCCAGAGCCTCTCGAGTCTTCTACGGCCCTTCTCGCCGAACCTCCTACGGCTCCACCTCCAGAGCCTCCTACAGCTCCACCTCCAGAGCCTCCTTCGGCTCCGCCTCTTGAGCCTCCTACGGCTCCACCTCCCGAGCCTCCTACGGCTCTGCCCCCAGAGACGCCAGAGCTTTCTAGGGCTCTGCCTCTCGTACATCCTACGGCTCCACCTCTCGAGCCTCCTACGGCTCTGCTCCCACAGCCTCCCGAGCCTTCCAGGGCTCCGCCCCTCAAGCCTCTCGAGCCTCCCAGGGCTCCGCCTCACGAGCCTTCCAGGGCTCTGCCCCTCAAGCCTCTCGAGCCTCCCAGGGCTCCGCCCCTCAAGTCTCTCGAGCCTTCCTGGGCTCCGCCTCCCGAGCCTCCTACAGCTCTTCTCCCCAAACCTCTTACGGCTTTGATCCCAGAGACTCTAAAGCCTCATATGGCGCCACCTTCCTCGGCTCCGCCTCCTGAGCCTTCCTCGGCTCCGCCTCCAGAGCCTTACAGGCCTCCGCCTTTAAAGCCTCCTACGGCGCCACCTCCCTCGGCTCCGCCTCCAGAGCCTTTCAGGGCTTCGCCTCCAGAGCCTCCTACGGCGCCACCTTCCTCGGCTCTGCCTCCTGAGCCCCCCATGGCTCTGCCTCCTGAGCATCCCACGGCTCCGCCTCCTGAGCCCCCCGAACCTTCTTCGGTTCTGCCTCCTGAGCCTTCCTCGGCTCCGCCTCCTGAGCCTCCCACGGCTCTGCCTCCTGAGCCCCCCGAACCTTCCTCGGCTCCGCCTCCTGGGCCTTCCTCGGCTCCACCTCCAGAGCCTTCCAGGGCTTCGCCTCTAGAGCCTCCTACGGCGCCACCTTCCTCGGCTCTGCCTCCTGAGCCTCCCACGGCTCTGCCTCCTGAGCCTCCCACGGCTCTGCCTCCTGAGCCTCCCACGGCTCTGCCTCCTGAGCCTCCCACGGCTCTGCCTCCTGAGCATCCCACGGCTCTGCCTCCTGAGCATCCCACGGCTCCGCCTCCTGAGCCCCCAAACCTTCCTCGGTTCTGCCTCCTGAGCCTCCCATGGCTCTGCCTCCTGAGCCTCCCGAGCCTTCCTCGGCGCCGCCTCCTCAGTCTCTCAGTGCTCTGCCTGCCGAGTCTTCCACGGCTCCACCTTCCAGGGCTCCGCCTGCCAAGTCTTCCACGGCTCCACCCCCGGAGTCCGCCTTGGCTCCACCTCCCACGGCTCCGCCCCCAGAAACCCTTCCTCACATGGTTCTGCAAGCTTCCCCAGTAACCATTACTCCTCCCAGACCTCCTGACCCAGTTCCTGTCCTGTGGCCTCCTCCCAGGCCTCCTGACCCTGTTCCCAACCTGTGGCGGTCTCCCAGACCTCCTGACCCAGTCCCCATCCTGTGGTCACCTTCCAGGCCCCATGACCCAGTCCCTGTCCTACAGTCGCCTTCCAGGCCCCCTGACCCAGTCTCTGCCCCATGGCTGCCTCCCAGACCTCCTGACCCAGTCCCCGTCCTGTGGTCACCTTCCAGGCCCCCTGACCCAGTCCCTGTCCTACAGTCGCCTTCCAGGCCCCCTTACCCAGTCTCTGCCCTATGGCTGCCTCCCGGACCTCAACCCAGTCACCTACCAACTTCGCCTGCCTGCTCAGTACCGCATCCACCCCACGACGTGGGGTCAAAGTCGCTGGCGTGACTCTGGAGGGGGGCTACTGTGAGAGATCAGCCAAGCTTGGTTCCACTCTCCACTCAACGATCACTCTCCCCGGATGACTAATCACACACACCTGTTCACTATTAGCAACCTCATCAACACGCACTATAAATCACTCACCATAACCCCAGTTCAGCGTCAAGCCTCCAACAGGAACAGACCTTTCTTCTTCGTCTTCTGAGCCCCTGAAGCATCCCGATTGCCGAAAAACATAACATTTTCTCACCTGAAAACCTCTAACCCCTGTGTCCTCATTCTGTTGTTCTCCAGGACTCCTGTTCGTACCCCCTACCGTCTGCTCTCCAGTATCCCTCCGATTCGCCAGTTAGTCTTCCGAACCTGGTTGCTAAGACTGCTTCTGAAAGAGAGGATTGATATCACTAAGCTGTTACTACCCGATGCCCATATTCCCGAAGTGTTTGTGCTTACCTGTTGCCTGCCCTGCACCGAGTGATCTTCACAGTATCTGCACCAGAACTTACTATATACTCACCTAACACTCTTGCCACTGAAAATAAAGCTGTGTTTGGATTCACTTACCTCTGCCTCCGTGCTTATATCCTGACACATACTCTGGTCTTTAGTGACCCTGCATATTTATCTACAATAAATGTATTTATAAAATGCCCAGATAGTGTCAAATTTTCAAAACATTTTCTAGACAATTTGAAAATAAAAGAATAGAACAGATTCTGATATATTTTTATGTTTTATTTTTCATATATCAAAAAGATGGTGCAACAAATCTAAAACAGGATTCATTACTTCCATACTGAAATGTCATGTGATGCAATTAACACACATCGAGCTACACAAAACATAAGATACACATACCATAAGCTACACATATGCACTTTTGTGTCTAAATAGATGCACAACTTAACATAATTTCAGTAGTACACAAAAATTACCATATCATACTGTTCATATTTACTTCCACGATACTTCTTCATCAAATAGCAATGTCAAATGTAAATCAAGTCAATCACTGACACATCAGTGTCACCTTGAGTAAGAAGTAGTATGCACTGTTTAATATGTATGTGTACATGCATAGAGTGAGGTCCCGGGTCACTAAAGACCCAAGGTATGCATTAAAGGGTACCACTTGTTAGGTATAAACTTTTGAAAATGTCCTGACAAATATAGTGAATCATGGCAAAGCTGACTTGAGTGGACATTTGAAGTGGTTCTCACTATTTGAAATACACCTTTATTGGTCAAGTACTTTTTTCTCTTTAAATCTACTGCCATCAACAAGTTTATGTGATTATAGGGGTAGGGTTATAGTTAGGGTTTAGTAAATATCATCACCTCTGTAAAAACCATTGCATCTATGACATGTCCTATTTAATCGTGAAACCCACGTGTGTGTGTGTGTGTGTGTGTGTGTGTGTGTGTGTGTGTGTGTGTGTGTGTGTGTGTGTGTGTTGATTGATATTCTGCTAGCCAGTTTTGATAAATGGAGGATGTGCTGAAATACTGTGTGCTAAAGTGGTTTGTTTAAATGAAGAGCATCTGTATGAGTAGAGGAAATATTTTATCCCAATTCTGTGTGCGTGTATGTTTTGGACTATGACACTGCAAGAAGCCGGATTATGTCGTATATGCGAAGACAGGATAAACAGATTTAGGAGATGAAAAAACATGAGGGGAAGATCTGAAGAGGAAAGAGATTTAAAATGAAGGAAACTGAGGGAAAGTTCAAAAATGGAAATGACTAAGCTGTGAGCAGGGGATAGCTACTTTGCCGCATATTAAAATTACTCTCGACTGCTTAGTAATTACAGAGAGAAGGAGAGAGTGTGGAAGTAAAAGAGAGATAGAGCAAATGAAGAAGACACAGGGGGAAGGGGTGTCAGAGGATGTGTGTGTTTTTATGAAAAATGGGTGGCAGTTGAGACAAATAGATGAGAAGATAGAGATATAAGGGGTAGAAAATGAAAAGATACGTGAGTGGAAACAGTAGGCAGGAGATATGTATAAATAGAAAAGAAAGAATGATAGAGAGAAAGAGAGAACTGGGAGAGAGAGGTATTTTAATAAAAGGTCGAATCAGCAGTACAGGTAAATCCGGAGGTCAGAGAAATTACATTGTATATGAATATATTGATTATTTTTTATAAAAGCTGCATCATCAGTTATGACTCGACCCACGCAGAACCTGCTGCCCACAGAATTCCACAGAATCCTCTGCAGAGCCCAGCAGACTTAAAATGCACATCATTCAGAAATTCTACACATCTCCAGTTTTGTATTTCTTTATGTAATGCAAAATGTATTTATTTCCTTTACCTTAATATCATTGCATTTTGTGTTGAAGCTGTTGTGCAAAAGGTAGAGTGCTTGTTCACAACACATACAGTACTAGATCTGTTGGATCATAGTGACACGGGTTCAAATCCGGCCTCCCTCACTTTCCTGTATAACTCTAATTTTATCTAAATAAAATTTTGAAAAAGCACCCCAAAAAAATACAAATTAATAAATAATTGAAAGATCAGAAGAGGAGATAGATTTAGGATGAATGAAACTGAGAAAAGAGAGCTAAAGGTCAAAAAATGGAAATGGCTAAACTGCGAGCAGGGTAAAGCTACTTTGCCACATATTAAAATGACTTCTGACTTCTTAGTAGTCAAAGAGAGAAAGTACAAGAGATATAAAAACTGTTGGCTTGGCTGACAGGAATCTGAGTTTGAATCTGGCCTAGGGCCATGTCCTTATTCTGCTCACCCTTTCTCTCCTCCACTTTCCTGTCTACCTCTACTGTCCTCTAAATAAAAGATTGTAAAATGCCAAAAATATAAAATAGATATTTGCATTTTGAAAGCATTTTAATACATTTCTTGCAGCTAGTGCCAATGATAGGGACCTGGTCTCATAGAAACACCTCACTATACCTAAATTGTGCAATATGATTTTTACGTGGATCGTTGTACATGTGCCATTATTTTTGTGGTGAAATGAATGCTAGAGGCGCTAAAACAACAACTTTTTCAAATCTCGAGTAAAGGGGCAGATTATCAGTTCCATCAACACTTACTTTTTGACCTGTTCCTAACACAGTGCTATCTGATGATGCCAATGCCAACACATTTGCACATAACTTGTGAAGTGATTCCAACTACATTTAGAAGCTTGTTCGGGCACAATCAAAATATGCACTAGATCAACCGATCTATGCACTAGATCAAGAGCGTTGCAATTGTGATGGAAAGGACTGGGTTACTAGTCCTGAACAGCACGTAAGTCTGCATGTGAGCTCAAATGGTAAAAAGTATGTAATTGTAAGATTATAAGTAAGATTGTATGTAACAGATTCCTTGTTGCCTAGCTATAACCACACAGTGCTGTCCCCATCTAGTATTAATGATTTTATATTGAGGAGGAAATGGGAGAGGAGGTGGGAGGTGAACGGTTAGAGAGGGGAACAGCAGGTGTTACTGAGATCTCAGATGAGAGATCTGATTATTATGATCATGTTGATGATGGCACTGATGATGAGCAAGAAGATACAGATAGGAAGAGGTAAAGAAATGACTGATTAGAATTTGAAAGACAAGTTGATGGCCTCTTCTTTTTCACAAGGTAATGAAGCAACGCTGACCTTTCCCACATTCTTGCTCTTTCCTTCCCCTTCTCTCTCTCTATTTCGTTTAGTCATAAACACACACACACACACACACACACACACACATACACACACACACACACACACACACATACATATGTTGGTGCACTATCCTTATGAGGACTCTCCATAGACATAATGATTTTTATACTGTACAAACTATAGATTCTATCCCCTAAACCTAACCCTACCCCCCACAAAAAACTTTCTGCATTTTTACATTTTCAATAAAACATAAATTATTATGTATTTTTAAGTGATTTGAATTATGGGGACACTAGAAATGTCCTCATAAACCATGTTTATTGCATAATACCCTTGTAATTACCAGTTTGTAAACTAAAATAATTTCCTCGTTAACCACACACACACACACACACACACACGCATACACATATACTCACTCACTGGAAAGGGGTGTGTTTATTTATCATCTGAATGCTCATACATAACAATATGGTGATGCTCTAGAGATATATGTCATTATGAAACAGAAGTAGCATGTTGGTGTGTTTGTGAATGTAGTTTGTTTGTTGTCTGATTCTGATTCATAGCTGAGGAGCCGCCTGGATGCTGTGAATACACAGTGACAATTTGGGAATTTTAAGAAGCTAGAATCTGAAATTAATTAGGTAACTATTTTCGGAGGTACATGTCAAATGATGCTTAAGCTAGTGGGAAAGACGGTATGTGAGCAGTGTGTCAATTAGTGTTTGCTCACTTTGCAACACTTGTTTTTTGTGTGTATGAAGTGAGGATGACTTTTACTGATAACAATTGGTTTTACTATACTGAAAAATGTTTGTGATTTGTAATGAAAAAGAATGTAAAAATACTACAATGAACACCTATTAGTTTGTTAACTGCAGACTGATCCCATAGTGAAATCAGAAAAGGTAGGTTGACTCTTCTTGAGCTTAAATCATTCTGTGCTTACCGAAATTCGAAACACTGCTCCCAGTGGTCAAAGCGGTCAGTGTTGTTGGGTGTAAGGGCATGTATGAGCTCCATTTTCTGGGTGTAATGTCCACGTAGTGCTGCCAAAAGCAAGTTGTGATGTGAGTTGTTTTGAGCTGTGCAAGCCGTAATACAGTGAAAAGGAATGCAACTTTTATAAACTGAGCCCCCCAGCCCAAACCACAAACCTAACCATCAGTGGAGTAACATTTTAAATTAGAGTGTAAAATGCAACCTCAGAATCCCGCTTTGCACTGATTATGCAAACGCGATTACTTTTTGGTTTCAAAGTGGATCTAAACCCGGGTCTTCCGTGCTGTTGATGCAGTGCACTACTGGTTGTGCCACAAGGAAAGATAAACATGCTAGAGCCAATGCAAAAATGTCTGATAGGAGATGTCGCTTGTCAGTGAGTCAGAACAATGTGGCAGATTGTAAGGTACTGGAACTCTCGGAAACAACATGTTGACTTCCTGTGTGATCATGTTGTTAACTAGTTACCTTTTCATATACGGTGAAAATGTATAAATGTATGTAATTTATGGTAAAATATTGTAAAAAAAAAATAAAAATTTTTATAAATTAAAAGTATGATTTACTTCACATGACATCCCCTACTGCCTGAAACTTTTTTCCTGTATTTAAGGTGAATTTCTGGCAACATCAGCTACCAGTTTTTTTGTGTAAATTTAACCCTATGACTAAAAGAAAATGCTTTGCATTTTTTATGTTTTATTAATACAGTGTTTATGTTATTTATTAAACGTTTTTACAATTGAGGACAACAAGGATGTCCACAAAGGGAGATTTTGTCAGATTTATCTAACTTAAGGTGATAAGGTCCCTATAACTTAGGTTAAGAAAACCCACATACACACACTATTGCACATACCAACTGCACAATTTCCTCTCCTTTATTAATTCTTAATCTATTTACTTTCTTTTTTTTCCTCTAAGGATGGCAGACAGAATGACTCTCTGTACTTTCTTGTTCTCTTTGGACTTGACAATTGTATAGTATCAGTCTCACACTGAATAAATCAGCTTAGAGTTGTGAATTACTGAGAGATACTGTGCATAGCTGGCAATTTATACTGTCAAGGGGAAAAAGAAAATGCATTGTAATGCATTAAAATCAGGGTTCAATTAAACCTCAATTTAAGTGTATTTATAATCTAAAACAGTCTCGCCAAATGATTAAATGTCAAAGCACTAATTGCGCTTCCAGTTCACTCTACTAATGCATTTTTGATTAACAGTATAAACATAGGCCTATTTTAAGACAGCATTAGACAGGTAAAATATCATGTCATATCAACTCTCTTTTACTTTCTCTTTAAAGAATCTTCTGTCCCATCTTTTAATTCTATTCATACTTTCGCTTTCTTTCTCTCCCTCTATCCCCCTGTAGCTCTAATGACATCATTCCAGTTTCCTTCAAATTTATTTGCATTCTGTTCTTCTCTTTAAAGCCTTGGGTGGAGAAGTAGCTTTGACTTTAGAGATGTGGTTATGAAAGAGTGTGACAGCTCATAGTGGAACAAGTTTTTCCTTTGTAGGAGGTGGCGGAAAGTCCTGTGAAATTGGATAAAATGAAAGTTTGATGTATTTGGGCCGGTGATTGGCCCGTTTTGAAAGGAGACCACTTTCACTTTTAATGTGACTCAAAGAAAGTCCCTATGTTACTCCTTGATTCATTGACCAAAGAGAAGGAAAAATAAGAAAAGAAAAGAACCAGAAAAAGAAGAGTAGAGAAGAGGAGCTAGTCAGAGGTGAAGAAATTGTGAAATTTGTTCTCATTTACTTTCATCCCTCCTTCTGTTGTCAATGGCTCTTTCATGATGCAAGTTTGAAATGTTTGGCAGGATTGTGTGGTATATTTGTGGCTGGTACCAAAGGACAGCTGCCTCACATGATAAGATGTGCCGTCTTTTTGGCCTAACACTCCTGTAGATAGGGCCACTGGAACAAACAACACCACATGTACAGCCTATGGCCTCACAGAGGGAGGGAAGAACTGTCTGTTCAGACCAGTCTGAGGTATTTCTTTCATGAGTAAAATCACCTCCAGACTCAAAGGCAACTGAGTGAAGATCAGAGTGCTGTTATAGTCTTCACAGTCAGAATTCTTTCTTAGAATTGATTGGGTCTAATTAACCAATGTAATTTCAATATCCAGGATTGTTATCATCTAAGTGCCATTCTTAAAGCAATCACTTCACTGATCGCCTGCTTTTTGGAGTGGTCTGGTCTACTTTGTTGCTAATTTTACCTTTTTAAATCCTCAGTTCAGCATAGTAGACCTTGAAAGCTGTTAATTAAATGGGCCCTTTTTTGTCATCTTTGTAAACCTAGTATATTAGTATCCCATGCAAATTGCAGCTAAAGGTTAGATATTGCCTTGCAAACTACTATCTGTTTGTCTGTCTGTCTGTCTGTCTATCTATCTTTCTATCTATCACCTACCTACCTACCATCCATCCATCCATCCATCCACACTCACTGAGAACATTAATTAAGAACACCTGTACACATACTTATTCAGGAGATTATCTAATCAGCCAATTGTGTGGCAGCAGTGCAATGCATAAAATCATGCAGATATGGGTCAGGAGCTTCAGTTAATGTTCACATCAACCATCAGAATAGGGAAACATTTTGATCTCAGTGATTTTGACTGTGGCATGATTGTTGATGCCAAATGGGCTGGTTTGAATATAACTGCTGATCTCCTGGGATTTCCATGCACAATAGTCTCTAGAATTTACTCAGAATGGTGCCCAAAACAAAAAACATCCAGTAAGCAGCATTTCTACAGACAGAAATGCCTTGCTGATGAGAGAGGTCAATGAAGAATGGCCAGACTGGTTTAAGCTGACAGAAAGGCTACGGTAACTCAGATAACCACTCTGTACAACTGTAGTGAGAAGAGTAGCATCTCAGAATAAACAACACGTCAGAGGACGGGCTACACAGCAGAAGACTACATTGGGCACATTATAAGGACCATAGAGTTCCTTATATAGTGCTAAGTAAGGTAATCCATCCATCAATTGTTCCAAAGGAACAAAAATGTATACTCTGAATAAACTTCACTGTAAATCGCTTTAGATTAAAGCATTTGACAAATGTGTAAATGTAAATATATACAATATTGTGGACCTAAAAAAAGTAATCGCACATCTATGTTACTCAACACTTATGCTTAACACTTTACACAAGAAAATACAGAAGTAACAGAAAGTATCAGATTTTAAAATGGAAGAGGATTTAGTCTGGGCAGGATTTACAATATCTGCCATATTTCAAAGCAGATGAATCTTCAGGCAAGTAAGAGAGTAGACTTTAAATCTGATAATGCCATGAATTTAAATTAGGTGTCTGCACCTTATGCTCTCAAATGACTCTAAGGCTAACCATGGACTCCCACATAGATAACAGAAACTACTTTTTACTCTGTCTCTCCTTTTCCTCAGCAAACTGCTTAACAACATCACAGAACACACACACATAAGTAGTGGTGGATCAAGGCTCTGTAAAATTACATTGCTTTTGCTCTGAGGTGCTGACAGGGAAGTTTGTTCAGATGCCCTCTGGCTGAAGAAGCGGTGGCTACTGTAATTCAGCTTCTCTCTTAAACAGAGACTGATCCATCTTGTTCCAGAATTAAAGTGCATGTCAAGAGCAACTGCTGGTAGAGTCAAAATGTTCTCCATCATAGAGAAACAATGCTTTCCTTTATATCACATTGGTATTAGCAATCAAAATAAAGTGTATTTATTATATAAAAACATTTTATCTAAGATTTCTCTTCCTATCAAATGTGAGTGAGTCATTCCTTTTATGCAGTGCCTTTTGAGCTTTGTAGATACCAGAGTGGAGAGGACATGAAATGAGAAGGGAAATAGTAGAGAGCACGATCAGGAAATGGAATGAGCTGTATTCAGACTCGTGAGCATCAAGGCTCAACGTGTCAGAATACATGTGGAAACATGCCACATCTCTGACCTGACATGTTCTTTTATTTGCGTTTGCCCTCCAATACATTTTTCCCCTGTTGCCTTCCCTGCTATGGTCTCTACATTTCACAGTGTCAGTTCATTAATGTGTAGTCAACTGCACTGTGTTGATGAGCAGATCAATCTACTAGTTCTGTCTCATAACACAACCTCTTTTTCACACTCTATAACTGACCTGCTCTCTTAAGATGACACATGTTCCTCTCACCCTCCTCTATTGCTTTCTCCCTCTTTCTGATTCCATTTTTCACCTGGGTTGTTCATCCATCAAACAATCTCTCTTTTCTGTCTGTGCTGTAGCTGTGGCTTGTATTGCTGCTGTGTGGTGTGGGGAGATAAATCCTGATGGCCAGCAATGCAGATCACTGGGGCTGATATTTCAGCCGGAATGGCCTGTTAACTTGTGCTCAGAGCTGGATCTCCACTGGGAAGAGCTGGAATCTTGATCTGGTCTCTCACATTTTCTCTTTGTCAGTGCTGTAAGGGGATACAGTCAGGGTGGTGAGTGCCAGGAGGAAGCTAATACGTTTCATGGATTTAAAGGGGAAACTTTTCTTTACACTCTTTACAACATCACATGTGCAAGAGTGCCAGCATACTGAATATCAGCACGGCTGTGATTCAGCTGTAGGCATGTGTCTGTATTTAGTACAAGAGGCCTATTGTTTCAAATCTAAACAAGAAGTTAGTATCAAGTAACTTACATTTTATATACAGTATGCCAGTAATTTGTCTATTTTTGATGCCCTAACAAAAACAGATCCAATCAAAGGCAAAGCTGGAAATGTAAGTTTAGTTCTAGCAGGAAGATCTCAGGATTCATTCTATCAGGCATCTCATCCATTCAAAACACAGCCTCTGCTTTATAAAGCTGCTCAGGTGTATCTTATGTTGTTTACTTCCATTGTTTTCACCCCCATCCACCACATCACCACCAGTTTAGGTCCTGCCCAGGGCAGGGGTAAGCTCCGTTCCCCTGGCAGGATCCGACGGTTCAAGCAAGTATCAGAGCGCTGAACCCTAGAACAGGGCTCACGCCAAATTATATAATATTACTACTTTCTTAATAATCCAAATAATCTGATCTGATCTGAGTCTTTCTGATAGAATTTAGAAAACACAGACAAAGTGATAAAATGTGACAGTGGTGACATTTTTGTAAAATGTTATTATGTTACACATTTTGCAGCAGTTCCAAGGTGAAATGTCAACTGAGTGGTGGTAAAAGCAAATTATATTTTCTCCCAAACAGATAAAGTTTTTAAGGTTTATCCTTTATTGAGTTTTCAATCAACAAAACTGACCTCTCTAAACCTTAAACATAAACCTAACACATAGTGTCTTAAGAAAATGTGACATGAAAAACACAATTTCTGAAGAAATCACATTATTTTGTGGTTCTTAAATGACACCTTGGTCTCATGTGTTGACTCATGCTCTTCAGGACAGTACCCAAGTCCTTTGCTTTGCAAGGGCAATGCTCTACTACCGCACAGTTTGGTTACACTTCAACAAGCTTGTAAATGTTGTTGATTATGTAATGCAAAAGTTAAAACGTTTCACAAGTCATGCAGTGTTTTGATGTCATAAAATAACATTGTGTGAGGAACAGGGTGGAAGTAAATGTGAACTGATAATCTGTTTGTTTACTTGTGAGTTAATTGAAGTCATTGTTGTAATGCCTCTATAACTGACCAAAAATTTAGGTATAGTTAAGTGATTCTATGAGACCAGATTGGTTATGCTCCATATCAGCAGTACTGAAATGCTTCAGAGTTAATCTGAATGCTTCAGATTAGAAGACCAGAACTAGGAATTGTGCAATCCTATTTTTTATGCCTTACTATTATATTTCCTATTATTGCCATTAATTTTCTATATTTGAAGGACAGTGGGAGAGAGAGAGAGAGAGAGACAGTAGATTTTTATTTCAGTGTACAAATTGTTTTTCTGTAGAGAAACAACCATCTTGCTCTGTGTGAGCATTTGCTTTCTCAAGACGTTGTGATTGGCTTAGCAGGGAGGTATGAGAGAGAGACCAATGAGGCGGAAATTAACTATTCAACTTCCCATTTTAAAATATATTCTTTCTCTCACACAGACACAAGCAAAATACTCAAAAAAACACATCTGTACCAAGCCTATAGCTGTTCAGTCCACTGAAATATGAGTTGGTGGAGCTTATTGGTTAAAGATTTGGGCAGGTTTACAAAAGCTTGTAGTTTCAAAATCCTATGGTATGGTGTAGTCTCAGCCTCAGATGGCATGCCCTCAGAGAGTTCATTTACTGTCTAATACGTATTGTGTGTTAAAAATGGACTTCGGTTGATACACAACATCTGTTAATAAAGTTAGGGTTTACAGGTGTATGGGCGCTTCCAAAGAAGAACTAGTTGTTGTATTTGCCAGAGTTTGCAAGGTTTATGCCAGAGAATCTTTGAAATATATTTAAGAGTTTTATTTGAGGCATGTATTTCACAAGATATTCTTGTGTTGCCAGTATTTGGCCAGAATAATAATTATGTCGATAGACTGGCACTGTAAGACTAGGGACAGTCCATGAACTATCATCACTATACCTTTGCACAAGGCAGGTAGCCCTGTAATAAGTGCCCGTAGGTAGAATTTGTTTTTAAATTAATATCTAATTTGATGAAATCACCATACTTTCATGAAAAACAGAACCCAGTCATGTGTCCTCTATAGAGTTTCAGAAGAGATCTTTTGATGAAGTTTATTATCTTCAACTATTATACCCACAAATTGACATTCAAAACTGTAGACTCTTTCTTATTAAACTGGCATTCAAACTTTTGTCTTTGTCGCATTAATGGTTCATGCATAGTCCCGGGGGTCTTTATGAAGTGCCAATTTAGTGTGTCTTCACTTAATTTGAACCTACTGTAGTTCATTCAAGCTCTCTACAGCAGCAGTCAAATAGTATGTGCTTCCCCCAGAAGCAGAATCTTTAAACCGAGTCACCCTCAATCAATTGAAGCCTGTATTGGATGTCTTCTCCCTGGGGTGCATTTAGACAGGAGAGGAGAAATGGAGGAGAGATAGGAGAAATCAGAGCCAGATTCACGAAACGTTCTTAAGAAGAAATTTCTTCTTAACTACCATTTCTTCTTAAATTGTAACTTAAGAAAAAATGTACGAATATTTTGTATTCCCAAATAAATTTCTTTAGAAAGCACGTATCTTTTTTCTTAACATTGTTCTTCAGAAAACACCTTTTACTCGAAAAAAGCGTTCTTAAATAATATCGTTGCAAATAACATGTTAAAGTTAGGATAACCTCACAGTTGTCATTTGTTTAATGAATTTACTGGGCTTTTCATGTTGAGTCTGAAGTCGCAGTGGGCTGTTTACGTAGAAATGTTATTTTAAACCAAAAAAATGTTTTTGATTGTTTAGTGTTATATTATATTTTTATTTTCAGCTTGTAAACCATGTAAACGTTATCACCAAATTCAAATAATAGATGTTGTTTTTAAGTTTCTTAACGTGGTGACTAATAATACTAATTCAAATGGATGCACTGCATATAGTGCTCTCTTTCAGCGATCTTTAGAGTTCATAAAAACAATAATTATAACATTAGAAAGCTGAGTCTTTCTTTTTCACCCCATTCGCATCCTTATTGGAGTTGGGCACAGAGGAGACTGTCTCCGCCAACTTTTCCCATTTAACCGCCTCATACATTCTGACGTGATATTATCAAGCTTCCTAATGAGAACGTTTCCCTTGTTTCCTCAACAAGAACATCCAGCTCTTGTCTACTGAAGTTTTTGTTTCTTTTATTTTCCACCAAATTAAATGAAATAATAAAATGTTATCAAGTGGTTAGCAGAAAGTAAATTCTCTTATGACAGTTAATGTCATTAAACTAACACATCTCACGCACTTTACATTTAAAAAAATTATCCGCTGAATTGTTCCGCTGCATTCAACGTGCAGTCTAACCACCAGGAGGCATCAGTGATTGTTTTTATTTCGCCTCTAAAGGCCGCTCTTATACTGTATAACGACACTGCACCCTTCCCAGCCGCTCCAGCACCGGACACAACGGGGGAAAATTATCGGTGTGGATTTTTGCCGATAACTGATAGTTCCAGAAATTGGTATCAGTGCTGATTAATCTGCAAAACCAATATATCGTTCAACCTCTAGTTCACAATATTTCAATGTTTTGAATCACAATAAACAAAATATATAGAATAAAGAACATTTACTTGTGCTGTACATCTCATGTTACCTCCAAAAATACTTGCATTAAAAAATATCAATATCTCCAACTTTCTCTACATAGGACTGATGCATCCGATGGAAACATTCAGGTGTGAAATGCCTCGAACACAATCTCAAATTTGCCGTTATTCCTCCATCTTTGAAATGTCAAAATTCAAGCCAGTGGGACAGTAAACAAGGACGTTTGGGGAATTGAACAGGGTTTTGGGAGTAAAACAGCCGAAAACACTAAGTAGGTATAGCTATTGGATGGAGATCTCCAAATGGTGGTGTAACTTCCAAAAGAGGGCACTTGAAGGGGTTGGGTTAAAACTGACCCAAAAACCTTTGGCTGTTGGCTTAACTGCAGAGGAGCCTTGCATACGTCAGCAGAGAAGAGTCAGTCATATCAGCGGAAGAGAAAGATGACATTTTGATTAAAGATTCTTCTTCTTTCGCCTGCTCCCAATAGGGTTCGCCACAGCAGACTATCCGTGATCCGCATATTTGACTTGGAATAGGGTTTACACCGGATATTTTGATTAAAGATTACAAGGTAAAAAAACTAACTAAAAACACATGTATATGCATTGATGAATTGTTCACTATAATACCAGTAACAAATCTTTAAGAAAGTAAATAGGGTCAATTTTGATTTCATGCCGACTTAAAACAGGAGTTGAATCATCTCAGCTGTGGTCATTCAGTGTCAGTAAACAAACCCTACTACCATGGAACAACTTGTTGTCAATGAAACAGTCTGGAGCAGATAAGTGATCAAATCCTCTGAGACTCAGGATAAAGTTGCCGAAAATGCATCCAGAAGGTGTGAGATGGACGGATGACAGAAATGTGTGCAAGAGATTTGAATCTAACACTGTGACTATTAATCTGACAGAATTTGTGCAGTGTTTCATGGGCCACATCCTCTACTCTTCTTGCATGCTGTGTTACATCAACCTCTTCCTATTGAGTGGCACAGAGAGATGATGTAATGCTCAATCTATAAGCATTGTCTATATATCTATAAATATCACCTCATTGAAATGATTTTGTATGCCTTTCTAATGGAGCAATACGTTGTGGGTTTTTGTGCTGTCATAGTGTATTGGGGTATGCATGATACTCATGGTTTACAGTATATTAGGCCATGACAGGTAATCACTACACCCACAGAGTTCCATTTAAGCAGATGATCACTTTATTTAAATCTTCTCCATGATTTGTTTCGTCTATTAACCTTTGGGTGAGGAGATGAGTTCTAAGGGAGTTTGTGTTTTGAGATAGAATGAAAGTTTTGGGGAGCCAGACAGCGGCTCAAAAAAATACAGTACTGTATATGGACACTACTTCACACTTAAAAATGTTTCAATGTCATTAAATTAAATAGACAAAAATGTCAAACCAAGTGGCATCTGCAGACAAATGATGCTAGATCTTCTCTAAGCATTGCTTTAAAACCAAGGTAATATTAGTGAATGTATAATGTCGGTTCCGCTCAGGTGCGCATAGGTGTGGTACCAAAGTAACCACAGTGTAGTTCTAACAAACCCAAGAAAGCATGTTATCTTTCTTTAAAATAAATTACACTTGTTGTGATACTTTGTTTTCTAATGACTGATATTTTTTTAAGTTGAGCTTCTAAGTTCCCAAATATGTTTTAGGGCCACTATCGCCATATGCGGAAACTGAATGAGCGGGATTGTGCTTTGACAGTTCTAAAGAGTGACGGCTGCAACAGCCAATCAATAACAGCCCTCAGCACTGCCTTGACAGACAGATGGCAAATTAAAGAATAGCGTGACTGCAAGACAAATGGACACAATCAGATCTACAGAGAGAAGAATGTCTGTTAGGGACAAATACGCACAGGCACACACAGTTTCACAGAAGATGAGCCCAAGACAAATAATCTAATTCATTTTGTGGCAGAGGGATGGAAAGTAAGACAGAAGCCATGATGAGGAAAGTGTGGGAGAAAGTCATTATGGTGGGGAGATGGGCATGAGATACAGTCAATATTAAAACTCTAGTTTTACTTGTGCCTAAATCACACTATCTCCTTTATTCTTCTCCCCAGTGTTCCCTCACACAATGTAGGACTAACATTAATTTTTAAAAGTCAGTCTGCTTCTTGGATCTGGAGCTTATGCCCTTACTCCCTCAGTACCATTAACTATATATAAATATTGTACAAATAATTAACACAATTTGTGCGCTCTCGCTATGCTATGTAGATAGGAGGGGAAAAACAGCGCTACATGCTCAAGTTGTATGCTGTTTATGATAAACACCATTTTTTGCATCTTTTGTTGAATTATGAGTCAAGATTAGACTATCCCATAGTGTATAATAACACTAAGATAAACCTGTCATCTGAAAGAGAAAGGACATTGGATCTGATCATCTGTCATTTATCCTTTTCTAATCAAACCCAAAGCTGTAGAAGTACATTGTAAAATGTTATTTTTTTCTGCAGTATGAAATGCAAATGCAAAAGTAATAATTAGTAGTATTTTTTTGTTCAAAACTACAAAACTCTCAATAATTTGTTCATGAACATACATACATACATACATATATACAGACATACACAATCACATTAAGCAATTGTCAACCCAAAGAACCCTTTTGTGCAAAAAAGGGTTATTTTTTCCTGTAACTCTTTGTAAATAGAACCTTTTTGGCATTAAGGTTATTTGGAGTTGAGTAAGGAATCTTAGGATTCTATATAGAACCCCTAAGTACCTTTTTTCTTAGAGTGTAGGGCTGGGTAAAAATATCGATTTAACTATTTAAATATCGATTCTTAAATCCCAAGTTCGATCTTTCACTCTGTGTGGCAACCCCGCTTTAAGTAAATCACTCGCATGTGCAACCAAATCTCACGCTATGTGACTACAAATAAAGAAACCTTTAATTGTAATCACACATGGATGTGCTAAAGAAATTAAACATCTTGAGCACATATTCTCTTGTTATAAGCATTTACTGGCTGATGCCGCTAGATTTAAAGAGACGGTACCGATTAGAGCCCGACCCCGACCGATATTGCATTTTTGAGACCGATTCCGATATAATTACATTTTGAGCTGGAATGAAAACAACCTTTTCTATGTGGATTGTGCACCGATTCTGCACCGATATGACTATGCAAGGGTACTCAGAAGGCTGATTTTTTTTTACAAATATTTTTTATCAAATAATATTTTACATTATTATTATTATTATACATTGTCAACAAATTCTAGAAATGAACACTGAGAAAATAAAGAATAAATAAACATATAATAAATAGCTTAAAAAAACATCAGTACTGTATGTTCAGTATCAGTCAGTGGCTGACCATTTAAGTAAAGAATAAATCAATAGCTAAATAAACATCAGTATATTGTTTAGTATCAGTCAAATGCTGACTAATGCCAGTCAATAATGGTTAAGTTGTAAAAGAAGAAGCATTTACACCTGCCGAGACAAGAGATAAACAGCAGCAGCGGTGTTACACAGTATTCCGGGGAAAGTTCTGGGGAAACTTTCAACGGTGGAAAACCAGACTTCTAAATATTACATTTTGTAAATGCAATGACTGGAATTGTTCGGTTGAAGGGGGAACAAACTGCGAATCCTGAACAAAACAATTTGGTGAATACATGTTTACACATAAGCTTCCACTCAGCTGACAAGCTATGAAAGTAGCTACGTGGTTAGCTATTTAGCTATAAGCTCGTTGTCACATATAGTAAAAGATGGACTGGCAAATGATGGTCTCACCAACTAGGTAACATCGTTGCGTGAAATCAACACTCAATAGACACAATCCACCACCGCATCGTTGTCTGCTGAGCTGGAAAATGTTGCTCTGATGTTTACGTTTTACTCTTTACAACGAGTTTACATTACTGACTGCACTGACAAACTATAGCTGGCTAACACAGCAAACCAATGTGATAAACAGGAGTGACATGGTTTCAGGGACAGGGTTAATGTTATATTAGTTCAACTGAACAGGGAAAACGATGGGGTCATTGTTTATTAACATTCCATTATGTATTTCACAAAGTAGTTAGTAACTTACCGTGAAGACGCTTAACTCCATCCTGTCTGCAGAGCCACTGTCAACTCAGCTCTGTAAACAGTGGAGCCGGAGCGTGATGCAAAATGCACATTGAAACAGGAATTTACCCATATGAATCGATATCGAATCGAATTGAGATCAGAATCATATTGAATCGAGGGCTTGTGAATTGGAATCTAATCGAATCTGGAAATCTGAATCATTACCCAGGCCTATTGCATATAAAGAAAATCTGGACAGTTTTAGAGAGTGCATTCAATTATTATTATCTGTTTGCTCGTCTGTAAAATTCCGTCTGTGACATCAAAAATAAAGATTTTGCAGAATCGAATCGAGAGCTTCTGAAATGGGATAGAATCGAATCAGGAAATCTGTATCAATATTCAGTCCTATTACATTCAAAAGAAAACGGGACATTTTTGGAGGGTGCGTTCCATGATTATTGTCTGTTTGGTCGTGTATAAAGTTGAGTCTTTGACATCAAAAACAGCAATTTTAAATGTTTTCACGCTGCGCGTTAAATTAGAAAAAGAAGCTTGTTATCGAAAAAGCTACGCAATTTTGAAAACAGCCAAGCTATTGTCACACTACTGAAACATTTTAGTTAGTAGCATTACTACATTTAATACTCCCAAACACTTATCTTAATTTTACTTTCCTCTCTCTCGATGTGTCTTCTGTACTTTTCTATCCATCTTTTGCTCTCTCATTCATCCTTTGCCTTCACTCTCCTCACTTATTTTTCTACCATGTCTCCCTAGACATTTCTCATTTGCAGGGAAAATGTTGCTGTTTGAATAATCATGTTTGTACTGCTTAATGTTAGGCCTGCTCTCTTATTCTGTGATTCAGCAAGCAAAGCTTATCATTTACAAACACTCTGCTTGTCTCCCCATACCCCCCACCCACACACACAAACACTATGCTTGTCTTATTGTAACGCTTGCTGTTTTGGTCATATTCATTTATGTATATCAGCAACCATTCTATACATGTTGTACATTTTTACACTGTGAAAACAGCTTGTATTTGACCAAAATTCCATTATCGTCAGCAAGCTTACTGAATGATATTTATTATGGTGTCAAAATAAAAGTTCCTCAAGACACACACACGGTCAATCCAGTGATGATGAGAAATAACTATGACAAATTAACAGTTAAGGGTCAGAGCGTATTTAACTTTTCACACCAACATCACAGTACCACAAGGAGCCCCATATTCCCCTTTGCAGATGAATGAGACACACTGTAAAATTAAAGGAAAGGAGAGATGCTCAAAATGAGATTGCTACGCTTCCTTCGAGCAGACAAAATAAATGAAAATGGGGAGATTTTGTCATTACATCATTTTGGAAGCAATGTGATTATTACGGATACTGCTGGGATTATATTTTTCTCAATTTCCCTTCAGGCCCATCTCCCACTCGTTTGAACTCATTTAACATACAAACAGTGATTCCTGTAATTAAAACCTGAGGTAAAAGTCAATTCAGGTTACATTTCGCAATTGGAATATTTGTTTTCGACCTGTGGAGTATCATGTGTATTTATTTACAATGGTGTGTGTTGAGTAATCTTAGTCACAGGCAAAGTGAGGACTAGCTTTTTCAGATAGTTTGTGTTAGTTGGTGTAGCTGTGTGTTTGTGCATTAAAGTATAACTGTGACATGTCCCTGTAGAAATTTACTGGCAAGATCATTTGTGTTTGAGTGTCTATGCATGCTGTATCCTGCATTCCACTAGCGTATGTTTGATAAAATGGAATTTGTGCATTAGTTTTCTCTGATATAGTCATCCACAGCCATGCATATATGTCTAATGATAAATGTAAGAGCATCTGTATGGTATGGTATGTTTGTGTGTGTGTCCACAGGCATAAGGTGTGTCAGACATTGATTGCAGGCCAGACAAAATAATTGCCATAGTGTGCATTTGTGTCAGTGTTTGGAGGTTAACATGTCTGGCCGGTGGCGCTGGCCTTGGAATGTGTGAGTATCCTTGTTTATTTGTGTCTTTTTATGTAAAACAGCACTACCATTTACGAACTGGGGTTTGTTGGTGTCGCACCTTTATCTCCATTCATTTATGCCACAACTGTTTGCTTTATCTACAAGGTGGTATAAGGACATGTATTTATGTGTTGTGTGTGTGTGTGTGTGTGTGTGTGTGTGTGTGTGTGTGTGTGTGTGTGTGTGTGCACCTTTGACTTTGTGTTATATTGAACACAGTGAGAAAACACATTGAAATACTCAGTGGTGAACAGATAATTTTGGGTTTCTATAGATAAAAATACCCTTTTTTCTGAATTCATTGCTTGGAGCGACGGCTCCTTTCTCTCTCTTAAAGCGTTGCTTGGTGGAGCTGTAAAGCTGATGGCAAATCATCACTCGCACCTGTATTTCTTCTCAACAGGGGCAGGCTGCTCTTAGCAATCAGGGCAAAGCACTGCCGGACAACTTTTAAATGTACTGGCCACGGACGGCGGCTCTTCTCTAAATATTTAATGTTAGCTTGCGTTCTGATAGCCTGCTGTAATTACCGCTCTGCTGGTGCTATAACACAGTCATAACTCTGAGTGCCAGTGTTATTTTTAGATTTTATTTATGATAATTTCCTCTGACATAAACACTATCTGTTTTTTTTTTTTACCAATGTAAGATAGGAGGAATGTTTAGGAAACCTGTTTAAAAACAATCATTATTTTTGCTATTTTGTTTTGTGACGCTTGTGGTGTGGATATTACAAACTTCAGCTTTCAAGAGAAGTGGTGATGCTATACTTTTTTCTCTTTTATGTGGCTTTTTCTCCTGTTTTCACTAGTTTTTTTTAAGGGTGGACAAGATCCTTGAATGCAATAGTGTGGAGAAAAAGATGTAGAGAAGAAACTGTGTCTACCATCTCTTTTCAATAACTCTCTTGCTCTTTAACTTGCACACCAAATTAAGCCTCATTTCCATTGACTTTCAATCACTGTTCCATTGACTTTCACTCAACCTCCCTTTCCCTCAACCATCTTGAAGGAATATTCTAGGTCTAAATATTTTTAAGTTAAACTCAATCGACAACATTTGTGGCCTATTGCTGATTTACTTGTCCCTGGGTTACATTGAGGCACTTAAAACAGATGTGAGTAGGTAAATGGTAAAACACTTTTTAAAACTACAATATGCGTTTTAACATGATTTACTATTTAACTTATTAACCTTTTCTATGTAAAGTTACAATATATCCAATATTACAGCTTTGTTGCCATTACAAGATAATGCTGGAAACGCTAAAACGAGCTTAACAACAATATTTAAACAACTGTACTGATCAAATAACCCACAAACAGAAGGATGAATGTAAACACTTGTATATTAGGGTGGCTCAGTGAGAAGCACTGTTGCCTCACAGCAAGAAGGTCCCCTGTTAGAGTCCTAACTCACCCTGGGCCTTTCTGTGTGTAGTTTGCATGTTCTCCCCATGTTTACGTGGGTTTTCTCCTGGTCCCTCCCACAATCCATTTATATGCAGGTTAAGTGAACTGGACACTCTAAATTGCCTGGGGGTAAGTGAGAGTGTGAATGTGTTTGTCTGTGTATTAGCCCTAAAATGGAATGGCCATCTGTCCATGGTGTTTCCCTGCCTTCGGCCCAAGACAGCTGGGATAGGCTTCACTCCCGGCAGCCCAACATGGGACAAACGGCTATAGAAATGGATGGATGGATGGGTGCTTTTATAATATTATAAGCTTCACATTTCTGCCTTTAAACCTTCCCCATTCATTTCCATTTTAAGTGCCTCACTAAAATATTATTTTTTGCTTTTTTTAAGAAAAGCGGAGATGAGTCGAAATCATTTTTTTGTTGTAATCAGCTTTATGCTACAAAATGTTGTCGACTGAGATGAACTTGTATGGCACCCAGAATATTACTTTAAACAGTAGCTGCCTTCTAAAGCGCATAATTCTCCACTGTTCTAGACCATTTTGACGAGTGAGTGGTGTGTGCACATTGAAAAAGCAACAATAACAAGAGTACTACGAGTCTCTAGATGATGTACTTCTTCAACCGATATAATGAAGTTTGGAATGTTAGATACTTCAATGCTTAGGCTTGCCTTACATATTGGAAGGGATTATGTTATCTGGCCACGATGTTGGCCTGACAAAACTATTGTAATTGTAGTGAATTTGGCAACTACTGAAACTTCTGTGAAGACAACGCCTTATAAATGTGAGTCCAATGCTTTACCATCGCCCTACGCTGTGTGAATATTTACATTATTTAAGATAAAAGTGTTTGAGGTTGCCATGATCAGAATCAGAATCAGAATCAGCTTTATTGCCAAGTATGCTTACACATACAAGGAATTTGTCTAGGTGACAGGAGCTTCCAGTCAACAACAATACAAACAATACCAAAAACAGCAGCAAGACATAGGTAATTAAAAACAAAAAAGAACACAAAATAAATAATTATACATATACGTACATACACTCACCTTCATAAATACCCACATACACACACGTAGTGCAAATCTAATACAATCTGTATATAAAGAACAAAAAACAGTATATTATGTACAGAGCAATGTAAGTAATGGCAGAAGTGGATATGTTGGATAATATAAATTAAAATTAAAATTAAACTGTGTATTGCACATAATTATTGCTCAATGGGGCAATTTAATTGTTCATTAGATGGATGGCCTGAGGGAAAAAACTGTTCCTGTGTCTGACGGTTCTGGTGTTCAGAGCTCTGAAGCGTCGGCCAGAAGGCAACAGTTCAAAAAGGTAGTGGGCAGGGTGAGTGGGGTCCAGAGTGATTTTGCCAGCCTTTTTCCTCACTCTGGAAGTGTATAGTTCTTGAAGGGGGGCAGGGGCAACCAATAATCCTCTCAGCAGACCGAACTGTCCTTTGTAGTCTTCTGATGTCTGATTTCAGTAGCTGCACCAAACCAGACAGTTATTGAAGTGCAGAGGACAGACTCAATGACTGCTGAATAGAACTGTTTCAGCAGCACTGGTGGCAGGTTGAACTTCCTCAGCTGGCGAAGGAAGTACAACCTCTGCTGGGCCTTTTTCACAATGGAGTCGATGTGTATCTCCCACTTCAGGTCCTGTGAGATGGTAGTGCCCAGGAACCTGAATGACTCCACTGCTGCCACAGTGCTGTTTAGAATGGTGAGGGGGGACAATGTTGGGGTGTTCCTCCTAAAGTCCACAATCATCTCCACTGTTTTGAGCGTGTTCAGCTCCAGGTTGTTTTGACTGCACCAGAAAGCCAGCCGTTCATTAAGGGGTTCCTGTAGCTCAACTGGGAGAGCATGGCGCTAGCGACGCTAAGATCATGATTCCGATTACCAGGGAACGAACAAACAAACTGATAAAATGCATACTTTGAATGCACTGTAAGTTGCTTTGGCATCTGCCAAATGCATAAATGTAAATGTACAGACATCTCAGTAATAGTGGCTAATATGCTTAAGCTAGCAGCAACACATTGCATAAGTTTCGCTATGTGACACTCTTAGTCAGTTAAAAAGAAATGAAGGAATCGGAAACCAGCTTGCACTCTTTGGGGTATTTTATTTTCAGCACTCTTTTTAATAAACTCATCAGATTTTAACATAAGGAATAGCACAAAAATAACACTGCACTCCACAGCATTGCCAGCTTGCTTTCACTGTCGTTTGGCTCCCCTTTTATCTCCCTCCAGCTTTCACTGTTAACACAAAACTGCCAGAGATTATCTTCCCCAGGTGTCAACCCTTACCGTTCTCCCTCTCTCAGCCTTACTCTCCACAGACGTTGCTCAGCCACCCCCCCCCCCATTTCTAGAGAGGAAATCTGCTACAGCCATCTGCGCCCCCAGCCTGTGGACCACTTCAAACTTAAAAGGCTGAAGAGCCTGATACCAATGGGTGATCCATGCATTGGCATCCTTTATGAGATAGAGCCACTGGAGCAGGGTTTGGTCCGAATAGCCGGTGAAAGCACACCCCAACAGATAGTACTGGAGGGTGAGGACCACCCACTTGATGGCAAAACACTCCTTTTCAATCATGCTCTACCTAGTCTCCCTCAATGAGAGATTGTGACTATTGTACAGCTAGGTGTGCTCATCCACTTCCATCATCTGGGACAGTACTGCTCCCAACCCCCTGTCCGATGCGTGTAACAACAGCCAACCACAAAGTGCAGCTTTCACCTGCATGAACGCCTGCTGACAAAGCTTCTTCCACTGGATCGGATCTGATGCCCACTTTTTAGTGAGATCAGTCAGCGGGCTGGTGACAGTTGAATAATTAGGTGCAAACCTACGATAATATCCACTTCTTAGGGTTTGTCATGAGCCCCGTTCATCTCAACGACCTTAGGACAGTCCTCAGATGCTGTAGGTGCTGCTGCCAATCATTACAATAAATACTAATATCATCCAGATAGTCAGTGGCTTACGCAGCATGCGGTCTGAGGATTCTGTCCATGAGCCACTGAAATGTAGCCGGGGCCCCGAACAATCCGAATGGAAGAGTCACGAATTGGTGTAATCCGAACAGTGTGGAAAATGTAGTTTTTTTATTGGAGTTAAGGGAATCTGCCAATATCCCTTCATCAAATCCAGTGTCGATTAAAAGTGAGCTGCGCCTAACCGATTGAGCAGTTCATCAATCCGAGGCATTGGTACACCCATACAATAATTCAAATGGGGAGAACCTGTGAAAGCTTGCGGGAACTCTCACATTGCAAACAATAGGGGCTCAAGCCACTTGACCTAATTTCGAGCCTCTTTGTGCCTGAATTCTTTAGTGTCTGATTAAATTGCTGGATCAAGCTGTCTGTTTTCGGGTGGTAGACGCTGGTGCGAATTGATCTAATATAATAATATAATAATAATAATAATTCATACAGTTGGCGTAGTGTACATGACATGAACTTAGTTCCCTGATCAGTGAGGATTTCTTTCAGAATCCACACTTGGGAGATTATGCTGAAGAGTGCCTCCGCAACACTGTGTGGTGAGATGTTGCACAGAAGCACTGCTTCCGGATATCGCATTGCATTTTCCACCAGAACCAACACAAATGTTGCCTGTGTGCTGTCCGCTCTAATGGCCCGACAAGGTCTATGCCAGTTCTCTCGAAGGGAACCTCGATCAATGGAAGGGGGCGCAATGGCACTTTTGTGTGGCTTCAGGATTCACAAGCTGACATTCACGGAATGTTGCACACCACCTGTGAACATCCCCATAAATGCCCGGCCAATAGAAACAAGTCACTAGAGGGTTTAGTGTTTTCTCCTGCCCTAAGTGATCCGCCTTTGGATTATAATAAGCCATCTGGATTAACATTTCCCGACGGCTCTTTGGTATTAACAACTAGGTTGGATCTTCTTTTGTCTGAGCATCCATGCTTCACTCAATACAACCAATCCTTAATAATCTAAAAATACGGGTATGATAGCGCAATGTATGGCTGGAGGTGTTAACCATCAATCACTTTCACATGGCGAAAGGCATGCTTTTGTCTCACGTCTGCTCCAGAGGGAAATCCCCTGCAGGGAATCCTCAAGGGTGGGGGAAGCCGTGGCTTTCCTGACGTGGAGCCGCCGTAGATGGCCCTGGTACCGCCCGCCCAGCCAGCAAATCACCCATTACATGCTGATGCACTTTTTCACAGGACCATTCACACAAAGCCCTCTCAATAAAGTTATAAATTCTGGCCAATTCATACCCAAAATTAGTGGATGGGTGAGGCGGGGACTAACCACAGAAATTGAATTATAGTTAATTTTGAACATACCTGTACACACACCTTACCTTCACCCGCCTACCTGTATCCAAAACCTTGGATTAAACCAAGCTTTGGTGAATGGAAGTTTGATTACAACCTGAATCCACCAAGGCTTGGTATGTACCTCCCTTAATACTCACATGTATCTGGTACACTCCTGCTTGATTGGAAGCGGCCTGTGGCGCGTCAGGGATCCGGAGCAATGTCCCCACCTCCAATGCTGGGCATCGGTCCTGGAAGTGCTCAGGTTCCCCGCAGCTCCAGCAGACCCCGGGACTGCTACCAAGTGGTCCCCAGCCAGCTGGACAGCTATTTCCAACGATGCCGGGTGGTGGCATTGTACCATTCCACTGTCCCCTATGGAAGCTGAGTGATGAATTGTTCCAGCACCACCAGATCAACTACGGCCCCAGCATCACGTTCTGCCATTAGCAACCATCGCTGGCAGGAGTCACAGACCTGTTGCGCAAATGCAAATGGGCGGTCGAGCTCGCAAAGCATCAGAGACTAGAAACTTTGGCGATGTTGTTCCGGACTGCGACCAACCGGCTGCAAGATGGCTCGCTGCAGTTTCTCGTGGTCCAGGATCTCCACCACTGGTAACTGCTGGGCCGCGAGCTGGGCCTCACTGGTCAACATCGGCAAAAAGTGGACAACCCACTGGCTGTTGGGCCATCCCTAGGACTCAAACAGCTCTATAAAAGCCCCCGGATCATCCTGCGTGCCCAACTTCACTTGACGTGGGGGTGGCTGAAACAGTGGCCGAAGTAGCGGCTACAGTTTCCTCCTGGGGCAACAAGCTCCACAACACCTGCTGGTCCTCCGTCTGGGTCTGGAGGAGCACCCAGAACTGCTGCTCCTGCTCTGTGCGCTGATCTAGTAGGGCCTGCTCCTGGGTTTGATGAATACCAGCAAGTGTCCTAATCATCTAGGCCAGCACAAGGACTATAGAATAGCGATTTCTTCCTTGATCCCAGGTTTCGGCACCACTGTGACACTCAGTTAAAAGGAAATTATGGAAGCGGGAACCAGCTTGCACTCTTCAGGGTAATTTGTTTTCCACACTCTTTTTCATATACTCATCAGATTTTAACATAAGGAATAGCACAAAGATAACTGCCCTCCACAGCATTGCCAGCTTCAGATCGTTCTCTCCTTCACTGCCACTTGGCTCCTCTTTTATCTCCCTCCAGCTTTCACTGTTAACACAAAACAGCTGTCAGAGATAATCTCCCCCAGGTGTCAACACTTACCGTGCTCTCTCTCGGCCTCCACTCCACACACTACTTTCCACTGAAGAACTGCAATTGCTTCTCTGTAGTAAAAAGACGTTAGTTCTTTAGAGTATCACTGGCATTCGGAATGCCAGAATGCGGTGTAGTGCTAAAAAAGGTAACACAACACAATGCATATAGTAGAACAAATGTGTCTTGCAAAGTGCTTTTAAGAGTTGACATACTTTTTTACATGCATCTAAAGCATTTACAACAGCACCTTTTTACTTGATACAGCATTTAAAACTGCACCTGCGTGAGACACAGTGATCAAAGACATTCATCCAGTGCATGTTTACAATGAAATACAATGGAAAAAGACCACAGATGTCACAAAAATGCATTCGTGTGAACAGCCTTTGAGAAAGGCAGAAATCTACTTTATAACATGTATACTATATATTACTGTGATGTGCTGAAGCGATTATTTTTTTTCTCGTGCCTCTAAAAGGAACTAATTGAATTGTTATTCATTATTTTAATCTATTGACATTTCAGAATTTTTATTTTAAGTCATAATTTCTGTTTAATAGGTGTAACACAGCAAAATGCAGTTCCCCCTGGGGTGCACATAACCCTGGTTGGGAATCACTGGTCTAAAGAACTATTTGAGTAAAAGTTGACTGTGAGATTGTGAGTGAAAGGAAGGAAGAGAAGGGAGATAAGAAAGATAAAGGGCAGAGAGTGGAAGAGAGTGAGAAGTCCCTTTCTTTTCTCCTCCTCTTTCTTCCTATCTTTCTCTCGTTCCCTCTCTCAGGAGACGAGGCTTTAGAAATGTGTGAAAATCCACCTCTTCTCTCTTTCACTCTGCTCTCCTTTCTCTTCTTTCATCTCTCCCTCTTCTCTCTTGTTTTTTTGTATCTATCTTGTTTTTCAATGCATCACTTCAGCATCTAAGCTCTTTTCAAAACAGCCCCAGCCGCAGGTAATGACAGCCATGCTGATAGATGGACAATACAGCATGATTGCTAGTGTGATATTGCATTTATACAACAGTTCGATGAACAAGTAAATAAATAGGGAAAAACTAAGGACTGTTCCAAAAAACTCTTGTGTGTGGAAATACTTTCTTACACCACTGGACCTGCTTTTGCAATTTAAAAATATGCACCCAAGCCTTTGTTACTATTCAAAAAACACACTTTGGAACTAGAGAGCTTAGGCTGTTTCTAACAAATGATTGGAGAAACAAGTATGTGTTTTTGTCAATGAGAGAGAGCGATCACTAGAGTCTGTTAGTTTAACTCTATTCCCCAGCTTATTGTCTGATTGTAATCCACTTTGATCGGTTGATATGCTGCCAAACATGCATTGGAATTATCCTTTCGAGCAAAGTGTTTTGCTGTCGGAGAGAAAACATGGAGGACGCCAGTTTCATTCTTGTATATTTCTTGAAGAAATCTTATTTTGACACTGACACAGAAAGCATTCTTTCCTCCGCCATGTTGAACATTTACATCTTCTGCCGCCTTGGAAACTGGGTATCAGGTATGCCCCCTGAGCCTGTTTGATTACTCCATCTGTAACAACTCTCAGCTTTGATTGGCAGTAATGCTGAAGCTGTTAGTTTAACTCTATTTCTCAGCTATAGTGTCATTGTAATGATTACCCTGTCTTGTTTCACCGTTGCCCTTTGTGTTCATGTTTTGTCACTTTTGAAATTCCATAGTTTTCACTTTTGTCCCTTGTTCAGTTCCATAGCCTCCTTGTCAGCATTCGTGTTCTCTGTCATTGTTTTCAACTGTCCTCATTAGTGTGCCATTTGCCTCTGTTTATTCCCTCGTTATCTTGTTGGTGTTCTGTCTGTTCATTGGTCCCTTGTTCCTGTGTTCATGTATTTATATCCTGGTTTTTGGTTCAGTCCTGGTCTTTCGTTGAATGTAGTTGAACGTAGTTCAATGTTGTTGATGTTCTCTCCCATGCCTGTGTTCCCGTGTTTCCAGTTCCTGTGTTTTCGTGTTTTGTTTTCATTTTGCCCATCGTGGTAGTTTTGTTTGTTCATGCCTGTTTGTTTCCTTTCATGTCAACAATAAACCCGCATTTGGATCCTCATCCCTTGTCTGATTCCGTCCTCATTCGTAACAGAACGAAAGACCATACATGGATCCAGCGGGTTTTTTCAATGAGCTGACCCAAGCGGATTTGTCGATCCGCGAATTCACCTATTTTTTCGTCACCGTGGCCAGCATTGGCGGATGGAGTGAGGAAGCGCTGAAAGCGGCGTACCGAGTCGGCCTGCCTACACGCCGGGGGCAAGAGCCGCCCGGAACCGAGGGTTACACCTCGCGGGAGTACGTCGATCTGATCTTGTCGACTTTCGCGAGCTGATCTAACCTCCCTCTCGATCCCGGTTTGCTCTCCACGGTATCGACACCTCCACGCTGCCAGCTTGGTCCGCTCCAGAGCCGATGTGCCCAGCCTCCTCTGTTCCCGAGCGGTGTGCTCAACTCGCCCGCCCTAAGCGCCAGCTCAACTTCGTCTGCCCGAGGAGGGAGAAAGACGGCTTCCGCCTCCGGTCCACGCATGTCACTGTGAGCGAGCCAGAGCCCACGCATGTCACTGTGAGCTGAGCCAGAGCCCACGCATGTCACTGTGAGCGAGCCAGAGCCCACGCATGTCACGGTGAGCGAGCCAGAGCCCACGCATGTCACGGTGAGCGAGCCAGAGCCCACGCATGTCACGGTGAGCAAGCCAGAGCCCACGCATGTCACTGTGAGCGAGCCTGAGTCCTCATCAGCCACGGTCAGCGAACCCAAGTCAGCGCATACCATGGTCACCCAGCCAGTACCTGTCGCCTCAGAGGTCAGTGAGCCAGTGCCTGCAGCCTCGACTGTTCCTGAGCCAGTGCCTGTAGCCTCGACCGTCCCTCAGCCAGCGCCTGAAGCCTCGACCGTTCCTGAGCCAGCGCCTGTAGCCTCGACCGTTCCTGAGCCAGCGCCTGTAGCTTCAACCGTTCCTGAGCCAGTGCCTGTAGCCTCGACTGTCCCTGAGCCAGCGTCTGCAGCCTCGACCGTCCAAGAGCCAGCGCCTGAAGCCTCGACCGTTCCTGAGCCAGCGCCTGGAGCCTCGACCGTTCCTGAGCCAGTGCCTGTAGCCTCGACCGTCCCTGAGCCAGCGTCTGCAGCCTCGACCGTTCCTGAGCCAGCGCTGTAGCCTCGACCGTTCCTGAGCCAGTGCCAGCAGCCATGACCATCCAAGAACCAGTGCCAGTAGCCATGACCATCCAAGAGCCAGTGCCAGTAGCCATGACCGTCCAAAAGCCAGCGCAAGTGGTCGTGCCCGTCCAAGAGTCAGCTCCTCCCGAGCCTCCTACGGCTCCGCCCCCGAGCCTCCTAGGGCTCCTCCCCTCAAGTCTCCCGAGCTTTCCAGAGCTTCACCTACCGAGTCTTCCAGGGCTCCTCCCGAGCTTTCCAGAGCTCCGCCTCCCGAGCTTTCCAGAGCTCCGCCTTCCGAGCTTCCCAGAGCTTCACCTACCGAGTCTTCCAGAGCTCCACCTTCCGAGCTTTCCAGAGCTCTGCCTTCCGAGCTTTCCAGAGCTCCTCCGTCCGAGCTTTCCAGAGCTCCTCCGTCCGAGCTTTCCAGAGCTCCTCCTTCCGAGCTTTCCAGAGCTCCGCATTCTGAGCCTTCCGAGCTTTCCAGAGCTCCGCCTTCCGAGCTTCCCAGAGCTTCGCCTACCGAGTCTTCCAGGGCGCCTTCCGAGCTTTCCAGAGCTCCGCCTTCCGAGCTTTCCAGAGCTCCGCCTTTCGAGCGTCCTAGAGCTCCGCCTTCCGAGCCTCCCGAGCTTTCCAGAGCTCCGCCTTCCGAGCTTTCCAGAGCTCCGCCTTCGAAGCTTTCCAGAGCTTCACCTCTTGAGCCTCCCAGGGCTCCGCCCCTCAAGCCTCTCGAGCCTTCCAGGGCTCCGCCTCTCAAGCCTCTCGAGTCTTCCAGGGCTCCACCTCTCAAGCCTCTCGAGCCTTCCAGGGCTCCGCCTTTCAAGTCTCCCGAGCCACCCAGCGCTCCTCCTCCCAAGCCTCCTAGGGCTCCGCCTCCCAGGGCTCCATCTCTCAATTCTCTCGAGTCTGCCAGGGCTCCTCCTCCCGAGATTCCCAGGGCTCCGCCTCCAGAGCCTCCTTCAGCTGAGCCTCCCTCGGCTCCACCTCCAGAGCCTCCCTCAGCTGAGCCTCCCTCGGCTCCGCCTCCTGAGCCTCCCATGGCTCCACCTCCTGAGCCTCCCACGGCTCTGCCTCCTGAGCCTCCCACGGCGCCACCTCCTGAGCCTCCAGAACTTCCCACGGCTCCACCTCCCAAGTCTCCTACGGCTCCGCCTCCCGAGCCTCCTACGGCTCTGCCTCCCAAGCCTCCTACGGCTCCGCTCCCAGAGCCTCCTGAGCCTCCTACGGCTCAGGCCCCAGAGACTCCAGAGCCTTCCAGGTCTCCGCCCCCAAAGCCTCCTACGGCTCCCCTTCCTCGGCTCCGCCTCCTGAGCCTTCCTCGGCTCCGCCTCCTGAGCCTTCCTCAGCTACGTCCTCAGAGCCTTCCAGGCCTCCGCCTCTAGAGCCTCCTATGGCGCCACCTCCATCGGCCCTGCCGCCAGAGCCTTCCAGGTCACCGCCTCTAGGGCCTCCTCCCAGGGCCCCTGACCCTGTTCCTGACCTGTGGCCTCCTCCCAGGCCTCCTGACCCGGCCCCTGTCCTGTGGCCTCCTCCCGGGCCCCCTGACCCAGTCCCTGTCCTGCGGCCATCTCCCAGACCACCAAGACGTGTCTCTGTCCGAAGGCCGCCTCCCAGGCCTCCTAGACTCGTCCCCGTCTTGTGGCCGTCTCCCAGGCCTCCTCGACCTGTCCCTGTCCTGTGGCCACCTCCCAGGGGCCCCAAACCGGTCCCTTTTTCTTGTCTGCCCCTCGTTGCCCCCTGGACTGCCTGTCTGCCCCTCGTTGCCCCCTGGACTGCCTGTCTGCCCCGTAACAGTCATAGTAATCAGAATTATTATGCAGTGAGAGGCAATTCAGGATGACTTAAAATCTATACGCACAGACTGACAGTTTGCCAACATTAGTGCAACTTGCTCATTGCACAAACAAGACAGTCTTTTGTTGCTACCTGCTGGGTCAAATCTTTAATGTCACAGGGATGAATGACAATTCACTTATCTATCTGCTTTTACACATCTGCAGTGCTTTTACATGTTACTTTGGAATGCCACAAATGCAAGCTGAGTGATACAAACAGTAAAGCATCCCACTTCTGATGGTCTGAGCTATCAGCATTCTTGGAATGCCTCTCGTCCAATCAGAGTCGAGGACCAGAACTAACTGTAAAAATAATAATAAATGGTGTTACACAAATATATTTTTATACAAATCAACAAAAGTTAAAGGTAGTACCAAAAGAGTACTACTATACTACATTACAATTTAAATAATATATAATTTTTTCAAGTTGCAGTAATGAGAGTCTCATAATGACCATCTATTTTATGCATTTTGGTAATGAGAATTGGTGGGTAAAATGTACATGAAAATAATGTCACAAAGTCTTAATTGCCCTATAAATAGGCTTCATTTTCTATATACAAAATATAATTTCTGATTTCCTTTAAGAAAATATAATTTTTGATTGGGGGTGTAAAATAGGACCAGGACATTTCCACATGGGTTTTGTGAGAATCACCTATCTTTGGACACATTACATTATAGACCCTTCTCTGTGGATATTGGCTTATCCAGTATATGATCAAAAATGTAGCCTTTTATTGGTTGATTTAACCCAGCAACATGTTTGTGTATGTGTGTGTGTGTGTGTGTGTGTGTGTGTGTGTGTAATCCTTTGTTTCACGGGTTAATTGAACCCCAGGCATTGTTCATGCTTCCTGTGTGTATTGCCGTACTTGTTCACCGTCACCGTCAGAGACACTAAGTGGATAAAATGAGATACTAAACATCCTACATGCTTGAACAGCTGTGGGTGTTATGATATAATGATGAAATTTCTATGTACAGTGGATATTCTGCTCATGTTTTCTATTACAAAAGGCCTGTTCTGGTTTTTCTGTGGTCGATTCATTGTGTAAAAGTGTGTTATAGACAAGGTTGGGAGGGTTACTTTTGAAATGTGTTCCACTATAGATTACAGAATACATGCTGTAAAATGTCATTTGTAACGTATTTCGTTAGATTACTCAAGGTCAGTAACGTATTCTAAATACTTTGGATTACTTCTTGAGCACCGGTAGATTTTTTCACTTGTTTTGACTATAAAAACTCTGCCAGTACAGTCAGACAAAATACACATGTTAAAAATACATTCTCTGAAAAACCTAAATATCTTATGCAGTGTTGTTTCTAAAACAAGATAAATAAAACTGATTTTTAGATATTTTTACAGGAAAACAATAGAACAGTTATTATCAAGAATACGATTTTTGCCCAAATATCAAAGGTCTTACTAGAAAAAAAAAAGAAATTATGATCCAACATTAATTTTCTTGATAGAAAAATATGATCATGCCTGGTAACATGTGCATGTAAAATGGCTAGAAATAGCATTTTAGCTTAGCGTAAATTTCACTTTCTTCTGCTCCAAACTTGCTTCAAACTTACTTCTCTGTCTGCACGTATGAATGTAACATCAAAAGAAAGTGTTTCACCGCTGTTCAAATGCACTTTGGATCACATGATTTATATGTATAAATGTTTTCCATCTGAAAGGACTAAATATTAAATGAAACAAATGACATAAAAAAAATTAAAAAAAAGTAATCTCTTTAGTAATCAAAATACTTTTTGAATGTAACTGTATACTAATTACAAAATTGTGACTGTAGAGGAATTAAATTACTAATATTTTGTATTTTAAATACGTAATCCTGTTACATGTATTCCGTTACTCCCCAACCCCAGTAATAGAGCCCACATGGTAAGGAATGCATTGTGCATCTTGCATTGATCTTTATCATGCTGTATATCTTGCATTTCTGTTTTGATCATGTTTCATATTTCATATTTCTGTTCTTTTTCTCTCTCTCACTCTCTAGAACTGTTTTTTTTCTACCTCAGCAGTACTCAAGGAATGGTGTACCTTTCTATCTCAAAGTCTCAGCTGTTTTTATCTATCTTCCTCTGCACCTCTCTATACCTCTTTCTCTGGGTCCCTCCATCTCATCGCTATTGTTTTCTCAACACGTGATGTTCTTCTCCATACTACATCATCTCTTCCTGTCAACCCCCTCTGTGGCTCTTTTTTTCCATTACCTTGCAATGTTTTCCTCTCCTTCTTGTCTTCCTTTCCGTCTGTGTACTTTCTCATCCTTCTTCCATCATTCTGCTCTTGCATTATCTTCTACATTCTGTTTCTCTCTCTCTCTCCTTCTCTGTTTAGCTGCATTTTTCTTCCCCCCACCACCACCACCTCTATATATCATGATATGTCCCAGTTCTGGCGGGGGCCCTTGAGGGCCATTCCCTTAATTAATGTGAATGCCACATGAATATTTAATGCACCATGTTCCTGCTTACTTAATGACATCGCTAATTCAAGGGTGTATTGATTAATATTTCATTTTATTTTGTTAGATGTTGTCTCGTTTTATTATTATTATTATTTGGTCAAACTGGGGTTTGTTTGCCTGCTTAAGTAGTTGGGGTGGGAATCAGCAGGGACCTGAAGATACAATATCAAATCGATATCTGGGTCCTGAAAAAATTCTTTATGTTCGGTGAGTTGTGATTGAAAACTGTGATAAATTGCTTTCTTAAACTGTTTATCATTCATCTTGATTAAACGTTGTTGCTTTGCATGACGAGTGTTAAGGCTCCCACTTTATCATAGAGCTGTAGAAGTAGCATAGAGCAGAGGTACATCAGTGTTAGTTAAAACAATGATTTTAGGGAATGTGTGAGCATACGTTGGTTCCAGAAGGTCTGAAACGAAACTATTTGAAATCACTACTTAATGCATTAGGTATCATGAGCTAACAATGATTAATACATTTTCACAGCACTCATTAATCTTGTTTATATTTTTGCCTTAATGCTATCCAAAATAAAAAATTATAAATATGTCATCACATGTTTTAAAAAATACTATTATTAATTGTTTGTAACTGTTAGTTCATATTGCAATGTTTAATGCAAAACAAATGTGTGTATGTAGAAATGAACATGAACTCTGCTGTAAAAGTATTATTCATTGTTAGCTCATGTTAACTATGCTTTATCTATTGTTAATGCTGAAATGGGCCACCGCGTTATGCGGGACAGGCCACAAAACGGTACTGCAATATGCCGAAGGGGGCCAGACCTCCCTCACCCCCACCCCCACCTCCCCCAACATCTTTTGGGACAGTTTCTATGTAAAATACTGGGCAGATTTCTCTTCCTAGTCCGCCACACGTGTTTTGGCAAGTGAAAAGTTCTGCACCGATTACTGTATAATTATTGTATTTCACTGAATGTATTACACACAGACGTGTGTGTGTGTGTGTGTGTGTGTGTGTGTGTGTGTGTGTGTGTGTGTTATTATACATAAACTATATCAATAAAATACCTTATCTGTTGAGTAAGAAAAAAGCCATCTCTGGGACACTTTTAAACACTTTCAGATCTCTGAGTTGTCGTCACCTCCGAAAAGCCAAGCCGATGTTGAATCGGGGTTTATTACGGACTCACTCGCTTTAAATCTTTGCTTGTAGACTCTGCTTTGTTCAAGCTTTCTTTGTTTTTACAAAGTGATTTCTTTGGAGGCTTGCCATTTTGAATGAGACATTTTTCTCATTCATCATGACAACAAACTTTCAGTTTCACGCAAATCCCACACTATACACGCACTGCAGTAGCCAGATCTTATTTTCTCTGTGTACAGATATGATGTCAACTCTCACCGACGAATGACGTATGTATGCAATTTCGAAATAAATTTGTCCCAGCAGCTCTAAAATATTTATAATGTAATATCATTATTATAGGTTTATCAAAATGTATTTGGGTAAAAGACCTGGAAGATGGAAGATGGATTTGGAAGATGGATTTTTGTTGCACTGTCTCATTAATACAATTGTGGGGAGAGTGGTGGTGGTGGGCTAAAGTACTGCACTGCTAAGCAGAAGGTTGTTGGTTCGATCCCCACAGCCACAACCATTGTGTCCTTGAGCAAGGCACTTAACTCCCTGGAGTAAGGGCACTGTAAGTCGCTTTGTATTAAAGCGTCTGCCAAATGCATACCGGTAAATGTAATACATTTTTATTATTTTTTAACAAAAAAACTTACATAGTGTAGCTTAAAGTAGCATGTTTATGTGAAAAGATGTATTGAGGGTGAAGACATACTGTATTTACATAGCATGTTGCTTCTCAGTGATTGTTTGTGTATTAGTTTAGTTATAGTTCATTGGACAGTATTTCATCTTGTCCTCGTTTTACTCTTATTTTGTTCTTTGTCTTTTCTCTCTCGCTACTCGTCTCTCCAGAGACACAAATACACAGCTGAAACAGCTTACATTTAACACAGAAACAGACAGAAAGAGAGAGAGAGCAAGCGCACCTCAGCAGGATTGCTTTCCTTGTTCTCCCTGAAACACTCTTCATTTTTCTTTACACTCTTTCATTTTCATGCTTGTCTCTCATAGCCGTGCTTTTTGCCATCTATCTGTTTTTGATTTGCTTTCTTTCTTGTGGTCAGTAGCTGGATGTTTTAACCCTATCTGTCTAGCCTCTTCAGAGAGGTTTTGAAGTAGCGATTTATGTGCTGTGTATCTAGTTCATGTCTGTGCTCTTTACAAACAACAGCCGAATCCGATGAGCAGCCCTCTGTGTCTTTGATTGTTTTTGATTCCAAGTCTCTTTTTTCCATCTCTCGTCCACTGATCTCTGAATCAGTGTTTCCTCTGTGATCCTATCCTCCCTGTATCATTTACAACATCCACCTCTCTTGCCTTTACATCTACCTGCAGGTACTCCTTTAAAAAATTCTCTCTTTTCTCACTCCATCCCAGATCTGTGTACCTTGATAGGCTCAACATGTAAAATGAAAGCGAGAGAGGGAAGGAAAAAGGAAGACAACTCATCCTCCTTATTTCTTAGATTTCTTGCATTCTGCATTGCCAGGAGGGCAGTTTTGTCAATGTTTTTTATTAAAGAGTGAGAAGGGAGTACTGAATTAAGGGAGTGTAAGAGATACAGTAAAGAGCGAGAATGGCTACATTCATACAGCAGCAGAATAGTCAGTCAGTTTTAGAGTACAGTGCAAAATGTTTACTGTACATTGTATATAATTATTGTGTTGTGTAAGTATGTGTACATTTGATATGTAAATTGTGTTGTGTAAGTATGTTGTTTATTGTAATTGATGTCTCGTCACTGTCATGACTGATATGTTGCTCGGACCTGCACACAAGAATTTCACCTACTGTTGCACTTGTGTACATGGTAGTGTGACAATAAAGTGATTTGATTTGATTTGATTTGAAATACAGATTTGTTTTCATATCACCAACCACCTCACAATACAATACATATTGCGTATAAATATTAATATAATTATGGGACACGGTTGTCCAGCATCTACGAAGAGCGTCAATAAAATGCAGTATTTTCACAAAATGTAATTGCATAAGTTAAATTTAAATATACACTATATATTAACTAAATACATACATACATATATACTCATACACTTTATTAGGAACACATGTACATCTACTTCTTCATGCAATTATCTAATCAGCCAGTCATGTGGCAGAAGTGTAATATACAAATTCAAGCAGATATGGGTCAGAAGCTTCAGAAAATGTTCACATCAACCATCCGAATGGGGAATAATGTGATTTAGACCAGGGCATGATTTTTGGTACCAGACAGGCTGGTTTGAGTATTTCTGTAACTGCTGATCACCTAGGATTTTCCCATGCAACAGTCTCTTGAGTGTAAAGAGAATGGTGCGAAAAATAAAAAGCAATCTGTGAGTGGCAGCCCTGTGAACAAAAACACTTTTTAATAACAGAGGCCAATGGAGAAAGGAAAGACTGATTTGAGCTGACAGAAAGGCTATGATAACTCAGATAACCACTCTGTACAATTGTAGTGAGCAGAATAGCATCTCAGAATGCACAACATGTCAAACCTTGAGGCAGATGGGCTACAACAGCAGAAGGTCACGATGGGTTCCACTTCTGTCAGCCAAGAACAGAAAACTGAGGCTGCAGTGGGCCTACCATCTGTGTATCCAGATTTGTCAGACCAGGTGATGTTTTTCCAATTGCCTATTGTCCAGTTTTTGTGAGCCTTTGCCCACTTTCCTGTTCTAAGATGACAGTAGTAGTGCTCGGAGGGGTCATCTGCTGCTGTAGCCAATCCGCATCAATGTTCGACATGTTGCGTGTTCAGAAATTATTTTCTGCATAGAACTGTTGTAACGTGGTTATTTGTGTTACTCTCACCATCCTCTCAGCTTGGACCAGTATTGCCATTCTCCTCTGACCTCTGTCATTAACAAGCTGATTTTGCCCACAGAACTGCCACTCGCTGGATGTTCTTTTACAATCTTGAGACTGTTGTGCATGAAAATCCCAGGAGATCAGCAGTTACAGAAATACTTAAACCAGCCCATCTGGCACCAACAATCATGTCACGGTCGAAATCACTGTGATCAAATGTTTCCCCATTCTGATGGTTGATGTGAACTTTAACTGAAGATCCTGATCAATATCTGCATGATTTAATACATTATACTGCTGCCACACAATTGACTGATTAGAAAATCACATGAATAAGTAGATATACAGGTGTACCTAATAAAGTGTGTGTGTATATATATGTATAGATGGATCAGCTTAGTCGGACTGCCATCAGCTTTTTGGGCTTTTACAGAGAATCTTTGTAAACTTAAACAAAACAAACACACAAGTCACTCAACAGTCCTGCGGCACCCTAGACTACACTACTGATATTGCGATACATATGTCACTGTTTAATATATTGCTTAAGTCTTATAGGAATTATCCACAGCTATCGGGAGAATAAAAAATCTTGATTTTGCTTATTTGTTCATACAGACAGAATTAAAGCCGCTACTATAAGCTGTTGTGTATAGCACAATTTGAGATTCACACCTGTTAGTAAAAACAGGTGTCTACCTCAAACCCTGAGTATGTATATATTAAACCGATGATGCTTTAGCCGAAAGTTAATTTAATGCCTTAAGACGTTATTCTTTTGACGGTTTAAGCAAAGACTGATCTGAACACAGATTTTTTTTACCATTACCCTGATTTCACGTTGCATGTAAACACCTTTACTGGTGTTCTTACAGGCTTATCCAATGTGCTTTTGCATGTTATGTGCGCATGACTGTTTGCATTTTCATGTCAAAAGAAGAGAATAACCCTTTGATTTCAAATCTCATAAAAACACGGTTTACTTGAGTCGTCTAAGTTGATTTTTGGTAGTTATAAGCATATTGCTATGCATGTAAATGCACTCAATGACTATGTAAACATAGCCATAGTGATTTGAAAACTTGTCAGGCAGTGTTTTGTTGTGGAGAGGAGGGACGTAGACCAAAGAGATGAGAGGGTGTCAGACTCACTTTGCTGAAAATAAATTGATGGTCGTTTACCTACTAACAACACCACTGAAACACTCTTGCTCGCATCACCTTTTTCTGTCATCATCCCTGACCATCCTCTCAATCCATACTGCTCACTCTAAGACTAAAAATTATCTTTCCATCTCCATTTGTTTTCTCTCTCTGTCAAAACTTCTGATGATTTGTCTTGGCTTTGCATTAAATCGACTCTAAATTTAATTATTTTCTTTTGGCCTATCCTGTCTTCACCTCTTTGAAGTGTTTATATACTGTCACTGCTTTTGCTTTAAAACATCTTATGACATAAAGTGCCATAAAAGTGTGGTTGTATGTGTGTGTGTGCAAAACACTTGGCACACCAATCAATTCAAGTGAAGATGTTCTGTAGTTCAGAGAACTTGGAGCTCTCGACTAACTCCAGAGCTCATGCACTACTTGCTCTATCTCAGTTTACCAACTCCCTGTATGTGTTTGTGGGGGGTGTGTAGTAGGACAGCTTATAATATTGTTGTACATGAGCCCATACTGTGTTAGTGTCACACTGGTGCGCAGGGTGTTGCCAAGCAACTCTGCTGTGTACTGTGTTCAGAATATATCTAACTGCAGTATATATGCCTGCACGGATAGCCCACAGACCAATCACATACTGATGCATATTGCACACAAAACTGACAGGAGCTTTTTTGAATTGGAAAGCTCCAATCTGATTACAGTATCTCGTTTTACACAATTCTGGGTGTCAGCGTAAACATGTTTTTATCTCTTTTGTCTAGTTCTCACACTGCAACTATGAGCACTACCAAGAAATAACTAGTCAGTTTCAATTCAAATCAAAAATGATATTAAAAAACAAATCAATCACTTGTCAAATTGCTATGTACATAAGTGTAAGTGTTATGATGTGTGTATGATCCACAATAATACAATGTTGTAGTGATGCTATGTCACATACAAAGCAGACACAGTGTACAGTATGTACAGTATGTAGCATTAAGGTTTGACATTAAAGTAATAGTTCACCAAAATAATAAAAATTCTCCCATCATTTACTCACCCTCATGCCATCCCAGATTTGTATGACTTTTTTCTTCTTCTGAACACAAACAAAGAATTTTAGAAGAACATCTCAGCTCTGTAGTCCATCAAATTCAAGTGAATGTTGATCAGGCCTTTAAAGCTCCAAAAAGGTTATAAAGTCATCATAAAAGTAATCCATAAGACTCCAGTAGTTTAATCAATGTTATCAAGCTATCCAGTTGGTTTTGTGAACAGACCAAACTGTAACTCCTTTTTTTTACTGCACAGCTTGCCATGTCGGTCTCTTGGCATGATCATGATTTCAAGATTGATTACACTTCCTAGTGCTTGACGCATGTGCAGAGCGCTATGGAGTGCTATAGGAAGTGTAATCAAGCTTGAAATCTTGATTGCCAAGGATACTGCTGTCAAAGTGTACAATGAAATAGGAGTTACATTTTGGTCTGTTCTCACTCAAAACCAACTGGATCATTTCGAAAGACATGGATTAAACCACTGGAGTCTGATGGATTATGTTTATGCTGACCTTATCTCCTTTTTGGAGCCATTCACTTGCTTTGTATGGACCTACAGAGCTGAGATATTCTTCTAAAAACTTTGTTTGTGTTCTGCAGAAGAAAGAAAGTCATACACATCTTTGATGACATTAAAGCTAGAGTATGCAATTTATACCAGAAGCATTTTTTGATATACTGGTTGAAAATCTCTTTGCATCTTGACAGCAATCAATAAATCAAGTCACAGGCCTGTAAATAATTAGTAAATAAACACAATATTTTCAATTGGCCCAAATGCAATGATTGGATGGCCTACCTTTTAGTCTAACTAAGTACCTGCTTACATCCGCACACTCTTCCCATGTACTCAATGGCGTGAGTTGGGGGTGGAACTGTAACCGCAAGGGGCGTATTCAGAAAGCTGCTTTAAAAACAACGTTTATTTTTGCAATTAAGTTCAGTGGCACTAGTGTCACAGAAATTACATACTCCAGCTTTAAGGTGAGTAAATTATGAAAGAATTACAATTTTTGGGTGAACTACTCTTTAAGTTTTATGGCATTAATCTTTATAAATGTATTTGTGAGTTTTGTTTCAGACACCTAGAAGCAAGTAAACAATATTTCCCCGTCTGTCACTCAGTCGACGTTGTGTCGCTGAGTTGACACTAGGGGTCGCTCTTGCGGAGCACGGCCATCTCTGATTTTGAGAAAAGGCCAATGAGAATTGGCGTGTGGAATTTGCATGCCACTCCCCCGGACATACGGGTATAAAAGGAGTGACGCTGCAAATACACATCAGATATCTTTTTCGGAGCCGAGAGAGCAGTCATAGAGCTGAACTGCTCTGCTGTTCCAGTCATCTCTGCAAGCTGTTGGCTTTACGGCGCTTTCCAGCGGTCCTCCCCCTCGCATACTACGTTGTGCTGAGCATACACCCCTGGGCGATTCAGCAGCTGATAAAAGAGTTACGGAGTGAATAACTTCGTTTATATATACATTTATACTCTCGTATACATATATATATATAAAAAAATAAAAAAAAAACATTAAAAGAGTGGCACAAACGGTGAAGCGTCTTTTTCAAGATGTCTTTCCGTTTGTGTGTGTTTCCTGGTTGCGGTCGTTCTCTCCCCCCGTCTGATGGCCACGATCGTTGCCTCTTGTGCCTGGGTGCTACCCACGCAGAGTCAGCGTTCGTGGATGGTTCATGCTCTCACTGCGAGAGCATGCCCATTGCTACGCTGCGGTCGCACCTCGCACTCGTAAGAGCGCGGGGCACCCCAGCCGCTCCCCGACTCGGTCCTTCTACCTACGGGTATGAGGCGGTGTCGGCTAGCGCTGGGGGCGATATAGGGACCTCAGTGGGAGCCTCTCCGCCGGGTACAACCCCACGGACCTCCCACTCCCCGCCACGCTCAGTATGCTCCAACCGAGCGCTGGAGCGCGGTTTGCCGGCTCGCTTCATAGCGGACCCGCGATCACGTTCGGAGCGCCTGACGACGATGAGATTTCGATTGCGGCATCGGAGAGCGGGTTTGTCATGTCTGACGCTGAAGACTCGGCTGAGCTCCCACCCTCGGGTGCGGTGGCTCGGTCGCAGGCTGACACGGAGCTGACAGCCATGCTTGCCCGGGCAGCCGCGAGTGTCGGGCTGGAGTGGAACCCTCCGCTCCCCCCCGAACCCTCGCGGCTCGACGATTGGTTCCTGGGGCCGGAGTGCCGCTTACGGCCACGCTCTGCCCCCGTTCCTTTCTTCCCGGAGGTGCATGAGGAGCTTACGTGCTTGTGGCGCGCGCCTTTCACTGCCCGCACACGAGCGGTAAGCTCCTCCGCTCTCACTACCCTCGACAGCGGGGCGGCAATGGGCTACACGGCGATTCCCCAGGTGGACCCAGCGGTCGCGGTGCACTTATGCCCGCAAAACGCCTCCACCTGGCGGAACCGCCCGACGCTTCCGTCCAGGGCCTGTAGGCTGACGTCGTCTCTGACCCTAAAGCCTACAGCGCTGCTGGACACGCCGCCTCCGCCTTACATGCCATGGCACTCCTGCAGGTGCACCAAGCCAAGGCACTTAGACGTTTCCTTGACGCCCCCATCTCCCAGGTTGGGCTGTTTGGCGACACCGTTGGAGACTTCGCCCGGCAGTTTACAACGGTAAGGAGGCAGACGGAGGCTATACAGCATATCCTGCCCAGGCGGAGCTACAGGCCCCGCACCCCGTCTGCTCGTCGCCCAGCGCGTCCCCCTGCGATACCAACACCAGCTCCGCCACAGCCCGCCCCTCGGGGCCGGCCCCGGCGCGGAGCTACCCGCAGGACGGCGATGCACCCCGCCCCCCGGTCTCAATCCTTCCTCGGCACAGACCCTTTCTCTGGTTTGCCTTCGAGGGTCAGGCATATCAGTACAAAGTCCTCCCCTTCGGCCTGTCCCTGTCCCCTCGCGCCTTCACGAAGGTCGCAGAGGCAGCCCTTGCCCCACTGAGGGAAGCAGGCGTCCGCATCCTCAACTATCTCGACGACTGGCTAATCTTAGCTCACTCGTGAGACATGTTGTGTGCTCACAGGGACTTGGTGCTCAGGCACCTCAGCCGCTTGGGGCTTCGGGTCAACTGGGAAAAGAGCAAGCTTGTCCCGGTTCAGAGCATCTCTTTTCTCGGTATGGAGTTGGACTCGGTCTCAATGTTGGCGCGTCTCACCAGCGAGCGCGCACAATCAGTGCTGAGCTGTCTGCGTACGTTCAGAGAGAACACGTTGGTCCCACTGAAATCCTTTCAGAGGCTCCTGGGGCATATGGCATCATCAGCCACGGTTACACCGCTTGGTTTGATGCATATGAGACCACTCCAGCACTGGCTGCAGACCCGAGTCGAGAGACAAGCATGGCGCCACGGCACACACCGCGTCCTTGTCACGCAGACATGTTGCCGCTCTCTCAGCCCCTGGTCAGACCTATCGTTCTTATGGGCAGGAGTTCCCCTAGGCCAGGTCTCCAGGCACGTCGTGGTTACGACAGATGCCTCCCAACGGGGCTGGGGTGCCGTGTGCTGTGGGCACTCAGTCGCCGGCCCTTGGACGGGCCCACGACTGTCTTGGCACATCAACTGCCTCGAGTTGCTGGCAGTATTACTTGCCCTGAGGAGGCTTTTGCCGTTGATCCGGGGCAAGCACGTGTTGCTCCGGACGGACAACACAGCCGCGGCGGCGTATATCAACCACCAAGGCGGTCTACGCTCTCGCTGCTTGTCACAACTTGCCCGCCGTCTCCTCCTTTGGAGTCAGCACCGACTCAAGTCGCTGCGGGCCACTCACATCCCAGGTTACCTCAACAGCACAGCGGACGCGCTGTCGCGGCAGGTTACATCCAGGGGAGAGTGGAGGCTCCACCCCCAGGTGGTTCAGCTGATCTGGAGTCGATTCGGCCAAGCGCAGGTAGACCTGTTCGCTTCCCCGGAATCCTCCCATTGCCCACTCTGGTACTCTCTGGCCGAGGCCCCCCTCGGCACAGATGCCTTGGCACACAGCTGGCCCCCGGGGCTTCGCAAGTATGCGTTTCCCCCAGTGAGCCTACTTGCACAGACGTTGTGCAAAATCAGGGAGGACAGGGAGCAGGTCCTCTTAGTGGCCCCTTATTGGTCCTCCCGGATCTGGTTCTCGGACCTCACGCTCCTCGTGACAGCCCCCCCCCCTGGCGAATTCCCCTGAGGAAGGACCTTCTTTCTCAGGGTCAGGGCACCATCTGGCACCCGCGACCAGACCTCTGGAATCTCCATGTCTGGCCCTTGGATGGGACGCGGTAGACTTAGGTGGCCTACCACCCGCGGTGGTAGACATGATCACTCAGGCGAGAGCCCCCTCAACGAGGCGTCTTTACGGCCTGAAGTGGCGTCTGTTTGCTCAGTGGTGTTTTGAGTCAGCAGAGCTAAAGGCGCTCTCTCTGAAGACCGCCCTCCTGATGGCGCTCACCTCCATCAAGAGGGTAGGGGACCTGCAGGCGTTCTCTGGTAGCGAACTGTGCCTAGAGTTCGGTCCGGCTTACTCTCACGTCATCCTGAGACCCCGACCGGGCTATGTGCCCAAGGTTACCACGACCCCCTTTAGGGATCAAGTGGTGAACCTGCAAGCGCTGCCCCTGGAGGAGGCAGACCCAACCTTTACGTTGCTGTGTCCGTTGCGTGCTCTTCGCATCTACTTGGACCGCACGCAGAGCTTTAGAAGCTCCGAGCAGCTCTTTGTTTGCTTTGGCGGACAGCGGAAGGGAAGCGCTGTCTCCAAACAGAGGATCGCCCACTGGGTCGTCGATGCCATCACGATGGCATACCACGCCCAGCATGTGCCGTCCCCTGCTGGCCTACGAGCCCATTCTACCAGGGGCATTGCGGCTTCATGGCCGTTGTCTCATGGCGCCTCTCTAGCAGACATATGTAGAGCCACGGGTTGGGCAACACCTAACACCTTTGCGAGGTTCTATAACCTCAGGGTTGAGCCAGTTTCGTCCCGTGTGTTATCAGGTGACACAAACAGGTAAGTTCGGGTCAGCCGGCCGGGTGTATCGCTTGTGCATAGCGCCTTTCCCCTCCCTTGAGGTGAAGACGTGCGCTCTTTTCCCTAGTTGCATTCGCAGGAAGTGTGAACCCTGGACGTTCTTCCTCCCTAGCCTAGCGGCCGTTGAGTCTTCGGAGAGGCTCACAGCCACCCCGGTGTGGGTGTCACCAGGCCCCCGTACTGAGGTAAGTGCTCCACATGTGCTGGTTGCCCCCTTCAGCAACCCCGTGTGACGTATATCCCGCAAAATGGTTTCCCTACCGGCAAACCGCGTCTTCCTTGGACAGAGGGTCCTCGGCCCCGGGTCGCCGTGTTTGTAGTAACCCCTCCCCACCTTTGGGTAGGGTCTACCACGGCGCCGTTCCACACGATGTGCTTCCGCTGCTGGCTGGTAAGACCGTGTGTGTATTCCACCTAAACCCCCTCGGGCCGGGTGTGGTCTCCGTGGTGTCCTCCTCTTTGGAGGGACACCCCCCAGCTTGGACCATTTATAATTGGCCCCCAGCCGAACGATTGCGTTCCATTTACAGGGGAGAAAAATAGAGAGAAGGCCCCGGCTGGGCCAGCCAGTCCTTATACTTCTGAGCAGTTAGCTGTTCCCCCTAGGTGCGGGGGACCGCTTCATGCCTGCCAGTGTGTTGGGGGTAGTTATGCAACGGCTTGCTGCGCTGGCTACGAGGCACACAGAGGTTTGCCCGTCTCGCACCGCTTGTCTGCGTAACTCGGTTCGGCTCTGTGGCATTTTCCATGGGACCCCTAGTGTCAACTCAGCGACACAACGTCGACTGAGTGACAGACGGGGAACGTCTCGGTTACTGACGTAACCTCCGTTCCCTGATGGAGGGAACGAGACTTTGTGTTCCCGCTAGCCACAATACTGAACCATCTGCTGAAAGCGCCGGGTCTTTGGCTCGGCTCCTCAATGCGATACCTGATGTGTATTTGCAGCGTCACTCCTTTTATACCCGTATGTCAGGGGGAGTGGCATGCAAATTCCACACGCCAATTCTCATTGGCCTTTTCTCAAAATCAGAGATGGCCGTGCTCCGCAAGAGCGACCCGTAGTGTCAACTCAGCGACACAACGTCTCGTTCCCTCCATCAGGGAACGGAGGTTACGTCAGTAACCGAGACGATCTGTGAAAAAAAAAACTGACTGTTGTTGGTTACATTACATGTATCGGATTGTCTCCTCATGTTGGGGAGGGCTGGTTTTTGGCCAATATAGGCTGTGATGCTGCTTGAAGCAGTATAGTTACATACATGCTGTTGACCAGCAAACCTTACATGTGAAGCTGGTTTAACAGCAATCTCTCTGGTGAACCAAGGAATCCTGCTGGTTAAGCAGAATTCAGCGAGAGGAGGTTGAATGTTCTTCAGCTGAAACTGGACTGTGCTTACTGAACTTCTAACCACTACCCTCCAGTGATCGCAGCTGGAAGTGTTGTTGATAGAATTGCTCACACATGTGAGATCCAGTTTCTGGTTGAATTGTCCATTTAGTTGTTTTTAGTGTTAAATGATGTAATACAGTCATCAGGAGTGCATATTTTATTTATCCCACACCCTAATCCAAATCCCAACCCTAAACCTAACCTTCAGTGGAGTAAAAGTGTAATCTCAGAGGAAAAATACAACCTCCAAATTGTGTTCATCATTGTTTACGTTTACCCGATTACTTCCTGGTTTCCACTGGACCAGAACCTTTATCTCGGAGGCTGCTCACGAAACGTGCTATCAGTAGCACCACAGGAAAAGGTAAATATTTGAATTTATATCAAATTTCTGACGAGAGATGCCACTTGTCACTAACTCGGCAGAAAGGGGTCAATCTCAGGGTACCGGAACATTTGGTAGTAACATGTCGACTTCCCATGTGATCATTTTGGGTGAAGCTACTTAAGAAGCCTAGTGGAGACTCCAACACTCTAGCATCCTATCAAGACCAGCATCCAGAACACACTTATGCTGGTCTTTTCAGCAGGGAAACAATTGATTATTTACAGTATGTCGATATGATAAAGGGATAAGGTGTTACTTTCATGTAAGGGCCCCAGAGGGAATGTGTTTGTGCGTGCATGTGATGAGCGCGAGGAGAAGCTTCACAGGAGAGAAAATACTTTTGGCCATTATCAGTATGTTGTCCCCTTTGAGCTTTTGTTTTAGGATTGGTCCTGACATGCACACACACACACACACACACACACACACACACACACACACACACACACACACGTGTTTACATATTTTATGGGGACTTTCCATAGACATAATGGTTTTTATACTGTACAAACTTTATATACTATCCCCTAAACCCAACCCTACCCCTAAACCTAACCCTCACAGAAAACTTTGTGCATTTTTACATTTTCAAAAAACATAATTTAGTATGATTTATAAGCTGTTTTCCTCATGGGGACCGACAAAATGTCCCCACAAGGTCAAAAATTTCGGGTTTTACTATCCTTATGGGGACATTTGTTCCCCACAAAGTGATAAATACACGCTACACACACACACACACACACACACACACACACACACACACAGAAAAACAAGCCTGATGTTTGTATATAAAGATGTCTCACAGACAGAAAATTAGAGACAGAGAGAGAGTGTGTGTGTGTGAGAGAGAGAGAGAGAGAGAGAGAGAGAGAGAGAGAGAGAGAGAGAAAGAGAGGGACTAAAGATGTAATTGGGCTTGTTACTGGTGTGCTTGTGTTTCAGGATCATATAAAGCTGAAATCCAGGTCCATTAGAGCACAGTCTAAGCTTCTTAATCCATCCTGTTCAGCTCTTCTCTTCTATTAACACTCCAAGCTTCATAATTACAGCTGCTTGCTGGGCCTGGATATATGGGCATGTGCCTTGGTGTTACCAGCCCACGCTCCTCATCACACACACACACACCTACTCACCACACACACAATCCACAGTTCACCGTCCCACAGAGCCGCAGGTTCTTAGATGTGATCGCACAAACTGAAGTGTTTTGTGAAGTGTTCATGAATTATTTAAGAGTGAATAATGACTTTCTATTTTCATTTTTATTTTAAATAGCTTCGGGCTTTAGAATTGCTTCAAAAGATTTGTATATCTCACAACATAAGGGTGAGCAAATAATGACAGTTGCTTCTCTAGGTAGCATAAAAAAAAACATTGATCAGTGATCACTCAGAAGGTTGTGATCTACCATAATGAATAAAAAGTTTTAATGGTATTCATGCATCGCATGATATGGTAAAGTGCTTGGAAAAAGTTTCAGGATAACCTTGCTGAAACCCCAGTGAATGTCCCTGAAGCAATGTCTTTGCTGCAGTCCTATTGCAAAATAGGTCTATAGAAGGATGAATATTCTTTTGTATTTTTTAAAACGTTGCAACTTTTGTTATTTAGTTATTGCTTAGCGACACAAGAATACAAAAAATAAAAAAAGCTTTGTATTATTTTCATGATGTAAAAGGTGTACACTCTTTGATGCAGACCAAAGTAGCAGTACTACAAGTTTCACATTAGAAACACATTATCTAACAGAGCCAAGGCCATTGGGTATTTAGAATGATGAGTCTCTCGTACCTGCAGTATCTCATTTCTTTTTGGCACTGTGCAAATTACAAAAGCAGATTTGGCCCCAGTGTCTAAAAGCACTAAATATCAATACACTCTCTCTCTCTGGAACCTCATTGAAGTCTGTTAAATAGGAGAAAAGACATGCTATTTCTTGTACTGATTTGTACTTTACCCCTCAATTGAGCTCTATAGTCTGCTTCTGGTTAGGCAGAATTCTCCAGATGGTCTGGATAAAACATGTATTTATTTAGATAGATAGATAGATAGATAGATAGATAGATAGATAGATAGATAGATAGATAGATAGATAGATAGATAGATAGATAGATAGATAGAGACGGATGGACGGACAGACAGACAGACAGACAGACAGATAGATAGATAGATAGATAGATAGATAGATAGATAGATAGATAGATAGAGACGGATGGACGGACAGACGGACAGATAGATAGAGACAGACAGACAGACAGACAGATAGATAGATAGATAGAGACAGACAGACGGACGGACAGACGGACAGATAGATAGATAGAGACAGACAGACAGACAGACAGACAGACAGATAGATAGATAGATAGCTAGAGACAAACAGACAGACAGACAGATAGATAGATAGATAGATGATACATAGTAGATAGATAGATAGATAGATAGATAGACAGACAGACCGGACGGACGGACGGACGGACGGACGGACAGACAGACAGACAGACAGACAGACAGACAGACAGACAGACAGACAGACAGACAGACAGACAGATAGATAGATAGATAGATAGATAGATAGATAGATGGATAGATAGATAGATGATACATAGTAGATAGATAGATAGATAGATAGATAGACAGACGGACGGACGGACGGACGGACGGATGGATGGATTGATTCCTGTGATGCTGCAATAAACAGGAGCTCCAGTCTCCTCTGCACTAAGGCCCACCCAACTTGTCCACAGATGAGATAACAGATTTGGATGGCAGCGGTTGCCGGGGATGTCCTTCTTTGATCTGCTTCTTCTGTTTTTTTTTTCTGGCCAGGTGAATCTGAACTACCTGGCACCAGCATCTGTGCTGAGATCTCTTGGATTTTTTGTTCAACTGTTGTTATCAGAGTTTGTTGTTATCATAGCCACCAGTGTTTTTGTAAACAGAATGGCTATATTGATCATGGCCTATGCAAAAGTGCCATATCAAATAGAGCCTTATTAAAGCAAAAAAAAAAAAAAAACAAAAAAAAAAACAAACAAACATGAGAAGCCATGCATTAGAGTAATTTTACCACATGTAAAAGGTGTTTGTTTGCATTATACGAAACAGAGTTATTGTGGTTTATTGCTTTTGTAAAACAGCAATATGGTATAATACAACAAAGTAAAATAAACAGTCCAACTTAGCATTACTAATAATTATAATAACAAATTATTCCATCAAGTAATAAAAGCAGAGGCCAAAATTGCCTACTGTCAGAATATGTTGTTTATTTGGACGCACTTTTCAGCCAGTAAAACAGTACGTTCTTTAGGTATGCTGGTGAGTAGTATAAACTATATTAATATACTTAATTATATAGCACAGTTGAACAGAGCTGCTCGACTTGTGGTTCTCCACCTTCATGAAATCCAGCATTTGGAATGTCACATCTCCTCAGCTCCTGAAGCATGATGGGATAGAACAGTGTCTAGTGGATGCACACCTCAGAATATCACTGAAAATAGTACTGTAGGTATTTCTCATTTACTATTTTATGAATACTGAGGATTTGGAGACACTACTCCATGTGCATATTGTTTATAGTATATTATATACATTATAGTAGGGAAGTATGCATATTCAGATCCAGCAATAGTTTATAATCCAAACAATAGTCTGTTTATGGTTGCCAAGCAACATAGCAACTTTGCACATTAATAAACAGTGTGTGCGTTTGGATAAGCTGGTAAAAGTGTTGACATGCAACGTGAAATCAGGATAATGGGCAAACATATGTGTGCAGATCGTTTTTTTCTTAAACAGGGCTCCTGAATAAAGAAATGGCTATGGAGCCATTGGCTCCTAAACTGAAACTTGAAAGTTGTCAAAGCACATAATTGCTTGATTTGGATGGCAAGAATCAAGATAGAATGCAGAAGAAAATATATATAAAATGTTATTTCCTAACTGTGACGTGGCATCCCAGACACAGAGACTACAAAATTCCAAATTAATTATAAACACAGATGCAGAACGATAACCAGAAAAAAGAAGAAAAAAGAAAACAAATATTTTATACATAACTATGGACTTTTTATTATAAACAAGCCCAAGATACTCCGGGGACTCTTAATTTGAAATATCTGTGCTCTCAGGTGCCCTCACAAACACAAAACAAATTACAACTACTCTTGTTACAGTAATTGAGTAATTTTTTCACATTTTTCAACTTTTTTTAAAATCTAAATAAATAATAGTACTTTTACTTGAGTTGATTAAAAATGTATTCAGCTTTGCTACAATTAATTTTAACCACAATTACAATGTACAAAAAAAAGAAAAAACATAATATTTCTGAATTGTTGGTAAAAGCACAAAATCTGTTTATAGACTAAAATGCGCATGATGGAAGCCCCGCAGGGAACAGCATTATGAGCACAGCTTGCATAAACTGCTGCCGGTGTCCTCTCTTCTCTAGCTTCTCCATGACTTTCTGCCCTGTCACAAGAACTGTAATATTGTGATTTTCTGCATGTTTCATTTTATTCTGGAAAGGAGCTGTTCATTCAGGTATGAGGGAACCGTCTGAACACTTTTAACCATTGATCAAACTTGTTTTTAAGGCAGGCAATGTTTTAACTGTGTCAAACATAAACACATATATGTGGGGATATCTTGCTTACTTGCTACTATATGTGTAAAATAAACTTTTTATGTACCTTAGAGGGATAAAGTGCCAATAGTGTCGGAAATTAACGGGGCAAAAATGCCACCAAAATTGACAAAAAATCTAAAAAAAAAATGGGGGCAAAAAATGCTCACGTAACGAGTTCCCATGTTTTATTAATTATATCTGATATAGTTACAGTTACATACATTGCGATCTTCTTTTGACTTTTCACTGAACCTTATTTATTTCCCAACGTCTGGTTCCTCACACCATCACATGCTCCCTTCTATCAATCCGCATCAGTTCAGTAATGTATTCCCATGTTAAATTCCGTAACCATTCGCCCTTCTTGTTCAAAATAAACCGTCCTAGCAGGCAACACTCTCGCTCGTGGTGTTTTACGGTTGGCACATCAACTGCCTAGAGTTGCTGGCTGTAATCCTTGCCCAGTGGAGGTTTCTCTCGCTATTTTGGGGCAAGAACATCTTGATTCGCTCAGACAGCACCACCACGATAGTGTACGTAAATCACAAAGGCGAAGTGTGCTATTGGCACATGTCGCAACTCACCTGCAATCTCCTCCTTTGGAGCCAACAGCGACTCAGGTCGTTGCGTGTCACTCACATCCTGGGCAACCTCAACACGGCACCGGACGCGCTGTCGTGACAGAGCACGCGCAGCGGAGAGTGGAGGCTTCAATCCCAGGTGGTCCAGCTGATTTTGGAGCCATTCGGCAAAGCACAGGTAGACCTGTTGGCTTCCCAAGAGACCTCCCACTGCCCGATCTGGTACTCCCTAGCGGAGGCTTCCCTCGGGACAGACACGCTGCCACACAGCAGGCCTCGGTGACATCCTGGGCAGGTGGTGATCTCCACAGGGTCTTTTCCCCCTGAAATAATAGGAGTTGGAAAAGAACACCTTCCCTGATGCGTGTGATAGCGTTAAGATGGCCCCAGCCATTTTAACTCTATGCGAGAATCATAGAGAGAGAAAAGGCGCGACCTGCTCCTATGCTTGGCACATTGCTTTGCGAGTACGTGCAGTCTGACGCAGCCTGTTGCTTTGGCACGCAACTGCCTGCCCGCACCTGCATCAGCAGTGCACATACACGGTTCAGTGCATTGCGTGATTAAATAAGGACCCCTAGTGTCACTTCACTCAACACAACGTCCGAGTGAGCGACAGACGGGGAACTGTTGTAACCTCCGTTCCCCTGATGGAGGGAACGAGATGTTGTGTCCTCCCTGCCAAGACACTGAACCGAGCCACTGCAATGGCCGAACCTTATTCTCGGCTCCTCAGTGCAAAACCTGAATGTACAGAGGCATGATTCCCTCACTTTATACACGTATGTCTGGGGGAGGGACATGCAAATTCTGTCTGCCGAATTCTCATTGACCTTTTCTCAAGTTCAGAGGTAACCGAAGCCTTCAAGAAAGTCCCCTAGTGTCACTTCACTCGACACAATGTCTTATTCCCTCAATCAGGGAACGGAGGTGACAACAGTAACCTAGATGTTTTGCCGATTTTTAAAGCCTAAATTTGAATTGCAAGTGTAAATCAACTTGTAAGAACTCAATACCTCAGCAAATGGAGAAAAAAACCCACTGCATTTTGTTTTCCGCATGGTAACGCAAACATTTTCAATTTTTCTAATACTAAGAAATTTTCTTGAGTACCAAATTAGCACTTTATAATGCTTTTGTAAGTTATAGTTCACAGTATATGTTTGCTATCATGGGTATATAATTTTTTTTTATAAATAGCACTTAAAACAATTAACGTAATAATAAATTGCAATTAATGATTTTGACAGTATTTTTGATCTATTTAGTGTATCCTTGGTGAAAGGAGACATAAGTTTCTTCCAAGAAAGAAAATGTCTTTGTGTTCTTAAAATGGGAACGTATATACTATAGATAATATAATTTTATATATATAATATAATATATTACATAACTTGTAGCTTAGTTTTTCAGCCAGTAGTTTTTCTTAGTACATTTACTTGTACTCAATTGAATTATTTCTTAAGTAGCAGTACTTTTACTTAAGTTAAAATATCAGTACTCTTTCCACCACTGAAAATGTTGTTGTTCTAGTAATCCAGTTGTCAGTTATGAAATCACTGGTGGCTAATTTGCTGTATAATTAGCTGAGAAAATGACTCTGATTCAAATTGCTAACCTGAGCTCCTAGTTTCATACCTATTTCATCAGCAGCAGTTCTAGCTTGTATGTTGCCCTGGGCGAAACCCACTTTCAGCTGATTCATTAAAAAGACTTGGTTCAAAAGTAATTTATTCGGGAATCAGACATCATGGCTTGTGCTGTGTTTTTTGTTGTGTGCAGCGAGGTCATCTCAACATAGAGGTTGAAATACACTCGCACTTACTTTAAAAATGTAACTCAATAGATAACATCTGATGAAACCGCAAATTAATGCACACAAACGGATCCTGACTGTTGCCAATGGTGACTAGATTTAGAATTATTGTTACAATTATTGACTTTTGTCACATTTATGACCATTTTAGTCAGTCTGGAGCCCTGTTAAATCATAAATGCTTAAACGGTTTTCCTCATATTCATAACATCACATGTTGTTGGCTTCTTAAGCATAATCAGTGTAAGATTGTGCATGTCAATGCACTCAATGTGCGATGGTCACTCACAAGTGTGGGTTTGTAGTCATTTTAGAATGGCTTTGAACCCGGCTCATCTAAGCAGAATTGAGAGACAGAAATCTCTGTTTTATAATGGATCTTTATTATAACTAAACCTCTGCCTCTTGATATTTGAGAATTTGAAGTATATAGTTATAAAGAGGCTCTTCTGGTGCTAGACTGTGTAACTATAGAGATTTTGTTTTGTCTAGAGTGCTAATTTTGTCCTCAACACTTTTGGTGTCTGACATTTTTATGGGTTTTTTATTGTTGTTATGGGTTGATGTCATTTTTAGGCCTCCTTGCTGCACATGGTAGCTACTGTTGTTGTACGGAAAACTTTACCTGGTGATGAAACATTATACCGGCATTCGCCACCTAACGTAATCGGTTCCTGCATACAGAAAAGAGGACTTTTCTGCTGTGGAAATTGCACCAGCACCCTGGAACCCACCCCCGAACCATGTTGGTGAAAAATGCTCTCTGTGGACATTTTACAAGGAAATTGGAACTCAAATGTGTCAATATGTCCAACAACACTTCCAGCTTTGTCCACTTGGGCGCAGTGTTTCAAATGTCGGTATCGCACAGAACAATTTCAGCAGCAAATTTCAGCCTACTGTTGCCGAATTCAAAATGTAATCTGTCTATTAACTCTAATGCATGACTTATTGCTTTAATTCATCCTCACTACTTAACAAAAACTTTTAGTATTTGGGTATACAGTACAACACACAGAATAGACGTCATGTTAGCGATTGTTAATCACATGCCTAGATTCTCAACTCACCCATGCTTATACCCCCCACACACACACACTCCCTCCTAACAACTGTAAATAAACTGACAAAGGCCTTAAATTCTCCATCTCCATCTATCTATAAATCTCTCTATCATTCTCTCTTTCATTGCCTGACATTTCTGACTTTCTATATCACTTCTGATAAAAATCTTTAATTAATCAATTCTAGCACTGCTGCAGGCCTTCTGGGTCTATCTCTTTTTCACTGCTCTTGTGCTTTAGTTTTCCTTTTAACCATTCTTAAAGCAATAGTTTACCCAAAAGGACATTTTCCTTCAACCCTTTCAGTCATTGTAGTGACGTGTATTGAACAGTGTTTCTTCTGTCTGGCCAAATGTAAACGTCTTTGTATGTGGTGACTGTCCACTCCAGACAGTGACAACAGTAGTGACCTCACTTACAAGTCCACGTCTCATCCTTTGCCTCATGGACTTGTTCCCTTGCTCTCTCTCATTCGATACTAACTGTCTCCGCCTTTCTCCATCTTTTCCAATCTCACCTCATCTTTGTGAAGTGTCTGCATGTGTGTTGATCACAGCTCAGTGGTTGTGGCACTATGAGGATTTTGTGTGTGTATGTGTGAAAGATTTAAAGTTTAATGTGTTTCTGTGCTGTGGTCAGTGTCATCACCCCAACGGTAACAGCTAAAGGCAGTCAAGCACACTTGTTGCTGCGTTACCCTCTGGAAGGTGCAAGAAAAGGGAGGGGACAGTGTGCATGTGTGTTTGTGTGTTTGTTTGGGCTGGCAGCAATATGAGAGTGAAAATGGCAGAGAGAGCAAAAGCGAGTAAGTGAGTGAGTCAGTAAGTTGAAGTGTCTGAGTGTTTGTTTGTTGGACTGTGACAGGCTTTTCTGTTCACCGAGACTTACCCTGAGTGAAACAATGAAGAGTGTTATTTTTATTTGTTTTTATTCCAGGGAGTGAAAAACTGAATCTGATTTTTAGGATGTGAAAAAGATCCTCACTAGAGTGAAAGTGGTTGATTTTAATTTGGTCTTAAATGTACAACATGCATTGACATTTTTGTAAGTATTTGTGTCTTGTGGAGTTTGTGAATGTTTAACTCATCAACAATTGTGGCTTACATGGGTGATTATGTCTGCAGGGGGCTGACAGTTACAAGGGTTGTGTTTGCTTTTTGCTCCAGTCCTCTGAAGACAGGACATGGCTGGTCATGTTATCAGATGTCATTAGGATGATATTGAATTATAATTGCCATGATCTAGTATCTAGGGCCAATCATACAAAGAAAATAAATAGTAACCATGACTGTCCCTGGTGCACATTCACTTTAATTTTATAGAAAGGAGCAGTTTGGACATTCTGATGAATACCTCCTTTTCTGTTCGATACAATATAGAAAGTCATATAGGTTTGGAACAATATGAGGATGAGAAAATTATGACAGAATTGCTCAGCGCATGGCGTGATTTAAATTGGCCCTCTAGTGTTGCTTCTTCGACACAACGTCGAAGTGAGAAACAGACGGGGAACTTCTAGGTTGTGGAGACTTTGTGTCCTCCCGGCCACGTTGCTGAACCGAGCCACTGTTGCGGCCGAACCTCATTGTCGGCTCCTCAGAAAAATCCTGAATGAAACAGACGCATTTCCCTCCCTTTATACCCGTATGTCCGGGGGTGGGACATGCAAATTCTGTTTGCCATTGGCCTTTTCTCATAGATCAGAGATGAGAAAGGCTCTAAAGAGAGTGTCGCTTCTTCGACACAACATCTCGTTCCCTCCATCAGGGAACGGAGGTTACATCCGTAACCTAGACGTTTAATATGGCTCTAACAGAGAGAGAGAGAGAGAGAGAGAGAGAGAGCAAAATAAAAAGAGCAAATTACTTTATGTCAGCTATTTTATGTTGGAGGAAAGAGGGAGAGAGGGATGCAGCCATAAAAAGTGAGAGATAGAGGGAGGATTTGAAAAGTGCTTGAGAGAAATGTATAGAAAAGAGGCATGAAATGGCAGTCACAGGGAAAGAGAGAGTGAAGAATAAAAGTCAAACTTCACATTTAATCTCTTCCATTCTCTGCGATGTTGTAAATCAACCACAAAGCACAGTTACTAGAGCTTGACCAGCCACAAGTACACACTTCTGCACAAGACACAAATGCGCACACGCGCACACACACACACACACACACACACACACACACACACACACACACACACACACACACACACACACACACACTCGTATTACCATGTTCTTGGACATATACCATGGTAATACCATGTTTTTAGGACATGTACCCTGGTACTGCCAGGTTTTTGACATGTACCATGGTAATACCATGTTCTTGGACATGTACCATGGTAATACCATGTTTCTTTTTTTATGTTCCTTGGAGTATCAAGTACAGGTAATATAGTATATGTGGTAATTAGCTGTGTTGTGTACATCCTGATCTCAAAGACACTTCATGCATGCAAAATGGAAACCATTTCAGTATAGATGAGACAGTCTGAATTGATGTCCCCCCCCCCAATTGTTAGCCTGGACTTGGACCTTTGTTTTAGAACTGGTACCTCAATTACTTGCAATGAATTGACATGCATCTCAGTTGCAATATAAGCAGACACCTCTGTTCCAACACACACATGCAGTAAGCACATTCATTTTAAATTGAAATCACATATGCAACTACACGGTTCAATAAAGATCTGATCAAGTAATAAAGCATGCTTTTTAAGCAGTGCACAAGCAACAGCACATCAACAACAGGCTTGTATTGTCCTTTCACCCTGCTGTGCAATTAAACTGCTGCTCTAGACCAAAAATAGTGACTTCTGGTTTTATACTTTGAATATTTCCTTTAATAACAGGCATAAATTAATAAATGGTTATCGGGTTTTGTCCATTAAAGTCGGCATGAAATGAAAATTCCCACTATATATTTTCTAAATGCATGTTATTGATCTTATTGTGAACAATTCATCCATGCATGTGTTTTTTTTGCCCATATGGCATCCTCCGCGGTGGTTGCGCCGCTGGGGTTGATGCATATGAGACCGCTTCAGCACTAGCTTCAGACTCGAGTCCTGAGACGAGCATGGCCCCGCACGTTGGAAAGGGGCCCTGCTGCGCTGGCACATGAACTGCCTAGAGTTGTTGACTGTTTTCCTCCCATTAGTTCGGGACAAACATGTCCTAGTCAGGTCAGACAGCACCGCGGTGGTAACGTACATAAATCGCCAAGGCAGTGTACGCTCCCGCCACATGTCACGACTCGCCCGTCATCTCCTCCTTTGGAGCCAGCAGTGACTAAGGTCACTGCGTGCCACTCACATCCCCGGCAACCTGATAGCGGACGCGCTGTAACGACAATGCTTGCCCAGTGGAGAGTGGAGGCTTCACCCCCAGTCGGTCCAGCTGATTTGGGAACGATTCGGCAAGGCCCAGGTACACCTGTTTGCCTCCCAAGAAACCTCCCACTGCCTGCTTTGGTATACCTGAACAGAGGCTCCCCTCTGTGGAAGATCTAGCCGGTCTACCACCTCGCCGCCATCACGGCCCACCACAATGCAGTAGACGGCAAGTCTCTGGGTAAGCGCAACTTAATTATCAGGTTCCTAAGAGGCGCCTGGAGGTTAAATCCCTCCCGGCCAAGCCTGTTCCTCTCCTGGGATCTCTCAGTGGTCCTCACGGGCCTCCAGAGACCTCCCTTTGAGCCGCTAGAATCAGCTGAACTCAGGTCCCTCTCTCTTAAAACGGCCCTGCTGATCGTGCTCGCCTCCATCAAGAGGGTCGGGGACTTGCAAGCATTCTCTGTCAGCGACACTTGCCTGGAGTTCGGTCTGGCAAACACATATGTGATCCTAAGACCGCTGCCAGGCTACGTGCCCAAGGTTCCAACCACGCCCTTTAGAGACCAGGTAGTGAACCTGCAAGTGCTGCCCTGGGAAGAGGCAGACCCAGCCCTTTCGTTGCTGTGTCCGGTACGTGCTTTGCGTACCTATTTGGACCGCACGTGGACCTCTAGACGTTCTGAGCAGCTCTTTGTCTGCTTCGTGGTACAGCGGAAAGGGAACGCTGTCTCCAAACAGAGGCTTGCCCACTGGGTCGTTGATGCCATTTCATTGGCTTATCACGTCCAGGCCGTGCCCCCTCAACCAGCACTCAACCAGAAGCATTGCGTCCTCGTGGGCACTGGCCAGGGGCACCTCCCTGGCAGACATTTGTAGAGCAGCGGGTTGGGCAACACCTAATACCTTCGCGAGATTTTATAATCTCCGGGTTGAGTCAATATCGTCCCGTGTTCTCTCAGGTCCGAGCCCGTAGAACTCGGTAACATGCTGACGAACTGGCCGGGTGAATTGCTTGCGCCTACTGCCCTTTCCCTCTGCTGAGGTAAAACTGTGCACCTTTTTCTCCCAGGAAATCCCATCTCTTGGATCCCTGGATGATTCCTCCCTAGCCCTTGTGGGTCCGCAGTTCAGCGGAGGAACTCGCCGACCCAATCCACTGCGGGTACTTAATCTACCCTGTACTGGAATAGGTGCTCCACAGGTCAAGGAATCTTACGCAGACTCCCCCTGTGTGTATTATCCGCAGTACGGTCCCCTTACAAAAGTGGACTCGCGTCTCCCTTCGATGCATGTAAGGGCCCCGACCGTTCTGCTCTATGCGGAGAAACATAGAGAGAAAAGAGGCCCAGCCAGGCTTGGCCTGTTCCCAGGTTGGCAAGCGTCACCTTGTTCCCCTTGTTAGGGTAACCAGAAGGATTCCGATGGCTTTATGGGACATTGGGGAAGGGTACGTGCAGCCTGATACAGCTGGTCGCGTTTGCACGTGAGAATGCCTGCCTGCTTCTGCATCAGCACGTACACGGCTCATCGCATGGCACGATTTAAATTGGACCCCTAGTGTCGCTTCTTTGACACAACGTCAAAGTGAGCGACAGACAGGGAACGTCTAGGTTACATATGTTATTCCGTTCCCCGATGGAGGGAACGAGACGTTGTGTCCTCCTTGCCACGTCGCTGAGCCGAGCCACTGTTGTGGCCGGACCATTTCCGGCTCCTCCGAAAATTCCTGAATGAACTCATCGTATTTGCCCGCTTAAATACCTGTATGTCCTGGGGCGGGGTATGCAAATACTGTCTGCCAACTTCTCATTGGCCTTTTTTCATAGTTCAGAGGCATATTCGGCGCTCAAGAGAGACCCCTAGTGTCGCTTCTTCGACACAACGTCTCGTTCCCTCCTTCGGGGAACGGGTGTAACATACGTAACCTAGACGTTTATGTTGTCATTTTGATAATAAATGTGTTGAGATCACTGCTCAATTTCACTGAAAACCGACTCTGACTCGAGCATGACTGTGGTAGAGGTATGTGTGTCTGCTACAAACTTGCATTCACATCTGCCTCCGTTCCGCTATGCAATGCCCATATTTTCACAATCCAATCAACAACCAATGGATAAACTCAAATCCCTGCCCTACATTTTTTTCTCATTGGATTAGCTGTTTCACTCTGAAATATATCACAATACGGAAGTAAAGTTGGCAGCAACTTCCGTTACATGCCGACTTGGGTGCACTAAGTATGATTTTAGCAAGGATTTAGCTGGCTCTTACTCGTCCCATCGGTCCAAGAAGTACTTGCGGTTTTCTACCATATACTGACACCCATTGTCCTGGAGGGCTGTCGATTCACACCAAATGTGTTTGTTTATCTTCTATTTTGTTACTTTTAGTCTGTGTTTTTTTCCCTCTCATATTACACCAGGGATGGAAAGAGTACTGAAAAATAATACTCAAGTAAAAGTACCATTGCATCTTAAAAAATTTTGTATGCGTAAAAGTACCTGTCCTAAAATCTACAAGCATGAGTAAAAGAGTAGCTCATTTAAATGTACTCATGAGTAGCGAGTATTGAGTACTGATTTGTGAAAGCTATGCCCCATTATAATAAAAACTCTATGCTGCAATTTAATAATGTTGCACACATACCTTAATTTACATTCCCTTGCATGGCTGTTTTCCAGAAAGAATAAATAATATAGGTATTTTAGAGGTGTTTGTGACTGACAACTTTTAAAATACATCACTTATCTATGATACTGTAAACACTACATGAATCTGATTTTAAATAAGAATTAAAAGTGTACTGCTGACACAGGAGCGGGTAGGTATTTTACGTGCCATACTACATGTACGGCAACCTGGGGCCATCTTAACGCTATCATACGCATCGGGGAAGGTGATCTTTCCCAGTTTTCCTATTCTTTCAGGGGGGAAAGACCCTGCGGAGACCACACCTGCCCAGACTGGGGGAGGTAAAGTGTGGTGAAATACATCACATGGGCTTTTAGGTCACAAGTGGAGAATGGCACAGTTGTAGATCCTACCTCATTGGGAGGGAGGAGTTTCTACAAACACGGCAACAGGGGGTCCGTGAGGACTGCCCAAGGGAGACGCGGGTCCGCTTGGAATGGGACCGTACCGCAGAAAATACACACAGGGGGAAAAGTCCATGTGGGAGCCCGTCCTGTGGAGCACCTATTCCATTACAGGGTAAATTGAGTACCCGCATTGGTCTTGGTTGGATTTGAATTCGTGGACCAGAGGGCTAGGGAGGAGTCATCTAGGGAGCCGAGTTCTTGGGATCTCCTGGGGAAAAGCGCACGGTATTACCTCAGTGGAGGGAAAGGGCACTAGGTGCAAGTGGTCCACCTGGTCAGTTTGTCAGTGTGTACCGAGTTCTACCGATTCAGACCTGAGAAAACACTGTATGAAACCAACTCAACCCTGAGATTGTAAAATCTCGCAAAGGTATCGGGTGTTGCCCAACCCGCTGCTCTGCATATGTCTGCTAGGGAGGTGCCCCTGGCCAGTGCCCATGAGGATGCAACACTTCTTGTTGAGTGTGCTTGGACCTGCAGGGGGGCCCGGCTTGGGTGTGATAGAATTTAACCTCTGGGCTCCTCTTAGGAACCTGATAATTAAGTCATACTTACCCAAAGACTTGCCGTCTACTGTGTCGTGGTGGGCCACAATAGCAGCTACATACACCTTCAAGGTGCAGGGGGACAGCCTCCCCTGCAACCTCTCCTGCAGGAATGAAAGCCCTGACCTAACTGCGCACCTCTGTGGGTCTTCAGCCCGGGAAGAACAACAATTTGCGAACAAGCGCCACTTCAGGGCGTAAAGTTGCCTGGTAGAGGGAGCTCTGGCTTGGTTGATCGTGTCTATATCACCGGGTGGCAGATCAGCTAGATCTTCCGCATGCCGTCCAGGGGCCAGACGTGGAGGTTCCAGAGGTCTGGGTGCGGATGCCAGAGCGTGCCCCATCCCTGAGAAAGATGGTCCTTCCTCAGGGGGATTTGCCAGGGAGGGGCTGTCGCTAGGAGTACGAGATCTGAGAACCAAGTCTGAGTGGGCCAATAGGTAGCCACTAGAATGACTTGTTCCCCGTCCTCCCTGACCTTGCTCTGCACCTGTGCAAGCAGGCTCACTGGGGGAAATGCGTACTTGCGCAGCCCCGTGGGCCAGCTGTGTGCCAATTCTTCATTATAGACACACAGAATCTAGTAAGCAGAAATGTAAAATGTACCTCGATATATTTCTTCAAATTAGAGGCAGGATTAATGCTGATATCTGGCTTGAGCAAGTTAAACTCATATGACACAGTCAAGCTGCTTTTTCCCTGAGAAAAGCCCTTTCAGGTGTTGAACTGTACTTGAGGCATACTCCAAAGTTGGTGCCAGATCTACAGCCGCTGTTCAAGTGTGTGATTTGATGGGAGTCACACTCTCTCGACTGAACAACGATTTGTACTCGTGCTTGCGCTGCTTATCCATGATCTGCGCCGTGAGAGCTGTAGGTCTTAGCTGTTTAATGATTCCAGCAAGGACCTCTCATTTGGACATTTTATCTTTCCACTTTTACTCATTCTGGTTGGACTGTCAGCTGGATCACACTCGTTTTATCAATACTGTACCATCATTGGTACCACTGATGTCCATTGCATGACACAGTGTCATGTGTTGTCAACATGGCATCGCCCAAGAGGGGGTGAGCCACTCCATGTAAAATTAAAAAGCTTTTATAAGGTTTCTGATATGACTTGTGTCTTCATCTTATGTGAGTGAATATCATTTTCAGCATTTAAAAAAAATGCTATTCATGTCTTTATGTGTAATATTTTTTAATTAGCAAAAGCTTACTTAGTGCACCTTTATTTCACTTAATTGTTGTGAAATCAAATTTACCTAAAGAGGAGACCCACATTTACATCTAAATGGTAATTAATCTATATTAAATGGAAACCAAACCCCATGCAGCATTGTTCTGTTTAGGCGGGCAATGTAAACGCTTTACCCTGTTAATATGTGTGCCGAAAAATACTGTGGGAAATGGGCAGATGTGCACACACAGATGCTTGGCATGCTCCCTTGGCTGACCGCCCCTCTGCGGCAGTGCTCTCTGTCCTGAGGCAAAGATACAGAGAAGTCTATCTGAAATAGTGGGATTGAAGATGTGTGTGTGGGTGGGAGGGTTGTAATTAAATGGACAGTTTATGTGAATGTGTGTGTGTGTTCTTGTGTGTAATTTTTGCTGTGCGTTGTTGATGGGGATGAGCTGGCTTTTAAATGGGTTGGAAATGAGGCAATTTGCTCCACAGAGAATAATGCTTTCATCTGTTTGAGCTGGAACACATGTGCTTGATAACTCACAACCTCCTGTTCAGACACACACACATTCTGCAATGCTGTACAATTACTGTGTCCTTGTATTGTCCCCTCTAAATGTCACCATGTGTGTGCTTGAACAAAGGCTAACCAAGCGGTAGAAGAGTTTTATGTGTCCGGGTTCACATACTGTACACCTGATGTGTTTTTTGTTTGTGTGCAATATGTGTGTTTGTGCGTGTTAGGGTTGCACTTCTTACTGCGTACTTACTGTAAGAGTCCTTTTAAATGTGAAGGTCATGGTTTTTTGAGGGTATTGAGAGTATGGTGTGCATGTAAAGTATAAATATGAGAGAAAGAAAAAGCGAGAGCATTTGATGCTAATGCGTTTGGGACCATGAACTGACAATAATTTTTTACAACATTTCTTCATCTTTATGTTATTTAATCAAAATATTTAGTTAATTGTTTGTTTATGTTAGAATGATGTTTTCTGTACCAAATTGAAACACCATCTGTAGTATACTATGTGCAATCATGATTTGTCCTTGTCTTGATGCATGCCCGTGTACATGCGCTGTTCACGCACTCTGCACATGTCAATAAAATTTACATTTACATTTATTTACATATGCATTATAAAGTTTCAATTGTATTATTGCTCTTAAAATGTTGTGTCTTTAGCTTTTTTTTTAAAGTGACATTTTATAGAAAATAAAGAAAAGGAGTTACATTTTGGTCTGCGATCACCAAAACCGATCGTTTAGCTTCAGAAGACATGGATTAAACCACTTGAGCCGTGTTGATTACCTTTATGCTGTATACCTAATGAATTAGAATAGGGGGTACTCCCTGTAACAGTGCAGTACCCCCAACAAAAAAATAAATATTTAAAAGAGAGGGAAAAAGCCAATGCGGAGTGGCAGTGGGAGAGAGAGAGGAGAGAGAAAAAAAACACTTACTCGCCGGTTCTCTGATACGCCGTAGCTTGGTCCTCGGCAACTCCTCCACCCTCTATAGGACGACAGCTGTGCCTCCCCGGGCGGATCGGAGGCAGTCCTCCGGCACCTGGCAGATGGAATGCCTGGCCGTGTTCTCTGGGAATCTGTGTAGAATCACGACCCCGCCCTCCACCCTATCACACACAAATATCTCGTATCATGCACATCAACAAACGCATGGAGAACAAATTAATGGCCACTCTTTGCAATTAATTTAAGCATGGTAACCATCCGTATATTTATTAAAGTTTCTTTTCCACGCCATTCAAAATAATAGTCATGTCATGGAATTAGCCCATAATAGAAAAAAAAATTATAATTTATGTGTGTCTGCACAGCTGAGGCACAGCTGTCGTCCTATAGAGGGTGGAGGAATTGCCGAGGACCAAGCTACGGTGTATCGGAGAACTCCGATAAGTGCAGTCTTTGTTGAGATTCTTAATTAGTGGTTTGATAAATGTCATTTGAAAGTTTCTTGGGACATGTCTTAAGGATAGCGAGGAGTTAATAATATTAAGAAGAGGTTCTGAGATTAATGGGAAAACCTCTTTTAAGAGCTTAGATGGTATTGGATTTTTATAAGTTTTGTTAGCTCTTGATGACATTTGACAGCGAAGATTTGAAGTTGCTTGAGAGAAAAAGTATGAGACACTGTTTCTGAGTTGCTGTGACAGTTGATTGTATAGTTCCAATTTTATTTTGGATTATTTACATTTTATCAACAAAGAAATTAAAGTCTTTACTATTGTGCTGCTACAAAATATCTGGTTCAGTTGATGCTTTATTCCTAACCAATTTAGCCATTGTGCTGAATAAACATCTAGGATTGTTGTGGTTATTTTCTAAGAGTTTGATAAAATATTCTGACTTAGCAGCTTTTAGTGCCTGTCTGTAGCTACAGACACTATGCTTCCATGCACTGCAAAATACTTCTAATTTTGTATTCTTCCACTTGCACTCCATTTTCTGAGCTGCTCTCTTGAGAACATGAGTTTGATCAGGGGGGGGCGATACTATCAAGAGTGCTAGAGAAGACTGTATTTATACTTTCTGTTATTACATACAAGTTCTTCAATAATTTTGGCTTACTGAGTAGATGAAACAATTCTGGAAAATTATTAGTGAAGCTATATTTAGTGGTCAAAATAATAGTTCTACCTGAAAGATAGCGTAGTGTAGATTGAGTAACATTAGCTGATCGCAACAAGCAAGAGACGAGGTAATGATCTGAGATGTCATCTCTCTGCTGTAGAATTTCTATAGTGTCAAAATCAACTCTATATGACAGAATTAAATCTAGTGCATAATTATGACAGTGAGTTGGTCCTGTCACATTCTGTATGACTCCAGAAGAGTTGAGAATATCAATAAATGCTATTCCCAATGTGTCATTTTCATTATCTATGTTAATGTTGAAGTCACCAACAATTAAAGCTCTATCTACAGTAAATACTAGATCTGACAGAAACTTGCAAATTCACCAAGGAAACCAAAGTAAGGCCCGGATGATCTATATAGACTCTAGCAAGGGTAAAATATGACAGAGATTTTTTATTTATATCTGATGGTGTCATTTTAAGCATTATTTGTTCTAAAGAATTAAACTTATATCCTGTCCTCTGAGTAACACCAAAAACTCCTCAACCCTTCAGACAAGGGTCATGTTTATAACAATAACCTGGGGGAGTAGATTCATTTAAAATAATATATTCATTCAAACTAATATATTCAACAGAGTGCATCCAAACTATGATCTGTAATAGAAAGAGATCTAATGTTTAGTAGCCCTACCTTTAAAGAAGAAGCTATAGTAAACATGTGACATGTAATCTAGGAAGCAATAACATGAGTGGATGGATAGCATGACTTACTGCAATTGTTTGTTGTTGTTGTTGTAGTTGTTCTTGAGTGGTGAAGGTTTGAGATCAATGTGGTTCCTAATTAGCAGATGTTTGAGATTGATGCAATAATCTGTGTAAAACACAGTGGAGAAAATGAATGCATGCAGCTGAGACACGAGATGTAGACAAGTGGAAAAAAGAAAGAAATGAATGTTTAAGAATAAGAATAAGAATAAGAATAAGTAATGCTAAATAGGCTAGCAAGCTACAAGACACTCCGACTGTCGACATGCACTGTTTTCCATATACACCTGAAGCCACTCCCCGCTCCTCCCATGGCAGCTGCAGAGGGACACACGAGGGAGGCACACGAGGATGGGGTAGATTGCGGAGATTTGAGGAGCATTTTTCAATGCCCAGCCTTGCGTGCCTCTCTCCTACAGCCAGGGCTTGGAGCACACTGACTCAGCGTTCTCTGAGATTGATTGTGAGCACATTAAATCTTTAAACGCTTTACTTTAGTTTTTTATTTGAATAAACAACTACACTTCGCTGCGTCCATAGTAATGGCGCTCACTCAACTGCCGTCGCCTCGATACATGTCCTCTATGCCATGGTGGTTTGTTAGAGCGCATGCTCATTAGCTGACACAGCAACACACATAAAAGTACTAACCTAGGAATGTAATACATTTTAAAATGCATTCTAATTAATTAATATTATTGTTTTAGCAATTAATGTGTAATCCAAGTAATATAATTTTATTCATGCCTGTAACTGTAATAAGATTACTTTTTATTTAAAGTAACGTGTTACATTACGCGTTACCCCAACACTGGTGGTAGCGGAGCATAGAGTGCATAATGTTCAAACACCTCCAATAAGAACAGCATTAATGGCCCCCTGAGTCTGAGGTAACCGGGCCATGACATCACGGCCTCACCTTGCATTGCATCGCTACGACAACAACTCTCCTCCAGCTGTTGCCAGGTACCGGTCACCATGGAGATGTTATACAGGCTGGGGTTAAGAGTTAGGGTAACAGAAGGGTGGGGGTTGGGGCTGTTGGCATTTCAAGGTCAGCTTGCAGCAATGGTAATGCTTATTATGCATTAGGGAATGTAACAGAAGACAATGATAGGAATGGGTTTGAAATATTACTAGTAACATTCCAACCCTTACCTGACTGACTGTAAGAAATTGAGACAGGGAAAGAAACATTTTTGAAAAATATAGACAGTAAATGTGAAGTGTGAGAAAGACAGAGAGAGAGAGTGGTGACCCTCTCTGACACAAATGGCTAGTCCACAGTAGAGTGACATGCACCTTTTATCTGTCCAGCTCTCTAATGATGTTCCAGCAGTCATATGACAAGGATGACACACATAGTCTGTCGAACCAGTGCTACATTTGTATTCATCCATTTCCCCCTTTCTCTATCTCTCCCACTCCCAACGTCCCAAACACCTAGAGCATCTACACCTACACCACTGTAATGATACAAGATGTATCTGAGTTTCTTTCTTCACCAAAACAGAATTTAAGGTTTTTAGGATTTCATTTCAGGCCTCCTCCTTTAAACAATGCAAGTGAATGTACGGTTAAAAATTATATCAATCATTTGTGTTCAGAAGAACTTTATTTGTCAAATGGAGTCATGTGGATTGTTTTGATGCACCCTAAATATGCATTTATTTTATATGCAAAAAATAGAGTACATTCAACATGCATTGTTAAAGGAGGAGGCCTGAAATTAAATCCTAAAAATCTTAAACTCTGTGTAAATTATCAGCAAATTTAAATATTTGGGTGAACATTTCCTTTAAAGTGTATTGAACCTGGAACATTCCCTTAAGTCTTTTTTTTTTTTTACTGCGACAGACTATTCCACTGAAGTGGAGTGGAAATACCTTGTAATTAATCTAGATAAAATACTGAATTCAGTTCATACAGAGCAAATAAAAGGAACTTAGAAATTCAAGTTTTTTATGCTTGTTTATACAACCTCCATCTAGAGTTGACACACATTTTAAGTCAGCATGGACACTTGCACCTAGCTTGTTCAATCTCTTCCCATTTCCATCTCCCTGGCTTTGCTAAAGACTTTAGTAATAAGGCACTTTGTATGTCTCCCTGATAAAATCCCACAGCACATCTGAGTTAGCGTAACATTCATTAAGCAATGCTGCAAATCTTTGCTAGTACAGCTAAGCTGCATTTCTACATTCCACATCCCTAGCTTAACGATTTCGAAGCGCTGTCGCTTCTGTTTCTTCAAAACCTGCCTCTGACAGAGGATTTATAAACATACCTCCATGCTGTTTTATTGAAGGTCATTAAAGGAGAATGGTGCTGAATCTGCTGCGGTCATTTTTAGTGACCGTGCACTTCGTTAGTCTAGCCATTATTAAGAAACGCTCCAAGCTGAAGTCAGACCAGCTCATGTCATTAATATCTCTCTAGATAGCTAATATTGGCGCAAAGTCATGAATATAGAAATGGCCACCAGTGAAGCAGCCCATCTCTAGTGAAGCAGCCCATTCCAGTGCTTAGTGATTAGAAAAGAAAAATCCCATTACAGCTCAGTGGCTTTTGTAGTAGATATTTATTAAGTTCTATGTTATTAGTATTTGCTTCCTGAGTTATGTACACATGCCAATTTTGTTCGGCCTCTTTTATTCATCAAGGAAGTGCTAATGGCTCCCAAAGCTAGTTTCCAAATAATTACCATCCTTCCTCAGCCTAGATTATATTAACCACTAATGTACATTAAACACAGACCTGTTAGCGTAATGTTAGCTAGTAGTGTTAGCTCTTATTAAAGTTTGTTTGTTTAGGGCTGTTTTAGTGTGTGAGGTTAGAGGCATTTAAGTCCCTGCTTTGTCTCAGTCTAGCATTTATTAAGAGCTTTTTCTGCCAGCGCACATTTGTTTTCCTGCAGATGCTTTTATACTAGCATTTAAGTAGGACGTTTGTTCCTTTGGGAAGAGAGAGGGGGTGCACACAGGTTATGCCACACAGGTGTGCTGATTTAGAGTCACTATAGACTGCCGCAGTGTGTGCGCATTTGTGTGTTTGTGTGAAGCAACCTGTCTTAGTCTCCCACTGTCAATGTATATGAGCACTACTCCCAGGATTAGGATTTATTTAGCTCCCTGTCCTTGTTTCCCCTTATTTATTTATGTATTCACTTGTGGGAGTTTTTTTTTTAAAGCTAATTAGTTTTTATCCAAGGGAAAACTGTAATTGTGTCCTAGGGGAGATGGCAGGAGGGATGGCACGAGTGATGCATCCAGTAGTGTGGGAGAAATAGAGAGAGATATTGGGAGAAGTACTGTAGACAATGACTAAAAACTAGATGGAGCCTACATAAAAAAGTAACAGCTTAATCCATCTTAAACTAGTTAGCTGGGTTTAGCTGGTTTAAACTGGTCTAACTGGTCAGCTAGCTGGTCTTCCAGCCTGACCAGCGTACATGTGCCCAAAGCCACTTTAAATACAGTAAACAGACCAGCCTAAAAAGGCTGAGCCACAAGACAAGACCAGTAAGCTAGTTTAGGCTGGTTAAAGCTATTTATTTTTAGCAGTGGAGAGAAATTGAGTATAAAATATACTGTAGAGATGTGAAACAGACAATGACTTGTTTAGACTGGGCAAGATGAGAGCATGTATTTACGTGTATGTAAGTATGGTGTGTTACAGGTGATTTGGTGATGTCAGAGTGTTTTAGAGATGCTTGTGCTAAGATAAAATTGTTTGTCAGGTGGATCGGTGGTTTACTTTCACATTCAGTTTGTGTACCAATTCTGAAAGAGAGAGAGAGAGAAGAATGGCAGTGATGGCAATGGAGTGATAGACACTTTGGCAGTCACAGATAGGGGAGGATTACATTGAATTTAAACTGAATAGCGAGTGAAGGCTGATGAAAATGATTCCTCCTCTTGGGAGTTTTTACCTCCAGTATTAATCTCAACCCACTCTTTCAAAACATACTGTAGCTTTATTCTTTTGAGCGGCAAGACATTGTATCATTGGCTAAACCAGTGGTGTGAGTGTAGGGGAAGACTACTTGCTGTTTAAACAGTGGAAGATGGGTATTTGAGAAACCTATTTGTAAATGTGTCATATTTTTGCAATTCCACTGGGTAGTACTAGTGGCACCTAAATTATAAACAGCAGCTTTCAAGGGTTACGATAGTTGAAATCTTTCATTTTCCAAAATGAAATGTTGTTTCAAATCCCATTTAACTTTCTTTCTTCCATGGAGATTTAAATTTGGGGGAACTTTTACTTAAAGGAATATTCCGCATTCAAAACAAGTTAAGTTCAATTGACAGCATTTGTGGCATGATATTGATTACCAAAAAAAAATATTTGGTAATCTTTTCTTTAAAAAAATAAAGAGAAATCGAGGTTACAGTGAGATACTCACAATGGAAGTGAATGCAGACAATTTTTGGAGCACTAAAAGACAGAAATATGTAAATTATAATTTTATAAAAGCCCTTACATTAATTCCTCTGTTAAAATTTGTGAATTAGTTGAGCTCTAAAGTTGCTTAAATCTTAATTTCTACATTTGTTTTAGGGTTTTTGACATTACATCATCATTGGCGATATCTTTACACAGAAAAGGTTAGTGATCAATTTTATCACACTAAAATCATTTAACATGTATATTGTTGATGTCTTTTGGCTATACTTTAGGTAGTTTAACGTCTACAAATGGGCTTCATTCACTTCCATTTAAAGTGCCTCATAGTAACCTATATTTTTACTTTTTATTATTGATTTTTTTATATCCCCACTTCTCCAATTTTGAATGCCCAATTCCCACTACTTTGTAGGTCCTTGTGGTGGTGCAGTTAGTCAACTTAATCCAGGTGGCAGAGGACAAGTCTCAGTTGCCTCCGCTTCTGAGACCGTCAACATGCGCGTCTTATCACGTGGCTCATTGTGCATGAAACCGCAGAAACTCACAGCATGTGGAGGCTAATGCTACTCTCCGCGATCCACGCACAACTTACCACGCACCCCATTGAGAGTGAGAACCACTAATCACGACCACAAGGAGGTTACCCCATGTGACTCTTCCCTCCCTAGCAACCAGGCCAATTTGTTTGCTTAGGAGACCTGGCTGGAGTCACTTAGCACACTCTGGATTCGGACTTGTGACTCCAGGGGTGCTAATCAGCATCAATACTTGCTGAGCTTCCCAGGCCTCCCATTTTTTATCTTTTTTTAAAGAAAGGAGGGGCAAGTAAAAATAAACGTTTGTGGTATTCAACATTATGCCACAAATACTGTCGATTGAGCTTATTCCTATAATAAATGTAATTCTTTATTGAACATATTGAACAAAGTTTGATCATATTGGCTGTGTTTTATATAAGCAAAATGTCACTCAAGGCTGTGCATTTTGCCTAACAATAGACCTGAATCGTGGGAAAATCTTGCGGCGTTAATTTTTCTTTAGCATCTGTCTTGATATGTCCTACTCCATTAAATTCTTCCTCTTTTTCCTCCTCTTCTAGTTTCACTGTTCACATTTATGCTTCCATAGACTGGATGGCTTGCAGTGTGATTGAGTTAAATATAGTTTGTGGACTATGTAATAACATGCAGACTGTCCATTCAGATGCATTATTCAAGCATTGTGATGAGCATAATGAATTTCTTGAAATGAACAGTTGAATTGCCTGGCTTTGATCATGTTTAGTTTCCAGAAAGAGAGAGCTGTATTTTGTTGAAATTCTATGAGCAAACATGCTCTAGGTTTTTCTACTAAACCTGAAGCTCTATGTAGAGTGGGTATGGTATTGATTTCTATTGTACACAGTTCTACTTTGGATCTTGCTTCGGTGTTATTGTGTCTACAAGGACAGTCATTTCAACGAGGTTACATATTCATCTATTTATTGCACTTGTCTGCTTTTCAGTCTCTTCTTTCTGCTGTCTTTATGTAATATCCACTTAGGAGAAGCATCCTCTGTCTCTTACACACACGTACACCAGGTGCATTTACTTTGAGGACACAAGGAATGTGGTGCCTCCTCAAAACATTTCTATGAGAAAATAATTGATAATTCATATAGAAAGAATACAGACATTTTTTTTTTTTTTTTTCAGATTACCTTGCCAATCAAATAATGCAACCTATCATGGTCGCAACCAGTAAGCTGGACAACAGTTAGTTATAACAAATAAATACTACAGGAAATATGATTTATAATGTACTTTTGGACTTACTCTTATGGTAACTCTTTATTCTTTTTGTCTGTCTTTGAATCTCTCCTGTTCCCTCATTGCAGGCATCTGTCTATTTTTGTAAAGCTCTCTCTGTCTCTCCAGCTACCATGTGTCTGTTTTTCCTCAGTCCTTTACTTTCTGTCTTTTGCTCTTTGTTTCTCTCTGTTGCTTTAAAATGTCAAACATGAGTAAAGGGTACTGAGCATGTCTGTGACAAGGCAGGCAAAGAATGAGAATCTAAGTGCAGCTTTAATGCAAACAAAAGATGAACAAAGTAACACAGAGTATAACAAAATGCAGGATACCAGGCACAGAACATGACAAAACATGCAAAAACTGACAAACTAACTGGGGGAAACAAGGGCTTAAATATACAAGAGAAAAGAAGGAACACCTGGGGAAACAATCAATGAATGAGGAACAATCAGGGAGAATCAATCAAGGAATAAAACTAACTAACACAGGAAACATGGTCTTTAGATTTTCATTAAGCAATATTTAGTATGTTTATTAAGCCCTTTTCCTTTTGGGGACAAGAACTTTTACTATCATTGAGCACTGAAAAATGTGGTAGCACCTTAAAACTTGAAGTGTATTTATTATTATTTTTTTGCCACTAGCGTCACCAAACGGAATTGCAGAAAAAAATGATATGTTTACAGATCGTAGAGAACTCCTCCTGTCTTCAATTGGTTGTACAAACAGAAATTCCCACCACAAACTCACACCATTGGTTGTGCCAATCTAGTTGTGTCGGGATGGATGGGCTGCTTAAATAGAGGAATGTTTTAATAGTGCCATAGTTGGTGAAATCAGCCTAAAACTGGCTTACTTTTATCTGCTTCTGCATATTAAGCATTTTAACATTGACAAAAATTACACACTTGCTCCAGCCTATAAAATTACTTGATTGTGTAACCTAATGAGACAGGTTGATTTAGACCTGATTTAGAACCTGCTCCTGGAGGGTCACTTGTCCTGCAGAGTTTAGCTCCAACCCTAATCAAACAAACCTTTGCAAACTAATCAAGGTCTCAAGGATTACTTGAAAATATTAAATATTAAACTCTGCAGGACAGGGGCCTCCAGGATCTGTGTTCCCCACCCTTGATTTAGACAGTAAATCAAGGGTGGGGAGACATTTAATTTAGATGTTGCCATATGAAGCACATTTTTTAGGGTTACTTGGCAAAAAATATTTGGACATTTGTTCCCCACAATGTAGGTAAAACCTGACCTACACACACACACACACTTCAGCGTAATACATTAGTAGTTAAGTATGGGCTACTTTGCATTCCGCTTGTGCACTCCATTTCAATAGTGCTCAGTGTGGGTCTATTCTGTAATGCACACACTGAACATAAATTCATTTCCTCTCTGAGATGACACAATAATCTGCGTCCTTCAGCCATCCCATGTGTGACGCTGACCCGCTGCACTCCTATGGTGATCTTTGAAGTGGTCTGTGACAGAACAGCGTATTTGCATCCTGTTTGTAAACACTTTAAAAGACCAAATGCATTAGTTACCCCTCTCACGCTTCTGCTCACTTTTATCGCAAGGGGGCTTAACCGAAATCCTTGTCTTAAAAAAACAAAAAACAGACGGCATTTCATTAGTCACTTAAATGCACACCAAATATTTTGAAATGACAAATTCAAAATGTGTAACTAATTTCACAGCTGCTTGAGGTTGTCTCGAGTGAAATGCAAGCAAGTGTGTGTGTGTGTGTGTGTGTGTGTGTCTCTGCAGAGCTGGAATGCAAATGACGGAAGTATTGGCTGTATCTCCTGCAGAAGGGAAGTCATTTTGTAGCAGCTGTGTTTGGAGCTGCTGGGGTAAAAGGATTGACCACCCCATTCTCAGGACAAATAGTGATGGTGTGTGTGTACTTTTTGTGGGTGTTTAGATTTTGGCACAGATTTGTCCCCAGACGTTTAGTAAATCTGTCAGAAAAAACTCTTTTTAGGGATTTTCAGGAAAATCATCAACTGAAGAATCATAAATGGAGAATACATTTATGATTCTTGATGTTTTCATAAATAAAGCAAATCATGTTTTTTTAATGCAAAGTATAAAGTAATTATAAATAACTTTATATCAAAAAATAGAATTCTATTCTATGTCCCCATTTAGATAGCAAAGTAAACCTGTCTGTGTGTGTGTGGGGGGGCATGTTTACGTGGTTATGAGGACATTTATTTAGGTAACAAACTGGTAATTACAAGGGTATTATTCTATAAATGTGGTTTATGAGGATAGTTCTAGTGTCTCCATAATTCAAATTGCTTAAAAATATATATTAAACAATGTTTTATTGAAAATGTAAAAATGCTGAAAGTTTTCTGTGAGGGTTAGGTTTAGGGGTTGTGTTAGGTTTAGGGGATAGAATCTATAGTTTGTACAGCATGCAAATCATTATGTCTATGGAGAGTCCTCATAATGATAGCTGCACCAACGTGTGTGTTTGTGTGTGTGTGTGTGTGTGTGTGTGTGTGTGTGTGTGTGTGTGTGTGTGTGAGAGAGCGTGTATTTATCACTTTGTGGGGACCAAATGTCCATGTACCCCATAAGGGTAGTAAAACCTGAAATGTTTGATGTTGTGGGGACAATTTGTTGGTCCCCATGAGGAAAGCCATTATGTCTAAAACATGGAAACCCAACATATGTGTGTGTGTGTGTGTGGTGTGTGTTTGTGTGTGTGTGTGTGTGTGTGTGTGTTTGTGTGTGTGGGCATGTTTAAGTGGTTTATGAAGACATTTATTTAGGTAACAAACTGGTAATTACAAGGGTATTATTCTATAAATGTGGTTTATGAGGACATTTCTAGTGCCCCCATAATTTCAATCGCTTAAAAAACATATTAAACAATGTTTTATTGAAAATGTAAAAATGCTGAATTTTTTTTGTGAGGTTAGGTTTAGGGGTAGGGTTAGGTTTAGAGGATAGAATCTATACTTTGTACAGTATAAAAATCATTATGTCTGTGGAGAGTCCTCATATTGATAGCTGAACCAACATGTTTTTGTGAGTGTGTGTGTGTCTGTGTCTGTGTGTGTGTGTGTGTGTGTGTGTGTGTGTGTGTGTGTGTGTGTGTGTGTGTGTGTGTGTGTGTGTGTGTGAGCATATATTTATCACTTTGTGGGGACCAAATGTCCATGTACCCCATAAGGATAGTAAAACCTGAAATGTTTGACGTTGTGGGGACAATTTGTTGGTCCCCATGAGGAAAGCCATTATGTCTATGGAAAGTCCACATAAAATATGGAAACCCAACATATATGTGTGTGTGTGTGTGTGTGTGTGAGAGAGAGAGAGAAATTAAATGACAACTAGTAAAAAACAGAGTAGATTTGTGAGTTCAAATTACATTTCAAATTCAAAGTAAAAGCTAGTTAAAAACCTAACAAATAAATTGAGCAAATAAATGATTCATACAACTTATAGATTTTCATGAGTTAAATGTTTTCATTAGACTGCAGGAAAGAGAAAATGACTTAAGAGGGGGGTACCCTAATGGGTAGAAAGAGTGAAAGAACGAGTGTATGACAGGAATAAAAATAAAAAGTGTGTCCTGCTGGGTGAGAGAATAGAAAAGCTTGGGGTCAGGGTAAAGAGCTATGGCGGGGGTTACACGAACCCCTTTATTGTCAAAGTCAAATACGGTTGCTGTGACAACATGCAAATGACATGCAAACGAGTGGAACAGTGGAGGGTTGGTTGTCAGGGTGACGTTGTCATGGCGACCCCCAGTGAAGCACAACGGAAAAACACAAACAGTCAGGAGGAGTGCGCAAGGGACAGAAGGAGTGATATTAAAAGAAAGAGACTATGTTTGGAAATGAAGAGATTATGGTGCAAAGTACTTGATGGAGCATATTGGAGGGTGGGATATATGACTTAAGGATTGGAGGGGGTAAAAGCATGTAGAAAATAAGCAGGAAGTGATATTCATATGAATGACATTGGATAAAAGGAAAATGGAAAAAAAAGACAATGGCATATAGCTGGATTTCTCACCTATTCCAATTCCTTCACTCCTTTCCAGCCATCCCATGGAGTTGCTTCTGTGCTCATCACACTCAACAGCTTTCAGACTGTGTCTGATGGTGGACATCACAAATTATGAAGGCAGTGGGATACACAAGTGGATAGAAATAGAAGGTACTTTGAATTGAGAGAGAAATAGAGGTGTGAATCAAATGACTTAGGGTGTTATAGATTGTTTGCAGAGCATTTTAATGCAGCTGCAAGACAATTCTGGGTGTTTGTTGCTTGGTGGTTGCTCGCAGGAGGCCAAAAGGAACCACTTTCTAATCTCTCTGATATTCTGCTCATTATTTGCTCACTTTCAAATTATTCCAAACCCATAAGACTTTCTATTCTCTGTGGAACACAAAAGGACATGTTAGGCAGTAGGTCTGAACTATTAATTGAACAAATGACATTTCTTTTCATATATTTTTATTTTGTTTTTCCATTCTGTGTATAATTTATTAAAAATGTGAATAATAGTTTTGTTTTTCATGCTGCAATGAGAGCCTGTAGACACTTTCACACATGCAACCAGGTACATTACAGGAAAATTGTTGGGTTGCCTTTACTGGTAGACATTATATGTGCCATATGTGCTATTCAAACATGCAATGACTTTCCATCTTTTTCCGTTTTTCTAGTACCATTCACACATCAGAACCAAATGCCATTAAACTCTGTGACATTGTTTGCTGGAAATTACATCTACACGGCACCGCCGTAAATGTATGTCCCTTGTTTGAAAACATGTCATTGTAATATTTTGTATCTGAATTCTAAACTTATGCGGTCGATAATGTTGGCTATGTTAAATTTTTTTTGCCAAATGCATTTATGCTGTTGGTCTAGACTCAGCAACATCATGTGCAACGACTTCAAATAAGACTGATGAACTACAGTGAACAAAATGCTGTCCCTAGAATCCTAAGACTGAGATGCTATCTGTGACTGAAATGCACAGTATGTGTATGTACATCGCTAAAAAGAGGCCTGAGCATTCCCAAAGGAGGCTGGTGAATTTAATGTACGGAATCACTTACTTTCCCTTTAAACTGTCTGAATATTTATTCATCCGCTCTGATGAAGAGAAGTGCTCTAGTTTCACTATCTGACCAATTTGTTGACATTTTTCTGACTTCAGTTTAACCAGTGTTACGGCATGGAGTAAATTTGTCACCACCATCAGAACTTTCTAATGTCAGCGCATCCTGACCCCGTCGAACTGAAACCGGTAATACTATGGTTCTGTTCACACATACCATCAATATGGATATTTATTGGTAATGATACAACATCACATCGAGGGAAATTGCCAGAGCAAAATTTACCAGTATTATCAAAAGGCTCATATTCACACATGAACTCTAACCTGAAAATTGCAGTACATTTTCTGGAAAAGGCTGTATGTATGAAAGGGGCTAGTGTGACGTTGACTGTTAAGGCATTTTTAGGTGTTCATTTACTGATAGAACAGCTTTAAATTAATTCAGAAACATTTCTTGACTTGTTTTGGGTGTGTATCCTATATAAAAAATATGCCATGCCATTGATCCACCCAAAATTATTTAAATGCAACTACAATATCAAGATAAATGATCTACAATTTATCTTGCAGCCCTATTAGGCACCGTGATAGCCTCAGTCTCTAACATTGTATGGAAAAAAGATGCAATGGAAGTGAATAGTGACCAAGTCTATCAGTTCTTCTTTTGTGTTCCAAGTCATAGTCATAGAGTTTGAAACAACATAAGGGAGAGTAAATTATGAAAGAAATTTCATTTTTGGGTGAAATATCCCTTTAAATCTTCACCCATTTTATCTTTCCTCAGATGAACAGTATAAGTCTGATCGCTTAGAAACATAATATCACACCTTTTCTCAATAATTCAGTTCCGTTGTACAATCAGAGTGGGTCTAGTTAAATTCTTAGAGGTTCCCAACCCTGTTCCTGTAGGCCCCCCAACACTGGAGTCTCCAATAATGAGATGATGAGTTGAATCAGGTGTGTTTGATTAGGGAGATATCCAAAATGTGTAGTGTTGGTGGGCCTCCAGGAATAGGGTTGGGAACCTTAGAGGTTTGTTCAGATCAATAGTAATAGTAAAGGCTTTCTAAATAAATTGTATGTAAGAATATCTGGAGGTAAAAAGTGAACAGGCTGTTTTGAGCAGCCCTGTGATGAGGGGCACACTTGAAGTGCTACGGGACGGGGAGAGGCGAGTGAAGGTCTTTGTTTTACAAATTATTAATAAAACTGAAGCAAGCAAAGGTGAGCAAGAGACAGTGAGAGAGACAGACAAACCAAGGGAGAGATGGAGAGAGTACAGATTGCTCACAGCAAGATATGTTCTCTTTTCTCACCAGATCGCAGTTCGGGTGTGTTGCTGCCGCTCCGGCGGGCACCCGCTGAACAGACCATCCCTGACGCCACGTGTGGGCATTTTATCACCAGCATACACACACTCACAGAGACTTTGCTTGCTGCTAGTTCCAGTCCAACCCCCTGCAATCTCTCTTCAACCAATAAAACAAACAGCAGTGTAGACAATACACAACTCATTTATCAAAACAACATTTCTAAAAAGACCAGCATTACTAGTCACCAGCCATGTTTTGGAGGCTGGTGTCCACACCAAGCTTCTTTAGCAAGTATAACCCTTCTGTTTTGTTCCTGTAACTTTTCTGTTTGGGTCAAAAAAGGCCTGGTTGAGTACAGAAAATATAAAGCAAACTTTTTGATTATAAACATGAACATTGACATAGGCTTGTTTTTCACTCTTAACACACTGAACACGAGTAGCATGCCACCTGGAAAGAGCGTAACCTATGTCAGTATTGGTACTATTTTTAAGAGTAGATATAGATTAAACCCTTCATTTTGAGTGGAATTTTTTTTAATAATTTAAATACTTTTGTATATGTTTGAAACAAATACTGTATAGAATCATGGTAAATATTTTAAAATATTTTTATATCTGAATGTAAATGTACCTAGAATATATTTTTTTGAAAATGTTGGATATCATAGTGCCGTTTTTCAGAGAGTTGTTTTTAACACTTAAACAGGACAAAAATGACCCAAAGATAGGAGGAAGGAAAAGTTTTCCCCAAAATGTTATTATGTCACCATTTACTCACCCCCTGTTTTATTACTTTCTTTCACCTGCTGACCACAAATTTAGATGTTCAAACAATGAAAGTGAATGGTGACTGAGGCTAACATTCGTCCAAACATCTCCTTTGGTGTTGCACTGCAAAAAGAAAATAAACATGTATGGAAATATAAGAGGGTTATTGACAGAATTAACATTTTTGGGTGAACTACTGCTATAACCAGTAAGACTTGGTCAACCAGCTTCACCAGAAGGATCGTGCTTGCCAACAACCATTACCATCTAAATGTTACTGCTTAACATCATGTTTGTAATGATTCACCAGCAAGACTAGCATAAACTAGCCTAGGCAACATGGATATTCAAGCTAATTTAGTCTTTTCAGTGAATAATAAATAATAAAAAAACATGCAGGGAGAAAAAAGAATCAGCCCTACTACAGAGAGAAGTGCAAAAATTACAGTTAGGAACTCCCTCTGGACGGCTTCGTGGTGAAGACGGATTGAAGTCTAACTGTGACAGCTGACAGGTTACCCGGGTCACACATCACCCAGCATTAACCACCAGCCAGATTTAACAAAGACAACCCAATAGTGGCTTACTCAAACAAATCCACAGTGTTTCCTAGCCTGCTAGCCCCTGACAACATGAAAGCATACTGCCAATATCTCCTGTATATGTGTGCTGTTGTTTAATATTTATCCCTCTCTGTCACCATCTTTTCCCTCTTGCTTTTGTCCATCTTGTCTGTTTCTTGGCTCCCATATGTTTGTCATTGCTTTGTAGTTCCCTACCAGAACAGTTCTGGAGAGCTGACTGGGGGGCTTGGCAAACCGGCAGAGGAAAACTTTTGGCTATCTAAACACTCTTCACACTCGTTGAGATTAGAAAGCTAATCAGACAACCCTCTTTCAGGCACCTGCAAGACCCCTCCAGTAGATTGGATTGTTAGTTAGTTAGTTAGTGCCGCATTAGGAGAGTTAACTGCAATTACATTCTCCTGCCTGCGGGTGTCAGCAAGGTTACTCCTCATTAACTCCAACTTCTTTTGCTTGATGCCCCCACCCCCTTTTCCTTTCTAGGTCACATCACAGACAACAATTAGGGGGAAAGAATAGAAGGAATAGAAACTCTTTTGTTTGGAATATTTCAGAGGAACACAATGGCATCCGTGTACTCGGGGCTGGAGAAGGACAGAACTGAGAGATTTTCATGGCACACCAGCCACCCAAATGCAGGGCAATGTGTGCATTCATTGGCGCCCAACACGGCAAGAAACAGAATGCCTGGAAAGAGTGTGGGTGTGCAGTTATGAAGAAGAAATATGTCAAACATTTCAAGCTTTATTTTGCTATATGTACTGTATGTATTCGCTTGTCTGTTTATGTGGGAGTATGTGTGATGTATAATTGTTTTATTTTGCTATATGTCTGTGTCCACTTGTCAATGTATGTGGGATGTATAATTGTTGTATGTGTGAATGCCTGGCAGGACACAGAACATTTACATTTACATTTATTCTTTTGACAGATGCTTTTATCCAAAGCAACTTACAAAAGAGGAAAACAGAAGCGAATCGTCTTAAGGAGACAGTGGTACGAAAAGTTTCACTAGCATCAGAATGGTACTCAAACAGATTTATTTTTTTTGTTAAGTGCTCATGGAAAAGATGTGGTTTTTAGCCATTTTTGGAAAACAGAATGTGAGTCAGCTTCACAGATGGAGTTGTGAAGTTCATTCCACCAACATGGTATGATGAAGCTGAAAGTCCGGGAAAGTGTTTTGTGCCTCTTTGTGTTGGTACAAAAAGGCGACGTTGATGCTCTTTGGTTTATTAAAGACCAGACGTGCTGCTGCATTCTGGATAATTAGCAGGGGTCTAATTGCACAGGGAGGCCTGCAATACAGTAGTCCAGTCTAGTACAGAACAATGCGAACAATTTAGGGTTGACATCATCATCAAGCTGCTTCTCAGAATAATAGAGATGCCTCAGGGTCTTTTGATGCCTAGACTCTACCAGCCAACAAACACACACTGCCATACATATACATAACTGTGTTGATCTGTACACAAGTACAATTGTCATTGATCACAGTAACGTTAACCAGAAATAAAAACATACAAGCTTGATTATTTGTCTTCTTTATTTCTGGATGGTGACTAAATAACTCATCTGTGACACAAAATGTCATGTAATCTCTGCTTTCATTCAGTAAAGATCCTCTCCTCTGGTCTGAACATATTATTGCTGGTTAACACCAGTTTAAGGTATGTTTTGTCCACATTAATGCTGGTTTTAGCATGGCTACACTGTTGAAAAGTCTGGTATGCTTGTGTTTGTACCAGGCTTTTAACCATTTTAACCAGCAGGCCTCTAATTGCAGCCAGCCTAATTAGAAAATCCAGAATTCCTTACTGGTGTACAACATTTCTATGCTGGTCCACAGCTCAACCAGCACCAAACCAAAATTAACCAGCAAGGAAATGTATGAATTGTGATCAAGCCCTTTCTTAGAACTCATGAATGTGCAATTATCACAAAGATTATAACCACAAAATGACTTAAATTTTAGGTTGGTTCTCATTAACACTTATCGTATGATTTTAGAAGACTTGGAATATGATGCAAGAACTGTTATGATATTTTTGGGTGCATTTTTAAGCTTTAAAGTGAGGCATTATCCATTGCCATTATATTTAAAAGACAATATTCACGATATTCTTTAAAACACCTCCTTTGTGTGCAGCATAAGAAAGTGCCACAGTCGCATTAGATTGTTCACTGGGGACCTAAAGACATATCATTTTTAAAGTAAGCTTTGTTACAGCATCTTTTTTTGTAAAGCTGCTTTGAAACAATGTGTGTCGTGAAAGCGTTATACAAAAAATAAAATGAATTGAATTGACTTAAAGGAGTTGTTCACTCAATGAAAATTCTCTCATCATTTACTTACCTTCATGCAAGGGGCGAGGCCAGAAATCTCCAAATGAGTGCACCTGGGAGAAACAGGGTGGACCTCTATTATGTGCCTAAATTTATTGTGAATATAATAATGTGTGCACCTATCCTCAGTCATTATGAGTCAATATTAGCTCATTTACAGTTATCTTAATACTTAAAGTTGCATAATAATTTGTTTTTGAACAATTATTACGTTAATTATTAGTAATTTACCTTAATAGGTCATGTTGATGCAATGAAAAATGAAACGGCCATAGAAATAAATATAATACGTTATTATAAAGGAATATCTAATTGTTTACAGTGAAGAAGGTACGTGGGTTCATTTCTGAAATATCGGCAAAACAAGTTTAATCTTGGTTCAATGAGCCTGTATGATTTGGTCGGACATGTAACAGGTTGATGAATACACATCCTCACATGTTTAACACATTTCTAAAGCCTGAGAATGTGGGTACTTATAAATGAAAACTACCATCAGACATACAATATGTGTCATAACTGTTTCAATTATGAACTCACATACAATAAATGCTATTTTTCTTCAATATGATTATATTCTATATCAAAACGTTATAACAGCCATTTCAATTGAGTTTTCAAATCATTATTTACTGCATTCAAAATAAATGCAAAGACATAATTTTAGCAGAATTGCATTATTTTTATTCACTTATCTTTTCACAAACAGTAGTCCATGCTCTGTAGTGGTGGAGACGGGATCAGTTCCTCCTGTTATATCGTACAGTATCTTGATCAACGTTAGATAATATTTGGCCTCGTATCATAACTTTTTTTTAAATGTGGCTGCTCTCCATTCTAGTAACGTTTCTGTTTTGGGTTAATTTGACCACAGCATTATAGAAAAATACATTAAAAGAAATCTAAATAATAATAATAAAAAAATCTGTCTGGAGTGTATCTTTCAGTGTCTTCACTAGTCAGAGAATCTCAGCATGTGAAAATTCATAGCACTTAATTATGTTTTATATATGGGGTATCTAAGACCCCAAACATTAGTAATGTAACAGTTTTTACGGAGGTTGTTTGAAGAGTGTTTTCAAGTTGAACTGTTATATATAAGATAAGAAAAAGTCATGAAGTATAAACCCGATACTTCCATTTTGAGTCAATTTTTTAAGCTATTAAAATGGCCTCAGGCTCTCTCGGACCCAAAACAGAACATTAGGGTTAAGCAGTATTGATCCACAAACAGACAAGTGAGCATAATGCTCATAATGCTGTGATTTTTTCCCCTGGTGCTCTTAGATACAGTATGTGAGGCTCTGTAAAGTTGCTGTTTTGAGCTTGAAGTGTAATTCTCATTTTGTGTACACTTTTGTGCTCTGCTGTTCAGGATATATATCCTGAACAGCAGAGCACAAAAGTATATATATATATATATACACACTGGTTGCCAAAAGTTTGGAATAATGTACAGATTTTGCTGTTTCGGAAGGAAACTGGTACTTATTTCACAAAAGTGGCATTCAGCTGATCACAAAGTATAGTCAGGACATTACTGATGTAAAAAACAGCACCATCACTATTTGAAAAAAGTAATTTTTTATCAAATCTAGACAGGCCCCATTTCCAGCAGCCATCACTCCCAACGCCTTATCCTTGAGTAATTATGCTAAATTGCTAATTTGGTACTAGAAAACCACTTGCCATTATATCAAACATAGTTGAACACTATTTGGTTCGTTAAATGGAGCTTAACATTGTCATTATGTTTGTTTTTAATTTGCCACAGTATGCAATAGACTGGCATGTCTTAAGGTCAATATTAGGTCAAAATGGCAAAAAAGAAACAGCTTTCTCTAGAAACTCATCAGTCAAACATTGTTTTGAGGAATGAAGGCTATACAATGCTTTAAATTGAAGATTTTATACAAAGGGTGTACACTACAGTCTTCAAAGACAAAGGACAACTGACTCTAACAAGGACAGAACGAGATGTTGAAGGCCAGATGTACAACTAAACAAGAGGATTAGAACATCAGAGTCTCTAGTTTGACCTCACATGTCCTCAGCTGACTGAATGAGGCTGAATGAATTCTGCCTGCTCAACACCAGTTTCAAAAGAGAAGATCAACAGATATTTGGAAAAGAGTGTTATGGATCTTTACCCCATTGAGCTTTTGTGGCATCAGCTAGACTGTAAGATGTTTGAGAAGTGCCCGACAAGACAGCCACATCTATGGCAAGTGTTACAGGAAGCGTGGGGTGAAATGTCACCTGAGTATCTGGACAAACTGACAGCTGGAATGGTAGTGAACCTGCAAGCGCTGCCCCGGGAGGAGGCAGACCCAGCCCTTTCGTTGCTGTGTCCGGTACGTGCTTTGCGTATCTATTTGGACCGCACGCAGAGTGGAGAGAGCGACAGAAGGGGAACGTCTAGGTTACGTATATAACCTTCATTCCCCGATGGAGGGAACGAGACGTTGCGTCTTCCCCGCCATGTCGCTGAGCCAAGCCACTGTTGAGGCCGGACCATTTCCGGCTCCTCAGAAAAATCCTGAATGAACTCCCGTATTTGTCCACTTAAATACCTGTATGTCCGGGGGCGGGGTATGCAAATACCGTCTGCCAACTTCTCATTGGCCTTTTTTCATAGATCAGAGGCATATATCGGCGCTCAAGAGAGACCCCTAGTGTCGCTTCTCCGACACAACTTCTCATTTCCTCCATCGGGGAACGGAGATTACATATGTAACCTAGACATTTTTTCACGTTGGGCTGGACGATTTGAAAAGTTATCGAAACCAAAATTCAGAACCTCTAACCAATGTAATTTTCCCATGCCGGTTATTTCTTTTTTTTAATCCGGTTACTAATTTCCCCTTAAAAACATACTACCGCGTGTGGTCACGTGACTCCGCCCCGTCCAGTCAGCGGCATGGAAGCAACATGGAGGCGAACTCAAACACTGAGTCAACTGAGCAACAGGAGCAGTTTGTACCAAAGAAAAACGCAGTGTCCATTGTTTGGACACATTTTGGCATCAGTCAAATGTAAACACTGCAGAAAAAACATTTCAACAACCAAAGGTAATACCACCAATCTGTTTCAACACTTGGAGCACAATCACGTTACCGAATATGAACAGTGCATGGCTCAAAAAGGAGAGAGACTGAAAAGCTCCCAGTAACGAGTGCCTCCACAAAGCAGGTGTCGATAACACAAGCATTTACAAATTCTAAACAATACGAAAAGGATACAAGATGGAAAGAAATAACTGGCGCCATTTGTTACTACATCGTGAAGGATATGGCTCCCATAGCTACGCAGTGGATTTAAACACCTCGATAAAACTCTCGACAGAAGATACACTTTGATCCATCACAACCATAATTTTCCCAAACTGCGCTGCTTCAGATCCTGAATGAAACCTGAAAAGGTAAACATGCTAGTGTTTCTTAGTAAGAACCTAGAGGAAATACTTGCATATAGAGTGACAGTACAAGATCACTGAGAGGAAGATCACATGCAACAGCGATCATGAGTCAGATTCATATCTACAACGCTATGAGCACACAGCCTGCTGATCCATTAGAGGTGCCCTGTCCAAACCCTGCTCTTGCTCTTAATCAGCAGTGTTCTATTTACATTTTTGCACATGGCATTAAATATTTGTTTACAGGAGATGCAAGTTATTTTCTACTTTTCACATAGCATTATTTAAAATAATATTTATTTACAAGAGATGCAAGTTATTTTCTACTTTTTTAAAATAATTTATTTTCTTTGCAAAAAAAAAGCAAGTTATTTATTTTCTACTTTTTTAGGAATCTTGCTTTTTATGGAAACTGAAATGTGACATAAGACGTTTTCATTTCAAGCAATGTGTGCTATGATTTCAATTGTTCGAAATATTCAATAAATAACAATAAATAGTTTCAATTATTTTAAAATCACAAAGATAAGAAATGCACTCTTTCATTAGCAAAAAATATCCCACCATTAATAGTTGAGTATATTTACAGTACAAATCTTGTCAGTGAACTATGAGTGCAAAAAAAAAAAACAAAGTAAAAGAAAATAATTAATAATCGTTCATTAATCATAATCGAGGTAAAATTTTCAATTAATTGAGATTTAGATTTTAGGTCATATAGTCCAGCCCTATTTTCACGATATTAATGTCCTGACAATACATTGTGATCAGCGGAATGCCACTTTGGTGAATAAATGTACCATTTTCTTTCCATAAGAGCAAAATCTGTACATTATTCCAAACTTTTGGCCGCCAGTGTATATACCGTATATATATATATATTGTACAAGTCGTGAGATAAAATATTTGTGTGTTCGAGCATGTGCCTATGTGTTTTTACCTTGTTGCCCCCTACCAGCAGCTGCCATCTTTCCATTTTTATTTAGCTGTCCTCTGCCTGAACTCTGGCACTCAACATTGCCATTGCTTTGACACCTCAGCCATACTAATAAGAGTGAGGTAATGGAGAGAGCGATATATGTGGAAGCAATGAGCTGATGGGATAGAACTGAAAGAGAGAAACGAGACAGGGCATTAGTGGGAGATGATGTTTGTGTGGGTAATAGAGATAAGCTAGAACTGTACTTGGGATGTTAAAAGTACTGGTATTTTCTACCAAGTTGATACTAAAATAAATAGATAACAATACCTTTCCACCATATTGCATAGCAAGTACCGACTCATTCGGTACCTGCACACTGTCTGACAGACATCTGCTTTAAAGCCAGAAACATACTCTACATAAGTACGTAAATGTAAATGTGATGTTGCATTCAAAAATGTGTCAGACCACAATTCGTAAAGCAAGTACACATTGCATTCTCATCATTGCCGCAATAACTTTGGTGAATATTGCTGAGCAAGTTAGGAATTAGGAAAAACGAAGAACTGTCACAAAATAACGAACTTGCACATGGAACTACTTTCTTACACCACAGATCAAAATCTAGATTTGCTAGTTCAAAAGATGAGCTCAAGACGTTTTTACTGATTCAATAATGGCACTTTAGAACTAGTAACAATGGTCGGGCTGTTTGCTAACAAGTTATTGGAGAAACAAGGTTGTGTGTGTTAGTGTGTGTCTTTGAGAGAGAGAGAGAGAGAGAGAGAGAGAGAGAGATTGAGTGTGTTTGATAACCTGCGTAACTGGTAAAAATATCACATAAAACACATACAAATTTATTTTGTTGCCAAACTGGCTAAAATATTTAATGTCAAAGGGAAAAAAGAAAAGACATAAATCTAGCTGCTTTTAAGACATCTGCGCTTCGATTGTTGCTGTTCTGAGACATCAGCACTCTTGGAATGTCTCTCGTCAGATTTGAGGACCGGCACACTTTGTTGTATAAACATAAATTAAATATATTTAAGCAACTTACCTAAGTAATAACACATCTGGTTTTATGGAACATAATCTGTCTCCCCCTTGAATGCTGATGTTTGTTACAGAAACAGCAACGCAAGAATGTGTGAACGTTAGCAATGTTTTGGCCAAGCACGCGCATCTGTGTACCTGCATAAGGTGTGTATCTGTCGTAACACCCAGACGCATACACGTGCTCTATATAGAGCATTTGTACTTTGCTGTAATGCAGCTGTGTGCGTAGACAGTCAAATTCACTTGTTTGTCAAAATGTTTGTCTTGGCAAAGTATTAAAGTAAACAGTCAGTTTGTGTTAAGTTAATGTAAACAGGCGGTACAAAAATACAAAATATTGGATCTCTGCATTAGGCTTGCAGTATAATTGCAGCCTAATAGAACTTTTTATTGTCTTGTAATATTAGCCGAATATTGAAATGACAAAGAGAAGGCCATTCACTGCTCTAAATGTATTTAGTTGTTCTTTATTACTCACTGTTTGCTTATATAATTACATAATTTAGAAATACTTGAAGGGTACATGATATTGTTGTAATTTTATTTTTAATATTAATATTTTTAAATAAAGGAGTGTGTCTAAAAACATGTTGGTTTGATATGTTTTATCATTGGTGCTGTAAATTTGTATTGAGAATCGTACAATTTCACCTGTATTGGTATTAACAAATTTATGCTATTGTAATAACCCTAGCATATATATATATATAGATTTGTAAGGTCTCTTACTCTCGCTTTGTCTTTCTTTTTCTTATGTCTGTATACTTGCGGGGGAAAAGAGAGATAAATAAATGAGAAGAATAAGGAATGAAATGTGTTTTATGCTTCTTGTATTTTCGAATCACATTGGACTGACACAGGTGAACGTCTCACCTGATTGGCAGTGAGTGCTTGTGTGTGGCTGGAGCACAGAGCCATGTGTGCCTGCTAATAGGCAGTTGCTTGGCGACAGTGTACTTTTTGCTGAATGATATTACAGGCGTGATTGATGCAGCCAGTGACTAGCTGTGCATGAAACAGTAGGGGAGAAAGAGGGAGAGAAATTAGGGGTGAGAAGGAGAGAGGAGGTGTTTTCCTGGATCATGCTAGAGGTGTAATGACTGTAATTACAGGACAATCAACACAATCTGATGCATTAAACAAAGACATTGAAGCCACACATCAGATCTGTGAGCGTGTTTGTGTGTGTAAGGATCAGGGATGAGGATAGCCCAATGGCCTGGGGCTAGTGTGAGAGTGTTTCGGACCAGATGATAGAACTGTCATTTGTTGTGTTATGTTACAATATCATAATATCTTACAGTACATTTTTGATTGTTTATACTATATGTGTTTATATGCCTTGCAGTCTGTTAGAATGGATTGACAATTATAAACAAATCACCAAATACAATTCTTTTCCTGCAAAACTGTGTTTATGAATTTATAGCTGTCTGTTGAGTTACATTATAGCTGTTTATTTCCAGCAATTATTGCAAATTAAAAACATAATAAATAATTTGCTGTATATTGAAAATAAGAAAACTTTCAAATACATTTTTGATCAAATAGAATGTTGAATGAACATTCTATTGTTGAGCTCTGCTGTGTGTGTCTGTGTACATGCATATGTAAATATATTAATCTTAAAAAAATATACATAATCATAAAAATAAATGTGTGTGTGTGCTTTTGTATGTGTATTTTTGCAAAAACACCTGAATACAGAAAAATATTTTTCACGGTCAAAAAGAGAGACAAACAAATTAAAGTGTTATTTTGTGTGCTTAGTAAAAGTTGGAGTGTTTGGAGCTCTATAAGCAAGCTAATGAGCCTTGTGAGTAATACATGCAAACGCAGACAAACAGAAATAGAACTCTTTGGTGCAAAGAGACACATGCAGCTGAGATGGACGATAGCAGTGCATACGGAGAGATAGTCTCTTGTGTCTGTGTATGTGCAGGTAGGAGATAATGCTTTTTGAGCATCCAAGATGTTCAGTTTTCTTGGCTGTTGATTATCTGATAGCAACAGCTTGAGTTTGACATGAAGCACCATAGTAAAATGTGAATGCATTATTTATCAAAGAGTACCTGGAAGATCAGGTCACCTTGCCCACAAGCTGCCCAGTTCCTCTTTAAGATGAAGGGAAGAGGGTAATAAAATATGAGTGAATTTATTCATCTTGAGGAGAGAAAGAGTGTAAATATGTGAATGTTTGCAGATTCTGGTTGAAGGTCTGTTAGCGATGTTAGTCATTCTGAAACTTCTGCCAAACTTGGGGGGCCATTTTCGTGTCCATCTGTGCTGTTTTAAGAAAACATTTATTCTATGTACATGCACTGGAGGCAGGGGCATCAGTGGACTTGAGTAAATGGAGTAATAACATGCTTTTAGTAGGAATAAAATGTTGCAAGACACCATTTTGCATCTGTAAAAATGGGGAGTTTCCCAAATCAGCCTTTTCTCCTCTTGTTGTAGCAATCCCCCTCCCCAACGTCAGTGAAAACAAAAGTGATCTGGTCCGCCAAAAGAGAAAAGGAGCAAAGAACTAAAAAGGAGTGGAGATAGAGCAAGAGATAGCAGACAATTTATGCGTCTCTTATAGAAGAAAGTCTAGACATATGTGCCAACTTAGCTAACTTGATAAATATTTGTCAAATATCCATTTAAACGGGGTCCAAAATGAACACTCAACACGGGCTAAATGTGAGTGAAAAAAAGCACATTAATGTAGATTTTTGAAGCCGAGTACAGAGCAATTTGCTAACTAAACTAACTTTAAAGATCTAATGCAATTGGTTCAGCATTTATGTGTGGATTACCACTCCATGTTCAGTGTAATTTTGGCTAGTGGCTAGTATTAGTCTGTGTGTACAATTCCGCCCCAATTCAAAAACACTTGAAGACTTACCAAAAGTATATCAGCTGTAGGCTGATTTAGAATGAAAAATTATAGGGATCAATAAACACATTTGTAATCATGTAATTCATAAAAAGTAAACGTAATTAGTAAAAATTACTAACAATGACAGTGAAATGCACGCTAAAGATGATGAAATGGTGACGAAAAGAGGTCATGCACCTCATGTAGGTTTAAGTCATGAACTGAGTGTACTTCTTGAATTTCAAAATAAAAGGTTGCTTATCCTGAGGAGTTTCATTGTAAACAAACAAGTTATGTTTACATACATTCTTGAGGAATTGAAAAAACGCATTGAAATCTATATTGTGATAAATACTGTTATATTGAGTGATATTAAATGTTTTTTTTTTATAATATCTTTCGCCATATCACCCAGACCTTGTCTCAAGAGCCCTGCATTCTGTTTCATTTGTTGTGCTGCGTCTAACTTTTTAGCTAAGAACGTGTTCTGTCTGAATGGCCTATTAGCCACTGAATTAGATATGCCCCTATTTTTTAATCTCCGGCCTCCAAAGATGCCATTGCACTGTTGAGACCTGTTAAATCAGAGATGGCGCAGGAGGAGAGCATCGTGACATCTCAGTGTTGTAGAAGTTTTCAAACTGTAGCAAATGGTACCAAAATAACTTTTACACATTGTAAATTAACTTTTGACAAATTGACAACTGATTAAAAAGAAGCTGAAAACTGCATTTGACTTGAATGATCTGCTTCAGATATTATGTTCTCAACTTCCTGTCACCATACAAAATGATTCACCGGCGGAAAGTGTCTCAAAGACTTCTGATTTGTGGTGTGCGATCACTTTTAGTTTGCTATGTACAAGGAATGTCACAGAGATAGGTGTGATGCTTCAGAACACCTAAATCAGGGTGTGATGAGCAGGATGGTGGGGCCGGGCCATGAATGCACACAGCCGGCCCCCAATCGGGCTAATCAGCCAAGGAGAGTGATAAAGCCGAGCCGGATGCGGCAGTTCGGGAGAGAGAGAGAGAGCCACATGCAGCTGCCATGTGTGTTTATGTTTGTTTCTTTTTGTTTCATTAAATATTACTGTTCGCCTGGGGAGGAGTGGTTAACGTCTACCAGAAGGTGGAGCAGTGGTCGAACACCAGGAGATGTTTTTTTTATTTTTGTAACCAAATAAGTCTCACCTGAATACACACTGAGAGACTGATTGTAACTCTCAACTCTCTTTAAACAATGATTTAGGCATAACAATTTTCATTACTACATCTTATAAAATGCTCTCTCTCTCTATCTCTCCCTCTTTCACACACAAACACGGTCTATGCCCATGGGCAGTACAAAACCATGGTAATTGAACTGACATACCTACAGTGTAGTAACAGAAGTGTAAGAGTGAATGACAGTAGAGAGGAGACAGAAAGAAGTAGATGAGAGAGAGGGTGGGATAGAAATGGGAGCAGCAGAGCAAATCAAAGCAAAATTAAATGGATTTGCATATTTCAATGAACGCCGCAGGTAGGCCTTCTAATTATTTCATCTTCCCTTAGCTCTCATTTCCTCAGTTGTTCCTCTTAGTCAACAGACAGCCTGTTGAACTGAATGGTAAGGATGTGTGCTTGAGCTCCAAACTCTGTGTTCTGCCTTTTCCAAGCCATTTTAACATCACAACCTATCAATTAAAGGTTTGAAACAATATGAGGGTGAATAAATGATGACAGAATTTTCCATTTTTAATAAATTATTCTTTTAATGCTGAGTCACTTACTGTTGTTCTTCCTGTCCTGCTCTTAGTAACACTATGCCCAGTACCATTAATTTACTGTTTCTCTTTGTTCCAGAGTCATTCTTTGGTGTTACTCACCTCCACTTGTTTGCTCATTAATTAGTAGAAATGCTCCTCTTTTATTTAAATCCTCCCCAGAGCCCCCAATAATTCCAATTAATTCAGGTCTCTGGCGTGACTGCTCACTCTGTTGGAATATCAAGTAGCCTAATGGTTATGTAAACCGGTATTTGACAAAGAAACACCAATGTATTTATGGATATCTCATAAGGACTTGGTGGTAGGGATGTCATAAAATATTGATATTGATCGGCTTTATCGTATATTAAAATTAGCTGACATTTAAATTAGAAGCCTAATTTGTGTACTTTCAATTAACTGCCAATTGCATTCTATTCAATATAGTCTGACGTAGTAGCTTTGGGATAAGAACAGGATGAGTTTTGTTCATGTTAACTGTTCTGTTTTATAATTTTTTTAAAGTAGTGTTTGTTTGTATGGAGTTTGTTGGATTACCATTGTGGTGAAGACTGGTGCCTGTGCTTTGGTTTGGGATGGACTTGCAATTTCTTGTGATGTTTTATTTGAATGCTGTTTAGTGCTTTAAGCAGTTGCTTTCAAACTGATTGTGCAACAGTTTCACTGTCCTTAGACTTGTTCACCCGTCATATACTAATGATTACAAAAATAAATTAAATTGAACCAACATAAACAATTAAACCTTAGTAAATTAATAAGAATACATTAGACCAACATAAAAAATTAAGTTTGATTAAACAACTAAATACATTTGAGTTAAACCAACTATAGTAAATTGATTTGACTCCAACTAAATTATGTTGGTTAAATGGGACTTAATTAAATTGCTTCTAAAAATATTCTTAAATTAAATTAAGTAAAAGTAATGAATGTAATATATGTCCTTTGCAGTGGCATGTCCAGACTTTTTTGACTGAAGTGGCCCATGTGGGACACAGACTCGTTAAAGGATGGCATGAAGTGTAACTCAACATCCGTGATATTAATCATAATAAAAAGAGATGTACATTATCAGAATTTTGTAATAGTCAAATGTTACTTACCTAAATAATTGATTAACTGTTATTAAATGTTAATACTGCAAAACGCAGAAGACTAAATTTTGTTTTTTCTGTATAATTTTTCAGTATATAGTGTCTCTTGAAACTGCATAAATGTTATGGTCACTGTTAATATGAACATGGTAGTTCTGTACAATTTGGGGTAGTTTTGGAGTTGGAGAGATGATGCTTCCATGGCATGACATAATACTGTCTAATATGCTTTTGTTTTATTTTGAAACAATAAAAAGGATATTGAAGATATTTCTTAATCTTATCTTAGGTCTACACATAAAGAATGTGCATGGATTTTAGTTTTGTGTAGGCTACTTTAGCCATATATTGGGACTGCCAAAGGCAATTAGATGAATTAAACATTGCTTTAAAAACGACATGCATCCTGATCTCCAATTTTTTTTTATGTTTTTCTTTTTTTATGTTTTTCTCAAGCCTTTTCTTAAGAGTCATACTATGAAATAAGACTGAATGCATTACATTATCAAAGGAAATAAAAACAGGATATATGAAGACTCAACTTTCTGCAAATTATTAAACTGATAGGTGTATTAATTTAACTGTAACTCAGCACATGATTACTATAAAGAACCTGCAACATTTTTTTTGTTTTAAGTAAATGAGATATCCCCGCATGTAAAAAAAAAACAAAATACTTATGATGCACACATCGATGTTATACACACCCCAAAACATCACGTGAGAAAATAGTCAGACATATCATATCTGAATTAATGGTTCTTGGCCAGAATAAGATATTGAAATATGCAGAAGTTTACAGTTCCCCTTTTGTCAATCACTCGACGTTGTGTCGATGAAGTGACACTAGGGGTCGATCTTGAGAGCCCGCAACACCTTCAGATCTTTGAGAAAAGGCTAATGAGAATTTGCGAATTGAATTTGCATGCCACTCCCCCCGACATATGGGTATAAAAGGGAGGCCAGCAGGTAAGTTCATTCAGATTTCCTCTTTGGAGCCGAGCAGTCGCACTACAGCAAGCTGAAGTCGTCTGCTCAGTCATTCACATTCCCTCTCAGAGCGTTGCGGTTTGATCTACAATGCTTTCCAGCAGTCTCTCTCCACTCTGCACTCTGCAGACTACACCCCTGGGCACTTCGACAGTGCTTCTGAAATAGTTTATTTGTGACGTTGAATGTCTTTTTAAAGATGCGTCTTTTAAAGACGCCATCCCGTCTCTGTGCAGTTCCTGGATGTGGTCAATACCTCTCCGCCTCTGATGGTCACGAACATTGCTTCACGTGTCTGGGCCAATGTCATGTTGAGGAAGCGTTCGTGGATGGTTCATGTTCTCACTGCGAGAACATGACCATGGCCACTTTACAAGCGTTGCTCTCCTTCTTCCGAGGGAGTGCTTCCTCAACTGTCCCCCTCCCGCCGGGAAATTCCCCACGGGCCTCCCACCCCGCAGCATGCTCACTGGCCTCCATCTCTGGGATGAGACAGGTGGCTTGCCTCAGTGCCAGCCTAATGTCTCTCCTGGGCCTGAGACCAGGATGAGATGTCGATCAGTGCATTGGAGGGCCTCTGGAATCTCCATGTCTGGTCCCTGGATGGGATGCGGCAGACCTAAATGGTCTTTTCCCCCTGAAAGAATAGGAACGGAAAAGAATGAGTATTTTATGAATATTTTTTAGGCCCCAGCTAAATCTATTTTTCTACGGAGTGAAAACTTATAGAGAAAAGGCCACGGCTGGCATGGCCTGCTCCCACATTTCTCCTCAAGGGTTATGGGGAAGTGCACGACGTCTTGGGGCGTCTGGGGAGGCTCCGTGCAGCCCGAGTGCATCTGTTCCTACACTTTCATAGTAGCTTTCCTACACCTGCATCGGCAGTTCACGTGACCAGTTCAGTTATTGTGGCATTTCGTATATGTGACCCCTAGTGTCACTTCATCGACACAACGTCGAGTGAGTGACAGAAGGGGAACATCTTGGTTACTGTCGTAACCTCCATTCTCTGATGCAGGGAACAAGACTTTGTGTCCCTCTTGCCACAGACAGAAGTTTACCACTGTAATGGCCGGAACCTTGTCTCGACATTGTCTCGAACCTGCTGGCCTCCCTTTTATACCCGTATGTCGGGGGGAGTGGCATGCAAATTCAACTTGGCCTTTTCTCAAAGATCTGAAGGTGTTTTGGGCTCTCAAGAATGACCCCTAATGTCACTTCATCGACACAACGTCTCGTTCCCTCCATCAGGGAACGGAGGTTACAACAGTACCGAGACGTTTTTGTCAATTTGGGATAGAAGAGGGTACTGGCTTCTTCACTTCATGGTGACGGCACACAAAGAGTTGCATTCCCACAGGTTGTTTCTTGCGTTGCAAGAAACTCCTGCCTAAATTTCCAATTTGAAGGCAGGAGTCCATCAGTAATTATCACATAGCTTCTAACATCTTTTACTTAAGTTCTTTTACTTTTACTTAAAAAAGTTTTACAGAAAATGTATCAATTGAGCTAGGAAGCCAAATGTTTTTCCCCCCACTTTCAAAATGCCATAACTTTTCCTTAAAAAATATAAGGAACAAAATCAAAATCCATGGTTTTGTACCAGGTTGCATTTCACAGAGAGACTGAATATGATGCTGCAAATTATGGTATGTGCTCTTTGCCACAACTATAAAAAGTATAAACAGCTAGATTAATTTCAATTATATTAAGTTCAAAGTTAATTTTGAACCCTGTCATTGTCACAAAAAATATATTTTGCTCATCTAAAACACATTTTCAAGGTCTGCCATTTTATGTCAATAGAATGTGGTTATGTAGCCCTTACATTTGAGGTTGTCTTTCAGTATCTCTTAAATGTAGAAATTTTCTGTGAAACTGTATTGCATGCATTTGAAAGTGAAGATACAGTATATTATGGTAATTTGTATTTCTTGTGTCTCTTGACAGTGACAACATGTTCTGCCATTTCATAATCATATTTTGAAGCCCAATGACATTATGACTTGTATCATGGTTTGGTTTTGTTCCTTCATAGTTCCAGGGTCATTTGTATTTCATTTTAAAATTTCATTTGCCTTGATTTGTTTTGGATAAAATGAGATGGTCTGTTACTGATGTGCTTTAGCTGTTATGTATGGGTTTCAGAACCAGAGAGGAAAACAGATTATTTCACTGTACTTTGATTCACAGCCTGTATCTTTTTCTGAGTAAGACAATTTCAAAATGTGTTGGACTATGTGTGTAATGTACAACAGGGTTCAAAAGTCTACATCTGGGATTGGAAATCTAACCTATAAATAAACAGTTTGTTTTAGGAGTTTGACAAATATTAAATCAAAGAAACATAAATTGAACAGGATATAATTAAGATTTTGTCAAAATATCTGACTAATGATATAAGCAAATTTGTAACATTGACCATGTTAAAGGAATGGTTTGCCCAAAAATGAAAATTGTGTCAATATTTACTCTCGCCCATGTACACTCATACCATTCCAAAGAAAAATATATCAGTTCTGAAGGCCCATACAATGCAAGTGAATGGTGGTCAGAACTTTGAAGGTCCCAAATGCAAATAAAGGCAGCATGAAAGTAATCCATATGGCATGTCCTTGTCAAATCAATATTTAAGTCCTTTTTTTATAATAAATCTCTTCTCTCACTTTCACATTCTTCCCTTGTTTTTGGTGATTCACAGTATTTGTGCATATCAGCACATGGAAGCAAAATTTATAGTAAAAAAGTACTTAAATGTTGATCTGTTGCTCACCCACACCATATCGCTTCTGATGATATGGATTTAACTACTAGTCTTATGGATTGTTTTTATGCTGCCTTCCTTTAAATATGATCAAGCTCCTCCCAAACTTGTGTTGAGAACTTCATTAAAATACTGTATAAAGGGATATTGAAAATGTCTGTCCCTTAACATATGACCCTATTATTGAGCGGATCACACATTTTAGATTCATAGTGCGCATTCACAATGGCAGTAAGCTCCCTTTCAATAATTTTTCTTCCAAATTTAATTGGGATTCAAATTTAATTATGTGTGTTGAATAATGAACTCCTTTTTAATCACTTTAATACTCTCAACAGTCTAGATAGGTCCAGAAGCACAACTCTTGATTAATTGTGATTACTGTAACTTCCCACGATTTGTCATCACACCGTGTCCCACTTCATTTCTCTTTCTAACATGATCATGTGCTCGATTATGTGTTCTCTCTCATCATTCTCTCCTAGACAACACCTCTGTCACGTCTTTCCTCGTAATGTGTAAATGTCAAATTAACCAGCTTCCAGCTCACCAACCCCCCCCCTTCTCTCTCTCTCCTTTTTTCTCACCACGCTGGCTTGTTTAAAAGGATGTTATTTGAGTTAGATGTTAATTGGTTGCTGAAGTCCATTAATATTCTCCTTGTGACTTTTCTCATCAAGAGGCAAGCAGGGAAAAGTGATGAGTGTGCGATTTTCCTCTAGAGAGAAAAAAAAGTGAGGGGGAGAATAAGAGAATGATGGAGAGGGAGGAAGAAAGAGCAAGGTTCAAAGCCCTGCTGAAAGGTCACTGACAGAGAAAAAAAGAAGAGTTATTTAGATAGAAAGCGACAGGGAAAGACAGCCAAAAAGGGTGAGTGAGAGAGAGAGAGAGAGAGAGAGAGAGAGAGAAGAGAGAGCAAGAAAGAAAGTGCAACACAGTGTTGATAAAGAGCCACTAAATGCCACTATTCAGAAATGTACAGAAAAGATAGATTATGTTATATGGATAGAATAGTTCCTTTGTGGGCTGATTGATAACTGGCAGAATGAGGACAAGGGGAGAAGGGATGAAATAAGAGTGCACTGATGATCACGTTCCCTCTCTACTGTTCTTTTTGATAAACAACATACAACTTCACACAAACAACTCTAATCCTAGCAGGAAGCAAATCATACATGAGTGATTTCTGGCACTGTTGACCAACTACTGTGTAGAGCTGTTCAATTTGTAGTCCTAATTCTTGGAAGAGAATTAGTGTCTTTGAGCCAGTTTCATCTAGAATTTGTTTTTATGGGTTTTTGAATTGTGGTTTTTGATTTATCAGTAAAATAAAGTATGTAGGAAAAAAAAAACACCATTTAGGTTTGAATGTGTATAACGTGAAACTACCTTCAAGTAATGTTTACCACTGACCTTATTTTCTCATTAATTCCAAAAATTATATTCTGAAAACCCATTCCAAGGGAAACCAAATGCAAATTAGCTTACAGGTGAGTCTACAAACATCTCTATTTGTGATTGTTCATTTGTTTCTGTATATGCAGTTACAGTATTGTTGTCCTCAGAGTGCTAGCACTTTTATTGATTTCTTTTTCATCCGTGTTGAGTGTTTTGTTGTGAGTGGAGAGTTGTCTTTGTGCGAATGCATGCATGCCCCTCCAGGTTTGAGCGTGTGTTTGTATGAAGGGTGATAACTATGCTCATAGGTTTAGAGTTTGTGTGTGATTTTAATGAGAAGAGCTCACAGGAAGCTGTCTGATTGAGTAATGGCTGCCGGCTTGGCATAAAAGCCTGGCACTAACAAACAACAAGACTCAGAAGGAAAGAGAGAGAGAGAGAGAGTGCCAAGACAGTCTTCTGACACATACAAATGCACACTTGCACACTCAGGGCCATACACACAATTCTCTCTCTCTCTCTCTCTCTCTCTCTCTCTCTCTCTCTCTCTCTCTCTTTTTTTTTTTTATCTATGCCCTCCTTTTCTTCCATGAGACATAAATTCACTACTCCCCAACCCATATGCATTATTACATAGCCTGAAGGACAAAGTACAAATTTAATCTGTAATAAGCAGAACATTGGATCAGTGCGTCAAAAATATCCTCCACCTTGTGCTGATGCACCACAATTCCTGCATCTACAGATGCCCACCTGCCCACCTCCAGCCTCCAGGCCTTTTTGAACCAAACTATTGATGCTGGATTAAGCTTTAAGATCAGAGTAGGTCCGAGTATGTGTGATGCATTTTATAAGTTAACTTATGCCCCTTAAGTGCTTTGCAACACTTCTCCCAATGTGGTGCCAATGAAAGCCAGAAAAAAATGGAATTATATGGAAATTGGGATAAAGGAACATGAAAGGCAACTTTCATGGGACAATTTCTTGCGTCTATGAAATGAGCACACAGTCACATCAGCAGTAATAGAATTTGAAGTGTGTGAGGCTGAAATTAAATGACATCTGTTCTTCAAATAAAATGACAGTTGTCTCAGACTGATGGACATGTCAATGCATTCTCAATTAGAATTTGTAGGAAGATGTGGGCAAGCCGAACGCATAGACGGCATTTGCTGCAGAAACAATGCATATTTCCGAGACCTGTGGTCTATTTTTAAAAGAACCGTTTCATGCCAATAGCAAAGCAATGTTGAAGAGTATGGCAGTTCTTGTACTATGCTGTGAAATGCACTCTATGCAAAATTTTTAGTAAAAGTATAAAAATGATCTCAGTAACGAGCTCCAAAATTGTAAATACATACGATCTGAAGCTTGCAGAACAGTTGCGCACTGCTATACTGTTGTGTAAGGCTTCCTCTGTGTTCAAAGTATTTATATCCAGCGATTGTACAGTGATTTACAAGTGAGAAGCACAAACTATCACCTGAAGTCAACGATGTGGGACAGTTGCTCCGTTGTTCAGCTGAGGTTTTAGCGCTATCCGTAGGGTGATGAAACATTATTGAGAACATTACCCAGTACTGATTTATTTTGTAAATATTATATTTTCCCCCTAGCCATAAGCATGAGATTACACATGAGTAAAGCATTACTGAGGAAGAAAAACATATACAGTTGAGGATTCATAATTATTCATAATCTGTAATATCACACCACAATATTCATAAATTAAAGTAATGACACAATTGGTAACAATTTACAATAAGGTTGTTTGTTAACATTAGTTAACAATATTAGGTAACAATGCAGTTAAGGAATTAACAATGAACAATACTTTTAAAGCATTTATTAATCTAAGTTCATGTTAATTTCAGCATACTAATAGATTAAAAAACTCTAAAGTTTAATATGTTAACACTATGAACTGACATGAACTAATAATGAACAATTCTATTTTTATTAACTAATATTGACAAAGAGGAATAAATACTGTATAAATATATTGTTAATTGATTGATCGTGATACCCAATACATGAAAACATGTTAACAAACGGAACCTTATTGTAAAGGGTTAAAACACAATTTAATCTATATTTAGACTATTGTATCAAATTACTGTGTCAATGTTAACTGTCCTTTTTTTGCAAATAAAAGAAAAAAGGAGAAAAAAAAGTCACTTCTCATAAGCATTCCTCCTTCATCAGTGAAGTAAGTGTGCCCTGTGAGGCAAAACGCGGAAGTGACCATGCATAGAGTTCAGTAGGACAAAGGTTTTGCTGCTGAAATCAGTCTGTACTTACAGAATTTTGAGCACTGTCCCCAGTGGTCCATGCTGGAAGTGTTTTTTAATGTATGATCACAAATGAGCTTTAGTTATTTTTTAACTCCTCCCCCTAAACTAAACCCCAACCATATACCTAATCGTCAGTGGAATAAAACTATATTTTTTTAGTAAAAATGCAACCTCTGAATCACATTTACCATTGTTTATGTGATTACTTCCTGGTCGGTTCATGTTTGAATTGGTGTAAATAAATATCTGATGGTGGATTGTGCTTGTCAGTAAATTGGCTGAATGAGTTTAAATTCGACATACATTAACTTTTGGAAGCAACATATCAATTTATGGTGTGATCATGTTGTGAATTTTGACGCAGATGGGTCTTTGACACTCAATCTACACTGGAAGTGATTGGTGAATCAGATGCGACAAAACAAGATCACTAACATCATCAATATCTATCAACGATATCTACACAGCAAGTGCGCAACATTGTTACACTTTCAGGGTTGACAATTTTGTTGATCACAATGGAATTACAATTGTTTTGTCACATTTTTTTATAGTTTCATATTTAATAATCTATTACTATCTAATAGACCAAATTTTATATTACAACAGTTAATAGGGCTGTGTATCACCAACAACTTCACGATGTGATACGCATTACGATACGGGTCAATTTTCAATTAAATTTCTTTTGAGCAGAATTTAGTAACAGTAGCATCTGTTTATTGTCACGGAATAACAGTCTAGTGAACAGTCTACATTTTATGCCATTCAAAACACAAAGATCTAGTGTCAAATATTTTGGTTCAAATGCTGAAGTTTGTGACATAAGGCTTAAGGATTAAACAACACTTAACACTTACACCATCAAAATATAAACTATATAACTTAACCTTAACTTGGTGTTCTCAAACTACACATTTTTTAACTCCTAGTGTTTAATATGTTGGTTTAAAGTGTTGGAATGTGTACCTAACAAGTTCAGTTCTTCACAAAATTAAATGTAGTAATCCTTGTATGTACTAGTTTAAAGCATTTTCAGATTTTTAATTAGAAACAGTAGTTGATCATCATGCTCAGGGTTAAGAGCACTCCTCTTAGCTGTAATGATATCTGCTTCTACACTTGAACCAGTAATACAGATTGTGTATCTTGCCAAGTTGACAGTAAAGGGAAAGCAGACTGGTGCTCCTTCCACCAGATGAGTGTATCCCCAGTAAGAGGTAATGGCTCTGTCTCTTTATATTTCCTGACTTCATCCTCTGCCTTATTATACAGTGACATAGGCGAATGTTGTCTTTTGGGAGGGAAAAATGCATTTCCAAATAAATCCTCAAGAGCACAGGAGGAGTCCACATTATTTCTCTTGCTGCATGGGGACAGATCTGTCTCTTCATTCTTTTGTTCTGGTTCATTGTTGGGATTCTGAAATAATAATAACATGACGTTGTAGTTAATAAGTTCTATAGAACACATGTAGCCCATATTTTGTAGACCACATTCATAAATACATAGGAAGAGAATAACACATAAAGGCAGTGTAAAATAATCTATGATAAGATTAAGTGAGAAGACATTAACTAGCGGTAACTGATATAATTATCATTACCTAAATAAGTTTTCTTATAGTCTAACTCACCCTCACAATTGAAACCCTCAATGCCTTCATTGTCATGTTTTTGTAGACCTCCTGTCTGTTCTCCTCTTTTGAAAAGTGTAGTTCTTTGAAGCATGGATCCAGTGCTGAGGCCATGTAAAGAAGGGGCATTTCACTCTCATATCCCTTCCCCAGATCTCCAGATACGGCGATCTTTATGCGTCACTGCTGAGTCGGTTATTTCGATTCGAGTCCCATGACTTAACCGAGCATGGAAAAGTGCTATAATAGAAACCGTAGAGGTTTTCTCCTTGGACATTACGTGAGTTGCAACTTTAAGTGGCTTCAGGGCATTTATTACATCTTCAGCACAGGTTATATCTGCTTCTGTTAATGTACACAGATCTTTGGCATTTTTCCACATCTCGGTTGAGAGAAAACCAGCACAAATTGCGGGCTGTTGTTCTTTAAATTGCTCCATCATGTCATGGGCACTGTTCCACCTCGTGCAGACATCAGTCATCACTTGTCCAAGTAACTTTTGCTGCTCATTCAGGACATGGCAGCCAATTGTGCTTTTCCTAAAACAATTTGTGATGCTCCGAATTCTTCAGAACCCGTTTGAGCAGCCAGCTTCAAACAATGTGCAAAGCACCTCACGTGAACTAGTTTGGCCATCTATGCAGCTACTGACATGTTAGATGCATTATCAGTCATCCAGTACAGGATATTTGTCTTCTATTCCCCATTCATGCATCACACAATTTAGCAAATCAGCCATGTTCACTCCGGTGTGATTGTCAATCATTGCTCTAGTCTGTAGAATGTTTGAAACAAGTTCCCATTCTGGAGATTTGTAGCGGCTGGTTACCGTAACATATAATTGAGTTGCGCTTGACGTCCACGCATCAAAGGAAATTGAAACTCTGTTCACTGAAGAGATTGACAGCAGGATGTCTCGGTTAACTTAATCATACAACCAGCTAATTGCCGTTTCTGTTAAGAACTGACGTATGGTATTGTGTAGCGTGGCTCACATTCTTTTGAAACAATTGTCTGAAGCCCGTATTCTCAACAATGCTGTATGGCTGTAAATCCTGACATATGATAATGCATTCCTTATATTTTGAGCATGCTGAGACATGGGTGGGAGTTTCGAGATGAAAGGATCAGGCAGCATTGGTTGCTTCTGAGACAAAAAGTGTGTGCTGCTACCTGTTGCAGTCAGGGCTGGTTGGTCTGGATTGTGTCTTAACATATGCAGATGGAGGTTCGTTGTGTTACCGCAGTACTTACATTTTGTTTCGCGTTACTCTCCAGTTTAGTTAAAAAGACAATATTCTCCCATATTTTTTATTTTAGTTTTGATGGTGGTGGCAAAATCGTCTCATTCATTTTTAAATAAGTGCACTGCTACTGCTCACATTGCTAAAATGGCGGCCAATTGGCATTGGGCATTATAATTGGCTACCTTCAAAAGTGTGGCAGAATCTATATGGAAGCAGCTGTATCGCCATATCGATATGCTGATCACAATCCTAGTAGTTAATGTTTCTAAATGTGTTTATTCTACTATTTTTCATAGCAAAATATTAATAATATTATGTTAGAGAGACTAGCTACAGTACATTGACCTAACCACAGTACATAAAGGGCTTAAGGACTGGACCTCTAAGACTTATGAACAATTATAGACAAAGTTTTCCTCCAGTGTGAAATATGTTCTGTTTCAATTAAGTTTGCTCATAGGAACTGATATTAAACTGGAGAATACATTTAATAGGTTCGTAGAAATAAACAGGCTTTTAAAAGGGGGAGAAAAACTTACTCTATCATTTGTTGTTCACAATGACATCAGCTACAAAAATGATATCACTTGATACATGCCCTTATACTTGAAAACCATGAACAAAACTAGAAAAGAAAAGTGACCCAGGCTACATTAAAAACGGGTTATGTTTTTTACCGTGTTGGGTCGCCATTTGATGTCCAAGGTAAAATCAAGGTTCCAAAGTAATTACAGTTGAGAACCACTGCTTTATACTGTTCATATGAATACACACAAACACATGCTGGATACTGTTTATACATGAATACATATGCACACATATTGTAGAATAGTTGAGTATGTACGGCATGTTGCAAAATAAAACTTATTCATTTATAATGGCCCTTCGTGACCTCAACATTCTCTGTGTGGCAGACAGATAAAGGCTGATCAGAAAGAGCCTAATAACTCACTGTAGAAGTGTAGTGAAATAGACTAAAGCTCTCTGACTAACTGCTTGGGTTTCTGAATGAGTGCTATTGTAGACTGCCTACCCTTCCTTGCCCTTTACAAAATCACAGATATGTGGAGTATGCATCTATACACATGCACACACACATGCACACACACACACACGCACACACACGCACACACACACACACACACACACAAGGGTGCTCCTCCCAAATTGTGTCTGTGCAATATCAAGAGGGGTTATATAAACAGCAAGCTGATTAATTGATCAGCAGCAGGAGTTCAAGACTATGAAAGAAAATTGTGTAGAAGAAAGGATACAAAAGCACAAAGGAAATAGAGACAGAAAGGAGGACAGCTACACCACAACATTTTGTGACCATTCACAGATGGACAGATAAAATAAGAGACAGAAAGAGGAAAGGAGAGGAGAGACGGACTAAATTTGACCCGACCTTGGTGGAACTAGAGACTTTGTTTGACTGTGGTTTGAGGAGAATCGATTTGAAATCAGGTGGTTACTGTAGTTACCTGAGGCACAGATCTGGGGTTGTGCTTCCTTACACACAGTCTCTGTGACACAGTGGATATTAGGCCTGCCAATCACCATGTGTGTTTGTTTGTTTGTTTGTGTGACTGTGGAACCTGGATGTTTTCAGTATCAGGGCTTGCTTAGAAGACTGGCATGATCTGCTGTTCTGGGCTTTAAGAGATTTGTACAGAAGCTCAGGGTGCGCAATAAGGCTCATAGCTCTCTGATCTTTAGGGATCGGGTTTGACATTGTTGAGCTATTTATGCACGTTTCGCCCAGGGTTTTCAGTTTATGGACCAAAGTATTTAATTATTAGCTTTATGTGATTGATGGAATTTTGAATTGCCAGTGGAATGTTTGGGTTTATTATTATTTAGTAACACAGTAATAAGCATGTAACAAACAAACTGAATTGTTTAGCCCCTGCAAAGACATCAGTTCTTGTGTGCAGCTCTTAATTTTCTTTTCTAAATGTTATTGAATGTGGTTGCTTGGTTTCTCAAACTTTAAAAGCAGTTTAACTCATTTTGAATCTGGTGAAAACAGTTGGCAGACTTGATTGCATATTGATTTATGGTTGTTTCGGTGAGCCAAACTATGTTTTCAGTATCACATTGTCATGCTGGCACTGAGGTGTGCATTATGCGTGAATCTCAGCAGGCCCCGCTTAATTCTCTTTTCAGAAACACAAACTGGGCAAACAATAACAGACAAGTGACAGCAAGGTGTGGAAAACAAGAATAAAAAATAAAAGTTTATGTTTCCAACAGCTTTTCTGGGATTTTTTATATGATTTGGTATCAGAGAGTGTTCTTAGCTGGCTACAGTTTTGAATATAAAAACAACATAAAAAAAAAAATTCTTAATATGGCCTGTAATATCTTCTAAAATAACTAGTCATTAATGTTTTTAAAAATTTAGCTCAGTCTTTGAATGCTAATAAGTGGTTTGTCTGTATTACTCAGAAAGTTAAGTGTGGAAATTGCCATGCACCGTGAGCATTTTCTTACTCTTTAAACATGGATATTGGACTGTTTTAATTAGCTGAGTTCAATTGGTTATAATTGCATGTGATATTAGTGGCTTGAATTCTCAAACGCTGCTGCTTAAGTGATTTAGTTAACCCTGCGCTTAAAGAGCATTGGTGTTTAATGTAGTAATTTTGTTGCGATTTCAGCTGTCGGGTGTGTGAGTGTGTGTGTATTTGGTGAATTGTGCAGTCTTCAACCACAGAGGCCTCATTGATCAGCTACTGAGCCTCAATACACAATGGGACCAGACCAGCGATCTCTCCTGCTCTACTCCACTCATTCCCTCCTGCTGCGCTCCCTCATTCTGCTTTCCCTCTGCCGTGAGTCGTCACATTTTTTGTCTTCCTTCGCCATCAGTCCTTCTCTGGAAATGAATCTTCCTCTCTATTTGTAAACTTATGATACCCTTTCATAGCTACTTTCTTTTCTCTTCATCTTTCTCATCTCTCTTTTCACTCTTCGTCTCAGTCTCTACCTATCTCTTTATTTTCGACAGTGCCTGTCTCCTCGGACACTTTGCTCTCTCCTTCTCTCTCACTGCTCGCTCTTCCTCAGAGGAAGATAATTTATTGGAAGGCGTGAGTGAGTGTGAAGAGAGAGCGAGAGAGGAGGAAAAGGATACAGTAAGAAAATAATGGAGGCTGAGTCAGCTGGCAGATTTATGATTGAAGGATCAGAAAATGAATTTGGACTGGGGATGTGCAAAACAATTGACTAGTCTGTGGGTTGCCTAAATGACTAGTGAACTAATCGGTTTCAAGGAAGGCCTGCTTAAGTAACTAGGCTGATGAGTTTCACCTCACCCTTTCAAAAGCCTTAAAATAATATGTGGTCAAAAACAGTGAGATGCAGAGGAATGGAACAGAATGCAGGTGTCTCAAGATGCATTTTTAAAAGTGGAAATTTTTTTAACTTTAAATGGCACCCTAAAAATGCCACACTCAAAATAAATGGTGTAAGTCCCAATGCAAAGGCCAAAGAAATCCATATGCATGTGTATGGCTGTAGTGGCTGTACTTTAAATGGAATGACATTTAAGACATAAGTTCTATGTGAAGGTTTTTTGCTAAATAATATTATGTGGTTCATTGCACATATTGTGGCAGTTCTGAGGTGAAATGTCCATTGTGGTGATAAAATGATTTAAAAGTTCTCCCATACAGATTCTTTTTTTTAAGGTTAATGCTCTATCGAGTTTTAAAGCAACAAAACCTTCTTCCCTACCCTAAGTATTAAACCTAAACCCAACTAATAGTGTCATAAAAGCAAACGTGAGATGAAAAATGTAGTTGCTAGTGCAGCCACGTAATTTTGTCAGGCTTCTATGACACTTTTGGCTCACGTGTCAATACACATATTCGTACCCAGACTTTTGCATTGCTGCGCAATTTGATCACACGCGAACAAGCTTGTAAATGTAATTGGTTACCTAGTGTAAATGTTAAAATGTATTGCCTTATAAATCATGCGCTATAGTAAAAGTCTTTTGATGTCATAAGATAGCATTTTGTGAAGAACAAGGCAAAAAGTAAGTGTTTATGAACTGATATGAACTGATCTCTCATTTTACTTTTGATTTGTGTGAAAGTGAATAAAATGAATGGTTGTTTTAGCAACTTTACTGTATTTTTTATTTTATTTTTTTACCAGGAAACTGCCGCAATACATAGAACAAGCTATGTACAGTAAAACTAAATGTGCAAAAATTTAGGTATAGTAATGTGATTCTATGAGACCAGGTTGCAAATTGTCCAATATCTAACGCAAATCACACTGTCAGCATGCTAAAATATAACTGCTGCTACAAAAAAAAATATATATATAAAAGAGAAAATAATCTTCCTCTTTTATCCACTAGTTGGTTGTTGGATGACTTTTTGACTCGTCAACCATTGTTTCTGATCCTAGTGTGGTAAACCTAAAGCAGTAAACCGAGAGCCTGCAGCTGAGAGGGAATTGTAAATACAACCAATAAAATAAGCAGAACACTGCGGAGAAAGGAAATTACTCTACAACAATGAGGGAGAAAGTGAGTGAGCAAGAGAGGGACGAAATGAATGCAAGCATGCACCCTGTAGGGAAGGAGATTTGACAGTAGCATGGATGATAACCTCAAACTCACTGAGGGAGGATTGCCATTAAAGAGAACAAGTATTCAAGAGAAACCTCAAAGCACTCGAAAACTTTGATCAAGCATTCTGTGGTGTAATTGGTGTATTTCCCAAAGTATTTGCACTTAGAACTCAGCAAGGACATTGTTATTGTTTATTCGTTTAGGGACTTGCTTCCTCGGGAACGTATGACAGATTGTCTCTCTTCTTTTCTACTGACTTAAGAACCAGCGGATTTGGGGTCCAGGGCCTCGTCACCAGGAACAAAACTGAACATTTATAATATCTCAGCAACAAAAGATCATATTCTGGGCCGGTGTGTGTGTGTGTGTGTGTGTGTGTGTGTGTGTATGTGTGTGTGTGTGTGAGAGAGCGAGAGAGAGATAGAGGCAAGGACTGATAAAGAATGGGTCTTTAGCCTTGTTAGAATTTTCTATTATGTAATTTTTTCCGGTTGAACGTGAGATTCTGGTGGGGATGGGAGCCAGATTGGTTGACGGAGTAAGGGAAGGAATTGTGATGGTCTGAATTTCTGTGCTGGCTATAGGCAAACTCTCTCTGACTAGCCTAATGTAATTGCCCTGTAAATAAGCCTCCTTTGTTATTCTTGATTGTAAATGTTGCAGCGCTTCAATACAACTCAGAAACAGCTTGTCATCTCCACAGAGAACCAAAACCACAGAACATACACACAAACATATACATACAGAAACCGCAGATACCAGGGACAGAATAACCTGGTAGAGAGAGGAAATGTAGAGAAATGAAGGGATGGAGAGAGAGAGCAAGGGATAAAATGGAGTGAGGAGAGATAGATATGATTGAAATATGGTGATAAGACAGGGGAGCATAAAACATGAAGGTCAAAAGAATAGGGAGAGCGCGGCAGTTACGGCGAGGAGAAGAGATAAGGGAGGACAGGAGAGAGAAATCACAGATGAGGAGCAGATGAGAGATGGAACTGGGAATGAAAGAATAAATATCATAAATAGAAAATGAAATGTTAAAAGAAAAAGATGTTTGGTACTTCAGGATAACTTTCGAATAGAGAAATGGAAAAGAGAGAGAAAATTGGAAAGCAGCGTGAGATTGGTGGGGGGGTTTGTTGCTCTTGAAAGTATATATTCTTTTAACATATACATTTCAACATGTTTCTCTAACCACAACCTGTGATTGTGTTAATCAAAGTGTGAATTTTTATTTACTGCTAATAAACACAATTTGCACAGAAATTGCATTAAAATTGTGATGAGCTGACTGCAGAAACAATGGACCGCTCATTCCATTATGATTTATATTGGACATTATTTACGTATATTTTTGGGAATTAAGTAAATAGGCTATAGCAGAAAAAAATTAAGTACTTTACACATTGAATAAGTTAGATTTAGCGTGAACTTGAAAATATTAAGTACATTCTACGTGTGTACTCAATTCAAACATGTAAAAATGAATGCTCTAACTTATAAGTAAATATTATTTATGATATACTGTATTTATGATTTGTTATTTTTATAATGCATCATCATATACCAATCCTAAGGTAGAAAATCTTGTCATATTTATTTGCTAATTTGAGTAAATTTCACGAGTAAATTAAATAAGTGCTTTTTACTTAACTTCTCGAATCTGGTGTTTCCAGCATGCACCAGGCTTGAATAATTAATGATCTTGTATCATTTCACTGTTTGAAAGTTGATTTACATAGTTTTTATTGTTGGTTTCGTTGTTACTTTTGGTAACTTCATGTATTGTGAAGCCTGCAGTTCATTTTCTACTCCAAAAAATTATCTTTTGATTGTTACCGTCATGGTGTTTTGTGCACCAAGGGTTGAGATCCGCGTGTGCAGCTCTGCCTTTTGTTCCTTTCACCATTTAAGCAAAGTGATGTTGTCTAATAGATTACATAGAATGCATTAAGCTTTGTGCTGTGACTAAATATGTTAAAAAACACATTTAAAAGCATGGCTTAACCTTTTCACATGTGAGTTTCTCCTGTACTGACGGATCCCCCAGGGTGAGTTCTATAATGCACGCTATAATTAAAACAAATGTTACCATATACTTCACAGCAGATGCACAGAAGGTCAGATTATATATTATCAAACATATTATGTGGTTTTTAGATGTTTATAATGATTGTTTGTGATAGATAAGATGTAATCGCAAACACACTTGCTGGCTATGCACACTGCCATATTGTTTACCATGCAATGCAGCATGGGATTCTGATTTTGTCATAGAAAACCCAGGTTCTAAAAACCGAGCCCTTTCACTTTTCGGAAGTGCCTTTACTTGAAAATATGGTCTGTTACATTTACTTGCAATTTCTGTGTGGAATTTGTTTTATAGTTGTTGTTGTTGTTGTTTTGTTTGTTTTTTAAGTAAATCCAACTCAAGTTTTTTTTTTAGTGTGGACAAAACTTGACAGGTGCTCATTATCACTTTATTATAGATGTACATTTCGCAAAAGATATCACACAGAACAGAAGATTCTGTAATTATTTACTTAACCTTATGTTGTTCCTAACCTATGTGACTTTATTTCTTCCATGAAACACACAAAAGGTGATGTTGGGCAGAATGTTAGGGACTTACAACCTCAGTTACCATTCACTTCCATTGTATGGGAAAGAGCAGTGTCAGCATTCTTCTAAATGTATTCTCCTCCATGGAAGAGAGTCATATCGTTTTTGAAGGACATGATGTAGAGTAAATTATGTCTGAATTTTCATTTTTGGGTGAACTATTCCATTAAGATAGGTTTAAAAGAACAGATTGCGGCATGAAAATATCATAGAGAAATTATTTTAAAAACTGTCCCTTCCTGAAAGTCACTATTCACATACTGTAGAAAGGCACGAAGAAAGAATGGAATAATGAACATCAAAGAGTGTAACAAAGAGACAAGAGTTGGATGTTCAGTCCATATTGTCCTCTCTTCACTTTTGAGTCTTCTGCATGTCCTTTTTTTACTCTCACCCTCTCTCTTTCACTCCCTCTCTCTCTCTTTCCCCTGGAAAAGGCTGGATGATTATACTGCAAGGCTGAGCTGCAAAACAAATCACATTTTCTGAAGGAGAGAGATGGAAATAAACAGGGTCCTCGCCAAAGAGAAAGCACAAAGGAAGGGAGAAAAAGAGAGAGATGATGATGATGAGGAGGAGGAATTCATGGCAAGGAGATAAAAAAGGAGGAAAGTTAAGAAAATGTAAAGTAGAGGAGACTAAAAGGAAAAGATTTGTAGAGATAACATTCCTTGAAGGGAGAGGAGAAAACCAGAGAGAGAAAGCAAGGGATGAAAGCAGTTACAGAGGAAGAAAGAGCTTTGTGTAAGGGTTAGGAAACCAAGGAGGAGAAAAAGAGGGGGAAAATTTGAAAAAAAAAAGAGAGGGCTTGAGGTAAAAGAGGAGGTGGGGAAGCATGTGTAGGTGTGAAAGAGGGAAGAAATGAGATTAGTGTGGAAAAGCAGGCAGTAGGAGAGGGAATTATGAGTTTTAGAGAGGAACAGAAAGCAAAGTGAAGAAAAGAATCAAGAGGAAGTGCAGATGAAAGAAATGTGCAGGATTGAAGAAGAGCAAAAGGGAGCTGGGAGAGAAAAGAAAGGCCAGGAAGATGGCGACAGATCAGGATAATAAGGAAAAGAAGAGATTTGCAAAGGATTATGTATTATGGCTTGAACGCTTTTTAACTGGATATGATTGGCAGACAGTGAGAATTATTGGAGAGATAATATTAATTTTAGACCAGAGTGAAAGAGGAAGAGGATAAAATGCATGTGTGTTAAAGATAGAAGCAGTCTGTCAGCTTTTCCACCAAAACAGCTCAATGATTACCTCAAAACACCAGTAAACACACAAACAGTACACAGTAGGTTAAGGTGACATAAATCGGGTAGCTTTAGCTTTTGGAGAGGCATGGCAAGAAATACAAAATAAGAGAAAGAGAGAGAGAGATCAAGTTGCTCAAGTTATGAAGATATCAAGCGCTTACTGTGTGAGGGTTAAAGACTGAAGTGAAATTGGATTACAGGAGAGAATCAAAGAAAGTCTTAATGTCTTGATAGCACAAGATTGTTAAACTCTGACATGAATCTTTGGGGATGTCTTGCTCCTGTGCCTGGATATCTGCTTTTTGATGGTTCTAAATGTGAATAAATGACTACTGTCTGTGTGTCTGGTGTATTTGTGGGCGCCTTGTGGCTTGTACACTATAATTCAGCTGAATAATCTTGAGCAGGATAGTTGCTCATGCGCCAGCCCTGTATCTTGCTATCTACCAACTCTCTAAATCCAGCTTACCTACAAATCATAACTCACTACAGCTTCCCTAGGACCATTACACTGCCATTTACATTCTTGTTTACTTATTCACCCATGATATTTATATATTTCCTCATTCATTCTGAAATGATTGCCCTTTTTTTCAATGTAAAGTTTCAGTAAATTACAACTTTTTGCTCTATTCCTAAAAGGACAGTTCCTTTGTATTGATAGGTCACCCTCATCTGGCCAAATTATGAACTGCGCCTCCCCGGCCCTCCGACCCACAATTTACTTTATCTATTCACTTTTCACAGAGTCAATATGACGGTCTGTTATCAATCGCTTTACTTTCTCACATAATCCCATTCTAGCAGGCTGACTGTTTTATTTTGGCTTCATTCTAGGAGGCTCAAGATTAATCCATCTCAGGAGGTGTCATTTCTTGTGTTTGCCTTGCCGTTGGTACTCATAAACTTCTGGGTTCACAAAGCAGATACAATCATAAACAACTCCCACACAAGTAGTAAAGATCAAGCTTGTTTAGAGAGTTCAACCAACCCTTTACTATTTTCCTCACAGCTGTGAATCTGTCCGAATGCCGCAGCTTTCTCTACATCTCTGTCTCTATCTGTCTTATTATTTTTCTCTTTCTTCCCCCCATCAGTGAGTTGGCAGATTTTTCGATTGCTGTATTGGCGTCATGGCACATGCCCTTCCTTTCATGCCATTTGTTTTCCTGTTGAAATCCCTTCATTTCGGCCATGAAGAGGAGACAGCTGGCGTGCGACAGAGTGCATTTAACGGATGCTCAATAAGCTGTGTTTTGTTTGACTTCTCAATCAAACGCATTTAGATACTTTTGTCTGGAATTTGGCCACTTCCGGTTTGGTTAGGTTTGAATTAGGTTTTTAATTGCCATCCATGCATTCACAGGGCTTCTCTTGATGTATAGTGCTGTTGGAACAATTAAGAGCCATTAAAACAATGGCGGCCAAGTCCGCAGATGCCCAAGTGCTGAGTAATAACAGTCATTAGAATAATAATTGGGATAGCAATGGCGGTGCCGATTGTCGTGAGATGAATCACAATATTGAAGTGGAGAACAGAAATAACAATGGCCACAATTACAATAGCAATTGTGCAAAATTCTGGTACTTCCTCAATCACTGTCTCTCATTTTCCTCCCTTTTCTCTTCTCTTTCTTTCAGCTCAATACTTCACCTGTCAATGTTTTATTAACCTGCTCTCCCTCTGCTGAATTTAAGACAAGGGTACATTGAAATACATAGAGTATGACAGAATTAAATTTAAATGAAGCCAGACGAGTGGGCCAATGGGTGACAGAGGATTCGGTCTCATGCCTTTACAGACTGTTCTTTATTTTCCTCCTGAACTTAATGTAACATGTCCTCATATAACAGTCCTAATTATTTCTCTGAGAAACCTCCTGTCTCTGACCTATAACAAGGAGTTGCTGATAAGAGGTTTGGAGACAATATACTTCTCCATGCTATATTATGTCTTAGTGTAACATGAGTGCACAACATACACTCTTTCAACTATTGGTTCCAAGTGGCCCCCCAAAAATATTAGGACTCTTAAAAAATGTCTGTATTTCTTTGCATTAAATTAAAGCAATATCACACAAGCAATAGTGCTGTATGGCCCTACATCGGCACAGCTGTGATTTGGCCGCAGGCACAAGGCCACAGGTAATTAGAGCCATGCTGATTTAGGGCCATACAGCACGTTTGCGAGTGTGAAACTGTTTGTATACAACAGATCAACAAACAAGTAAATAAAAAACTGTCACAAAAATGGAAATTTTTTCTTACGCCATGGATCAGGATCTGCCATTGCTAGTTCAAAAGATGAGCCCAAACCTTTTCACGAATTCAAAAACGTCACTTTACAACTAGTAATGATGGCTTTGTCTGTTTTTAACAAGTTATTGGAGAAAAAAGGGTGTGTGTGTGTTTGTGTGTGTGAGTGAGAGAGAGAGAGAGTGAGAAAGATAGAGAGAGAGAGAGTGATTGATCATGTGTAGTAAACAGTAAAGATTAACAGTAAAGCTATAACTGTAGCGAGAATAAGAAGCCAGCAAATAAGAAGCTGGATTCAGCCTCGTGTGTTAGTCAGCTTGCTGAAGATAATGTAATTTTGGTCAAATACATCCTATTCATCCTACACCACGAGCACAAGCAGAGTGATACAACCAGTAAAGCACCAGAGTGCTTCTATTCTGAAACATCAGCACTCTTGGAAGGCCTATCATCCAATCAGATTCCAGGACTGGAGCTGACTGTTATATAAAACAAAATATCAAGCCCTTGGCATCTACAAATGAATGATGTTAGGCCATTTCTCAGAACTACCCATTTCTGCAAGTATTTAAGACTGGGATTTTAGTAGATCTGTTAGATCCAGAGGTGGGTAGAGTAGCCAAAAAATTTACTCAAGTAAAAGTACAATTACTTAAATGTAAGTTACTCACTTAGTAGTAGATAGTAGAGCTATCACTTTAAAGGGATGGTTCACCCAAAAATTCAAATTCTAACATAATTTACTCACCCTCATGCCATCCCAGATATGTATGAATTCCTTTCTTCAGCAGAACACAAATTAAGATTTTTAGAAGAATATTTAAGCTCTGTAGGACAGTAAAATGCAAGTGAATGGTGCCAAAATGTTGAAGCTCTAAAAAGCACATAAAGGCAGCATTAAAGTAATCCATAAGAATCCAGTAGTTAAATCCATATCTTCAGAAGTGATATGATAGGTGTGGGTGAGAAACAGATTATAATAATAACAACATAATAATAACCAATAATAACAATAATAACATAACATAACATAAAGAGGCAAAACATACAGATACATTTAAAAATTCTTTATTTTCTAAATTCACTGAGGTGATATTATTTTAACTCAGGAGACTGCACAGTGAAAATGATAATTCTGTGGATGATTTAAATATTCTGTCATAAAATGTAGGTTATGATATTTTGGTGAGATGAGGCTACCCAGCTTGTATTGGAGCTTAAAGATACTAAAGTCTAACAAATAAATACAATAATTTGCATTACATAAAATGTGTTTGCTCTTTAAATGAACATATATATATTATTCGCCATATGATGGAAAAGCTGTCTGTTCGTGCTCCAGTTGTCAATCCTGTTAGTGGCAGAGCAAAAGGCATTTACACTTAACTTGGATGATTACATGGATTTATACAGTTAATCAGCCCAAAGTAGCTGCCTTAGTTGCCAGTGCAAGGGCGCGGGGTAAATGCGTAAGTACTGCTCATGACATGCGGGACAAAGCAAACTAATATATTACTGGACTGATTTAAAAATGTACACTTAAAAATATATGTCATAAGTGCCTAGTTACAGAATCACCCAGAAAATGACCATCACATTACACAGAAAATCCCGCGTTAAATATTAGAGCTTTATGTTGGAGCTGCAATTTTAATCTTGAAATATCCACTTGTCTTGTTGTTAAATTAAAGAATTGCATGATGACACTATTCTTTTGCTATTATTCTTGATGCTGCAGCAGTGATGGACTTGAGTCCACCTTGAGTCTGTGACGGCGTGTGCAGCTGTGTGAATGTCCGCTGTCATAAAGGTCCCATTCAATAATCTCTCACTAAATTACACATTCATTCAAATTAAACCCAGTAATGTAACGACAGGATCACCGGCCATTATAATGAAGTAAAAGTATTTTTTTTTTTTTCCATTAGAAATATACTTGAGTGAGAGTAAAAAGTACCCACTTTTAAACCTATGCTAAAAGTCAATTTTTTTCCAAAAAGTTACTCAAGTAAATGTGACAGAGTAAATGTAGCACATTACTACCCACCTCTGGTTAGATCCGATCAGTTCCCCTAAAGTTTACACAATTTCCTAGCAGAGTAACCACAGGTTTAGTTCATCACAACTATGGGCACTTTCTACAAAGTTTGACAACCAGAAAGTGTACTTAATTTTGTGCTTAACTTAATGTATCTATTGTTTTATCATTTTAGATTTAACTTCTTTTGAGAAATGTTCTACTTGAAAAGTGTTTCTCCTATATTGCGTGTCACTTGGTTTGATATTTTTCTTTCTAATGCAATGATATTCATACATTTTTAAGTGTGCCTTCAGCATCCATTCACTTTTGGGGCCCCTTTAATTACAGACTCCTGTTGTTTACAAAATTCCAGCAAAATGCAACAGACCTGTACACTGCAAATGTGAGTGATAATCATCGCAGTTGGCTCATCCATCATCCTTACAGCAGCTTTTTTCTCAGTCTTGATCCTGAAGGACCCTAACCTATCTAACACACTTGATTCTACTGATTAGCTCATTAGTAGGAACTCCAAGACCTGAAATGGGTGTGTCAGTTAAGGGAATCTTACAAAATGTGCAGTGCTGGGGTCCTCCAGGACCAGAATTGAGAAACACTGCCTTACAGCGTGTTTATAACATGTCAGATATCATGCCAAACAGTCACTATGAACATGTCAGACATCTTGTCCTACCTCTGTGAATGCAGAGATGGAGAGGGGACAGGTCTCAGCAAATCAGCCTATGTGACAATTTTACCCTAGTGATCTGTCATTGGACTGAGTCAATGATCTGTTGAAGAACTTGGTGCCTTGGTGTCAGGCTTGCGATTCATTATCGTCCACCAGAGACAGGCTCTCAATACAAATTAATGATGTGCTGTGAGTTTCTGCAACATGTTCAGGCCAGCAGTGATGACCTCATATTCAGCATTCTCTGTACTGCTCAAATAAATGTCAACAGTCCATGTTGTCTGCAGAGTGTCACCCATAACATGCAGGGAAATGACACACCACAAGCACTGTTGCATTCAATCGGCCATTAAGATGTGTTGTGTTTAGATTTAGCATGGCAAGTGCCATTAGTGATGTTCTGTGTTCTCTGCGTATGACTGATCTCATTGAGTTCATTCCCGAAAAAGAGCTGTCATTACCGCTGCTCTCATGAGCTGAGTGTCAGCCTGAGCAGACGAAAGAGAGAAGAGTGTAAGCCCACAGAAATGGATAAAGATAATGATGCTATTGATCGTACCAGCACTTAATTAGGACCCTTTACTTGCCTTTTTTCTCTCCCTCACTGCCTCTGTCAATCAGTCTGTCAGTTTCTCATAATTGTATTTCTATTTCACTCTGTCCTCTTCTGCATAGTTCACACTTTTAAGAACAAAAGATAGTTACATGAGCTAGGTGCTAATAGGTCACTGAGGTATTGCTGTCTTTGGAATCACAAAATTTTTGCTCCTCCTGTCCATCAGAACTACTTCTATCAATGATTTATTACATTAAATGAGAGTTCTCTATTAACTGTCTATTCCTCACACTTTCTCTCTCTGTCTCTCAGCACGGGGGCAGGAAGTACAGGCTGAGAACGTGACAGTGCTGGAGGGGGGGACGGCACAGATATCCTGTCGTCTCCAGAACTATGATGGCTCAATCGTGGTCATCCAGAACCCACGCAGACAAACACTTTTCTTCAATGGAACACGAGGTGAGCTCTTGTGCTATAGTTTTCACAACTCTAACAGTAAATCGATTTAAGATCTCTATTCTATTCCCATAAACATGAGATCACCCAAAGTTTTCTAATAATGGTGTTTTGTCATAATTATTTCCTAATGCCTACTGCCACGACTGCTGTTTAGCTCGAAAATTGATTATGCGAGTATAATCTCGCATAATCAATCAGATATTATAATAGGAGAAAAAGAGACTTCCTTTGAATCACTTGGCTGATTTTTCCATTTAACTGCTATATTTATACTACAAAATATGCTGTACAAAGTGTCTGAAGTCAATGAAACAAATTTCAATTTGCAAACATAATTGTATCATAATGCAGATCATTAGTTTATTTCATAGTAATACCAGAACACATAGTTACAAATGTATGTGAACTTTGATTAATTTTTTTATTTTATATACAGTCTGATCTAAATCTAAATTTATATTGAAGGAATATTCCAAGTTCAATACAGGTTAAGCTCAATTGACAGCATTTGTGGTTACAAATCTAGGTTACAGTGAGGCACTTTCAATGGAAATGGATGGGTTTAAAGGCAGAATTGTGAAGCTTATAATTTTATAAAAGCACTTACATTAATTCTTCTGTTAAAACGTGTATTATTTGAGCTGCAAAGTTGTCTAAATCGAAAATTTTACAGTTGTTTTAGGGTTTGCAGATATTACATTGTCATGGCAATAAAGTTGTAAAATGTAATCTAACTTTATACACTAAAATCATGTTAACATGCACATTGTTTATGTCATGTGGCTATAGTTTTAATACAATTTGTATTTTTGGCCCCATTCACTTCCAGAATTTTGTTTATTTAAAGAAAAGGAGGGACGGGTCGAAATACATTTGTGTCGATTGAGCTTAACTTGTATTGAACCCGTAATAGTCCTTTAAGAGCAAAGAAACATCACTAATTTGATTACTAATCGGAGAAGTAATTTGTGACATTGACCATGTTTGTACAACAGGTCAGATGTCCTTTCTTCCATTGAAGCACATAAGATGCTCTTTGAAACATTCTCAAATCATGCTGGGATAACATAGATCATCTGGTTGGAACTGTGGAGCCCATGCCACCTCAAGTGCATGCTGTCAGTAAAGCTAAAGATGGACTTACCAAAAACAAAGAAATTCTAAAATTCAATGTCAATTCAACTTTTTACTCAAATTGTAATGCTTGGGGGGGGGGGGGGGGGTGCTAAGAGTGCTCTTAGACTTTTGGATTCCATTTGAATTTGAATATCAACTGCTGTTCTGTTAAGCTTTATATGATGTTGCACACTTACACTTTGGCAACTGCATTTTATTCACCTTTTACCCCAGAGAAACTAGTGAAATTTATTTCTCGGAACTTCCATTCTAGCAGCTATATAAAGATATCTATGGTGTTGATGTCAAAATGTAATTAGCTAGTGAAGAGGATTTACAGGTTATAGAGTTGCCAAAAGCGATCATGAGTATTTTAAAGTGTTCAGGGGATATCATAACAACTGGAAGCGGAGCAGGGAGATTTTAAAACAAGAGTAATTTATTTATAAGTACACAAGATCCTACCTTCAAGCTGTGGATGTACTGATGTGTCTCTATGCTTATGAAACTCCAAGAGACAACACAAAGTAATTGAAAATATCTCGTACGACACTTCTGACCATCTTCTCGTGTCATTCGTCAATCACGTTATTGTTAAGATGAGCAGATTTTTTGAGCGTTAAAGATGTGTGAAAGTGTATGCTTTATTTTATATTCTGTTTACAACCATTTGAATCACATTTAAGCTCCTATAAGGGGTGTAGGTTGACAAATAAATTTTAATGTTGAACTTGCATGTGTAATTATATGAGCTGTCACTGTTGGAAATTTCATGTCACACATTTTAACACAAATTAACAAGTTAAAACCTAAAAATTAAGCAGAATTACACATAAAGGCTTGTGTTATGAAAAAGTGCAGTGTGTTATAGCGGTCTGAATGTAATCTGCCAGGTCCAATTTACCTCCATGGGTGTTGGAATTAAACAAACATTTAGAGTGATAGAAAAAACACCTCACTAGCATTTTCACGTAGTAAAGGGGTGCTGTAGACTCACACCATCAACCCTGGGTGAAAAATACTTTCTGTGCTCCCACACGTAATCCATTTTAATCGACTTTTCTCAGTAACTTCAATACAAACAGGAAGTTAGATGACAACATTTGGAAAAGCTGAGCACGGAAAAGGGACAGGCTTCTTTAACACTCAGTTGTTCAGACACATTCCTTATCCATTAATGGTTCTCTTGCAGTGTTTAGAAAGTGGTAAATATGTTAAACATAGGCTTGGAGTCCGTGCAAGCAGTAGAGCGTCTCCTTTAATGCTGGTTAGCTTTTATCATCTTTGGAATAAATTCCTACTGGTGCCATCAATCTTTTTGCGATCCTTTTAACTGATTACACCTTGTTTAAAAAAAACAATAAAGATCTTTTTATGTAATAACCTTTGTTTTTCTCTCTCCCAGCTTTCACAATTACTCAAATTTGAAATCCTTTTAAGTGATGTTCTCTTTCACCAACATTTTACATGATATGTACTGTCCTTATCCTTTCTTTTGTAACCTTTGCTTCAAAAAAGCTTATGAAATTTGGTGACAGAAACAACCACAAAAGCTGAAATAGTATCCATGATTTCTGCTCTTACAAGTGAACAAAATTGGCCATTTTGTAGGTGCTAAATCACTCCTCTTCTGAAGCATTTACAGCATTATACCCACTCACACTTTTTTGCTAACAATCTTCAGGCTTTTTATATCTGTGGATTCTATACTGTGTCCATTTCAGCTCCTGGTTGCCCTTACCGCTTGAGTGCTCTGGCCTCAATACTTGGAGAAACACAAAATGCTTGCTAACTAATGAATAAAAGTCTTTTAGTGGGCAGCAGGGCATAAATATCCCCAGCCGTCATGAATACAATGGCCTATCAGCATTCACCCTTTTCATAATATTCAATCAGATTGGCTAGATCTGCAGGGTATGTAAATGAGGCGGGATTAAAGGTGACACCAGTCTGGACAATGCGTTGACATTTCCCTGCCATTTAGCATGAGGTAGAGCATTTATCACCTACTGGCAGTTTTTTTTCCCATCATGTAGAACAGGAATAGAGTTAAAAGATACACATGTCACGAAAGTGTGCTAACCTATTGAACAAGCCACTCACTCACTCACTCACTCAATATATCACACTCTCACTCACTCGTTGATACTAAAAACTATGTTTTCTTGTTCTACTCTATTATTAAATATAACTCTCCTTAGAGCTTTCAAGCTACATCCACCAAATATGGCACAGACCTTCAGACTGTTCTGACTTGAGGCCCTGATATTCTTAATATGATATCGAAGAACGAATGGGTGTGATGCCATTTAAAGCAATATCTGGCCAAAAAGGTGTTTTTGAGTTTGTTTCGGTGGTTCGTAACAGTGCTAAATACCTTCTTGCTGCCATTGGTCCACGTCATCAATAGATGTGACCTGAAGCTCCACCTACCTTGAGGTCCATATCTAGTTCCCTTGGACTTACAAAGACGGAATGTTCAAACAAGCCAACAGAATTTTCTTTCTTTCGGTCTGTCTGCCTATGCATCTTGCCAGCATCTAAGTTTTTATGAACAAACTTTACCTATTGATTTTATCCTCATTCATTTACTCTCTCACCCATTTATTCAATGTGTTTCTCTCTTACTCATTCACTCAGTCTATCACTCATTTATTCATTGCACTCTCTCATTAAATGTATCACTCTCTAATTTGCTTACTCATTTTATTGCTCCATTTATCCATATATTTACTATTTCGCTCGCTTGTTCACACATATCTTCATTCATTTAATCCCTCATTCATCATTCACTCGCTCACTCATTAGCTCACATTTTCCAAAAAGAGACTCAGATAAGTGCACCAAAAACGTATGTGTTGAAAGATGCCTTGGGTCCATCAGTGCAGTAATCATCTTATGGATCCAGCACATAAAGCTGCTACAGTATCTGTGAGTCTGCTGAAGGCAGTTTCATATCTTCAGACACAGACAAAGAGCTTTGAAAGGAATTCAGGAGAAAAGGAGTATTTAGCAGCAGTCAATACAAAATGAGTCGGTGGGATTGTATCCCAAATAGCCCTGTCCAGCTCATGTAACTGACATCGTTATTTGTTATTATCATTTTCTATTGATTTATTTTTCTTTCACCTTGGTTTCAAAGCCAAATCATTGTCCCCACTAGTTCTCAATTCCTTTGTTTTCTGCTTCTACTCAGTGTTTATGTGTTGTTCTGTGTCTGTAACGAGTGATAGCAAGACAAACAGACCCAAGAGCAGAGGAATAGTTCAAAGGATTTATTAACAGCAAATGTGAGCAGTCACTGAGTTGTGTATTGTGGAAGATCCCGGCACCAGCTGCAGCAGTGGAAAGCGATCTCCGATAAGCGTGCGTGCCTGCACAAGGGGTAAACCGTGAAGTGCATGTTGGAAGTCAGGAATAGATCCTCCGTTGAAGCTTAGTGAGGAGCTGAACAATGCCCAATTGAAATGGGCAATCTTACACGTGGGCAGAGACAAGGTATCCTCCATGGCCATCTGACACGCAGCAAAACTGGAAAGCAATCACACATCTGACAAGTGCGAAACTAACAGATAAACGAGACAGACCAACTAGGCAGCGAGAGTGCGGTTAGTTACTCAACATCAAACAACAATCTAGCAAAGATACTGAGAACACAACGGGCTTAAGAAGGGAGTGAATTAGAGGAGAACAGATGTTACTTGCATGCTAATCAGTGGCATGATCAGCGTTCCCCGGGAACAATCAGTGTTCCCATGGAAATGCTGATCATGCATGCTGGCCACGCCTGCAAAGCTTGAGGAAGAGAAAATGACAAAACAAACCAGCAAACTCACCGGTGTCATCTGTTCTGTGAGAAATGGTAGTTAAACCCATCATCTTTCTTTTTGTTTTCTTCTCCTTTTCATGTTACTCTTTTTTCTTTTGATCTTAATTGTGAAAATCTCAACCAAGTTGGAGACCTTAATTTGTTAACTGTATCCCGCAAAGCTACAAACTACTAATAATTTCAAGTAGTTAAGCTACAGTCAAGCTTACTTTTTGATAAAGTAGCTAGCAACACTACAAGTCACTGTAAAAAATTGAGAATTACACTGTAAAAAGTGCTATCTTGCAATTTAGGAGCTATTTCTATCTGATCCAATCCTTAAAATTAGTTTTGGTGGTGTAACATCATGTAGTCAGATTATTCAGTCTTATTAAATCATATTTCCCCATCTGTCGCTCACATCGACTTTGTGTCAAAGAAGCGACACTAGGGGTCTCTCTTGAGAGCCGTTCGCATCTCTGATCTATGAGAAAAGGCCAATGAGAAATTGACAGACAGAATTTGCATGTCCCACCCCCGGACATATGGGTATAAAGGGAGGGAAATGTGCCAGTTTCATTCAGAAATGTTCTTCGGAGCCGATTGGTTGTGTATGCAGCGAGCTGCGAGTCACAGTTTGTTTCCTCCCATCTCTGAGTGATTGCTGTTGGATCTATGGCGCATATCAGCGGCTTTCTCCTTCCCTGCACAGCAGTGCAGCTTGTCCCTGGGTGCTTCGACAGCAGTAAAAAGAGTTATTTCTCTAAAAGAGTTATTTTCTCTAAAAGAGCACATACACTGCAGTGTTGAACGTCCTTTTCAGGATGTGTCTTTATAAAGATGCCTTTCTGCCCCTGTGTAGTTCCTGGATGCGGTAGAGTGCTCTCTGCTCCTGACGGCCACAGGCGCTGCCTCGTGTGTCTGGGCAGCGATCACACCGAGACAGCGTTTGTGGATGGCTCATGTTCTCACTGTGAGAATATGACCATGCAACGTTGCGGTCGCGTCTTTCCTTCCTCAAAAGGAACGCCACTCCCCCTCCTTCTTCCCACGGGATTGAGGACGACCCGTCTGGCGATGGAGGCGATTAGGGGATGGCAGCGGGCTCGGTTTAGCCGGGTATGCCCCCGCGAACCACCCGCCTCCTGGTACCCTCGTTGACTTCCGTCCGTGCTCGAGGCAACAGCGGCTCGGTTCACAGCCTGTCCGCCTATCCTCTTGAGCCCCCCGAGCTGGATGAGAGCATCGGAGAGTGGTCCGGTGTGGACACGGGTGAATCGACTGGGCTGCCGCCTTCGGGCCAGCACGCCCAGTTTGAGGCTGACGCCCAGATGTCCGACATACTTGCCTGGGCCGCCATCAGCATGGGGCTGGACAGGAACCCTCCGTCCTCCCCACAGCCTTCGTGGCTGGATGATTGGTTCCTCGGGTCCGCGCACCGCTCACAGCCATGCCCCCCGGTTCCTTTCTTCCCGGAAGTGCATGATGAGCTGACGAGTTCTTGGAGGACACCCTTCTCCACCCGTCACTGTGCCTCTCGCTCACTACCCTCGATGGCGGAGCGGCCCACGGGTACACGGCGGTCCACCTGGTGGGGTCGCCCTGTGCTCCACTCCAAGGCCTGTAGGATGACGTCTTCCCTGACCTCCAAAACCTACAGCGCCACTGGACAGGCCGCTTCCGCCCTGCATGCCATGGCCCTCCTGCAAGTCCACCAGGCCAAGGCACTTAAAGATCTGCACTTGGGTAGTCCTGATCCCAACGTGCTGCAGGAACTGTGCTCAGTGACCGACCTCGCCCTCAGGGCCACGAAGGTCACAGCACGGTCAATCAGGTAGGCGATGGATGGCCACTCTCGTGGTTCAGGAACGTTATCTGTGGCTGAACATGGTCTAGATGCACAAATTAGACAAATTGGATGGCCTTTTTGGCGACACCGTCGAGGACTTCGCCCAGCAGTTCTCAGCGGTGAAGAAGCAGACGGAGACCATATATCACATCATGCTCCGCAGAAAAGCTTCCAGAATGGGCCACGCTCCGTTTGCTCGCCAAGGGCGTCCTCCTGCGGCTTCCAAAAAAGGTGCAGCTCCGCCTCAACCCGGGCTCAGCTCTCAGCCCCTGCGTCGAGTGCCCCACATGAAGCGCGTGATTAATTTGATTTACCGATTCATCACTCAAGTGTTTTCAGAAGCCCCCATATGACATATGAGTTTGTTTGGTTAAATGTAGCTGTTTATTAATGTTTTTTTTTACCCAGCCCCTTCGTTTCTGTGCCCGGTAAATGCTTTGCATATCTACTTGGACCGCACGCAGCTCTTTGTCCGCTTTGGTGGACAGCGGAGAAGGAACGCTGTCTCCAAACAGAGGCTTTCCCACTGGGTAGTGGATGCCATTACATTGCATCAATCACATCCAGGCCATACCCCCCCCCCCCCCCAGGAACTGGCCAGGGGCACCTCCCTAGCAGACATATGCAGAGCAGGGGGTTGGGCAACACCCAATACCTTTGCGAGATTTTACAATCTCAGGGTTGAGTCAGTTTTGTCCCGTGTTTTCTCAGCCCTTTCCCTCTGCTGAGGTAAAACCATGCGCTCTTATCCCAGGAGATCTCACTAACTCGGCTCCCTGTATGACTCCTCCAGAGCCCTCTGGTCCGTGAATTGAGTGGAGGAATTCACCGACCAAATCAAATGCGGGTACTCAATCTACTCGGTACTGGAATAGGTGCTCCACAGGATGGGCTCTTACGTGGACTTATCCCCCTGTGTGTATTTTCCGCGGAGCGGACCCGCATCTCCCTTGGACAGTTCCCACTGCCCCCTGGTCGCCGTGTCTATAGCAACTCCTCCCTCCCAATGAGGCAGGATCTACCACCAGGCCACTGTCCACATGTGACCTAAAAACCCATGTGATGCATTCACCATGCTTTACCTCCCCCAGTCTGGGCAGGTGTGGTCTCCGCAGGGTCTTTTCCCCCTGAAAGAATAGGAACTGGGAAAGCATTCCCCGATGCATATGATAGTGTTAAGATGGCCCCAGCTGCTTTAACTCTATGCGAGATACATAGTGATGGTGGCGTAGTGGCTAAAGCACAGTGCTGTTAATCAGATGGTCACTGGTTCTAACCCCATGGCCACCACCATTGTGTCCTTGAGCAAGGCACTTAACTCCAGGTTGTTCCAGGGGGATTGTCCCTGTAATAATTGCACTGTAAGTCGCTTTGGATAAAAGCGTCTGCCAAATGCATAAATGTAAATGTAAATGTACATAGAGAGAGAAATGGCGCGGCTGGCACGGCCTGCTCCCATGCTTGGCACGTCGCCTTGTTCCCCTCTGTCTGGGTAAAGAACCAGAAGGCTTTGACAACTTTATGGGGCGTTTGGGAAGGGTATGTGCAGTCTGTCACAACCGGTTGCTTTGCCACGTAAAATACCTGCCCGCTCCTGTGACAGCAGTACACGTACACGGCTCAGCGCATGGCGTGATTTCATTTGGACCACTAGTGTCGCTTGTTCGACACAACGTCGAAGTGAGCGACAGACGGGGAACGTCTAGGTTACGGATGTAACCTCCGTTCCTTGATGGAGGGAACGAGACGTTGTGTCCTCCCGGCCACGTCGCTGAGCCGAGCCACTGTTGCGGCCGAACCTCATTGTCGGCTCCTCAGAAAAATCCTGAATGAAACAGATGAATTTCCTTCCCTTTATACCCGTATGTCCAGGGGCGGGACATGCAAATTCTGTCTGCCAAATTTCTCATTGGCCTTTTCTCATAGATTAGAGATGCGAAAGGCTCAAGAGAGAGACCCCTAGTGTAGCTTCTTCGACACAATGCCTCGTTCCCTCCATCAGGGAAGACGTTTTTTCTTTAACCAAAGCAGTTAATTCAGACATTAACTTTTTTTTCAGTATGCGTTGTAGCTTCTCAAAGGGCAGTACTAATGATCTGTTTTACTAACAAATATTTTATAAGACTCTGATAAGACAGAGATCATATTTACCTTGCATACACAATAAGGATCTAAATGAATATACAAATGTACATAATTCAATTATAATGTAAAAAAAAAAAATTATAAACAGCTACATTTAACCTAACAAACACATATGTCATATAGGGGCTTCTGAAAACACTTGAGTGATGAATCGGTAAATCACATTTTTTTACTTTTTCAATGACATTTACGTTGCATTTAGTCCTTCTGATGAGTCCAAAGCATGTAGAAATGAGAAGCAGATATAATTAATCTAAGGAATAAGCTTCAGCAAATAATCCAGCACTTTGATAACAATGTTCCGCAAAGACAAACTGGAAGGATTTGTGGCATTTCACCCTGTATAGTGCACAATATAGTAAAAATATTCAAGGAATCTGGTCAAATTTTGGTGCTTAAAGGGAAGAAGAAAACCATTTCTGAATGCATGTGATCTCTGATCCTTCAGACATCACTGTCTTAAAAAACATCATCTGTAATGCAATCATGAACATGAGCTTGAGATTACTTTAGTACACCTTTTTTAGTCAACACCACTCGCCGCTGCATCCACAGATGCAAGTTAAGACTTTACTATGCAAAGCAGAAGCCCTACATCAACACAGTCCAGAAGCGTTGCCGACTTCTCTGGGCTCGGTCTCGTCTTCGATGGAAATTAGAACAATGGAATCATGTTTTATGGTCCGATGAGTCCACATTTCAAATCGTTTTTGAAAAACACATTCATAGTGTTATCCGGCCCAAAGAGGAAAAGGACCATCCAAAATGTTATCAGCATCAGATCCAAAAGCCAGTGTCTGTATGGGCCAGGGGTGTGTCAGTGCCCATGGCATGGGTAACTCGCACATCTGTGAGGGCACCATTAATACAGACAGATATGTAAAACATTTGGAACAGCATACACTGCCATCCAGCACTGTCTTTTCCAGGGACGTCCCGGCATTTTCAGCAGGACAACATACTGGCCGAAGAAGCAGAGAGTGCTAGACTGGCCTGCCTACAGTCCTGACCATCTGCAATGAGAATGTGTGTTACATTATGAAGCACAACATACAGCAACGTACAGTTGTGCTGCTGAAGACCAGCATAATGGATGATTGGAGGAAAATTCAACAAACTTAACAAACTTGTATCTTCAGTGCCTAAATACTTAATAAGTGTTATTAGAATAAATGGTGATGTTTCACAGTGTTAAACACTCGACTGTTCCAACTTTTTTTGGAGTGTGTTTCAAACATCTCATTTGAAATGATGGTACAAATAAACGATTAAATTCACAAGGTAAAACATCATGTTCAGTTGTCGTGCTTTCAATACAGCAAAGGGTGAATATAATTTACAAATCACTCCTTTTTGATTTTGTTATTTTTTATATACTGTCCCAACTTTTTTGAAATTGGGGTTGTACAACGTGACATAAAAACAGTGATGTATTGTATCAAGCCATGCTACTACAGAAAAAACAGCTTGCTACTGAAAAAGCAACATTACAATATTTTGGAAACAACTGAGCTACTGTCAAGCTACTGAAGTTAGAAGCATAGCATCTGTACTTGTAGTTATATTCCCGAACACTGTTTTCTATTACATTTCTCTGCTTCATTCCCACCCACACAAAACCATTTTGTTACTTACATTTTGCAACTTCTCATCTGTCTTTTTCTGATATATTTATATCCTGTCTACTTATCCATACTTGCCTCCCCTTCTATTTTTTCTCTCACAGCACTGAAAGATGACCGTTTTCAGATGGTTCTTTTCACACCGCGGCTTGTGCGGATCACGTTGACCAATGTTAGTGTGTATGACGAGGGCGGTTACTTCTGCCAGCTCTACACAGATGACACACACCACCAGGTGGCCACGCTGTCAGTGGTGGTGCCCCCAGAGGTGCCCATGGTGGAGGTTAAAAAAGAGGCAGTGGAGGGCGGAGAGGTGGAACTCACATGTGTATCCCCACGGAGCAAACCACCAGCAACAATACGCTGGGTTCGAGATCGCCGAGAGATTCCTGGTGAGTGAGAGTGTATACCTTGGTCAGAACTGAACCAGGGCTTAGGTCAAAAATGCCACGAAAGTGACAAAAATGGCTTTGAATTTTTAAATGTGGAGCCCTATAATTAATTGCTGTTTTTTTATTTGTAACATCTTAATAGTCTAGTCTAGTTAAGAGTTTCAGATTGATAATCTATGTTAATGTATTGATTAAACTGAAGTATTAGACTTAAATGTATGACACATGTATTTTTCTATGGTTAGAGACAAATGCTCTTATGACAGTGAAAGTCAAATCCAGGGGACAAATATTGCTCCTTAACGTAAAGGTTTATTTCTGACACTTGTGCATTCATGCATGCATTTAAATGTCACAAAAGAGTCTCTTATTCATTGCAAAAATATTCATATACTGCATGCTCATAGCATACATATACTGTATAATCTCATATTAACACACAAAAGATTCAAATTTGATTAAAGCATATGTGTATATTGCTTTGTCTCTCTGTCCGATTTTATGTCTTTATGGTACATGTCCTTAATTTCCTTAATTTCTTCTAATCCCTCTGTCAGCCAGGAAGATAAGTTCTGCCTCACTCTCCCATATGTTTGCTCATTGGCACATTTTCCTCTCTATTGTTTTATGTTACTTTATCAAATTTAAAATGTATCTGTCCATCTGGGTCCCTTCACATGTGTGCGGAAGAGACCTCTTTTTTTGTCACACCCACAAACACAACTGTGCCAGATTGTGGATCCAGGTGAAGCCTAATGTGTCCCTATACCTATTTTTTTGTCAATTCTCATCTTTTTCCATATCTCTCTGTTTCTCTCTCAGTACCATCACATTTGCTTCCGGTCTTTGTTTGCTTTCCTTTTTTGGGCTCCAAGGGGGAATAGATGGAGAAAAAGAATGAAGGAGACAGAGAGTAAGAAACAGAAACAAAAAAACAGACAGAAAAAGTGCAGACTGCGATTTTAGACTTGTGTTCTAGCAATTTTGTTAGAATATAAAAATGTGAGTGCAAGCGCAAGCTAGTAGCTTTGTTCCAAAACCTAGTGAGCTGTTCGCTATATATATATACAGTTGAAGTCAGAGGTTTACATACACCTTAGCCAAATACATTTAAACTCAGTTTTTCACAATTCCTGACATTTAATCGTAGAAAACATTCCCTGTTGTAGGTCAGTTAGGATCACTACTTTATTTTAAGAATGTGAAATGTCATAATAATTGTAGAGGAAATGGTTTATTTCAGCTTTTATTCATCAAAATCCCAGTGGGTCAGAAGTTTACATACACTTTGAAAATGTTTGTACTTGAGTCAAACGTAACCTTCTACAAGCTTCTCACAATAAATTGCTGGAATTTTGTCCCATTCCTCCAGACAAATCTGGTGTAACAGAGTCAGTTTGTAGGCCTCGGTTGCACATGCTTTTTCAGTTCTGCCCACCAATCTTCTTTGGGATTGAGGTCAGGGCTTTGTGATGGCCACTCCAATACCTTGACTTTGTTGTCCTTAAGCCATTTTGCCACAACTTTGGAGGTATACTTGTGGTCATTATCCATTTGGAAAACCCATTTGCGACCGAACTTTAACTTCCTGGCTGATGTCTTTAGATGTTGCTTCAATTTATCCTCATCATTTTCCTTCCTCATGATACCATCTATTTTGTGAAGTGCATCAGTCCCTCCTTTTTTCCTCCAAACATAACGATGGTTATTATGGCCAAACAGTTCAAATTTTGTTTCATTAGACCAGAGGACATTTCTCCAAAAAGTAAGGTCTTTGTCCCCATATACACTTTCAAACTGTAGCCTGGCATTTTTTATGGCAGTTTTGGAGCAGTGGCTTCTTCCTTGCTGAACAGCCTTTCAGGTTATATCGATATAGGTCTCATTTTACTGTGGATATATATACTTGTTTACCTGTTTCCTCCAGCATCTTCACAAGGTCCTTTGCTGTTGTTCTGGGATTGATTTGAAATCTGTGTGTAAACAATTGTTGGACAAATTACTTGTGTCATGCACAAAGTAGATGTCGTAAATGACTTGCCAAAACTATTGTTTGCTTATATGAAATCTGTGGAGTGGTTAAAAATTGTGTTTTAATGACTTCAACCTAAGTGTATTTTAACTTCTGACTTCAACTGTGTGTATATATATATATATATATATATATATATATATATATATATATATGCCTTGGTGATGAGAGAGGTCAATGGAGAATGAAAAGATATGGTCAGTGTGTGTGTGTTTATGTATATATATATATATATATATATATATATATATATATATATATATATATATATAGTATAATATTATATATAAGATATTATATATAAGATTATTATACATAAAATGGCAACTTGACATCAAGAAATCAAGTAAAAGTATTACCCTACATATAAATGGTCATAAACTGGAACCACATGGAACCACTCTGATTTGAAGCACTTAACATAGGCAACTTTTTGTAATAGATCAACATACAATTGATTTCAATATAGTCTCGTGTAGCCAGACCTATGACTATAGCATGACTATAGCATAGGTCTGGGCTCTTTAGCAGCTTCAATATGCCAAGAACCACCTATTTGGTCAGAAAAAGCCAATCAAAGTCGGTTTTGTTATTATGGGCTATTTAGTGGCGGGTTATCAGAAATGTATCAAACTATAATAAAAGTAAATTATTTATATAATTGTGTGCAAGTCTCTGTGAGCAACTGCACAGAAAACAAGGGAGATGAGTAGAAAATGTGTAGAGAGTCTAAGTACAGCACAGAAAACCTCATTATAGAGAATTTCACAGACATTTACATTTACATTTATGCATTTGGCAGACGTTTTTATCCAAAGCGACTTACAGAGCCCTTATTACAGGGACAATCCCCCCGGAGCAACCTGGAGTTAAGTGCCTTGCTCAAGGACACAATGGTGGTGGCTGTGGGGTTCGAACCAGTGTCCTTCTGATTACCAGATTACCAGTTATGTGCTTAGACCACTATACCACCACCACTCCAAGACATAACTAAACAAAGCATAAAATGCAGCTCTGCTCGTGGATATCCGTTTCAATTTCTGCTACGTGCATGTTGCTAAGGCTGTGCTAGCTAGGACGCGTCCTTTGACGCCGAATGTCCTCCTTTAAACAAGCCTTGTTTAAATGAGACAGCCTTCGTAGGACAAACTGAAATAGAGCTTGTCATGGTTGCTATGACAGCATGCCACTCTTTAACAAGAGTGATCACTGTAAGTGAGAAGGGAACAAAGTCCTTTTGAAAGGGAATATATGAGATCAATTTTAGTGGAGTTATAATGATGTATGAGGGAAAAGAAAATAGATTTTACAATTGTACTTTTAGTCAATAATACTTAATTTGTATTATATATTACTATAATTATACATATTATATACTCTGCACCCATCTACTGAGGTACTTCAACTTGGGAATTAACATTACTTGCGTTTAAACAGGCGGATTTTTTTAGACAAAATATGTTCATTTTCTCTGAAGTAAAAAATTGTGGGTGGTGAGTGCCCACGAAGGATGCACCACATGCGTCCTCTGAATTCCCGTGAAAGAAGGTCGCATTCAAAGGCTGCATTCAGAGTCCTCCTTGCTTTTCTGAAACAAGATGTACGTGGCCTACAAATGCGACCTCCGGAGGGCACAGCCTTCGAAACGAGTTGTGAATGGCATACTACCCATACTACTCTTACTACTTCTGCCATAGAATGAGTAGTAGGCCAATGTCATTCTGAATTCAGCCACGGCTACGGTCCTTCTAATAATCTAATCAGCACCACCTGTCACCAATCACTGCTCATCAAGAATAATTTATTCTCTCCCTTTCCCTTTAGTCTTTGTCTAGTCTCATTGTTGTACACAGCCCAAACCACACTAAGCTCTCACCCGTTATAGTTAAGTGTAACCTTTATCCTTGTTATCGTTCCCTGTCATCGTCATTTGTTGGATTTATCCTGTTGCTTATCTCCTGTATATTCCTGGCACCATCAATACAAATCCTGCAGTTGGGTTCACCCTCATATGCTGTATTTTGTCTTCCCCAAGCCATGACAGTTACAGTGAGGCACTTTATCGGAAAATGTTACAATACTCACTGTTTCAAAAATATAGCCACTAGATGTAAACAGTATGCATGATAACATTATTTTAGTGTGATAAAATCACTAACATTTTGGCCATGAAGACATAACACCATAAACCCTAAAGTGACTGTAAAAATTTAAATTCAAATAATAAAGTTTTAACAAGAAATACAAATATATATAGTCTTAACATGTCTGCCTTTAACCCCTCTAAAAAAATCACTTCCAGTAGGCCTGGTGCATACTGTAACCTTTTTAAATAGAGACAATTTGAAATAATTTTTTAACATTATGCCACAAACACTGTCGAATGAGCTTAACTTGTATTGAACCCAGAATATTTCTTCAAGTGGCAGCATAATTTATTTGCCTACCTTTTAGAATAGCCTTTATGTCGGGTGATATGATGACTTCAAATCCTACCTTCATAGGCAGCTCACTACATTTTGGAACAGAGAAAATATGTGTGTGTGTGTGTGTGTGTGTGTGTGTGTGCACGTGTGTATCTGTCTCTTTGTGTGTGTGTGTGTGTGTGTGTGTGTGTGTGTGTGTGTGTGTGTGCCTCTACCCAAAAAAAGACCTCTGAGCCAGTCTCTTTTTACACTTCAGTGAAAATAATTAAAATGTCTACTTGAAGGTTATTACCAAATATCCCTCATAAAACTGTTAGTTTGGCCTGCTGCTCTAGCCGTCTACGTCTTTCATCATCCCTTTTCTTCTTTTTCTCCCTCATTCTCACTTTCTGCCCTTCACCCTCTGTTTGTCATTAAATTTTTTCCATCATCAAATTAAAATGTAATAATCTCACAAGAATAATGAAACTTGCTCTGTGCAGGTGGAATACATGTGTGCAAGGTGCATTACTCACTGCATCAAATTCATACTGTTTGAAATAATCAGGGCAATCCTTTTTAAAAGTATGCAAATAATGTCTTGTTGAAATGTAAAACATATTTTAAAAATTTGAGACAACTGACTTTTTAATCCTCTCATTCCTTCCCTCTTTTTTCGTTTCATTCTTTTTTAGGCGTGATCTCTCAGCAGGAAAATGGGAAGACTGTGAGAGTGTCTAACACTATCCGTATTCCTGTGGAGAGGAAAGATAACGGAGCGGCGATGAGCTGTGAGGCATCTCACCCTACACTCGTGGGGCAGAAACGAGTTCGTCACTACAGCCTGGATGTTCACTGTGAGCCAACAATGCTGTTTCCATGACTACTGCCATATTAGACAATTAACGGTTGTTATTAGCTCACTAAATTCCCATCTGCTTAAACATGTTCACTTGGCAAGCTTCTAACAAGGTTTGTTTGTTTGTGTTACATTTTGCCTAGTATAATAAAGGATGAAAAGGCAAAAGTATATCCTGTTGCACATAACGCAACTTTATCAGGAACATTTGAAATATGACAACATGGATAGATGTCGAACAAATCGAATAAAAACTTTAAACAAGACCTCGTCTCATAAAGTAGGCCAGCCTAAGGAATCAAAGTATGAAGTCAAAAGGCTGTTACTCTATAAAAAATACAACTGAGTCAGAGTAAGCTTTTGGGTGTTTGTAACTGTCGTAACCAACAGTGAATTTGTATCCTGACACCTGTTGAAAATGTGCTTGCCTCTCTCTATCCTTCTCTTTATCTCTGTAGTTGCTCCTACAGTGAAAATCATTCCCCCTCAGGGCATCCTTAGAGAAGGAGACTCCCTCAGTCTCATCTGCTCCGTTACCGGCAACCCAATGTGAGTGTAAACGAGTGTGTGTTATTCTTTTGGATGTATGTGTCAGGTTGCATGTGGGAGATTTTGATGGATGTGAAACCTTGTGTGAAGTTCTGTTTCTACATGTGCTTTAAAAACAAATCATCTGAACTGGTCCCACAAGAGCAGCTCTTACTTTACCAATCCAATGTACTTAGAGAGGATCATCTCAATCTAACTCCAGTAAAGTAAATGGCTCCAAAATAAGACTATCCTGCATCTGTACAGGAGGGAGAACAGCAATGAATGTCCTCTACTCCTTCCATATCTCCCTCTCTCTTTCTTTCTCACTTTCTCTCATTATCTCCCTTTCTCCCTCAGAGGCAGTGAGCATGAAGCCATTAAACCTCTCCGAAGTCTTGTAAGGGACCGCAGCAGATATTAAAGATGGACGAATAAAGAGATAGAGAGGATGGTTGAACTGCCACTGTCACTCATTTTATGGTGAAATGAAGGAATGACAGAGAGAGAAGGAGAGAAAAATGGGCTCAGAGGGGCCTTAGCTGGGAAGTAGAGACGAAAGGCTATGATTTACTGATGGGGAGAACAAAAAGGAGAGAGTGTGAAAGACATAAATGTTTAATTGCAGAGACACGATTGAAGATTAGGGGATGCACCGATGAGAATTGAGAATAGCCTGCCCTCCCACCCACCTACAGAGAGTGAGTGGACTTAGGATGGGTGGAGATAAATGAGTGCAGTGATAGAGGGATGAGGAATGGATACAGGTGCTGCTGCATGGTAGCTGAGCACACGGTACACTGTTCCATACTGCTAGGATATAAAGCCATTGCGATCCTGTTTGTTCTGACATTATTCACCAATTAAACAGTGTCTGCTTTTGTTGGAGGGGTGTTTTTATTATCCCTCAGTTCCTTGGCAGGCTCATGCTCTGTGGTCATATGCGTGTGTTGTGAAAGTGTGTGTGGTTTGGGATCCTGTGAAGGCTTGTAATTAAAAGTGTCCAGTGGGATTACAGCGGATGATGACGCAGAGATTGTATTGCAGCCAGGGTGGATAAGGCATGAGGCAATTCACAGGCGGTGGGCTCACAACAGAAGCCTCAGGCTTTTGCCCTACAGTTTCCATGTATCTCCTGCTGTTATTTGTGTACGTGTGTGTTTAGTAATCTCCTCCTTTCATGCTCTTTTGTCTCTGTCTGCCTGGTATTAACTGCTTAGTGTCATGGTTCTCTTTTCTTTTCTTTACTTTTTCTTTTCTTTTCTTCCCTTATGATCATCTTAAATTAATTAAAACCATCTAATTGTTGTTTACAAGTATAAAATATTTTTGAGCATAATTTTGCAGTCTTTTGATGGTGACTACAGTGCATGACTACACTAGTTAAAGTTATTGTTCACCCAAAGTTCTCTCATCAATTTCTCACCCTCATGCCATCCCAGATGTGTATGACTTTCTTGTATGTTTTTTAGAAGAATATTTCAGCTTTGTTGTGCCATTCAATGCAAGTGAATGGTTGTCAGAACATTGGAGCTCCAAAAAGCACATAAAGGTAGCACAAAAGTTATCCAAATGATTCCATTGTTTAAATCCTTGTCTTCAGAAGAAATATGATAGGTGTGGGTGAGAAACAGATCAACAATTAAATCTTTTTTTTTTTTTATAAATATTCTCCTTCATGCCCAGTAGATGGTGATATGCACAAATAATGCAAATTGCCAAAATCAAAAGAAGAATGTTGAAGTGAATGTGGACATTTATAGTAAAAACAAAAGTCTTATTAATATTGATCTGTTTCTTACCCACACCGGTCATATTGCTTCTGAAGACATGGATTTAACCATTGTAGTCATATGGATTACTTTTATGCTGCCTGTATGTGCCACCTCAAAGTTCTGGCCACCATTAACTTGCATTAAATGGACCAACAGAGCTGAGATATTCTTTTAAAAATCTTCCTTTCTGTTCTGCAGAAGAAAGAAAGACATACACATCTGGGATGGCATAGGGGTGAGTAAATGGTGAGAGAATTTTCATTTTTGTGTGAACTGTTCCTTTAAGATTATCTACCTACAACAATATCCAGCTTTTACCAATAAAAGACCAGTAGATTAAAAGGAAAACAAATATGAGTTGGGAAGGTTCTACTGAGGAATCATAGGAGCCTGTTATCTGCTTATTGAGTTTGTTTTTTATTAGCTTATTGGAGATTTTGATGCTTGGTTTTATATTATGTTTTATGCAGAATTAATAAGGTTTTTTTTTTGCTGAAGAGGGAAACACAATCATTGTGAGCACGTATCATTATAAGTATATTTGTTTGTTAACATAAACATATTTTACTGTAAAACATGTATTATTATTATGTAGTGTAGACATTAACATTAACCAATATTAATAAATGCTGTTAAAGGATTGTTAATTGTTTGTAAATGTTAAGAACTGTGTTATCTAATGTTAACGAATACAACCTTGTTCTAACATTTAACCAGTTAATCAAATAAAAATAATTCTGAATGTTTACTTTTAAAGAATTATAATAAAGATACCTTAAAGTTTCCTCTCCTCTAGTTCTTTTCTATTATTAGTCTTTTTTTATGTCACCTGTGCAGTATTCTCTTTTCTTCCGAGTGCCTCATTATTTGTGGAAAATGTGTTTTTTTTTGCCTTTCTTTCAAAGACTTGTTCCTGCTTTGATTGTATCATGATGCAAATAAAACAATGATGTCTTCTGCTGTTTTCATTTCACTTTTGTCTTCTTTTCCAGACCACGTGATATCCAGTGGTCACGAGTGAACGACACGCTTCCTGAAAGGGCAGAGAAAACGGCCAACATCCTTCATATGTCCCGCCTCAGCCAATCACACAACGGCACCTACCTCTGCCAGGCACAGAATAATTATGGCCGTGCAGCCGACCACTACACACTGCTGGTATATGGTAAGAAAAATGACATGACAATAACCCTTGCCCCATTTAAACAATTAAAATCCACATCAGAAACCTATGTTGCCCTCCACTCCTGTCATAACGTGTCAAAATCATACGAAATCTGTTTCAGCATGGTTCAGTATGACAAAGCAATTCTGCACGTTTACGCATAAACACCTACACTTTTTTGGCCTGTGGGAAAAGCGTGGGTTTCTGCACAGTTACCGAAGTTGATTACTGTTACTTTGGCTCTGACAAAGCCATTCTGTGGTGGTTGCACTGTGGGTTATTTTGCAGTCCTCCCTCCTGCCTACATTTGCCCCCGGTGGCTACATGGGACACTGTATCTTTCAGCTCACTCCATAGACCTGTAGGAAGGGTGATGCTTTTTTGAAAGACTGTAAGAAATGAGATCCCCAGAGGTCCTTTGCCTTCTTTCCCCTTTTTCTCTTCTTTTTTCATATGATAACGACTGCCATCAAATGTGCATGTTAACGAGGGAGCTTAGAGAGCGCAGGTGGGTGGGAATGTCATCTTTCATCCAGCGTCTATCCCTTGCTCCCTCTCTGTTGCTCTCTCTTCCATACTTTTTCTTCAACGGTTCTGTGTAGGAGAGCCTCTCAGCTTTGAAACTCCTCTGCACTTCAGATAATGCCCAATGAATTCCTTTCTTTGACTATTTATTCTTTTATTCTAATGCATTATTTTCTTTCTTTCTTTCTTTCTTTCTTATTCATTAATTCTTTCCTACACAGAACACGGAGTTCCATTTATGCATGTTTGTGTGTGGATTTGGGAGTAAATGGACATGATAAGGCGTTAACTCTCAGTATGGGCTTATTTAAGTTTGCCTACTGAAAATCCCATGCTCGGTGAAAGTGTGGCTAAAAAGAGAGAAATGGCTGACTGTAGGCTGATAGAAGAGGAGGGAGAGCTATTAAGCTGATGAGTCAGCAGTCATGGTGACAGCTCAGTGAGCCCGTCGCTGGTGTTGAGGATGGAGGAGGACTGATCTCAATTTCTCGCTGTTTTACACTGACAAACTTTTTTTGACTTATTTATTTTCTAAATTGACCATGAAGGGCAAAATGAGAAGCAAACAGCCAATTTAGAAGAGCTGGTCTATGGAACAGAATGATGTTTTTAAACTTGATGAGTGAGGGAGGGTAAGATAAATAGAGAGAAGAGATAAATTAATGAAAACGTCTAGGTTACGGATGTAACCTCCGTTCCCTGATGGAGGGAACGAGACGTTGTGTCGAAGTAGCGAAACTAGGGGTCTCTCTTGAGCGCCGAATATACCTCTGATCTATGAACAAAGGCCAATGAGAAGTTGGCAGACAGAATTTGCATGTCCCGCCCCCGGACATACGGGTACAAATACGTCTGTTTCATTCAGGATTTTCTGAGGATCTGGAAATGGTCCGGCCACAACAGTGGCTCGGCTCAGCGACGTGGCCGGAAGGACACAACTTCTCGTTCCCTCCATCAGGGAACGGAGGTTACATCCGTAACCTAGATGATCCCCGTCTGTCGCTCACTTCGACGTTGTGTCAAAGAAGCGACACTAGGGGTCCAATTTAAATCACGCCATGCGCTGAGCCGTGTACGTGTACTGCTGACACAGGAGCAGGCAGGTACATGACGTGCCAAAACTACCAGCTGTATCAGACTGCACGTACCCTTCCCCCAATGCCCCATAAAGTCGTCAGAATCCTTATAGTTACCCTAGACAGGGGAACAAGGTGACGCTTGCCAACCTGGGAACGAACCTGGAAGTCCACGTAGGAGCCCTGATCCGGCGGGGCGGAGCAAGTAATGCGGCGTCGGGAGACAAAGGTGCGTCCCGAGGCTCTTGTGCTGAAAGAAGACTCGAAGCACTTACCTTGCACTTACCTTGCCCCGACAGGGTGCGGGTTAGTGACTGAGGAGGAGGTCCCATGGAGGCATCCTCTGGATTCGTCAGAAGCGGCCGGCCGGGGAACAGTCGTGGGGCTGGAGGCGAGCGGTATGCGTCCAGTGGGCCGGGACTGTTGAGGTGTGGCGGCAGAGTGCCGTGAGAACGGCATTTGCGGGCCATTTGCGAGCCAGGTGATCCAGAGAAAGAGGAAATTGCTCTATTATTGAAAAACATGCAAAAAACTGAAGGTTCTCTTCCCGGCCCTCCACCGGGGGATGGAGTGGTCTGCTTACCAACTCCAGAGCAAACGTCTCAATCTCTGGGTCATCCGTCTCAGGAAGGCTTGGGAGCCTTCCGGGTCCTCAAAGGGGGTCATGAGACGGGGGTCGTGTGCTTCCTGCGGGGCGCTCGACGCTGGGGTTGAGAGCTGGGCCCGCTCTTGGTTGAGGCGGAGCTGCAGGTATTTTTTTGTTTTGTTTTTTTTGGAAGCCGCAGGAGGACACCCTCTGTCTGCCAACTTTCTCATTGGCCTTTTTTCATAGATCAGAGGTATATTCGGCACTCAAAAGAGACCCCTAGTGCTGCTTCTTCGACACAATATCGAAGTGAGCGACAGACAGGGGACAGAGGCTATGTTCACACAGCAGCAGAATATGGTTGTCAGTCCTGTTTCAGAGTGCTTAATATGTTTGCATTTAGGCAAGGCCATAACCATGTCTTAAACATAACTAATTACTTTGTAATTAGATTACACCCAGCACTGGTGAGGATCATATCTACATCTATACACTTTTATGTTGTTTTTGGTCTCATTTTATAATATATAATATAAATACTCATAAATGGACTCAATAAAATGTATGCATGTACTGTCATTCAAATCAGCATACATCTGTAATATAGTCACACTCCTGATTCGTGTTACTTCTGCCAAACCTTAAATAGCAGCAGTTAAGAGTTTGATATTGTGAAGTCTCAGATTTTTATGTCCAGATTCCAACTTTATAACAACACCTGTTTTGTTTCATTAGAGTAATTATTAATTAGCTAGCAGCTCCATTTAAAAGGGTAAAAAGGCAAAGAGTTAAATGACTGGTTATCTGTATCTGTATTGGTCACAATGAGCTGTAAATTATTGGTTATCAGTATCTGCCCTGAAATGTCATATTGGTGCATCCCAAGTTTTCAAACAGTTTGGTTATGAAAGAGAGTAATAATCACATTCTATAACCGAACTAACTCTCTGGCATTTTCAGGACTCTCTGCGGTTACTACTTTCATTTTGAGAATGAATTTTATATACCTGTGTAGTGTGAATATTACAGCATTGGACAATTAGTTGTCTGTCATGTAATTCGATAAAATAGTGTGATAACAGCTCTGAACATTTATCTCACATTTTTATGTGGGATTCCGGTAACTTGCAGAGATTAATATATGAGCTTCGTGCAACCCAAGGTTTTAGATCCTATCACTGTTTTCCACCGTAAGACTTTCAGTTAAAAATAAAAAGACCGTAAAAACAAAAAAGCATCAACAGCTGCTGTCGGGTAAGAAAGATTTGATGGATGAACTTGCATCTCAATTGGACTCAATTGCTCGCGTGTGTGTGTGTTTGTGTGTGTGTGTGTGTGTGTGTGTGTGTGAGCGTGTATTTATCACTTTGTGGGGACCAAATGTCCCCATAAGGATAGTAAAACCCGAAATTTTTGACCTTGTGGGGACATTTTTTCAGTCCCCATGAGGAAAACAGCTTATAAATCATACTAAATTATGTTTTTTGAAAATGTAAAATTGCAGAATGTTTTCTGTGAGGGTTAGGTTTAGGGGTAGGGTTAGGTTTAGGGGATAGAATATAAAGTTTGTACAGTATAAAAACCATTATGTCTATGGAAAGTCCCCATAAAACATGGAAACACAACATGTGTGTGTGTGTGTGTGTGTGTGTGTGTGTGTGCGCACTTAGCTTTAGTTTGGGGACTATTTTGTACTGAAAATGACATTTTGGGACATCCATAAATTAAAAAAAATATTTTTAAAATTCAAATTATACTATATGTTTTCTATTAGGTTAGGTTTAGAGTGTGAGTTAGGCTTAGATTATAGTCATTATAGTTTTATTTATATACCAAGCTACCTCACCAAAACCACTTATAAAGAAGGTGTAGCTACACTAGTGTGTATTTGCTGATTCAAATGTGTGTGTGCTTATTACCTCCATATATGCAACCTGTTCAGTGGTCACTATGATTCGTCATGTCAAACAGTCATTTGTCGGTACCCTGGTGACAATGTTATGTAAAACAGCAATAGTACTCAGCCATGATGGACCTGACTGCTGATAAAAGCTATTAAAATTGAACTGCCTCAGAGAGCTGCCGAGATTGAAATGAATGGAGAGAAAAGGAGGGATGGAGAAAGAGATGGAGGGACAGCCAACGATGCACAGTAATGAGCTGCAGCTTTAATTGGAGAAACAACACATGTGCTTAATTAATGAGGTGAAACTCGGGCAAAAGAGGAAAAAATTATAGAGTGAGCAAGAGGAGAAATAGTAATTGAAGATGTCTTTTTTTATCTTTTGGAGAGTCATGACAGGAATATTAAGCGTGTTGAATTGAAGAGTGGCATTGAGTTGACGACAGGGACTAGGCCTAGAGAGTGGGAGAGGTGAGATATAGAGGGTTTTGCAGACTCCATAGATGCAGAATTAGAACACAATCTGAAGATATGCTTCCTGTCTCTTGCTGCCTTTGGTTGTATAATTTGGGTGCAAAACATAGAGTACAAAAACGCAGAGAACAACATCGCTGACATGACTCACCAAAACATCTGTGTGATTAAATGTTTATCAGTTTCTAGCACAAGGCATAATGATGTACAGGATGTTGGAAAGGAGAAGAGCCTTTAAATGGTTGGTTTTGGGAAAAGTGAAAGAAATAGAGAGAAACTGAATCCAAGAAATAGCAAGAGAGCTGAAGAGATTTTTTTAAGAGTCTTGGCTGTTTTTAGGATAAAAATAAAAGTTGTTGTGTCAAAGGAAGACAAGAGGTATTGAGAGGAGAGGAAAAGAGGGATGATTAGCTCCCATCCTCTTCCTGAAGTGTCAGGTGGTCACAGGATATTGATCTGTGTCGAGTTATTGATCGGTCTCATCCCATGCTGTTAATCCCTCTGAATGTTTGACATGACTCATGTACTAAATGCTGGGGGAAGAAAATCGACATTTCAGTATTGCAATATTTTACCTCGTAATAATGTATTGACATTCTTACACCAAGGATTCATATTTGTAGTTATTACTAGGGCTGTCAATCGATTAAAATTTTTAATCGAATGAATTACATGGTGTCCCGATTAATTAATCGTGATAAATCGCATATACAAATATTTGCTGAGAAAGCCCCTCATATAACAATAATGCAATATATAATGATGAAATAATTATACATAGTTATCTTTAAATATTAAAAATATATATATATATATATATATATATATATATATATATATATATATATATATATATATATAATAACAAAATATTCAGATAATTAACGTGCATTACATTCTTGTGGCAGAACATTTCATCATTGATAAAACAATATAAAAGTAGCTTTAGAATGTATTGTTTACTACCATATAATTGATCATAAGTCAATCATGGCATACAGTTCACAGCAATCCATTACACAAGTGAATATGTCAGTCAGTTGGAGATTTATTATGAGGGATTGTTTAAGAACCGTCGATGTACACCTGCGTCAGACATTTTTTTTATTTTTTAGAAACAAGCCAGGGGTATACATAGGGTGACCACCTGGCTATTGCTCTGTTGCAGGTCAGCAGACCTGATTTTGCAGGACAAGTGGGAGAGATAACATACTATTATTGTACTAGGTGAATAAATATTGATTTTATATTAGATGTATTTTTTCAGTGATGTTAAATGTTAATGACTGCGCTGTGAACGTCACTCAGTTTGGCATAAGGTCTACGATACAAACTAATTTTAACAGCTCAGACCTACTCAATGTAAATATAATGAAGTGAAAATAATAATCTAATCGTTAAGAAGCACATTTCCAGATAAGCACATCATTTCCATTATTAAAGACTAGAAAGATTAAATGCGATCTTACCAGAATTTAGTGCATCTTGAATTAATTTTTTTTGTCTGATCTGGCTGCTTCGAGTAGGGCCTTCTCATTCTTAATGACTGTAGAACTCCTGGCAGGTGTAGGTGTTCACTTTCACCAGTTCACTTTTGATGAGGTCCACAGATGCTCAGTTCCTTGTCTCTGTCCATGCAGCGGTCATCAGTGAAAACACCCTCTCCACGAACGCGTTGGTGACAGGAATGCTCAAAGTCAAAGATATCAGAGCTGTCATGTTTGGGGCACTGAACTGCTTCAACAGAGCTGTCTGTGAAACTTTGGTGGCATACCCTGCACTCTCCTTTTTTAGGGTCACCTGTAACTGGTTTTAACCATGTATATATTGTCTCCAATTCTTTATTATACGAACAAAGACACTTTTTCTTCTCGGGAGCTCCGGATAGACCCATTTTTCTGTTGCAGTTTTTTTTCCAGTGTTTTCCCGCTCTGGCAAGAAAAAAAGGCTGCGCTGCGCATGTTCAGTGTTTTCTTATTAACTTTTTTTTAATAGTGATTTTGTAATTAAAGGACGATTAAATAAAATGATGCCGAAATAATAATAAAGATAAAAAAATTAAATGCGGGGACACTGCTTATGACTTGCGGGACGTGGGACAAAGCTAAATGCGGGGACAGGTGGTCACCCTACCATACGACCTGCGTCAGACATGCTTGTGTCGCGTCTCGGGTGTGTTGCCTCATAAAAATAAAATGTTTAGGTCACTGTGTCAAGTTAAATATAGTTTACTACTCAATCTTTAAACACATATTGAGATCCCTTAGTTCGCATTTGAACCCATAGTAATGCATATCTGTGTTGTTTCTTCACTGTATAAACTGTGTGTTGCTCACACAGCTGACATTTCTTACTGCCCTCTGGAGTATACAGGTGGTACTGCGATTAAATGCGTTAATTATTTTAACGCGTTATTTTTTGTATAATTAATCGCACGTTATTAATGCGTTAACTCGACAGCCCTAGTTATTACATATATTTTCACATTAATATTTCTGGGAAAAAGGAAAAAAGACCACCATTCAGAGAAAGCCTGTGAGAGAGCGATACGTACTGTTGCATATTCAACTAAACTACAGTCTTTAAAGGTGCATTCAGTAATTTTTTTCCTCATTAAAAAAGTTTTACTCCTAAAGAAATTAACAGTCATTTTGAAACATATGTATAAAATCAATAGTACTTGCAAGAGATTAAGTCTCCAGTCATATCAGTAACCTTATAAAAGCTGTTTTATTCAGTCAGCACATGGGGGCTGCCATGTAAGAATTGCATTATCAGCCAAATACTACTCTTTAAGCTCAGAAACTGTGCTGTTATTTGACACTTTCACTCATTGTTTAAAGTTATCATGGCTGACAAAATGTCTACTATGGCATCTGAAACTGAAAACTATTGATTTTAAATTATGCTGCATCCAAGCCGCTAGGTGTCAGTCCAAGTCCAAGATGACATATAAAAAAAATGATTGAGTGCTCCTTTAAACATAATTGTGCAAAGAAGCATTCAGAAGAAATTGAGGAAGGAAAAAGTGAGTGAAAAATCACAATATTTCACAATTTTGAACAACTAAACACTAAACAAAAAATTGCAATAATATTGTATTGTAAACAAGATATCGATACAATAGTATCAACAGGTCCCTGCTAACTCAGTCACAAACCAGACAAGAAGCACCACGTTGCATGACAGGTAGGACAACACACATATCGCTCATAGAATGCTTCGGTAGAGTGAACAGAGGTGGTAGTTAGGGGTTGCACGGAATAGTCAGCTACAGCTAACATAGTCGACTCTTTCAGCATGAAGTTTACTAGTGATTACCACATGATTTATTAAACTGTTTCTTAGAAAATACAGCGTTCAAAAAGCGAAGTGGGTCTTTGATAAATATGACACAAATGCTACAGTAACCTGCAATATATGCAAATTGGCCTTCAAATAATACAGAAATACTATTGCTATGCATAATCGTATAAAAAGCCATGATTTTTTTAAATGATCAGCACAACTTTGTATGTTGGAACATCTGACCTGGTTGCTGTTCACTTTATTAAAGGGATAGTTCATCCAAAAATGAAAATTCTCTCATCATTTACTCATCCTTATTCCGCCCCAGATGTGTATGACTTTCTTCTGCTGAACACAAACAAAGATTTTTAGAAGAACATTTCAGCTCTGTAGGTCCTCAGAATGCACGTGAATGGGTACCAACATTTTGAAGCTCCAAAATGCAGATAAAGGCAGCATAAAAGTCATCCATAAGCAAGGGTGACAAACAGATTATTATTTGTCATATTTTCATTCCTCCCTGCCAAGTAGGTGGCGATATGCACAAAGAATGCAAATGTCAAATGTAAAAGAAGAAAAACTTTAAAGTGGAGATTGATTATACAAAGCATACACAAAGTTGTGCTGAAAAAAAAGAAAAAGAATTCTTGTTGCACTTAAATTTGTTTTGAATGCTATTCTGATGCTAATAAAACTTTGTGGTATGGCACTTTTCGTACAAATGTCTCCTTAAGATGATTTGCTTATGTTTTTATGCTTTGGATAAAAGCGTCTGCCAAATGAATAAATGTAAATGAAGATCGTGTTAAAAAAACATAGTGCCTTTTTAAATGATTATGCATAGCAATAGTATTTCTGTTATATTTGAAGGCCAATTTGCATAGATTGCAGGTCACTGTAGCATTTGTCATCTTTATCAAAGACCCACTTCGCTAATGAAATTAAAATTTTTGGGTGCACAACACTTTTAAGAACGCTTAATGGCAACAGTGAGAAAGCGCTGATGACATGACGGAATGCATGTCGACATCACGACTAGTCAAATTTGACTAAGCCAGAGACTATTTAGCAGAGACTAACCAATTCTAATCGGAGAAATTGAGACACCCAATGGTGAACGGATGTAGAAAGGAAGTCCCGCCTTACAGGTAAAAGAGTCAATCACATTTTAGATACTGCTGACTTAATATATATATTATTTGATCATAAACTTGACCAACCGTTTTGGAGATTTTGGTCTTTCCCGATTCAAGTAGTTAGGAGCTGCACTTTCATGACTTGAAATAGCTTCTCGGGAGCATTCCAAAGATGGCTGCCAGTGGACTGACTTGCTAATAACACTTTGACTTAGCGTAGTAGCGCTACAAAAAAGTTACATACAATTGTTTTTGCATGAACAAAGCTACGTTGATGAGTTTGCAGGCTTGTGTATGAAAAAAAGTGCAAATGTACAACTGATTTTCATTCATGTCCAAGCTGTTTTGTAAACCACATGTAGAAGCTCGTTGACCAACATGATCTTTTCAAGGAAATCTGGTTGACCAAGGAAGTCTTGCTGGTTAAGTTAGTTAAGAAACCAGAATGGCACCAGCACATCAGCTTCCAAACAACAACATATGCTGGTGGCCAGCTTAGCTGATCTATTTAGCATGATATTGTGTTGTTTCATTCTGGGTTGAATTAGAAAAAGGTGATAGACTGTATACAGATGGAAGAGACTGAGAGAGAAACAAGAGATGGGGCGAAAAAGAGTGATGAGGCTAGTACTTATATTAGAGGTGTGGAGGCTGGTGAGCAGAGCAGAAAGATTGATGATCTTTGGGATGGAGGGATTGAAGATTAGTGTGAGAGAGAGAGAGAGAGAGAGAGAGAGAGAGAGAGAGAGAGAGAGAGAGAGATAGAGAGCGCTGAGCCGGGGGTGCACAGTAACTGCTGTATTTTACAGCTGTGAGAGATTAGAGGGCATAACAGGAAGCTTCTGCACCCTGCTGGCTGGAGATGTAATCTACAAAGAGAGCACTGGTCCCTGCAAAAGATGTGATTCAGGAACAAGCTTGGTTTTTTTTCTGCTCACGCAAACACACATTCTGTACAGAATGACATGCCTCATTTTTCTTTTCTCCTGCATGTGCTTGTATTTAGTTGCAGTAGTTTGTAAATAACCCTGTTTCACTGCCATTCCCTTGTAGTGTATCTCCCTTCCACCTTTCATCCTGCCATCGCTTACCCCATCCTTCCATCCACCAGTTATGCAAAGGAATACAAAGGTAAACCCTCTCCATTTTTTGCACTAAACCTAAGTTCTTCTCACCTATCCTCCATTATACTTCCTACCTCACCTCACACATTTATTCATACTTAATTTACAGTATTTAATTTATTGATTTGTTTATACTAGTAATTCCATTTATACTATTGGTCAAAGTCTGGACACAGCTAATTATTACCATTTCTCTTATTTATTTACAATTTTTCACATTTTCAAGTAATAACAAAGTCATCAAAACTATGAAATAACAAAAATGGACATATGGAAATTATGGAGTGATCAAGAATGCTAAACAAATCAAAACTATCTTATATCCCATGTATATTGGGCACATTATGGCTTCTTTTTCTTCTCTACCTGGTCCAAAATATAATAATTCCAATTCTGATTATTTTAAAGAAATCCTTTTTTAAATTTTTTTTATTTTTAGTTATTTATTTACAAATATATAATATATATATATATATATATATATATATATATATATATATATATATATATATATATATATATATACAGAATATGTACACTGGACCAAAAGTTTGGAATAATGTACATATTTTGCTTTTATGAAAATAAATTTGTATTTTATTCACCAAAGTGGCATTCAACTGATCACAATGTATAGTCAGGAAATTAATAACGTGAGAATTTACTAAATTACAATTTGAAAGAACTTCTTAAACTACTTCAGAGTTCTTATAAAAAAAATCCTCCACATGCAGCAATGACAGCTTTGCAGATCCTTGGCATTTTAGCTGTCAGTTTGTCCTGATACTCAGGTGACGTTTTACCCCACACTTCCTGTAGAACTCTCCATAGATGTGGCTGTCTTGTTGGGAACTTCTCACGCACCTTACAGTCTAGCTGATCCCACAAAAGCACTTGTTATACAAGTGTAACAAGGTAAAACTGGCTTGCTAATATTAACAATATTTAATAACGAACTTAACCAAAAAGACAAACACACACAGGTGTCGGACAGCTGCCCGTAAATCTCACTCTCTGTCGCACTGCCGTCTCCAGTCGGCCTTTATCCCTCTCGGAGGCTTAATTAGCCTGATTATTCCTGTACAGCACCTACTGTATGCAGTTTTCAATTTTTTTTTTAGATATACAGCCAACAACCTACAAACAAGGAAGTCTTAAATAATGCCTAAACTATCTGAATACAGATAGTTCTATCTGAATACAGAAACAGATACAGATGTTTTTGTCATATGAACAGATACAGATACAAATACAGATAATGGCTTCACTGCACACCCCTAATATATATATATATATAAAATATCAATAATAAATATTATATGAATATTTAATATAATACATTTTAAAATATTTTTTATATAATCATGAGAATCATAAGACAGGTCTGTCTAAAATGTTGACAGGTATTTTATTAGTTTATTAGTGCATGTTCAGTTGTAAATTAGTTTTACATAACCATTTTCTCCATCTCTCTTGCTCTTAGAATTCAACTCTGTTTTGGCTACTGTCCCTTTAAAATTTCTGTTTGTAAATGGCTTTGTTGTGATTAGCTAACCTGTTCACATGTGAAATGAGTTACATTTTATTTTATTATTTCCAGCTCATTCTCAAAAAACACATCTGAATACCTCCCTGACTTCTCTCCCCCAAATGCTTACCTTCAAAACAACCTTATTCCACATGTTAATTTCTGCTAGACAGTACCATCTTCTCATCTTCTTAATCATGATTTTGCTGTGTTATTGTTCGTTAACATGCGTCTGCACACACTCCTATTGTCTTCTATGTGCCCTTGTCATCTGAAGCATTAGCACTGTTCTCTGGAGTATCTACTCTGCAGTGCCTTGTTTTTCACTATAGCATTTGAGAGTCTCTGAACAGATCAACAGACACATGCTGAAATGGGAAAGAGAGAAAAAAAAGTGAGGTCCCACAAAGAATGACCCCTTAAAGTGCCTGGCTCTACAGAAGCATTGCTTGTCATCCATAATGATCTGGGACGTAGCTGGTCAGGTCAGTGGGGAGCCCTTGAACCTCCCACACCTACAGACAGTCTTCACTGAACTCCAATGCATTAGTACATCAGCAAAGCACAATGTCACGCAACACTGCACAGCCCTCACACAGACCTCCACATACACATGTTCTGCCCATCAGAACTGCAGAAGATTATATCAGATCTATTTCAAACGTTTTCATTGCATGCACAGTGCCGAGTCAATCAATCTAACACCTTTTACTTTTTTTATCTGTTTCTCACCCACATCTATCATATCACTTCTGAAGATATGGATTTAACCACTGGAGACTTATGGATTACTTTTATGTTTCTTTTATGTGATTTTTAGTGCTACAAATGTCTGACCACCATTCATACACATCTTGGACTAAATTATGAGAGAATTGTAATTTTTTGGTGAACTATCCTAATAATAGTTAAGGTAACCCCTCCAAAAGCTCTGACACAATTCTAACACTGGTTCTTACTATAAGGCGATATTGTCGCTTAGAGAATTTAGTTCCTTAAGTCTGTGGATATATGTTTGGATCTGCTTTCTTAGTATGAGGCAAAAAGTTACTTTTAGGCCAACTTGTTTGAAATATCAGGAGATTAAACAACAGAAAACTACAGCCTTGGTTCTCCATGTTTTTTCATTGATCTCTTTTTTTCCTGCTCTTCCTCTCTTTGGCTTGAATCTTTGCTTTCTCCAATAACCAGCAAGAATTGAACGGATAAAGGCTATGTATTCTTGTACAGAAGGAAAGAGAGATAATAAGAGAGGAAGACAATTGCAAGAAGAGTAATACAATGATGTGGAGACACAGAGGCTGCAGTCTCTGTCTTTGTCACTTCCTCCGTTCTGGGTTTCTGGCTCCCTGAAAAGTACGCTTGAGACAAGGAGCACTGTTAATTTTTCATCTTCAATGAAACAGACTCCTAAAGAAATCTTAGTCGACATCCATTTCAAAGGCGGCATGCCTCTCTCCAGACCTCCCACTGTTTCTCAAGCATTTCACTAAGACATATTTTGTCTTCTTTTTCAGACACTTGCGGAAACTTTTCTTGTCAGTGTTGTTGTCTGTTGCCCTGCAAGCAAGCATACTTATCTGACTTTATTTTCTCATTTTTTCTTGGCCTCATTCTCTTTTTGTCTGACATTGTTTATCTTCTGCCCTTCCTCTCTATCTATCTGTCTCTCTATCTCTTTCATTCAATCGGTCTGGCTGTCTTCAGTTTTCTTTTCTACCCACCTCTGTGTGTGTGTGTGTGTGTGTGTATGCGTGTATTTATCACTTTGTGGGGACCAAATGTCCCCATAAGGATAGTAAAACCCGAAATTTTTGACCTTGTGGGGACATTTTGTCGGTCCCCATGAGGAAAACAGCTTATAAATCATACTAAATTGTTTTTTGAAAATCTAAAAATGCAGAAAGTTTTCTGTGAGGGTTAGGTTTAGGGGTAGGGTTAGGTTTAGGGGATAGAATATAAAGTTTGTACAGTATAAAAACCATTATGTCTATGGAAAGTCCCCATAAAACATGGAAACCAAACGTGTGTGTGTGTGTGTGTGTGTGTGTGTGTGTGTGAGTGTAAAAAGGCTGTTAAACATTTAACTGCAATGTGCAGGCTCATATGTTGATGGTTTGGAGTCAGTGTCTGTCTCCCTGTAACTGTTTCCTATCTGTTAATTTGGGAAAAGCTGTACCGTATACAAACACCATGCACATAACAGGATCAAAAATTAAAGGGTGAGTCAGAGCAAAAATTAAATTGGAAGTCAGAAAATTCCCACCTAAATTTCAAATGTGTGGGAATTTTCCCCTAAATAAAGTCCTCTGTTTTTATATTAGTAACATCTGATATATTTAAATGTTTCTAATTATTTAGGTGGATAATGTATTTAAATTAATTGATTACATGTAAGACTTTAAAATAAAAATAAAAAAGTATTTTACATAAAAAGATGACACCCTTTTTATATATGATTAGAAAACAAATGCCTTCAAAAATGCCTCTAAAAATCATTTCCAGAGGGTAAGTATTGCTTATTTCTGAAACTATCACACACACACTTCAATTTTGCCATCTTTCTTCTGCAGTCTTTCTATGTCATTTTAAACCCATGAACAGTACAATTGTGAGCAATTCAAACAAATCTGCAGGATTTGAATCACAGTTCTATCTGTCTCTTTCTTTGTTTCCACTCCCTTGGTATTTCTTATTTATTTCAAATGCTTAAGCTCATGCCCTTCTCTTTGTGTATGCGTCTTCAGATCCTGGGGCAGTGGTGGAAACCCACAGTGCAGTTCCGTATGCAGTGATTGGGGGCATCCTGGCTCTGCTGGTCTTCACTGTAATCTGTGTACTCGTAATCACCATCTGGTGCTCCGTCCGACAAAAAGGTGACCTCTTCTGTCCACACGTACTTAACTGGACATGACACACTGGAAAGCCACACCTTACCTATACAGAGGAAGGGAGAAATAAACATCTAAATGGTAGAGAGCATTTGTGGTTGGTGCATTTTTCAAGAGTTGAGAAGACCATATATCAATGCAAAAAAAAAAAACAAATCTTACATCTGGTGTTTGCAATGTTTCTCCTAAAATTATGCTTCTCAAACTACTACTAACAACAAAATTACTTAATGAAAAAAACTGACCAAGCTCAGTTTTATTTTTACAATATGTACAATGCTAAATCAAATGTGTAATAACAGACTTAAGCTGTGTCTCCATCTCTGAACATTCTGAGCACTTCTTTGTTCTTAAATTTCAAACTCTGTTTCAATTATTGGCTGTTGTAAAGTCTCACCCATTTAAGAGCTTGTCCAAACATTATATAGAGAAGCTGGGCTTCAAGGTGGGACAAAAAATAAATAAAACAATTGTGATAGAAAGCATAATTTAGTGCTGATGATGCTCTCACAGATTCCAAGTGAAACACTGTATCTAGACAGGACCCAAAATGAACACCTTGTCCAATTAATGAATTGTCCAAACTCCCATTGAAGCACAGCTTCATTGTAGCTCTTTGCACCAATAATCCTACACACATATTAATACAGATTAAAGAGGATCATGTTTATTGAGTAAATAGCATGATATTAAACAATTTATATATATATATATATATATATATATATATATATATATATATATATATATATATATATATATATATATTCTTTTGCTTATTTTTTATATTTTTTATTTTATTTTATATATATATAAATGTTAATCATCCCACTTATTGTTTTTAAATGATAAACATCTTGCAGATTCTACAAGTGGGAAGCAAACGTATGCACTCAACTGTGTGTATATATATACATGTATATATATATATATATATACTGCCATAAAGATGCAATATAGTAGAGTACAATGGGGCTAAAGGTACCCCTTAAGTATTTTATTTTTTTCTGGTCACAAAATGTAACAAGATTTAGGCCTAACTATTGATTACTTGTTATTGAATATTGATAAAGCAGAATAATTTTGTAAATAAATTATGACGGAAGGTTGTTTTAATTCATTTGATTCAGTTTTTAAAAAAGGTGGTGAGGGAGCCTTTTACCCCTTCTATCTATTTATTCTCAATTGCTTCTGTCTCTTCATGTAATCACAGACTTACTCGATGTTCAGTGGGGGTCTCTGTCGGGCCATGCCATCTGTTGCAGGGCTACATGTTAATCTATTCTATTTGCAGAAGGAATGTTTGGGATTCTAAAATGTTTATTACCTATTGACACCACAGCTAAAGATATAAATAACCATCTTAAGACAAATGTTTTTGTTACACATCTTATGTGCCTAAGACTTTTGCACAGTACTATATATATATATATAACAGTTAGTTCCGGTCCTTGAATCTGATTAGATGAGTGTGACACCATCAGCACTTGGATGCTTCACTGTGTGTGTATCACTCCGCTTGTGTTCGTGCTGAACATAATTCCCATATTTTCATTTCTATTATTCCATAGATGACTTTACTATTATTCTAAAATGTGAAAAAAAAGGCAGGCCCCATTTCCAGCAGCCATCACTCCAACAACTTATCCTTGAGAAATCATGCTAAATTGCTCATTTGGTACTAGAAAATCACTTGCCATTATATTAAACGCAGTTGAAAGCTATTTGGTTCATTAATTGAAGTTTAACATTATCTTTGTGTTTGTTTTTGAGTTGTCACAGTATGCAATAGGCTGGCATGTTTTAAGGTCAAAATTAGGTCAAAAATGACAAAAAAGAAACAGCTTTCTCTAGAAACTTGTCAGTCAATCATTGTTTTGAGGAATGAAGGCTATACAGTGCTTGCAATTGCAGATAATTGAAGATTTCACACAAAGATGTACACTGCAGTCTTTAAAGATAAAGGACAACATGCTCTAACAAGTACAGAAAGAGGAAGGCCCAGATATACAACTAAACAAGAGGATAAGTAAATCAGAGTCTCTAGTTTGAGAAATAGATGCCTCACATGTTGTCAGCTGACAGCTTCATTGAATTCTACCTGCTCAACACCAGTTTCATTTACAACAGTAAAGAGAAGTCTCAGGGGTACAGGTGGGAAGAATTGCTAAGAAAAAGACACTAAACAAAAAGTAAAGGTTATAGTGGGCAATGAGACACAGACATTGAACAACAGATAATTGGAAAAGAGTGTTATGGATCTTAACCCCATTTAGGTTTTGTGGGATCAGCTAGACTGAAAGGTGCATGAGAAGTGCCCAACAAGACAGCCACATCTATGGCAAGTGCTACAGGAAGTGTGGGGTGAAATGTCACCTGTGTATCTGTACAAAATGACAGCTAGAATGCCAAGGATCTGCAAAGCTGTCATTGCTGCACGTTGAGGATTTATTTGATGAGAAATCTTTGAAGTAGTTTAAGTTTCAAATTTCAAATTATAATAATAATTCTTCACGTTATTAATGTCCTGACTATACATTGTGATCAGTTGAATGCCACTTTGGTGAATAAAAGTACCAGTTTCTGTCCATAAGAGCAAAATCTGTACATTATTCCAAACTTTTGGCCACCAGTGTGTGTGTATACATGCATATGTATATGTGTGTGTGTGTGTGTGTTAGAGACATCTTTAAGCACAAATATGACTGGATGAGAGGAGAGAGAGCAAAATATGTCTTTAGAAGACTGTGCCAGACCTGTTATATAGAAATCTAGCCCAGGGAGATGTGGGAAATGTTGGCATGGCTCTCGTATTTAATTACCTTTTTTTTTGCCGACCGTATCGTGGCACATCTATAAAGAAAACTTAATTACCTTTAAAGAACCTCTGGCCATCTCAGTGTTACCATTTCCAATAAAGATTACAGCACCTGCAAATTGGGGCGGAGGCTAAAGGGGCAAGAGAACCAGAGCCCACCTGCCAGTCAAAGTCAAATGCAGTTAATTCACCCATCAGCACTGAGACAGAACATTAGGGCTGATCCTGTCTAACCTTGGGCTGGCTGGAAATGGAGAATGGAAGTGATTAATCAGAGGCTCGTATAGGAGATGCAGAAGAGGAACATTAAATCTATTGATGCATTGTCCTGGTCCTGCACGGTCTGTGACACTTCTGTTTATTAATGAACCCATCAGCCTCTGCTTTACACTAGCATTGTAGAAAAATAAAAAGCTTCATACATATGATAGCTTTTTTTTTAATTAAGCAGTGCTATGCCCGTGCCACAAAGATACTTCTGCTAGATTTATTTGAGTTATTTGTCCCAGTGCCACAGAGGATAAATCTTTGGCTCTTATAATGAAGAGAATAAAAAGATTATATTATACTGGATTGCTGACTTTGCACTAAAATGTAAGGAATGATTGTACCTCCAATTAATTTTGTGATTAATTAAAAGTTGATGTGAAAAAAATCCCCCAAATTACAGTAGATGACTTTTGCTGGCCCTGCAAAAGAAGCCCTAACTGTTTGTCTGCTTGGCATAAACATGATTCCAAAAAGGTAATGTAGGTTTAGATGTAAGTGAAGCAGATACATACAAAACTTTAAAAAGCTTTTGCTATTGTATTAAAAAGACCAGAATATTCATAAAAAAAATTCCTTTTGTATTCTTCATAAGAAAGTCAAATTAGTTTGGAATGACATGAGAGTAAATTGACAGATAGTAGTATGTAAAATTAATTGTTAAAATGTTTTTTTCTTTACAATGAAATGAATATTTATGTATTAGACAGACATTGTTTCTCTCTCTCTCTCTCTAGGTTCATATTTGACTCATGAGGCCAGTGGGTTGGATGAACATGGTGAGGTGCAGGAGGCATTCCTTAATGGTAACGATGCCAGCCAGGGCAAGAAGGAGTACCTACTGTAGCACCGCCCAAGTGGAGCACTTCAAAAACACTGGACCACAGCAAAGTGCACACCACAACCACACACACACATGGCTCCAAAACAGACTTACACACCACCACAATGACAACGAGAGGGAAGCATCACAATCATGCCATATGAAGATGGAGTGGGAAGGAGAGGACAGAGAACACAAGAGGGTGGAGATAGAGAGAAAGAGAGAGCAAGAGAGAGGGAGAGGATTATTATTATTATGAAAGAGATGGGTGGAATCACAAAAAGCCCATCTCTTGACTCACAAACACACACACACACTTTCTGTTTTCAGTTGTGTGTGAGATAGTGACAACTAGCTGTAATTGTACAGCCAGGAGATAAAAGTGGCCATTCAAAATGGGTCGATCCATAACTGGCCATGACAAGATCGCTACGGGAAGCCACAAGGGCTTATGAGGTATTGAATGTCCCAACGTGAGCAAACTGAAATACCCTGCATTGCCAAAGCATCTAGGCTTCAGAGTAGAAAATAAATCTAACTATGACAGCACTGAGAGCTCAAAGCCGTCCTCATAAAGTATTCATATCTATCTCCGAGTTTCACCTGATGACTCCATTATCTGTTCATGTTGGCCAAAACTTGTTCACAAACTTAGTGGTCCCGATGAAGGATAGTTCCTCTCATTTTGATCTCCTCTCTGTGACTCAGATTCCTCCTCTCCAATTTTCCTTCCTCTCCCTCCTCTATCGCTCGACTATTGTTTGTTAATAATTAAGGGATTAGACATGTTTTCTTTTATGAGTAGAATAAACTGGAGCGGATGGCTTGCTCAGAAACTGTAAAAAAGGAGCTTAATTTTTGTGAAGCGTCATTGGAAAAGAGAGCTACAAGAAGCTTGACTCTGGTGCGAAAAAACAGGAAGGGGGTTGGCAAAGAACATGTGAGAAATTCAGTTTATATTTCCATGACACAAAAACACTTACACAATAAAACATATCTCTGAAATTATTATTTGTATGAAATCATCTATAAAGTAAATTAAATTACTCTTAAAAGATTTACTTGTACTTGCATTACCAAGCGATTTTATCATACTAACACAGAATATTATCTTAGAGGTGTGAAACTGAACAAACTACTGTTACGTCATCTTTAAAATAAAAACTGAGAAAACTAAAAAAATATATATATATTTTGTTTGTCTTAAAGAGATATATGAGGTCTTGATTGTTTTTATTAATTATTATTTGGACTATTATGATCGTTGTTACTGTTATTATTATTCTTACTGTTATTATAATTGTAAATGTTATAAATTGTATGCTTCACATGCTTTAGTTTTACCTGTAGCAAAAGCGGTGTACCCACTTTTCTCTCTGCTCTTTCATTCTCTTCAGTCTTTCTTGATCTTGCTATCCTCCTGTGTCTTTCTCCCTATTTGTTTGTTTCCTCTTTGTCTTTCACTTCCTGTTTATTTTATAGTCTTTATGTTGCTGTTTATATAGCTAACTGTACAACTTTATAGGGGAAAGATACCAAGCACGACAAAATAAAAAATACTTAAAGAATCTCATGTGAAAGTCTCTTTTTGGAATGTGACTTACTTAGAGAATCCACATGCAATACTCTCTTTAAACAGCAGAAGACACAATGATTGAGTTTTACTGGTGGCAATAAAAGTTAGGAGGAAAAAGGGAGGGTATTTTAATTATCTGAAACAGCCACAGAAGAAGAGAATGTACAAATATGGAAAGCTCTTTGACTGAGATGATGAATCAAAAGAATGATGGAGAAGGGAGAACGAAACAGTGAGAGTAGGTGCATTAAAATATAAGTCCTTCATTACTTCACAGCAATCAATATATGTTTGTGTCAGAAGTCACTTGCTGAGCATTCAAGGGGGTGGATTTTGATTTAAAAGCCAAGGGGAGGATGACTGATCGATATGTTTGTCCTCTATTGATGTACAGGCACTGCAGAAAGCCGTCATAAACAGTAACTGTCACATGGCAATCAAAGCACACACTGTGTTACCTGCTGTTCTGCTCAGTTTGAGCTTTTGCCAAGCTTTCTTACTTAAAGGACATTTCCTAGAAATTTAGTTTTTAAAGGAATATTTCACCCAAACATGACAATTCTTTCATAACTTACCCTCATGTTGTTCCATACCCATATGACCTTGATTGAGCTTCTTACGTAGTGCTCATAAACGTCAAGATTTTCACTGAAACATTATTTCAATTTAGAGTTGTTTCTCACTGAAACCTATGTTATGCTTAAAAAGATTTGGAATATGATCCATGAATCCCATGAACTACTTATAATACTTTTGGGTCCTTTGTTAAGCTTTAAAGTGAGGCACTATCCATTGCCATTGCATTGAGGAGATGACCAAAGATAATAATTAAAACATATTCTTTTGTGTCATACAGGTTTGTTGACACAATTATGACAGTATTTAAATTTTTCTGAGAACTACTCATTTAAAGAGTTAGTCCACCCAAAAATGAAAATTCTATAATTTACTCACCCTTATACCATGGGCTCTGGGACAGTCGATGCTAGCTAGCAACACAGGCTCTGGGATGGTCGAGGCTACAAGCATTGGCGCTGGTGCTGGCTCGTTAACCGTGGCAGGCATGGGCACTGCCTTGGCATCCGCCAAAATGGGAGAACACATGACAAAGATGACCAATGACAAGACTAAACTATAAACAAGATAACAAGACTAAATTAACTTTAACCAATATACAAGACAAAATAGACAAAAGACAATACTATATAACAAAGTAATCATAAAATGATCCAATGAAAACAAGACACATGGAAACACATGACAAGGTCACATGAGGGAACAGGAAATCACATGTCATGACACCACATGACCTGAACAGGAACAAAACTTGAAAATAAAACACATGAATACAAGAACAAAACACATAAACGTGACATAACCACTGGAGTTGTTTGGATTAATTTTATGCTTCCAAATATGCTTTTTGGACCTTCAAATTGCTGAGCATCATTCGTTTGCATTACATGGACCTACAGAGCTGAGATATTCTTCTAAAACACATTGTTTGTGTTCTGCAAGAGAAAGAAAGTCACACATCTAGGATGGCATGAGGGTAAATGATGAGAGAATTTTCATTTTTGAATGCGAGTATACACCGATCAACCACAAAATTAAAATAGCATTCTGAGATGATATTCTTCTCACAACAATTGTACAAAGGGTTTATACTTTGTTAGTTCGAACCGGTCTGGCCATTCTCTGTTGACCTCTTTCATCAACAAGGCATTTCTGTCCACAGAACTGCTGCTCACTGGATGTTTTTTGTTTTTTGACACCATTCTCTATACACTCTAGAGACATTTGTGCATGAAAATTCCAGGAGATTAGCAGTTACAGAAATACTTAAACCAGCCAATCTGGAACCAACAGTTATGCCTCAGTCCAAATCACTGATTTATGGCTGATTTATTTTTGGCTGATTAGATGTTTGCATGGATGATTGTTGGTGCCAGAGAGGCTGGTTTGAGTATTTCTGTAACTGCTGATCTCCTGGGAATTTCACACACAACTGTCTAGTTGTTACTCTAGAATTTACTCAGAATGGTGCCAAAAAAAAAAATAATACAGTGAGTGGCAGTTCTGCTGATGGAAACGCCTTGTTGATGAGAGAGGTAAACAGAGAATGGCCAGACTGGTTCGAACTGACAAAGTCTACGGTCACCCATAAAACTGCTCTGTATAATTGTGGTGAGAAGAATAGCATCTCAGAATGCTATTCTGAGATGCGGGTTGGTGCTGTTTTCGTGGCACAAGGGAGTCATACACAATATTAGGCAGGTGGTTTTAATGTTGTGGTTGATCAATGTAAATTATTTACAAAACGTGATCAAACAGATGACACACAGAAGAGATGAGTTGCTAATTTGGGGGCTCCATAGTAGTGACTTGTGCATCAATGAGAAGGCAAACTCCAAATTCAGAGTTCAAATAAGAAAATTACAGCCCTAAATATCTCAAGAAATCATAAATCTCTTGTAATTTGTTTATTGAAGCAGCCCAAATTTGGCTGACAAGTCATTGGCAAATCCATGGGTAATGAACCATTTGTTTGTCAGATATCACATCAAACTTTCCTTCAGGTCTTTCCAAGGTCAGAGAACATTGCTCTCTCTGCATGATGAATTTAAAGCCTCCATACTCCTGTTAATGACCTCATTCAAGGAGATTCAGGTGCGATGAATTGACCGAAGCTACTTTTGTGATGGAAATTGTCATATCGGATGGAAGCTAAAGGCTCTCATGCGTAGAGAACAATTGAGCAAGCTCTCAGTCAGGAAAGGTTTTACTTGTTTTTCCTTTTGACAGACATTCACTCAATAATTCACCCCAGCACTGGAGGTTAGTGCACACTTCAGATGGAAAGAACGAAAATTCTATTATCAAATTATCAAGAAAGAAATTAAGAAAACGTACCAGACAAATCAGTCTTAAAAGGATAGTTCACATAAAATTGAAAATTCTGTTCTGAAATTGACTTACCTTCATGTCATTCCAAACCTGTATGACTTTCTTTTTGCATGGAACACAGAGAGTTCTGTTTAAAATCTCCTTTTGTGTATCAAAGAAGAAAGAAAGTCATACTTGTTTGGAAGGAAATTAATGTGAGTAAATGATGACAGTAAATTGGACTAAAGACTGTTGAAAAGACAAAATGGGTGAAAGTAGCATCACATGTTGGAAACTTGGATTGAAAATGGGTGGTTTATGGAGGGACCAACAGTGTGACAAGGGAGAGGAAGAAAGAGGGAGATCACACCAGCACAAATATTCAGATACAATAGGAGTAATTTTTTCACACTGACACTGGCAAAAAGAACAATCCAATTAGTATGAAACGGGGCTTTTATTCAAGCTGCACATAAGAAATAAGCATTTAATGTAAACAGCTATTAAATATCATGTTTGAGTTATTGACTAGTTAATTATCTCAATGCATTTGTAGTCTCTCCCAGTTGATATGCTATTACAGTTGTTTTAATTAAACATTTATATCAAACTAAAAGCTAATGGTGGCATTGAACATTGATGGAGCATGTTCTAATGTGCTATATGTTTAATTATGCATAAGTATACAAACTTATAGATGTGCTCCATATAAGAGTCCTCTGAGATTGGTAGGAAAACAAACCCTATTACCCCTTTTCTGTATTACTCATTTTGACCATTAATCTTAGAGAATCATTGGCATTAGACATGGCACCAATGGAATACTTTTGAAACCATTTCACAGGCTGTGATGATGCATTTCTGTCTACATTTAACAAGGTAAATCTAAGAAAAAAATATTTATTTAATACACAATTATATCTCTACAGCTTATTTTATATTACCTTGTATAAGAACAACAACAACAACAACAACAATAACAACCAGTCAACTCTGCTGTGTGTGATGGGGTTTCAAAAACAGCTGCTCATGGAGTGACAGCACATTTGCCATCTTTCTTTCCTCTGACTACCATTATTCTATTTTTTTGGAAAGTTGTGGAGACGTATTATTGTTTGTATTTTTTGTTTTTTTATGTTGCACCAAATAAGAAAGCAAAATAAATGTTGCCATGGTCTCCTGTGTACCTATATTGATGTTTACCCAGTAAACTCTAAGACATTTCATCTTAATATAGCCTTGCTAGACATTGCTGAATATCACTTTGAACTGTAGTAAAGTTTGTGGCTGACAAATGAATTATTATAGACTGATGGAACTCTTTAAAATTTGTAGCGATGTGCAATCACCTATAATTGATAAATATAATCTTTAATTCTGTAAGATTTATCTCATTCTACTAAGAATGGTAACTGTAAGGTTTAACTTGATGAAATGCAATGATGTGTAAAACCAATATGATTTTGTAACCAGAGATTTTCATGTTTTATTACCTACACGTATAACCTCCATAAAAACTGGTCATGTTTAGTATGTAAACATTTGTTTGTGTATGAAGAAAAATCTGATGACAATGAATTTCTTGTCTCTTGTACCATTTCCAAGATATAAAGTTCATGATTAAATATGCACTACTTTTAAGTGGGAAATGTCTGAAACAAAGGACCATAACTCAACTGTCAGAAAAGACAACCCAGTTGACCATGTGACTCTGAAAAGTCACTTTTGATTGGCGCAGGACACCTTTGGGGGATGCGGCCAATTTCAGTTCAAATAGTTCCAAACAGGAAGAACATGTTCTCTTGCTCTCTTCCTCTTGACTCTGCTCTCTGAACACGCTTCCTACATGTTTGCTCTTCCGACCACTGCACTGCATCTCGCCGGAACCAAACTCATGCCATGTGAGATCCAAGGGAGCTCGGGACTCGAGGTCCCGAGAAAGCTCATCACTCTCTATGGTTCATAAACCCATGAGAAGGCCTCGCTTCACAGCTAACATCATTAATACAGATAATAAATTCAGTCACCACGAGATCAAAACATCGACGGAACAAACTTTCAACCAAGAACCAAGCCACACCAAGAACGCAAGGAAACACCACAAAGACCAGCAAGAACATTTCCAATATTGTGCTCAAAGTGCTAGTGTATTAATCAAATAATTTGGGTAATCCGATGTAGACTCAAAGAAGGATGAAATGGTTCTTACGGTATTGTCAACAGACTCCGTAGAGTTCATCTTCACTGTACAGTTATTCCACATTCTGTCACTTTTCACCAACCTGTCTCATGTATATATGTATTAGATTAGATTTATGTTTAGAATAGTAATAAAGTTTCTCTGTGTTCAAAGACGACTTGACTGTGGTATATTTGATAAATAATCTCATCCCTGTTTCTGAAAGATTTCAACGCTGTACCTAAATACATGTGATATTATTTTCAATAAGCCATGAGAATAATATCACTCCAATAAGTGAATTAATCATAATTCACTTATTAAAGCTAATTCCTTACAGTAGAAATTGTGAGCTGATAGAATTAGACGTTGTATTATGTTTTCAATGGTGGAGAATCTATAAATAACTGTCCTTATTAGGCAAGGAAATGCATAACAGACTAGTCTATTATGCATAACATATTAGTCGTAACCATTATAATTAGATAAATGACAAATAACTAGGTTATTTGTCATTTATCTAATTCATAGTTATGCATTTCCTTACCTAATAAGGACAGTTCAATTTAGTTCATAGCTCACATATTTCGAGACCCTAAATTTCCTCCTAAATTTAGCATGCGTGCAAATTACCCTACATATTAGGGTTAGTATGTGTTTAATATTAATGCATGCAAAATACCCATTTTAACTGATTGAGTCCACATCTCTAAACAGAACAGGGTCAGGAGGCATGGGAGGCAGCCGCAGGGCCGAGACAGGGTCAGGAGGCGGCCGCAGGGCCGAGACAGGGTCAGGAGGCCTGGGAGGCAGCCGCAGAGCCGAGACAGGGTCAGGAGGCGGCCACAAGACAGGGACTGGGTCAGGCGGTGGAGCCGTTGGAGGAGGGGTGGGTAGAGCAGCTGTAAGAGAAGTCTGGTGAAAATGAGAGGGGGCAATATGCTGTAGATCTGGAAGAGCATAGAGGCTGCTAGAGAATTGGGTCTTGTGGCACTTGAGGAGCAAAATATGGGTGATGTGGAAGAACAGCCAAAGCATTACCAGGACAGAAATGGAGAGAGCCATGAGTGAGACTGGACTGAACTTTGGTTTTGAGAAAATGTGCCGGTCATAGAAGTTTGCTGTGGCATGATGCACATCAGGACAAGACACACAGCCACACAGCCAACAGAACCAATAAAGGCAAACACAGATCACGGATCTCTGCATAAGTGAAGTTATTTGTGTCCTTCACAAGGAACTGAGGGGTGTTTTGGCAGGGGTGATAGAATTTGCTTCAGGCTATTCCTCCGGTCTAAGTTCAAGTCTAGCTGTATCGTCTTCCTCAGCAGCTCCCCCAGCTGTCAGGAGAGCTTTAAATGAACTGTCCCAAGGCAGAGATCATGGATTTTGCTCAGCAGAGCAGCACCAAGCACAAAATACGGCAACAAGTCACTAAGCCTTCATATCTGAAAGAAACGCAGGCTCTGTCCTGAATTTTACTATTGCATGCTCAGCAAAATGTAATACTCTGGTACTTAAGTTAGTACAAACAGGTACTAAGGTATTTCAAATATGCTTTATGCAAAAATCAAAATAGCTAAAATTTATTTTACTGCCTTGCACTTGCTGAACAGAGTCCTCCCTGTAAAGCAGTCTTTTAGAACATAAGCATTGATCAAGAAGGTGCCCTTATTCAGAGGTTCTCAACCAGGGGGCCAGGGCTCACTAGAGGAATGCAAGATGACTTAACATTTTTTGAAAATGAGAAATATTTAAATAATCTTCCTTTATTATAAAGATAAAAATGTCTTAATGCTTTCTGAAACTTCTGGAATCAAAATATGAATTGTGATTGATGTGATTAATCTATTGACATGTCTAGTTTTGGAAGGGAGGAAGCCCTTGAGTATTAGCTTGGACAGTGAGGGGCCTTGGAGTCACAATGGTTTACAACTACTGCTCTTGTGTGTATCATACACAATAAACAAATATGTCCTTAAAAACCACTAAGACATACTAATATTACCACTGCATTGGCCCAACAATTTTCAAAATTATTGAGTGTTTGGTTTCAAAATGTCTCTTGAATTTCAGTAGTTTCATGATCTTGGCAGCCAGAACTTCACCATACAATGTGCTTGGCACAAACTATGTCTATCCACATTGCAAGTCAACCCATGGTTTTGTTCATGGTTTTTGAGGATGAGGGCTTGCCAAGCAACCTGTCCATGCTGGCATTCACCTAATTTGGCTAGCTCCAACAAAGAGACAGATGTGTTTCGGCCAAAATACATAGATTTTGATTGGACACACAGCCTTTGACGCCAATTGCAAGAGATGTGAAAATTATCTCTTTTAAAATTGGATTATCCTACTTAGATATACTAGCTATGTGTGATTTATATTGTAGTTGCATTTTATTATTTGCATAATAGCATTGTTTCTTCATCCGAAATTTTGGGGTCATGGCCCACCAGTTGAGAACCACTGCTCTAATTTATTTCCTCTACGGTTAGGGGTCACCTGTTCCTCAGCCAACCCTGCAGGTTTGCATTGGGGGAGCAGAAGCAGCATACAAATGGTGAACTGCCTGACCAGCAGATGGCAGAACACCATAGTGATACAGGTGTACAGCCACTCAAAACTCCTCAGGATCAGCTAAACAGACAGATGCATCCACAACACTGCTCAGTGCCTCAACCATGCCAAGATAAAGCTTCAGACATATGCAGACACACTCCAGCCTTGAGTTTCAGCAGCCATACACAACCTCACACTCACTCCAATTAATAGCACTGTTATTACATGCTGAACCAGTGAATTATAGCCACATAGCATACCCTTAGAAAGAGAAAGATAGACTTTTCTAAATGTTAAAAAGTAATAAAACTGAAAATGGTAGAAGAAAATAGCAAAGATGATTCATAAATTATTAGTGATGTAGTGATTTATGACTTTAGGTTTGTTCTTAAGAATGTTACCACATGCTCAGAAGGTGTGGGTCAATCGCTATCAGTTGGAGGGTTTGTGTCTCTGGTAGTTACAGCACTAGTTGTACTAAATTAATTACTTGTAAGATGCTTTAGATAAAAGCAACTGCCAAACGAGTACATTGAAATATAGTGGGGTTCAGTGACTATGAAATTATTCACAGGGCCTGATCTTTCACATTTGGTACCAGCTTTTAAGTTTGTAGTGCCCCCCTTCTCTGCACCCCTGATGGGATTGACAAAGGTAGTTGGTTACGGGAGGACAAAGAACATAAAAATGTTAAAAAGATTCCTAAATTAATTTGTCGATTTACTCTGAAAAGGTTAACAGATACTTGCTGTGACAGTACATCCACACGGATGTGAGCACAATACAAATGCATGGCATGGAAAAGCTTCAAAAGTCACGCACGCAGCTCCTGCTGCTAAGACAAACTAATCACGTACTTGCCTGACTCACTCACTTTGACAGACAGGTTATTTCATTCTCTGCTAAGACAATGGGCAATACATATTTGTTTAAAAAAATTGCAGTTAAAATTTCTCCTGAAATGCTTCAATATGCCACCTGTCTCTTTATCATAATGAGTTTGACCTTTTCAACAGCAACTGACAGTAATCAGTTCTAAAATGCTCATGAGTGCTTCATGGTAATGAACAATGATTACGCAATCTCTTAATCCCCTGCTCCTAACAAGCATGGGCTGAGCCACTGGCTCTGCTCTTCTTTCATTGTTTTCCCCGCACACACAAATTGACTAGCTGAAATAATGAATAGTGTAAAAGTTAGAAGTCGTCTCATTGTGCCGCTTTAATTGTAATTCTTCTGCACTTCACTCTCCTCAAAATTAATTGCTACAGCTCATCAACTGTGAGCTTAGAGATACAACAAACACCTGCAGATTTACGGTCCTCTTCGGGTTAAAAGAACAGGAAATGTGTTAATTAAAAAAGCACATTTCCAATTGAATAAAAGGGTGAGAGAAACAAGTTGTTGAATGAGAAGATACATCATTTTTGAGCTTGAGTTTTTCTCCCAAGATTAAGCCTTCGCTATTTATCTCTATGCCAGTTCTTTTTCCATCTCTTTCTCATACAGTGCATCCGGAAAGTATTCACAGCCCTTCACTTTTTCCACATTTTGTTATGTTACAGCCTTATTCCAAAATGGATGAAATTAATTATTTTCCTCAAAATTCTACAAACAATACCCCATAATGACAACGTGAAAGAAGTTTGTTTGAAATCTTTGCAAATTTATTAAAAATAAATGATCATCCTTGAGATGTTTCTACAAATTGATTGTAGTCCACCTGTGGTAAATTCAGTTGATTGGACATGATTTGGAAAGGCACACACCTGTCTATATAAAGTCCCAAGGTTAACAGTGCATGTCAGAGCACAAACCAAGCCATGAAGTGCAAGGAATTGTCTGTAGACATCCGAGACAGGATTGTATCGAGGCACAGATCTGGGGAAGGGTACAGAAACATTTCTGCAGCATTGAAAGTCCCAGTGAGCACAGTGGCCTCCATCATCCATAAATGGAAGAGGTTTGGAACCACCAGGACTCTTCCTAGAGCTGGCCGCCTGGCCAAACTGAGCGATCGGGGGAGAAGGGCCTAAGTCAGGGAGGTGAGCAAGAACCTGATTGTCACACTGACAGAGCCCCAGCATTTCTCTGTGGAGAGAGGAGAACCTTCCAGAAGAACAACAATCTCTGCAGCACTCCACCAATCAGGCCTGTATTTTAGAATGGCCAGACGGAAGCCACTCCTCAGTAAAAGGCACATGACAGCCCGCCTGGTGTTTGCCAAAAGGCACCTGAAGGACTCTCAGACCATGAGAAACAAAGATTGAGCTCTTTGGCCTGAATGGCAAGCGTCATGTCGAGAGGAAACCAGGCACCGCTCATCACCTGGCCAATACCATCACTATAGTGAAGCATGGTGGTGGCAGCATCATGCTGTGGTGATGTTTGTCAGCGGCAGGAACTGGGAGACTAGTCAGGATCAAGGGAAAGATGAATGCAGCAATCTACAGAGACATCCTTGATGAAAACCTGCTCCAGAGCGCTCTGCACCACAGACTGGGGCGAAGGTTCGTCTTCCAACAGGACAACAACCCTAAGCACACAGCCACATTGTCATTATGGGGTATTGTTTGAAGGATTTTGAGGAAAATAATAAATTAATACATTTTGGATTAAGGCTATAACATAACGAAATGTGGAAAAAGTGAAGTGCTGTGAATACTTTCCGGATGCACTGTATGCTCTGTGGATCTCATGTGCAGAGTGAACAAATTCATAAACTGTTTTTTTTATTTATTTTAGCACCACTCCTCCCCTCACTATGCAGTCTGTGTAGGCTTATCAATTAAGTCAAGTGTGTGAGCAGAAATGTCCTTTCCATTAGGCCAGTACAAAGGGCAGCATTGCCACCATAAATAAACATCCATTTAATTCAGGAACATACTGTATAAAGATGCAAGCTTACACACATGCAAGTGAATGTACACACAATTTCTGACATATACATCTGCACATAGGCTATTTGTGCACAAAAAGATGATATTCTCTAAAGTAAAAAGATAAGGCAGGAATGACTGCAGGTTAAGGTCAAACAAGTGTTATATGGGTCATTATACGAAAACGTGCAATTTCCCAATTTTAATGTTTGATTTTCAAAGTACTGTTTTGAAAACAGTACTTTCCCATTACATTAAGAGTGTTTGTGAATTGAGAATATTGAAAGTTTGATTTTTTTTTAGTGGATGAATACGTTCATTTGCAAATTACACTCTCCCAGCATCTTCTGTTTTAAGAAAAATGTATGGAAACAAAAATAAAACACCTAAATTCAACTTTGAGTGGATTATTAGCCTCTCTTACTAAACATATACAATTAGTTGATTACTTTTTTATTTTCATTTTTTAAATGATATTAGAATATTATACAAGTAACAGGGTTGACACATCAGTAACAGGGTTGACAACAGTTACCGTATTGGTTATACTGCTTGTTTGAGTAACAGTTATGGGTGTAATGGAGTCTTAATTGGACATTCATAAACCTTTAATTCAACATGACTAATCAGCATATTTTGGAGACAGCTCTTTTGAGATATTTTAGCATAAAAATTATGAAAAATTATGATGATTCTCATGGATGTAAATGTAAACCAATTGTTTTAGTAAAACAATTACATTGCAATTAAATGATCAATTGAACATGTTTGGCCTTAACAGAATAAGCAAAAACCACTAACGATCACTTACTAAAGGCCACTATAAAGAAGTATAAAAAACAAAATGCAGATCATATAATGATTATGTAGGCATTTGGTGAGTGTGTTGTAACATGGAGGAAGTAAACTGGTGAAAAATCTTATGTCTTTAACAGCAACCTTGTTCATTTATTGACTTCTCATAATAAAAATAATAATGACTTTTGGTTTATAAAGCACATTTATAAAACCCAATGCACTTGTGTGTATCAGTATAGATCAGTAACCTCAACACATTTTAGCCTACCTATCAGTAGAATAAATAAAAAACATGATTTTTAGGGATGAAAACTGTAAAAACATGTATATTATGTGAATAATATTAGTAAGAAAAGTACGTCTGTGAAAATTCTCAGTCATCCAGGTCATAGATATCCAAGAAGGGTTGGCTCGGGGGTGACAACCCCACAGAAGTTAGGGCAAGTGTACCCATTAAGCCCATGTACCCTTTAAGCCCATTTTCAACTCTGAAGTCAAATTAAAAAAAGAGAAAATAATATTTTATGCTGCTCATTGTTTTAACCAATCCAGTGATTTGTTACTTACCTGGCATTTTTTATTGCATACCAATCACATTTGGCAATGTTGAGTTAGCCCCAGCCATGTGCATGCTGTATCAGGGGACCTCACACAAAGTCACCTCAAAACTTTGGTGTTTCAGGACCCTTCAGATATCAACACATTTCTGCAATTTTCAGCCATTTCTTTGGTAACTACATTGATAATAAGAGTTAAATGTATTGTTTTTTGTGTATGAACAAATAATACTTTATCATTTTATATCATTTTCCTTTAAATGGAAAGATGAGTTTTATTAGCTTGCATCAAAGCTAATCTCTAGGTCAAACCATTAGCCTTACAGAAAGATGGACTGCCAAAGAATTAAGCATGTGAACTGCAAACACTAAATGTTTTGTGATTCATTTTACATTCATTTACAAATAAATACATCATAACTTGTTTTGTAGAGAAGATTATTTTCATAAATTAACTTTTTTTTAAAGATGGGCTTAAATGGTACAGTGCCACAAAACGCATGCAAACTATAGCCAATACAAGCTAAGCTTGAATGAAAAAAACGTAACATTTCTCAATGTGGGCACAATAAAAAGTACTAAATCAATTAATTTTTACATTTTGTGAATCAATGAGGATGTGGGCTTATTTGGAACACATGCAGGCTTAAATGGTTCCAAAGTACCAATTAAGCCCATGCCAGATTTCTGACTTTATTCCTAAATTATCTTAATTTTATATTCTAAATTATACATTAACTAATTAATACATTTTCAAATGAGAGATAAATCTTGCATTTTAACAAATGATTGTTCTTATAAACTATGTCAATATCTATGAAAAAAACCTAGACTTAGATTTTGGTGGGCTTAATAGGTACACTTGGCACTCCCCATCAGTCATTTAGAACTGAAGAAACCTCTTGGATGAGAGGCAAAACATCTTCAAATATGGAAGTACCAAGTCCAGTTGCCCTTGATTTAACCCTTCTTGGGTATACAACATGGGTAAGACACACAAAATCATACTTTCGCAACCCTGTTATCCTGGAATGGTAACAGGGTTGACGAAAAATGTTATTGGCGGCCATTACTAGCCATGAGGTATAGGTAATGACACCACATTATGTGCCTTAATGAGAGGCTTAAATGTTGTTATATATGTACATTTTTAAATATGTACAAATAACTTTTTAACGTATGCTTTTCTGGTAACAGGGCTGACACAATGAGCGTGTCCCCGTCTTTCAGACATTACATAAACTCAAATAAAATTCATTAAAAGAAGAGAACACTTACTTGTCTTCTACCATCAACTTCATGAAAGGCAGATGATGTCACTTCCTGGAACTGATGCAACTTTTGGAACAGTCCATTATCTTTAAAGAGGTGTTTTCATAAAAAGTAACAGGGTTGACGAGAACCTAGGGACCTGACTTGTGTTTTTTTTTTTCACAATTTGACATGTTAAGAATTAAATCCATTCATGACTAATGAACTGACACTTAAGGCTTTATACAAGTATATGTTTTTTTTATGATAGTTTGACTTTTTTGGCCTCGATAGCAAGTAGAAGTAGAAAAATCATACTGAGGGACAGGCCATTTTCAAAATTTCTGCAAGATGCTTTGCACAAAAATGTGATTAAAATCCTTTAAAAACAAAAGATACAGAAATAAATGTATTCTTATATTATGAGACATATTATGGAAACTAAATTATAAAATATTTTATTTGTTTTATGGTTTATTAAGATTTACAGACCTTTTTTTTTCTGAGGGACACAAAATGGCACGTTTTCGTAATGACCCATTTAATAGTACATATAGTCAGAGATAGGTGTGCGTGTGTGATATTTGCTCATTTAATCTTACCCTCTGTACAAGGCAGGGGTCCAAGTATTTTCATCTTTTAATTACATGCATTTATTAGTGATTTCATTACACTCCTAATTGGATTACTCCGCTGTCCACACGCATAATACACGATTTCTTTGTCTTGTGTTATAAATTGTATTAAATCGATTAACATGAATGCAATGGGCATTCTTTCTTACACGTAGACAAAATCATAGTTTTAGCTGTATTTCGTGGTCACAATGTTGCACAGATATTGTAAAATGTAATAACTGAATATTTTTGTTTGCGCTTGCCAAGCACTCTTCAACAAGCACTCTTCAACACCAACACTACAGCCTCTCACTTCCGCAAATCTCGCGATATGGAGCGTGATACACCCCTGTTAACACACTAAGGAAACCCTGCGCGATCCTCTTCCTTTTGCTATCCGCAAGCAAGGTAGTACATTCTCCTCAGATCTGTGGGTTATAAAGAAAAAATGTAGCATAGTCTGGCTGTAGCTCGCTCCCAGAATAACTTTAGTATTAAACTATATTTTAAATTTACGCTGGATTGTCAATACATTAAAATGGAGATTTCCTGTAGTTTGAAAATAAAGATGAGATCGCATGCTAAGGAGCCCCGATGTTCAATGGCTGCGCCCATGCAGATGCATTGAGGCCTGGTCTCATCCAGTCTCGCATTGCTTATATCATCAGATACGATACGAAGTCATCAGTTAGTAGTTATACAGATAGTTTTCAATGATTAAAATTATTTGTTGTAACTCGATATGTTTTTGTTGGATGATTATGAATCTGCTTTTCAGCGTCTCTATAAACGTGGTCGGTAGCCGCATTGCTAACACGCCGAGTCAAATCAGCCACAACATTTATTTAATTATTATGAATGTGTGCCTTGGATCTCTCTAATGAACTTTCTTGTCTCTTGTTTTTCTTAAAAATTGAACATCCCACTTCATATTGTGCCTGTTAGCTAGCTCAATTTCATGTGGCTTGCTCATTTTAACGGACCGTAAATATCTTTCTAGATGCCAGGTGGTGGTGTAACGGTGAAAGACGTCAACCAGCAGGAGTTTGTCCGTGCACTGGCAGCTTTCCTCAAAAAGTTAGTCCCATATGTTGTTAATTTGCCCAGTATTGATCGTAGTCATAGCCCTACATTGATTGCTTGAGCCTTCATTGTCTTCAAAAGTACTGGAATACTTTAGTCGTGTATTGCTGTTCCTTTTGAAACCCGTTTGTGTATTCACAGGTCAGGGAAGCTGAAGGTGCCAGACTGGGTTGATATTGTTAAGCTAGCCAAACATAAAGAGCTGGCTCCCTGCGATGACAACTGGTTCTACATTAGAGCTGGTGAGTGCTGTTCCCCTCATTAAAAAAAAATGTGGAAACGCCTGGTTTTACATTTAGGATTAAATGTATGGTGTCGCAAAAAAGGTCAAGTTGATCACTTTGCAAAAGGACTGTCACTAGATTTCAGTTGAGTTTTTCACTAGAGATGTATCAAAGCCTCAGCTCAAAAACTCAAACCCTTGAGTTACATTTGTGTAAACACAAACACTAAACACAATGGTTTGTCAGGTACTGTCGGCCTCTGAACAGTTAACTTAATCTTGAATATTTATGCACATCCCTGGAGCTGATGAAACATTTTCCCTGAGAATATTTTCGCAATAATGAAGCGTGTCCTGAAATTCTGTCAGCTGTAAAAAAATAATAAAAATATAATGTGATCCCTTAATTTATTTATTGCATGTAAAACACTGGATAAGCTTTAAATGTTTATTTTTGTTAGACAATTTCTTTTAATGGGCACAGTTTTATAATGTTAGCAGTTTTATCATGATTGACTGTAATTGGAAACTAATTATCTTGTAATTATTATATGCCATAATTTCTGTGTGGTATTTTGGTTTTAGCTGCAAGGTAGTCCCTGAAGATTGGAGATAGACTTGATCATATTTAGTGTGTTCACTTGTATGCAAACATTCTTGGTTAGATCTTTTCTGTTGTTTGAGTCTGTGTTGATCAGTGATGAGTCAGTGTAATGGTTTTTGACTGTAGTTTGTGGTGAAGGTTTATGTAATTTATAGGTGCATAAGTGTTAAAAAAAAGTATATGAATAGATATCAAATTGAGAGTTTGTGAATCAATATGCAGCTCTAAATGAGTGTTTTGATAGATTATTATACTATTTATTTTTTATGCTTCAAAAAAAGGTCAGTTTTTATAACTTTAATGATAAAACCTCCATACAAAGGCTGTAAATGCACAGTACTTCAAAAAAACAGTTACTTGATTTTAATGTGTATTTTGTAGTTACAGCCAGACCTGTCTCTGTCACAGGACAATTTGCAGTCTTAAGAATCCCAATTTTGGACAGTGTGAAGTTGTTCTAATCAATGAGAATAAATAAAATGGATGTATCAGGAATGGTTTTGGAAGTGCATCATGACTCAAATTGAATCATGAGGTGCCCAAAGATTCCCACCCCTAACTAAGTATACCCAGGCATTTAGGCTTTATCATTCATGTCCCTGAATTGTTAAGTGTCAGCAATTGCTATGCATGCTGCCAAACCAAATTTTTTAACTGACACTTAAGAAAATTAAGAGCTGAGGACGAGTTCATAGAAACCGCAATTACAGATTTTATGCTAATGCATCCATTTTAGTCTTGGAAGGACAAGTGATGTTTTTCTTTGACTTGTAACATTAACTGTCCTGATATATATTTTCTGACCCTTCCCTCTTAGCCTCCACAGTGCGTCACCTGTACTTGCGTGGTGGTGTTGGTGTGGGCTCTATGATCAAAATCTATGGAGGGCGTAAGAGGAATGGCGTGTGCCCCTCTCACTTCAGCGTGGGCTCCAAAAACGTGGCCCGTAAAGTTCTCCAGGCCCTTGAGGGTCTCAAGATGGTGGAGAAAGACCCCAATGGGTGAGTGTCCCCTAGCAATTTTCAGTTGTCTTACAATAAACAGACTTATTTAGATTTTTTTGTGTTGTATTCAGGCCTTTTTAATCCTTTTTACTTGGCCATTTTAGTAATATAGATTGTCACTTGTGTCTTTACTTTTGACTATACCCCCAAATTATTTTCAATTATTATCTCTCAGTGGACGTAGAGTGACCCCTCAGGGGACCAGAGACCTGGACAGAATTGCTGGGCAGGTGAGGACCGTTCTCATAAATATAACTATATTTGTGAACCTTAATTTGGTTTGATAAATTCACATGTAAATGCCTGAGTTTGCTGACACTATTGACTGTTCTCAGTTGAATGCAGTTTATTGACTGTTCTCAGTTGAATGCAGTTTATCCTGCAAACAGTGTTTTTCAGAATTAAATAACAATAATAATGCTTGCTGTAGCCCTGTAATCACTGTTTTGTCACTACACATAATCGAGCATGAGTAAGCTATCTTCAAGCCCTGGATGTAATTGACCTATTCTTGCTTAAAGTTTTAAGAGCTCGTTAATTAAAGGTGCACTCAGTAACATTTGTCTTTGTGTCATATTAGAATTACACTGACACCTAGCTGCTTGGATGCAGCATCATTTAAAATCTGTAGTTTTTACTTTGATGCCAATGTAGTAGTCACTTAAATACTTAAATCAATAAGTGAAATTGTCAAATAAGAGGATGGTAACTGAGATTAAGTTAGTATTTGGCTGGCAGGGCTTAAAGTATTCCGGCACTGTGCCGGATCTCCGGCGTGCAGCCATGAGGGAAAAAAATGTAATAATATTTGGGAACCTCATGCGGTTTAATATTTTCTAGTCAATTTATTTCACCTACCAATCATATGAGAGGATCTCAGCTCTAACTAACGTTACAAGCCTATCAGAAGCAGAGAAGTCCTGGCAACACCGTATGATTGACACCCATACGTCAATCTCACGTTAGCGTTGTCGGCGAAATGGAGCGCAAGTTTATGAAGCCTGGGGATGATGTCCTAGCAATAGATCAAAATAAATTAATAGACTCAAAAATAAATGGCGCTGGGCGTGGATTTAAGAAAGTAGAGATGGCGAGCCTTTTGCCAGTTGGTGCCAGAAACTGAGAGAGCCCGATTTGCTCGAAGCTACTGTATGCCAGCAGCGGTAAGAAAGTGCTTGCTCGTCATGATTTAGACTCCAGTCATAGAGCTGCTGCCCGTGCACTCAAACTTACCACGACGTTGCCGGGGCAAGTGCTACAGCTGACACACCGTTGTCTATGACAGACCGTGTCTGCGATTTTTAAAAATACGTGCAGAACATGATTTGTCATTCAGAATTTCGCAGCCACTGGTCACCCTGTGTAGAAAACTAGCAGAAGACAAAAAAGCGTTAACTAGCCTGTCGGTTTCAAATCAACATGCGAGTTACATGAACACTCCATCTTCTGGTCCAAATGTCTTAAAAAGAACGAGTTTGCAGGACTTTGCTTACAACCCGGAAAAAAAGAAAAAATAAGTGATAATGGCCTTGATTTTCACTTCTAATCTTCAGTTTATCAGTTCAGTTCTTTAGCACTTTGAGTACTTGTTATTTAAGCACTTTGAGCACTTGTTATTGTTCAGAAGAAAACACTTTATTTGACATGGTACTTTTAAATAAATGGTGCAAAGCATAATCATTGAAGAGAAGTGAATCTGTCCATGTTAGTCTCAGTTTACCAGTTTAAGCACTTTAAGCTCTTGTTACTGTATTTTTGATATTATCGTCAATATTTGAAGATAAGTCTGTCTGTGCAGTCCGTCCATCAAGGGTTTGCTGGATTTTGTGACAGTGAAATCTCTGATTTAGTATTTGGGCATGGGGCTGTCTCTAAAAAAAATAAAAGCATGGACATCCTCTGAATGCTTGCGCTTGTTTTATGCCCCCTTGTTGCTGCTCCACTCTCCCTGCAAGCTACCGCTGTGCGCAAATCCAATGCTGGAGGAAGTAAACAAGGTGATTGAATTTCATGCTTGCTGGGCTGCCGTATGGCGGCATTTTATTCTGCCTGATGCCCTTAATGAGCTCAATTCTGATGAGTTAACGTGATTTTGTTGAGCTTGCCTTGGCTGTTTCTTCTGCACTCTGACTCTTTCCAGAGCACTGATATGCTTGGCTTCTCATTGATGGCTCGAGCAAAAACGATGTCCGTGTGGAACATCATGTTTGCTCTTATTTCTTGGTTTAAGATCTGTACTAGAACTGATGAGGATGCTTAATATTTTCAGCAGTTGATATTAATTTCTCAAGGTTTTTTTTAAATATGTTAATTCTTTTTTTGTTCTTGTTTTTGTAGGTAGCTGCTGCCAGCAAGAAATCTTGAAGTGTAAAATAAAATTTTGTGAGAAACCCACCCTTGTCTCCGTCTTTTGGTTTTGTGAATGAAATATTTGGAGTTTCCCTCCATTGTAAAAGCCAAGAACAATGTGGGAGTACATTGTCATCCTAAATCCATTAGCATAATGTAAAAAAAAGAAAGAAAAAAAGGTGCTTTTTTTCATATTTTAACCAAATGCTCTAATACTGCAGGGGCTTTGAGTCATTTCACATTAATTCAGTTTCACAGGTTCATCAGTCAAACTTCTTGCATCATCTTGTTCTTAGTCTTATGAACAGCAAGAATGGATTCTTTTATTACTTTTTTGCAAGGATACTCATTATCATTAGTATAATTTCCTGCTGCTTGACTTCAGGGGTGCAACTACAGATTTGTTAAGGGGTATGCAACATCAATGTTGGTGCCCCACTGAACACACACTACAACACAGATAAAAAAGCCAAAAACGTACGTGGCCCTTTTAACGTGATTATAGTTATGTGAAGGTGACACATTTCAAAATGCTTCAAATATTACAATTCCAAACACAAACAAAATAAGTAAAAAACTTTTTGAGTGATGGCAATTATTTAATTAGAAATTTTATAATTTCTAATTTTTATACAAACAGTCATGTACACAGCTATAACCTATTTAGTAATTTAAAACAAATTCTTAATTTAAACCGCATAGTTATTTTTCATCCAAAAATAAAATGAAAAAGCTTAATTGTTCAACATGATTGATTCTGAAGCAAGCCTGTCCATCATGCATTTATTTGCCTCTTTTTTTTTTTTTTTTTACTTTAGTCAGTAATTAATCCAGGTATTGTTTAATAATTCCTGAGATAATTTACTCCATGAACAATTGTTTCTCACAATCGTTTTGAGACAACAATAGGTGAAGGTAGGAAAGCACAACTAACACTGGTTAGTAAGATGAACCCAAGTATAGGCTGGACACTTTTTTGTAACAAGGTTTTCTCGCTCAATGAAAAGTAATTGAATGCCCATTCCCTAACAGCGAGTTTTTGCATAACCGTGATCGAAAAGATGCTCTGAAATTGGATATTTATGTTAGTTGGTCATCTGTATCTACTGGCAATGTTAAATATCCGTTTACTTCAACCCTTTTTTCAGACTTTTCAGTGGTAAGTTAAGCCTACCAATCTCTGTCCACTTGGGCATTGTTTTGTTCACTTTAATGCACTGTTTTCATTTTTCATCTTTCTTTTTCTGTTTCACGCCCCAGGCCAGAACTCATCCCCCCCTGACCATTGTTCTAACTTTTTCAATTTGGTGGGAAAGTAACTATATGCACATTTGAACAGCCTCTATTTATGAACTTTGATCTTTTGAAGTTATTTTCTAGAACTTTCTGTATTTTCAAAAAACATTTGCAACTGTGTCTGAAATCAGGGACACAGTGACACACATTCTTTTTTTAAATATTAGAATTTGCTGTAAGTGGTTTTAGTCATTCTGGAACTTCCATGAGACCGATCTGTTGAATTAGACACGCCCTCTAGCGTAGAGCCGTGTGTTTTCTACGGCTGTCCAACACAACAGTAGGTAAATAGCGCCCTCAGCTGACGTTTGTTATGAATCTCAAACCTGGTTGAAAAATCAGCTTTAACTATGAGAATGGGCAAAATGATTGACAGGCAGAAAGCACATCAAAGTCCTCTGATTGGCCGATCTAAGATTGTGTACGGGGTTTCTGTACATTTTCATAACTGAAAATTTAAGGGATCTGTTTGTCACCAATCATCATATGTTGATAATGACCAATAGTTTAGTCTCCCTGTGTGTTTTTCCATCTTGCGTCACTGAATCATTATATATATATATATATATATATATATATATATATATATATATATATATATATATTTATTTTTTTTGACTGAAAGAAGTCTTTAAATGACTCGTGCCTGACAAAAAGAGGAACATAATTACAAAGGTTCTGAAATCTCGACGTACTCTAGAGAGGGCCGTTTCATCGAGAGATTGGCCAGTATGATGCTCTGAGTGAATGACCGTCAAGTGAAATAACTCCTTGTTTTGAGGAAAACAACAATAGATATATTAATGCAAATATTTGGCATGTACATTTTCTAAATTCAGCCATTGCCAGGTGTGAAAAGGGTCGATTTTTGGTAAGCCACTACTGTACATGAACACCAGAGGGAAGCAAATATCATGATTTATATGAACCTCTGATGAGAATCAGAAGTTAACTGCATTAAAGTGAAACTGAAATAAAACCAAATTAAAATTTACTGTACCCTTTTGAACCCCAGGCATTAAAATAATTGCTATAACCAAATATAAAAAATACCATGACTGATGGTGGTAATGAAAAGGGGGTGGGAAGCAGGTCCAGTTTTTCCTTCTTTTATACAATAGACCCAATGCATCGGAATCACCCTTGTCATTTAATAAAAGAGAAAAATAACAATATGATATTCTTTTTCTATTAATTACACATATACCAAAAGAAAAAAAAGAAAACATGTTTATAGTATCTGTGTCACTGTAGGGATTTCCTTCAACAATTTGTGCTGGTTTGGATTGCTGTTTACTGTACTATGTTTGCTTGACTGAATGTGTGTTCAGATGCTCTCTGGAAAACAAACCTGCAGCATTGGTGTCAGTCTCTGTGTAAACAGTGCCCAGCTCTGTGCCAGTGTATCTTTGACTATGTGCAAACAGAATTGCCTCTTTAAACAATCAGTCAGCATAGCTAGTGTAACAGCACTTCTCATTCATCTCTCAAGAGATATTAATTTGTACCTTTTCATATTTATCCATTTCTCTATCTCTCTCCCACCCACTCTGTTTTTCCTCGGATGCTAGCTGTTCTGGAACACCTGAACCCCTCCCTCTTTCACCTCCCCCTTCTCTCTTTCTCTACCCTGCAATTTGGAAGCAAGGGATAAAGACAAACATGTCTTTGAATGATAAAGGAGAATGTAAAGAATGTTGGCTGAGGAGGTGTTGATGTTTTTTCACTTGCTACTGTTGGGGGGACGACTCTGAGCCCCTGCAGCCTTGATGTTACGTCTATTAACTTTACCAAGGCTTTGTTTTCATAATGGAGCCTGTGGGTGTATACAGAGGAGAAGAAAAACTGTAATTACTGCAATTACATTTTTGAGATTAGATAATTACTTTAGTGTGCTCCCTGGTAATACATTAAGCCTGTTTAATATCAGCAAAAATTTAAATAATTGAGTAAACTGGCTCCATCGCCAAATAGATGGCTGCATATGCCCTAAAATCCAGACTATCCTGGTGTCTGTAATTTTCCACTGTGGATGTGTTGATTTGAGGATTTAAGGACTGTGCACTGCTTCCTTTAAAATAGCTGTATTATCTGTGAAGTCTCAAAGCCACTCATCGCCCCTCTTATTCAAGACTTCTCTCCACCGATCTGTCTTTTTTTAGAGAATAGAGAAATATGAGACCGGGTCAGCATGATAGGGAGGGTATATACGGAAGGCATAAAAAAATTAAGATTAAATCTAATGTACCTGTTAAACAAAGCATTTGTTGAACCTCCTCCCACCCTAAAAACACTATTGTGTGTGTGTACAAGACACCCTCTAGGACTTTATATTTTCCGTGAATCCATTCATACAGAGCTCTTTCTATTCATATGTGGTTGATATGTGTGCAAATTGTTTTATACTCCCTTCCTCTGTCCTTGCCATTGCTAATCTAGTCTTACTGTCCACTAGCAGAAGTGAACACAAAGTAATTATTGTTGGTTTTGAATGGTTACGTTTAAAGAGAAAACCAAACGCATTGAATAAAAACACTTACAGAACTCATTATATAATCACACACTGGCAGTGGCTTGAGCTTCCTCATGTGCTGGTCACCTCCAACCCTCAGCCTGTCTGCTTCCATTGAGTTTCTTTTTCTCTCTGTCTGTTTTGTTGTCTCTTTCAGACTGTCTCTGACCGTCACAGCGTCTGCGTGGCGTCATTGCTAATCTAACCATCATGCTCTGTTTGTGTTTGGCAGGTGGTGTGGTAAGTCATGGTGTTCTTGTGTATTTATCGTGTGTGTGTGTGTGTGTGTGTGTGTGTGTGTGTGTGTGTGTGTGTGTGTGTGTGTGTGTGTGTGTGTGTGTGTGTGTGTGTGTAGTGGGCTAAAGTGTAATGGTGTGGTGGTGTAGTTGGCTAAAGCACATAACTGTTAATCAGAAGGTCGCAGATTCGATCCCCACAGCCACCACCATTGTGTCCTTGAGCAAGGCACTTAACTCCAGGTTGCTCCAAGAGGATTGTCCCTGTAATAAGTGCACTGTAAGTCGCTTTGGATAAAAGCGTCTACCAAATGCATAAATGTAAATGTGTGTGAGCACGCAAAAGTTGCAGTGATGCTTCCTTGTGTGTGTGTGGCACAGCCTCAGGGAAGACAAGGCTGTGTTGTCTTTACTTAACAGACACATAACAAAATATGCTCCCTTGAACATAACACCTGTTTTTAGGGCAAAAGGCAGCAGAACAGATGCAGGTTAGAAAGACTGTGTTGTTGAGTGTGTGTGTCTGTCTGGCACATGACCTGGGTTCATACATTTGCCATGCACAGTCAAACACCTGTCAAACGATGGAGGAGAACTATTAAAGACCCCATGAAATTGACACACGAGAACAGAGTTCTGTCTTGTGTTGACTTGTTTCCTGTTAAAACCGAAAGTTTGTTCATCAAAGCCGTGAACAATGATTAAAGGTGAAGTATGTTGGGGGGCCTGGGTAACTCAGTGAGTATTGCCGCTGACTACCACCCCATGAGTCGTGAGTTCGAATCCAGGGTGTGCTGAGTGACTCCAGCCAGGTCTCTTAAGCAACCCAATTGGCCCAGTTGCTAGGGAGGGTAGAGTCACACCGGGTAACCTCCTCGTGGTCGCTACAATGTGTGGTTATGAAAATGTACGTTATCATACCATGTACATGTGCTTATCTACGAAATTGAGAAGAAAATGCAACCGGATGGAGAATCTCATTGCATGCACAACTCCTTTCCTCCTTGTCTGCCTGTCAGACTCATCATCTTGCACCACACACATACATGCAGCAGAGAAAATGTCAGAGAGAAGCGAGGCCATCTGACATAAGCGAGTGTGTGTGTGTGAGTTAAAGCAATGTTTCTCAACCGGTTGGTTGCAGGTCTATTCGGACTGGGTCGCAGACAGCAGGGAAAGAAAAATGCCATTGAAGAAATTTTGACAGCCGCCCAAGTGATAGCTTATTTAGGACTGCAGAGGCAGATTTAATGATAATCTCGCAATCAGCTAAAGGCTTCTCATCTGCACTTTCGCACGAGTGTAACGGAACCAGCTCCTGATAATTAATTTTTTCTCTGACGTGTGCGCGTGCAACAACCGGGCTTCCCTTGATATTGCGGAGCGCAGACCTCAAAACTGATGTGACCAATTTCAATTCTAGTGAGACTTACCTAGTTTAAAGTATTATGGAGGAAGTCAAGTCAAACCTCTCAAACAGGCAGCCCTGACATGTCAAACAACACTGAGGGGGAAAAGAGCAACACTGTGCTATGTTCTAATTTCTTTTCATTACATATCATCACCTTTACTAAATTGATTCACGATAAAGTTATATTTTGACCAGATTTTATAGTTTCATATGAAATTCATTCTAAAGGTAGAATCTATTAGACCTCATTTTATATCAACAGTGGCAGTTGTGGATAAAGTTTCAAGATGTGTTTCAGCTAGTATTTATTTTTCATAAATACTATAATTTATTATTATTATTATTATTATTAGGGCCCAAGCACAAAGTGCGTAGGACCCTATTGTTTTCGTTAGGATTATTATTATTATTATTATTATTTTTTTTTTTTACGACTATTGGGGCACTTTTGGGGCTCTTAACGTGCTCAAAAACTCTTGAAACTTTGCACACGGGTCAGAACCCGCGGCCATTAGGGCCGGGCTGAAGCTGGTACCCGGGCGTGGCAGGGGGCTCGACAGCGCCCCTGGAACAGGGTACGAAAACTTGGTCTATAACTCAAACACGCTTGCATGTAATAATATGAAACTCGGTACACATATAGATCTCATCGTTTCATATATCCTTCATACTTTTACTTTTTACCCCAGACCAACAGGAAACCGTCTATTTAGGGTTGTTTGAAAACGCACGCAATGGAATTTGGAATACTCCTCCCAGAGAATTCCACCAATCGCCACCAAACTCGGTCAGCATGATGTCAAGACATTGAGCATGAAAAATTGCCGGCAGATTTTTGATATCTCTAACGGTTTGGCCGTGGCGAGGAAACGAAATGATGGCGCGAAAAGAGAAACAGGAAGTGTGTTATAACTTCTGCATACATTAATTGATCTCCATGAAACCGCAGCAGCGTGATCGCTGGAAGAAGCCGATCGCATGGATGTGACTATTGTCAGTCAAAGTTATAGCGCCACCAACTGGCAGAAGGAAGTGTGTCACTTTCAAAATGCTTTGAAATCACCCACTTATTTTTACCCGATTTACTTAAAACTTTAGGTGTATAATGTAAACACACGGCAGATGTAGACATGTGAAAGGATTATTGATATCTTCGATACTGTCACCGCGGCAACGCTTCAAACTCGAATATTCTTTTTGATGCTTTTGAGACTCTTAGCATACTTGAAATTGCATGAAACTCGACAGACACATCACATTTATTAGCCAGTACACATGTGCAAAGTTTCAGAAACGGGCGTGGTGCAGGGGCTCAGTAGCGCCACCTTTTGACAAAAGTGGGGGTTGCTTTACACTTTGACCCACAGTCACAAAACTCAGGAATTATATTGTTCTCATCGAGCCGGACAACTTTCTAATTTACAGTCATTAGCTCAGACCAACAGAAAGTCAGATATTGTGGTTTGAATGTGGATGTTTTGGAGAATTTTCTCTCCCTCTCTCACTGACCCTACGTCTCTCTGTGTCTGTGGGGAGGGTGCTGATTTTGCTGAGGAGTGAAAATGCTTTTATTTTTTGTTTTTCAAGGTTTTGGGGCCCTTAACGTGCTCGAAAACTCTTGAAACTTTGCACACGGGTCGGAACCCGCGGCCATCAGGGTCGGACCGAAGATGGTACCCGGGCGTGGCAGGAGGGCTCGACAGCGCCCCCTGGAATGGGATTCGAACACTTGTCCATATATTAAACATGCTTGCATGTAATGATATGAAACTCGGTACACTTGTAGATCTCGTCGGGCCAAACAACTTTCGTGCTCTAAGATTTACGCCAGCCCAACAGGAAGTTGGCTATTATGGGTTGTTTGGAAACACGTGGTCTGGAATTATATATATTCCGCCTAGAGAATGAATCCAATAGCCACCAAACTCGGTCGGCATGAAGTCAAGACATTGAGGATGCTACATTCCGGACGGATTTTTGATATCTCGAACGGTTTGGCCGTGGCGAGGAAATTGATTTATGACTAAAAAAGGACACATGAAGTGTGTTATAACTTAGTTAGTTCTATCTACAGTTACAAAACTCGGCGTGTATATTGTTCTCGTCGAGCCGAACAACTTTCTAATTTACAGTCATTAGCTCCGACCAACAGAAAGTCAGATATTGTGGTTTGAATGTGGATTTCTTAAAATGTTTCTCTTTCTGAGTGACCCCTCCTCCTCCCTTTCTGTGTTTTTTCTCTCAGTGTCTCTCTGTCTGACAGACAGAATGGGCCTGCCAAATTTTTTTTGTGTGTGTGTGTGTGGGGAGGGAGGGGGGTTCTCTGTTGGGTTTAGATTTGCTTTTTGATTGTTTGATTGTTTTTCAAGGTTTCTGGGACTTTTGGGGCCCTTAACATGCTCGAAAACTCTTGAAACTTTGCACACAGGTCAGAACCCGCGGCCATCAGGGCCGGGCTGAATCTGGTACCCGGGCGTGGCAGGGGGCTCGACAGCGACACCTGGAATGGGATTCAAACACTTGTCCATATATCAAACATGCTTGCATGTAATAATATGAAACTCGGAACACTTCTAGATCTCGTCGGGCCGAACAACTTTCTAATTTACAGTCATTAGCTCAGACCAACAGAAAGTCAGATATTTTGGTTTGAATGTGGAACACATTTCAAATTAACTTTGAAGCTCAAAAAGCACATCAAAAGTAACATAAAAGAAGGGAGTGTGTTATAACTTCTGCATACATTAACTGATCTCGATGAAACTTCAGCAGTGTGTTTGCGGGAAGAGGCCGGTCGCATGGATGTGACTACTGTGAGTCAAAGTTATAGCGCCACCAACTGGCAGAAGGAAGTGTGTCACTTTCAAAATGCTTTGAAATCACCCTCTTATGTCTCAAGTGAACAAACAGACCAACAGAAAATCAGATATTTTGGTTTGAATGTGGAAAACATTGCAAATGAACTTTGAAGCTCCAAAAAGCACATAAAGGCAGCATAAAAGCAAGGAAGTGTGTTATAACTTCTGCATACATTAACTGATCTCGATGAAACTTCAGCAGTGTGTTTGCGGGAAGAGGCCGGTCGCATGGATGTGACTACTGTGAGTCAAAGTTATAGCGCCACCAACTGGCAGAAGGAAGTGTGTCACTTTCAAAATGCTTTGAAATTACCCCTTATGTCTCAATTGAACAAACAGTTGATAAAGAATTCGGGTATCAATATATTGAATTATGAATTATTGCAGTGATCAACTTTGATGTCCGGTTAAGATGAAAATAAACTATCGCTCTGTCTTCGCGATAATCTTTCTGAAATACGTCACAAAATTCAAGTGAACAAAATCAGCCATTCACGCTGTCTGTATTTTATCATCTCACAATGAATACAGATGCAGCAAGCACGGCACAAAAGCGAAAATAATGATACATCTCAGTTCTCAAAAGATTAAACTGAACTGTGCCTTGAATATCGTATCATGCGATAAAAGCCTCTTAAAGAGACAGTAACAATTTAGCCTTCAGCCCTGAACATAGACATTCCAAGTAATTGAAAAGTACAAATGGTATTATTTAAAGTTTTTTTTAATTTCTCTCTTACGTTGTAAAATGCCACGTGTTTGAATGGCATGTAAAATGTAAAAATAATCACTCAATCTCCATTTTTTTCTCTGATCTGTTGCTATTTTTATGATTTAAAAATCAAAGCACTGACCATTTAAAGTGTGAACTTGTACATTTTGAAATAGTTATAAACAGTCACAGCAATGCAGTGTTATTATGTGCCTAGATAGTCTATCAAATAAAATGAGTTTACTCCAAAAATATATTTCTCTCATCATTTACTCACCCTCAGGCACGTGCACACATCAAAGGGGGCTTGAGCACCTGCCCTTTTTCTTCCTCGAGAGAAAGTGCCCTTTTTTCTGGGGTGTTTTCTTAATTTTTTTAAATAAATAAATTAATCTATATATTCCTGTTTGCGCACAGCTTCCCTGTCAAACAAATGTATTTATTAAATAAAAAATCAAAACATCAGGTCGGTAGATGAGATTTTGTCGATGCCCGCCCTCCCTCCCTCCCTCCGCGTCGTGTACAGTGCATCGACTATACAGCTAATTAGCCAAAAGCAAATATAGTTAACTTGTGTCTTGCTAACATTCATGACTCATGAGCTACTAGCTAATGTAATAGGTTAGCTAAAGTCTAGCTAAGGCAATATATCATGGCCATACAGGCCAATATACTGTACTTATTGGAGACATTACAGGTGAATACAGTCACATTTGTGTGATGTACTTAACATAATGATAAATAATCTTAAAATATTATATCAGTATGCTATGTATTGTGAATACACCCATGTTAAACATGAAAATTTACTTCCATTGCATATCATAGGAACACATAAGCGTAAATTATAATTACATTGATAAACCTGTACAAAGACCTCCAGATAAATACTGGCCTTCTGGATTAACACGTTTAAGTGCTGCAAAAGATATTGACCTATGACATCCTATGACATTAAAAATTATTCTACATTTGAATTATCTCATAGATGTGACTATTGTGGTTCACGGTCATAGACCCTGTCCCAAATGGCACACTTCATATGAATTTTCAGTCTTGTGTACTTATTTCATGTGTCCATTAACTCCATGAGACCGTAGGGTGTCTCATTTTTCATTTTAGGTATCGGAAGGGTGCTCACGCATACTTTGTGGTTGATATGTGCCCTCGATGCGCACTTTTGCAGAGCACACACTGATGCGAGCACTACAGCACACACCTTCTCGACGGTCAAAGCGAGGTTACGTTATTGCCCATCGTGCACAGTGACCCTAAAGGCACGGGGGTGGCGGTGCCACCGGCTTGGGCCCGCCATCGCTGCTCGCAGCTTTAATTATTATTATTACTATTATTTAAGACTAGCTACACTGACCTAACCATGGTAACGAGGAGCCTTTCCTCCTGTGTAATATGTATGTTCTGTTTGAATTATGTTTGAAATTAGGAAACAAAGGGGATAATAATGGGCTCATATAAGTAAATATGCTCTTCAATTTTTAAAAGGGGGAGAGAAAACGTTCTGTCACTTTTGTTGTTTACATCAACAACAAAAATAATGTCACTTGATGCATGTCCTTGTACTTGAAAACCATGAACAAAACTATGCAACAGGATATATTAAATACAGGTTACGTTTTTACTATGGTGTGTTGCCACTTGATTTCCAATGTAAAATCTGGGTCCTGAAGCAAAACCAGTTGAGAACTACTGAGTTAAAGGTACAGACAGGAGCAGTCTGGGTGCGCTTTCATGCACCTACAGTATATGTTAATTGTTAATAATCATAGGACATTACTTTAAAAGCTCACACAGCTGATGTTATTTTTCAAAATTTTGTCCTGAAGCAAAACCATGCTATGCTAACATGTAAACATGCTTTAGTTATATAACATGTTATATGCTATTTATTTATCATGTTTATAATTTGGTTTATTATTATAATTCTGTTAGCTTTCTTATTTATTCTATTTATTTTCAAAAGGGAGACTTTTTTACCATACTCAATTAAAAAAAATGGTTTCAAGTTTCAGTTATAATAAAACCTTCTGTTTTCACTCTGGGTTCTGGGGTCATTGTAACTAATAATAACAATTGTGTAATACCATATATATCATGATATATTCTGAGACGGTTATCGTACCATGAAAATCTCATACCGTTGCAACCCTAGTTGTGCATGGATGCTGCGGAGAATAGCGAGAGCTTCCACACGTGCTACGTCTCCACAATAACGCGCTCAACAAGACACATAATATGCACGGATTGATGGTCTCAGACGTGGAGGCAACTGAGATTTGTCCTCCACCACCCGGATTGAGGCGAGTCACTACGCCACCATGAGGACTTAGAGCACATTGGAAATTGGGCATTCCAAATTGAGAGAAAAAAAAAAAAGATGATGCGTGTAATTTCTATTCCACTAGCGTCACCAAACGTATTTGAAAAATTATCGTCATCTCCCATCAGACATTTTTGCATCAATTCAAACATGTTTACCTTTTCCTGTGGTGCTACTGATAGTATGTTGCGTGAGCAGTTTCAGAAACACTGGTTCTGGTACAGTGGAAACCAGGATATGTTGCCGTGCACATAATCAATCACCCTCAAACCTCGAGCCGCAAAGACCAGAATCGATCTGCGTTCCCACCATCAGGCCAATTGCCCCGCAGCATTGCCATAAAACCCACCCTTAATACACCGCATTTGTGCCAATGTCAAACAGCATGCCCATTTCACTAGCAAGAGGAAAGCTCAAGCTGAGGTATCATGTTATCTAGTTATCTGGAATATAGAGTTTTAAATCCGTTTTTACAAACCTGTACCGTTACTCAATCTGGCATGTTTGGCAAAACTCTGTCTTTGACATTGATCCTGACTCAATCCCTAGTTGACCTTGTTTGTCCCAAGGGTAAATGGCAGGCAAAGGCCATTGGCCTAGAGAAAGGTCAGAGGAGGCACAATGAATCCCCTGAAGTGACAGTGAGAACGCAACTGGCCCTGGTACGCAATGGCACACATTATTTGGCCCGATAGTGGAAATGCGGCTAATGATGAGAGCAGTTTGAAGGTTACATTTTCCCTCTAAGATGACATATTTTCTCCTATGACGGTTAGGTTTAAGTTTGGGGCGGATGTTTAATAAAATCTGCATTCTTGTTGACAGGATTACATCATGAACTAAAAACAACTCACTTTGCGATTTGCTTTTGGCACCACGCTGTGGACATTTCCCCTGGAAACTGGAACTCACATGTACCTATATGTTCACTAAGGGGTCAGTGGTTCGGTTTTTGGTAAGCACAGACTGATTTGGGCTGGAGAACTTTTCACATACTGTCACAGATTTCAGAGTGAGGTCAGTCTGAATGAACAGCAAATCATACAGAAAGTTGTAAGATGACTCCCAGTATGTATGCTTGTAACACATCATTATTAGAAACATCTACAGCCTGAGGCATAATCTTTTCCTTCCCATCTCTGTTTTGATACCGGGAAAACCCAACAGTCACACAATCATGTTTGGAGTTATTATAAGGAGCTGTCTCTGCCTTTCCTCTTAAACAAGTCCTCCTGATCTAATCGCAAACACTGATAACCAGATAGTTCTGCAGTATTTCTCTCACCTGCACCCCCTCCACCATATCCCCTCCCTTAGTTGCCTCTATTTATTATTTCACCTCTCTTTCTACTCAAAACACTGTTGCCTGTAAGCTCTCGGGTGCTCTGATCCCCTGAATATGTGTTCTTATCTTAACAGAGTCCGACCCAGTGACCTGTTCTCATTTACTCCTATCAGTCTATTCCTCTTCAATTCAACCTGCAGACAATACATATCCACCTTCCCAATCCTACATGCAAGTATATTAATTTAGCAACATCTAGATATTAAATATTTACTCAAACAGTGTCCAGAGGAATGTGCACATACCTGCAGATATTTATTAAGTCTCACAGATCTCTGCAGTTGTTGAGGGCAACCCAGAAATGACACGCATGAGTAAGTATTATTGGGGTGGGTGCACTCTCTAGAAAGGCAGGAATGGTGGATTATTTATGGCAGCTCTAATGGTCAGTGCTGATGGTATGATAGTCTTGTAAGCATCCTTTAACTCTAGCTTTGTGTTGAATGGAATAATCAATTTCTTTGACTTGCGGGAAAGTTCTCCCACTGTTCTCGTCTCTCCTCTCCCCTCGTGTCCCTCTCAATTAAAGAATGCTGTTTGTATAGTAGGGGTGCCTTGACGTTGGGAAGTTGGTGAGGTGTTAGGAATTTTATATGGGGTTTATGTGTGTATTAAGTGTTTTTTGTATTTCTCCCTTAAAGGGATAATTCAACCAAAAATGAAAATTCTCATCATTTACTCACCCTTTTCCCCTGCAGTCTAAGACCTATAAAGGACCCACCAGTTGAAAATCACTGACTTGCAAGAACAAGGATTGTTATACCGGGATCATGCTATCCCATATGTGTATGACTTTCTTTCTTCAGCAGAACACAAACAAAGATTTTTTTAGAAGAAAATCTGAGCTCTGTAGGTCCTTTCAATGCAAGTGAATGGTGACCAGAAATCTGAAGGTCTAAAAAGTATATAAAAGCAGCATAAATGTAATCCATATGACTCCTGTGGTTAAATCCACATGTTCAAAAGAAATATGATATGTGTGGGTAAGAAACAGCTCAATATTTGTCAATAAAGTCCTTTTTTTACTATAAATCTCCACTTTCAATTTCACATCTGAAAGTCACATATGACACCTTTTTAGTTTCACATACGCATCTGAAAGTGAAGAAATATGCATTATCTGTAAGGCTGACTGAAGATTTCAACACTGACACAAGAAGGACTTATCATGTCTTTTAATAGACTATTGGCAATTATATCATTCAGAATTTCCTGTTATTTCTTGCCATCAGCAGATCCCATAATCTTGAACTGTATCAGTGCATGGTGAATGGAGCTGGACAGAGTTGGACTAGATAACTAGTCCCTAAGAGCTTTTATGTTCCAGGTTCTGTTGTAGAGCTTGTATATCAGGTAGTGCAGAGTTACTGATCCACACTGGGACACTGAGACTGCTGTCTGGATACAGAACACTGACTGTCCATTGCTTTTGAAGGAGAACACTCAGGAGAGTACTCACATGGAATGCTAATGCTACAAAGTCAAGACAGGGAAAATTCAGAACAGTATTCCAGAAAGCCCACATTGTGTCACTGTTCTGAGATCCATTAGCATGCTGCCAAGCTGTCTTGTACACAATATCCTTTTCTTTAAAAGGTACAGAAGAGACTTTCAAACCTTAAGTAGTACTGTGGAATGAAAATGAGGTATATCCTACATTACAGGTTAGTTTAAAACCTCAAAGCGACTGATTTTTTTTTTCAGGACATCAAGTGGCAACTCAACACAATAACAAACATTTTTTATTGTACAAATGTAAACAAAAATATCCTTAATATAAAACATTAAAATGTATATACTATCAAATAAATGTAATAATTAAATAATACAAATATTAATCCCAGCAGCCAATAATTCATTGCGCACAAACCATGTTTATTTTGCAAGTGAGCATTTATTTAATGTAGTCTGGGTTGTATGTTCTTTTACCTTGCAGAGTTTTCATGATTTTTTTCAGAGATCAAGCAATCTGTCCATGTTGGTTTCAACAATTTAGGATACAGGAAGAGTTTTCTCCTCCCTTTTAAATACTGATGAGCCTACTCTGCTGAAAATAGCAGCATTACTGGTCACCAGTTTATGTTGTATTTTGAGTACTGTTCCCCCAGCAGGATGCTGGTGTGCTGGTGACACTACTAGGGTTTTCAAACTTTCTTAACCAGCTTCATAAGGAAGACCATGCTGGTCAACCAGCTGGTCAACCTCAAGTTTTGCTAGTGAAAAGCATGGCTATACATGTTCACCAGCTTGACCAGCACCAAACCAGCACTAACCATCATAAACATGCTTAGACCAACATGGAATTGCATGCTGGTTAAGCTGGTCTTTGTAGAAGGGAATATTTACTTTGCCTGATTATATGTTTATTTGCGACTGGCATTCTTTTCCCCTGCTGTCTAAGACCCATAAAGGACCCACCAGTTGAAAATCACTGACTTGCTAGAACAAGGATTGTAATACTGGGATTTAAAGTTGGCCTACTTAATTTATGTGCTCCCAAGAGCAAACTAGATTATTACTTAGTATCTCACTTTGTCCCATTGAGAAAGTCATCTGCATACCGTGCCATCAGAGACAGATCAAAGGTCTGAACCTGCTTTAGTCCTGCTCAAATGTAACAGACAGACATTTAGTTACATTATGCATTTGCCTGGGGCTGTTCTCCACTACAGTAATGAGGGGGTCTTGCTTCCCTGCCTTTCGATATATGAATTAACCTCTTTTTCATATTTCATCAGTTACTTTTTTTTCTTTTTTTTACAGCCGTGTCTCATGTCTTACTGTGTTTTAAATCTGTAGCACAGCACACACAGAATTTCATGAATAACAATGCACTGCTACTATTCATTGCTCTGTGGGAGTAATGGTTGGGTAGGTACAAAGCCTCTGCCCATTAAAGTGGACACTTCATCTATGCCTGCTTTTTTTTCACCATACAAAAGCATATTTTATTCCTTTTGTTGGCCCATTGTACAGTTTCCAGGCTTGTCTATGGAGCAGGTTGTGTCTTTAAATGCAGATTATCTCAGAGCAATTAACACATTATGTCAGTTTGTCTCCATTAACTATTTTGTTTGTCATATTTGTTTATATTTAGGTGTGACTGTAGCAAAGATGAAAGAGTATAATTGTGTGGTGCTCATAGATTCGATATTTTATAGGAAAAGGCAAGGTAGTGGTCCTCTATATCATCTGCTGATTTTGCCAAAGGAACTCACGACTGCTCTGAAGAGCTGTCATGATGATATGGGTCACATGGGGATAGACCATACTCTTGACCTAGTAAGAACCAGATTTTACTAGCAGAAAATGGCACTTGATGTTAAAAGAAAGATCAAGACGTGACCTCGTTGTGTACTCCACAGAGCTCTTCCAGAAACTTGTCAACAACAGAGCGAGCAGACCACTTGAGCTGGTATGCATGGATTTCAGACATATAACCCTGTAGCTCAAGACTGGTTGCTTACTAAAGCTAAGCAGGGCTGAGCCTGGTCAGTGCCTGGATGGGACCTCTTGGGAAAACTAAGGTTGCTGCTGGAAGAGGTATTAGGGAGTCCAGCAGGGTGTGCTCATCCTGCGGACTGTACAGTAGGTCCTAATGCCCCAGTATAGTGATGGGGACACTATACTGTAAAAAGGCACTGTCCTTTGGATTAGACGTTAAACCGAGGTCCTTACTCTCTGTGGTCATTAAAAATCCCATGACACTTCTCGAAAAGAATAGGGGTGTCCTAGCCAAAATTCCCCCCATTGGCCCTTATCAATCATGGCTTCCTAATAATCCCCATTCATTAATTGGCTATATCACTCCACTCTCACCTCTCCACTAATAGCTGGTGTGTGGTAAACATACTGGCGCACCTTGGCTGCCGTCGCAGCATCCAGGTGGATGCTGCACACTGGTGGTGGTTGAGGAGAGTCCCCTGTTCACTGTGTAAAGCGCATTGAGTGTAGTATCAGCAAAGCAATATATAAATTTAATGTTTATTAATTCATTGATTTCCTTTCCCTTAGCATAGCAAAGCAACACTAATTCATCCACAAGTTAATCCTGTGGAAATGTAAAACAGGACACTTCTGAACATGGTAGGCATGAACATAAAGCTCATTGCCGTGATTTTGTCATACCTTTAGTTCATGCATACAATTATACAAAAAATGGGGTCACAGGATTCACTCCCTTTGAGCTTATGTTTGGGAAACTACCTGGACTTCCAGTCGATCTATCCTTTGGTCTCCCAGCAAACATAGGTCACATTCACAATACATACAAAACCTCAAAAACCATCATAAAGAGAGCTATCAACCACTCGGAATGCGCTTAAGAATGCTGATTTTAGATGTTGGAGATCGCATCTTAGTGAGACAATTACAGGGGAAACAAACTCGCTGACAAGTGGGAGTCCTCTGTCTATGTTGCTGTCCATTTGACTGGTGATCTTCCAGTATACACTGTGAAACCGGAAGGCAAGGATGGGCCCCTGCACATCTTTCGCCACAACTTTCTACATCCATGCAGGTTCCTTCCTGCTACAGAAAAAGAAAAACCTGTTCAGCAGAAACCAGTCCAGAGATGCAGAACATGCCAACATCCTGCATACGATGATGCTGGAGATGATGTGGAGTTTGAAGAAGATGAAGACATTCCAGTCTATTGGTTCAAAGTTCCCATGGACAAAGTATCCAAAGTTGAAATGCAGAATGTCAATGAGTCTAACTTACCTTCTTCTGTGGTACAAGAAATGCACTTGCATTCAAATACTGCACAGAATCAAAACAGAGTTCAAGCTAATGATAACTTACCTGAAAATTCACCTGGAAAGGAGAGACAGATTTATAACTTACCTAATAATAACTTACCTGATCAAACTGAATACATTGAGAATACTGAGTGTGATAAACAGAAAAATGGTGACCTAAATTAAGAGTTGCCAGATGTTCCAGTTGACACAGAGCAAAGCAGTGAAATAGTAGAACATGCAGAGCAACATGAAGTTGAGTCTAAAACCTCTGTGTAAAAAGACATTAATTAATGCTGTGTTGATAACTGATTAAGCTGAGTCACACACACACACACACACACACACACACACACACACACACACACACACACACACACTCGGATTGCTTAAATTAATGCATATTTCTAAAGAAATAAGAGTCTGTACGTGTATATATTTATGTTTAAAAAGTTTATTTCCAAACGTAAACACTGTGATGATGTTTTAATTGGGTTTAATGCCTATGATTGATTAAGAGTGACTCCTTAAGAATTCTCCGTATTAGTTTAATTGGTGATTTAAAGAAAAATAAATTTACATTGTTGTTTGGCCTAAAACAGGTCAGGTTTTTGAGTATGGATGAAGAAGATTAGTGTGTAATATGATGGCAAGCCCCCACGGATCTGAATTCTGGCATTCTGATGTGTGTGGAGTCCATTTTGGATTTTTCCCATTCCATAAACCTGGAGTTGGTTTGTATTTTTTCCCCTCCCCTTTTTCCCCATTGAATAGAATGGAGTACTCATCGGAACTATAAAGGATTTTCACTGCGCCTCGCTTGTGTGGAAGGACTGAACTGTTGAACTAAATTTAAACAGGATTTGAAAAAAATAAAATAAAAACAGGTTTACAAAGTCTTAAAGATTTTGAGAGTCTAAGAAAATCATTTATTTGAACACACATATGAGAAAAGGAAAAATATAAAATCCAAGAACTGATACATATTGATTGTTGAAGAGACAAATGTCTTTTTCTCCAAATTAAATTGTCATTGTGTGATTGAACATGCTGATGTGATAGATCGGTATGTACAGGGCTGGACTGGTAATCTGGCATACTGGGCATTTTCCCTTCATTTGCCTTTCAGTGGCTGACTGGCCATCGTGAGAACCGAGCGGTCCAGTGGGTCGGCTGCGAAATGTGCCGAATGGGCAGCGATAAGCTAAAATGAGCTGCCGCATTATGCATAACAGACAACAAAACGGCGCCGCGATGTACAGAAAAGGACAGTGAACAATTAATTTGTGTATTAATTAATGTATTAATTAGATTATTTTCAGTTTATTTAATTTTATTTAATTATATTTCATAATATTCATTGATACATCCAGAACTGTAAAAACATAACGGGACAGCTCGCCCAGGAATAAATATGAGAAATAGCGTTGTTGGGAGTTAAAAACAATGCAAGTTCTTGCATGAACACGAAAGCCATTGTGAACGATCTTCTCTCATCAATATTTTCACTAATTTGACTTAAATGTTGTGTTGTTTCTCACCCAAAACTATTTTATGTCTTCAGAAAACTTGGAATATGATGTATGAGTAGAATGAAATTCTACTTTTTGAAGCTTGAAAGTGAATGCCTTCGTATTAAATAGATACTTGAAAACTGCATAGGATATATTAATTAATATTTTTCCTTTTGTGGTCCGCAGAAGAAAGTCACATGGGTTTGGATCGACATGAGTACATTGTTATATTGAGTACAGAATTTTTGTTTTGGGTTAACTAAACTCTATGGACCCACCGACAGGTTCAAAGGGGTGCGCCATAGTGCAAAATAATTTTACACTTAAAATGTTAAAGTCCCTGTATACCAGTGGCGGCCTGTGCATTTTAAGTCTTGGCCTTCAGTGCGATTCATGCCATTAAGAAAACTCACTTTCACAATTAATAAGACCCAATGCCTATGGACATCATACATTATTACATCGCAGCCAAATAATAATACCAACTGACATTTTTAAAACACGTCCACGCACGAAAGCCAATATTTGCGATCTAAATGTTGCTTGCAATCTTTTTTCGTAGGTTACTTTTCAAAACAGCCTAATATTTTTCCAGCCAGCCTAATTTACTCTTACAAAACTCCTGATGTTGCTATAACAATGCAAAAAGCACTTACAAATTTAAGTGAAAATCAGCCCTCCTTTCCTGTTTACGTCTTAGAATTTTAAATCCATAAGGATCTCTTTCTCAATGGTGATGACAGCTGACTCATCAGCAAGATCTCACGCTCTTCACTTTCAAATTACGTACATCATTTAAAGCGTGATTGCATCACTCAAGGCCAGCTAGAAGGCCTCGACTGGGACATATCCTAAAGACCACCCCCACCAAGAACAAATAAATCAATCTGATTGGCTGATGAATTTGACATTCTGACTTTAGATGCCTATTCGCTGTACCGTTGTGGGACTGAATGTTTAACGGAGTGGAGCTCAGACACACGTGCTCTGCTTTGGGCATGCGATTTGTGAACCAGTTATCACGCTTCACTGGTAAGAATCAAGGAATAAATTCGGATTGGATAAACAATTATTTGTTTGCTATTCATTTTTAGATGAATTAGGAATTGAAGGTGATTGAAAATAATTAGGCAAAAAGGTGAATTAGAATGAAAGGATGAAAAAATATTTATTTTTTAGACATGTTAGGCCAGCAGAGAAGGCTTTGCTAGCGCTTAGAATTCACCACTGCCGTACACATACTGTACTTATACATACTATACTTGCATTCCACATGAGTTTCCAAGTTAGAAGTCTGACATAAAGTGTCATTCCGTTGCACTTTCCCCAGTGGAAAAGTGGAAATTCTGACTCCGAGTTGAGTGAAATGCTTCATGAATTATCACAGCAACAACAATACGGAGCATCACGTCTTTCCCCACAGGAGCGAACACTTGGAGACACACACACACACCAAGCATGTGGCGGTGGACTTAACACGCTGAAGGAGAACATATTCAGCGCATATTCAGCAGGCGAGTGTTTCAAACAGCTAGTGCAGGTGAATGGAACAGAACGCTGCGTCTTCAAAACTGAACTTCAACTTAACACTCATATTAAAAAAGCGATGCTATGGCCAGTAGTGAAGTCTAGGGCATACGCTGTATGCCCACCTATCTTTCTTAGGATTTTTCAGATGCCCACTTGAAATAATTGATGATACGTATGGTCACCAGAACAACAAGCATTCTTTTGACCCAGAAATTTTTCAATGTACAAACGTGATGCTGCATCACCTTTGAGTGTATTATATGTATATATAAAGTGGATAGAGATTCTCTTTTAACACGCACAGAGCTGCGGGAGCACAACTGATGACACTGGTAAGACAGACAGTTCAACTAATCTGATCCACCATTCAGAATGTTCGTTTCAGATGCGATTGGATATTTGCTTATCAATAATGTTTTCCGTTTCAGTAAGGGGCGGGACATTTCCAGCATCTGATGCACAAGCATCCCTGGAGTAACCATCATTTGCATTATAAATATATTTCCATGTTGATTTTTTATATTTTTATACATACATTTAAATGTATCTTTGTGAAAATATTTCATTTTACTGCACCCCTGCTAGTTTTTTTATGCTCTTTTTTTTGCCTTTTACTGCTGTCTGTGGTGTCTTTCTTGTGAAAGAAACAAGAAATTGTGAAATGCGTGCGGTAGCCCAAAAATGCACCAGAGTTTAAGGAGTTAATAGGTAGGTGATAAGTAGGCTAATTATCACGGTGTATTTCTAAGCCATCTTGTCTTAACTATGAAGTCTATATTTTATATACATTTTTCACAATTGTTAGGCCGGGCAGTGAATTCAAAACATGTGATTTATTATTAGATTCCTAAGTGACCATGCCAAGTATGTGTTTGCGTTTGTCTCTGTATAATTATAGTTTGGTCAGTGATCTGCATCAAATAAATTAAGAAAACCATTCTATCTATCCTACAACATGCATCTGATTCTTAATTTGTTATTTATTGCATGTTCGACCCTATGCAAATTCTCAGTAGCAGCTGTTATGTATTGCATTTTCCCCAAAGTAAAGTATACATATGTGGTTTGAACAGCCAGATGTATATACACTTGTCCGAGTTTCATCTGGAATGTGTCTCAAACCACTTTCAGCGTGATCATGATCAAGTCTTAGAGGGCATTTACTCTTAGTCTTTCCATGATCAGATAGCTATCCGATCAGTAAAAACTCATAAAGTGACCATGTGTAAATACCCCAATAGACAAAATAACTGGACATATAATGTCTAAATAGAAGTTATTTGATATTAACTTTTTGTCTAGAACTGTTGTCCAAAAGCAGTATCACAACAGTGATTCGGCCATTAACATGAGGCTGCAACCATTTTTGCACTCTTGTTTCTGTGATATTATTGATACTCTTTCAAGACCTTTCTAATTACTTTTAAACTACCATGCAGGCATTCCTATTAATGCCTTTCATCTTTTAGTACTTATCCTTTGCCCTTAGCAGCTTAATTGGTGGTGGTTGAGGAGAGTCCTGTTCACTGTGTAAAGTGCTTTGAGTGTCAGAAAAGCGCTAAATAAATGTAATGTTAATTCATTCATTCAATTACATAAATAGTGCTCTTGTTAGTGTCCTCCTCCCTTCTCAAACACTTGCACTGTGTCCTGCATTGTACCACGTCCAGTTTTGACCTGGATTAAATGCACTTTCTCTTCTTGCACCTTTCCCCATGTCCCCTCTCCTAAATCTCCAGCCAAAAAGCAGAATGTGTGTGTGGCAGGGCGGAGGGCGGGGCCGGGTCGTGATCATACACACCCGGTCCCGTATTAGGCTAATCAAGCCTCTGAGGTTTAAAGGTCGACTGCAGAGGATTGTGTGGGAGAGAGAGATCGTTAGCGGACATGTCCGTCATGTGTGTGTTTATGTTGTCTTTTAAGTTTACCATTAAACTATTATTTATATCGTCAAGCCGGTTCTTTACACTGGTGCCGAAGCCCGGGAAGGAGGAGGGATACGCCGTAATAGAGTTCTCGCCACTACCGTCCACCCCAACGGAGCAGACCGCGAGGGGAGAAGGGGCTCCTAGCCGACCGCCTGGAGCGGTCAGGGCCACTTCCAGGAGCGCAGGAGTTACCTACCGGCCGCTGAAACACGGCGGGGTTTAAGACCGCCGACCGCGAGCGGGGAGGGGCTCGCTGACGACCGCCTGGAGCGAGAGAACCGCTGCCAGGGTTGAGGGAGACCTCTTCTGTTCCCCGAGAACGCGGCGGGGTGTTCCGTCCGCCAGGGGCTGGAGGACTGCCTCGGATCCGCCCGGAGAGGCGCGGCTGTCATCTGATAGAGGGTGGAGGAGTGGCCGAGGAACAAGCTGCGGTGTATCGGAGAACTGGCAAGTAAGAGTATTTTTTTCATCTCTCTCTCTCTCACTGTCGCTCTGCGTTGGCCTTTTCCCTCTTTAAAATTTTACAGTGTTTTTTGGGGGGTACTACACTGTTACAGGAAGTACCCCCCCACCGCCCCCCCACCATTTTAATTATTTCTGTTTCCCTCCCCTTGTCCCCTCCCTCGTCCAAGTAGATGGGGATGACCTGCCGGCAGACAGCGCAGAAGGCGCCCTCCCCCAGGGAAAGGGGGGTGTACTTCAAGCCGGGGGTCCCCAGCCTGAGAGAACGTGGAAGGAATGTGGCAGGGCGGAGGCGAGGGGCCGGGTCGTGTTCATACACACCCGGTCCCGTATTAGGCTAATCAAGCCTCTGAGGTTTAAAGGTCGACTGCAGAGGATCGTGCGGGAGAGAGAGATCGTTAGCGGACATGTCCGTCATGTGTGTGTTTATGTTGTCTTTTAAGTTTACCATTAAACTATTATTTATATCGTCAAGCCAGTTCTCCCCTCCTCCTTTCCATTGACTTCTTTACAGTGTGCTGGAAGAGTGTAATCTGCTCTCTCTCCTCTATTTCCATTTCAATCCGATGTTCACAGCTGGTGCCCAGCTGCTTTGCATGTTGATGAAGAATGGATCAAGTAAAAAAGGGGGGTGGGGGTGGGGGTGGAAAGAGTGTATTTGTAAAAAGCACTAAAAGAAAATCTATTATTTCCACTTAAAAACAGATTGATTTGTTCCTGCATTTTCATCTTTTCATTTTAATTCCTGCCAACGGTAGAGCATACTCTGCAGACTGCAGTCTGAAGTAATCTCTGTCCAGAACAAATCAGAGATGCTGAGTCAGATTGCTTACTACCAAAGGGCATCAAACAGCATCATTCTGCCAGGAAGAGAAGAGCAGTATTCACTATGACAGAATAATCGAACTATTGTTGAAAACGTCATATGATCATTGTTGAGGATGAGGATGTGACTTAGTAAGAAAGTGAGTCAGATTTTTTGGAGCCTCTGAAAAGAGTGTGACTGAGAGAGAGAGAGAGAGAGAGAGAGAGAGAGAGAGAGAGACTGTGAGTGTTAGCTATAGGGGGCTGGCACAGAAGCTTGGATTGTCCCTGGACCCGCTTGCTTGATCAAAGGGACAGAAACACAGCTCAAACCAGCCAAGCCTTCTAAACACACCCACAATCATACACACTTTCCTTTGGGACACTGTGCCTCAGCAGATGCTGAATATTGATTATGATTCTTATTGATTTATGATCCCATGCCTAAGCACTAAATTAAGTCTCAACCCTTTTCAAGAAATTACTGCAGTGAGTGTACATTATGCTGTCCATGGCTTTCAAAAACAGCAAGGAGTTGATAATAATAAGTCAAATTAAAACTCTTCTTAAAGTTATAGTTCACCCCAAAATTAAAATTTGGTTGTAATTTACTTGTTCTTCAGCAGAACACAAACAGAGATATCTTATTTAATATTAAGGTCTTTGTAAAATATAAAAAATTAGCATTGTTATGAACAAGCTTCTCTCATAGTGCTCATGAACACACAACAGATGTCAAGATTTTAACTGAAAAAAACAACCAAAAACTTCAATTTAAGGTTGTTATACACGACTTGGAAAATTACACAAAGTATTTTTATGATACTTTGCATCCTTTTTGATGCTATCCACTGCCATTGTATTGAAAAGACCAGGATATTCATTAAAATATCTCTTTTTGTGTTCCACAGAAGAAAGGAAGTCATATGGGGTTGGAATCACATCAGTGTGAGTAAATTATGACAGGATTTGTATTTTGGGGTGAAGTATCCCTTTAAGAATGTATATAAAAGGTTTTATGGCTGGATTTATAAGAGTTTAGAGTTTTTAATTCTTAGTCCAGAAACATACTTTATGCAAGTATGCTTGTGGCCTACAGTGATGTCACTCCCCCTCCCATTCGTCATTTAGATGGAGAACCTTAAGCGGATGGAGAATATGACCTCCCAGCCAAAAGGGTAAATGTTCGTTAATAAGCATTTACCTGGCGGTTGGTTGAGACTGCCATGTTTAACCTGTGTATTCTCTGTCCCCGCCCAGGTGCAAGCGAGAGGGTGAGCTGGCCCGGAGATGTAAACCTTACATGCCCACTCTGTCCGTAGGGCCTAGGTGAGTAAGTAGCATTCCCGTGTGGACGGCTGAAGAGTTAAAAGCTCAGACAAATAGTGTGTAGATAAAACCTAGATGTTACTCATTCACAGTCCATAGGTGTGCATGAGAATTTTAAAACAACATGAAACTTGACAGGATGTTAAATTTGAAAAATTGTGTTTGGTTGAATAATGTAAGGTTTTGTAGATCTATGCAGCAGAGTCCAAGTTTAAGTCAGTCTATTTCTGCCAACAGCTTGGGTGAATCAGCTGGTTAGTTAATTAAAGTAGCATGCGGGCATTTTGCTGCACTGCTACACTTGTTCTGATGAGCGGGTACGCCGGGAGCTTGGCAGCAGAGAACAGAGTGCTAAGGCTCAGTTTCACCCTCCTGGATATCTGCTGCAGGCTGGGATTTCCAACGCTATCTTTGTAGTTTCTCTCTTTGTCTCTGCTTTAAACAGAAACTGGCATTTATCCGTCATTGTGCCAGAGCATGTGTCATAAATTGTCTTCCCTGAATGCACCGTCATTGGGGGCTAATATGATAATGACCTTCATCATGAGTAATAAAGGATGAGAGAAATGGACCGGAAAGGAGTGATAAAGAAAGGGCTCTTAGGGTGACAGAGAGATAAGGGTCAGTAGAATAAGGGTGTGGAAAATATAAATATGTTGAGGAAACAGGAGAGTTATTCCTTTTATGCAGTACAGAATATACACTGATGAGCCAACATTTTATGACCACTCATAGGTGAAGCAAATAACTTTGATCATCTCCTAACAAGGCCACATGTCAAGGTCTGGGTAGATTAAATGGTAAGAGACTAATCAGTTCTCGTTGTCAACATGTTGAGGAGAAATGGGCAGAAATAAAGACCTAAGCAACTTTGACAAGGACCAAATTGTTATGGCTAGACGACCGGGTCAGAGCATCTCTGAAAAGGCAAGGCTTGTGGGTTGCTCCCTGTCAGCAGTGGTGAGTACCAACCGATAGTGGTCTGAGGAGAGACAAACCATAAACCAGCAACAGGGTGTTGGACGCCCAAGGCTCATCGATGCGTGAGGGCAACAAATGCTATCCTGTCTGTTCAGAATTGACAGAAGCTCTAATGTGGCACAAGTCACAGAAAATGTAAATGATTGTTACAAGAGGAATGTGTCACAATACACAGTGCATCGCATCCTACTGCATACAGGGCTGTGTAGCCGCAGACTGGTCAGAGTGCCCATGATGACCCGTCCACCATCGAAAGTGCCTACAATGGGCACGCAAGCTTCGGAACTGGACCTTGGTGTAGTGTAAGAAGGTAGCCTGGTCCCATGAACCCCAATTTCTTTTACATCATGTAGACATCAGTGTATGTGCTGTTAACCTGGGGAAGTGATGGCACCAGGATGCACTGTTGGAAGATGACAAGCCGCTGGTAGTGTGATGCTCTGGGCAATGTTCGGCTGGGAAACCTTTTGGGTACGGCCATTCATGTGGGCGTCAATTTGACACATGCTACCTACCTAAACATTGTTTCAGACCAGGTACACCCCTTCATGGCAATGGTATTCCCTGATAACAGTGGCCTCTTTCAACAGGATAATGTGCCCTGCCACACTGTAGGCATTGTTCGGGAAAGGTTTGAGGAACATGATGAACAGTTCAGTGTGTTGCCTTGGCCTCCAAATTCCCCAGATCTCAATCTGTGCTGGACCAACAAGTCCGATCCACTGCGGCTCCACCTCACAACTAATGTCTTGGTGCCAGATACCACAGGACACCTTCAGGGGTCTTGTAGAGTCCATGTGTAACGTAGGTCAATGGAAAGGAGGAAGCGAGAACCGGCTTGTAAATATAAATAATATTTTAAACAAAAGACACAAACACACACATGACGGACATGTCCGTAAACGATCTCTCTCTCGTTGCACCACCGTCTGCCATCGGCCTTTATCCCTCTCGGAGGCTTAATTAGCCTGATAATGGACCGGGTGTGTATAATCACAACCTGGCCCCACCCTCCGCCCTGCCACACCATGCCTCGGCGGGTCTTGCACTGTTTTGGTTGCACGTGTATGACCAAAAGCATATTAGGTGTGTGGTCATAATGTTTTGGCTCATCAGTGTATATATAATAAAATATTAAACTCTTAAAGTTTTAATGATTATATTATTTTGTTTTAACTTTCAGCACAATATTACAATTAAGTGAACCTAAGAGTGAATTTTAAATCATTTGGTTTGGTCGTTTGGAGTGGACATTTTACCATTTTTGCCACATCCCTGCATGCAATTCAAAAATATTTCACTTGAAAAATGCCAATTTACACACACTTAGCACTTTCTTAGGAACACTATGATACTATTAAAGTTCCTGACATGGCCGTCTGCTGTTGTAGCCCATCCGCCTCAAGATTCGACATGTTGTGCTTTCTGAGATGTTATTCGGCTCACTGCAGTTGTACAGAGTGGTTATCTGAGTTACCACAGCCTTTCTGTCAGCTCAAACCAGTCTAGCAATAATCTGTTGACCTCTTTCATTTGTCAGGCGTTTCCATCCGCAGAACTGCCGCTAGCTGGATGTTTTTTGTTTTTGGCACCATTCTGAGTAAACTCTAGAGACTGTTGTGTGTGAAAATCCCAGGAGATCAGCAGTTACAGAAATATTCATACCAGCCCATCTGGCATCAACAATCATGCCTTGGTTGAAATTACTGAGAACACATTTTCCCTCATTCTAATGGTTGATATGCATTAACTGAAGCTCCTGGCCTGTATCTAAATAATTTTATGCACTGCACTGCTGCCACATGATTAAATAATTGCATGAATAAGTAGGTGTTCCTAATAAAGTGCTCATTGAGTGTTTTTATTCATAAAACTCATTACTCAATTTATTTCCATGTAAACCTTTCAAACAAAACATGTTTTCTTGGAAATATTGTTATATTTGGTAATAAGTTTATAGCGTTTTCCTGGGAATTTCACTTTCCATGATGCAAGGCTTTTGAAATATCCACTTCACGATCAAAATTACAAAAATTTAGTTTTGTGGTATTAGTTGCTTTTACTCACTCTTAAGACATTTCAGAAATTTGTTTGGGATTATCACATTTTCAAAAGTTGGATAAAAATTTGAAAATCACTTTCAAGCTGACCCTCATGTAAGAAAACTCGCAATCTCATTGAATAATGGCTATAGGTATTTATTTCTATCCTGTTTGGTTCTATCCTGTTAATTTTCTTGCCATTGTTTAAATTATCATGTCCTTGAATATTTCATGCAGTAATTTATACAGTAAATTACAACACAGGCAAATTCCTTTTTTACAGAACTCAAAGGTAGGACTACTGCATAGGATTAATGACACAGGAAGGAGATTAGGTCAAGGGAAAGTGGAAAGAAAGAATATTCTGTAGATAGTGTGCTATGTACAGTAGAGAGAATAAACATGCTAAAGAGATTGATGGGCAAGGTGACTTCTGTTCAGTCTGGGAGTGAGAGGTACAAAGGGACAGCTCAGGGTGGTGGATTATACCGCTGGTTGAATCGATAAAGTTGCAGAAGTTGCATGATGTCTAAATGTGTGGTAGTTTGGGAGAGGGTCTGGTGGTCCCCCTCAAGGGAACAGGCCACTCAGGGGATGTGACATCAGTGGAGTTTGGCACTGAAACAGGCCTCACTGCACACAGATGGGGCCCCACTATGAACCAACTAACACAAACAGACATCGACATTTTGAGGGTTTTCTTAGTGTTAGAGGTATTGTGGCTGACATAGACATGTTGACACACTGGCCACCTCATTAATACTCTTCCTACATTTGGTAAACAGCCACGCTTTGGTTCATCCATAATTACCTCTTAATTCATTGCATGGAACTCTTGAAAGTGAGTTGCAGAATATATTTGACAGAATTTGCATTAAGCTCAAACACCCCCATCTACTCTACCACACACACTTTTTGACTCCATGATGAAATTGACCTCAGGCATGTTGCAGGCGTACGTGTGAGAAAAAGAGAGTGCTAAAAATGAATAAAGCTTTAAATTCTTGAGGCAAAGTGTTTCAGAGTAGGAATATTTAAATATTTTTTTAAATATTTACAAATATAAACAAGCATTTAGAAAGTATGGAAAATTTTATAGCACACTATAAAATATTTGACCGCAACCCTGTACACAGGATAAGCGGTTGACGATGGATGGATGGATGGATGGATAAAATATTTGAGCCACATAGTACCCAAAACACCACATCTGTCCATCAGATGTGTATATTTAATGTAACAATAATGTTATTATTATTACATGCTGTATAACATACACTGAATGAGCACTTTATTAGGAACAGCTGTACACCTATTTATTCATGCAATATCTAATCAGTGTGGCAGAAGTGTAATGCATAAAATCATGCAGATATGGGTCAGGAACTTCAGTTAATATTCACATCAACCACAGACCCGGCGCCAGACACAAATTCACGGACGGGCATTACATTTTTTTCAGGGGGGCACAACTGAGATAAACCTAATTCCCTAATTGCATAATAACATTAAATGATATGACCGATTATGAATTGAATATGTATGATACAATGATAATGATCAATAGTAGCCTGTTACATAATGTACTGACGCTATTCAAATTCATAACTGACGCTAAAGATTTGTGCTGTTTAGGCTCGCGCAGCCTCTCGATGAAACAAATAGGCCTAACTGCAGCTCACACAAAGAAACTCAGTAAGCATACTGCGGTAAAAAATTAAAAATGTGTAAGTTAGTTTTTATATTTATAACATGAAGCAACACCATACAACCAAGTGCTGAATACCATCACAATTGAAAATGTAACACTGATTTCGACAGTTCAATAAACAAGTAATTAATATTAAGTCACTTACATTTTAGATGCAATATTGACTTTTTGTTCTATTTTAAAACAAAGATCCCAGCAGAAACATAACGCATCTCACAGTCAACCGTGTTTTCATTACTAAATGACTCAGTGTTTTAAACAAATCGGTTGAGTCAAAGATTAAATGACCCATTCATGAACGACTACTTTATTCTTGATGAATCAGCTGTTTGAACGAATCGTTTAAACAAATGACTCAATGACTCGCTTAACACTGCAGCCGCTTATCCCTTACCCACCTGTGGCCGTGACGTCCCTTGCTTGAGGCCAGAGCCATATAAAGGAGAGTTGCGACAACGGAAGTTCTAAATGCTTGATCGTCACGTGATTCACGTAGACTTCAGATAGTTCCAGGAAGTGCTTTGGCGGGCATTTCAAACTGTTAGAGTAGAGTGACAGAACTGCGATTTCTGGTAATTAGTAGTCAATAAATGCATTTATTTTATATATTTATGTAACACACCGACATATGTATGTAGCATGAGTATGTTGTTACAGCGATGTTGTTTTTTAAAGATCAAATCAGCTAATATTTGAGGATTAGTGTTCAGCTACGGTTATTTGCCTCAACTTATTTCAGGCTAGGGTTTCTGTTGCCTTTTTATGTTCCCTCATGTTCATTGTTTTCACTAATCTCATGGTAACTAATGTCATATTTATGACTTTTCAGATAGTACAGAGACAGGCTGGTGACAGGTGATTTCCAGCTCGCACCGCACAATGGGTCAATGAACTATTAACTATTAGCAGCAGTTACGGAAATGTAAAATTTTGTGAAATGAAGCTTATTGTTCCCCTTCTGTCGCTCTCTCCACGTTGTGTCGGAGAAGCGACACTAGGGGTCTCTCTTGAGCGCCGATATTCACCTCTGACCTATTGAGAAGGGCCAATGGGAGTTGGCAGTCAGTATTTGCATACCCCGCCCCCGGACATACGGGTATTTAAGCGGGGCAAATACGGAAGTTTAGTCAGAAAATTTCTTCAGAGCCGATGGTCTGTCTGCAGTTTGCTGCGAGTTACACACCACTCAAACGTTCCTGTTTTCCTCTGACGATCTGCATGCTGTTGGATCTTGACGGCGCACAACAGCGGCTTCCTCCTTCTCATTGCACGGCGTGCATTGTTGCCCCTGAGCGCTTCGACAGCGCAGACACATACACACACACACTGTGTATTAAAAGAGTTTTTACTAAAAGAGTAATTTCCTCTAAAAGAGCAAACACAGCGGCGTTGAACGTCCTTTTAAGGACGCGTCTTTTTCAAGATGACTTTCCGCCCCTGTGTCGTTCCTGGATGCGGTAGAGTGCTCTCCGCTTCAGACGGCCACAGGCGCTGTCTCGTGTGTTTGGGCCGCGATCACACCGAGGCGGCGTTTGTGGATGGTTCATGTTCTCACTGCGAGAACATGACCATGACCACGTTGCGGTCGCAGCTTGCTTTCAACAGAAAGCAAGCCACCCCAGCTGCACCCCGCATTACTCCTTCTTCCCACGGGATTGAGGATGGTGCGGTTGGCGCTGGGGGCGATTTGGGGGCGGCAGCGGGTGCAGTTTCGCCGGTTAACCCCCCTCGAACCTCCCGTTCCCCGACACACTCGCTGGTCTCCGTCCACGCTCGCGGCGATAGCAGCTCGCCTCACGGCCTGGCTGTCTATCCTCCCGAGTCCGAAGCAGATGAGCTCGCCGCTGCATCGGAGAGTGCGGTGTCTGATGCCGAGGACTCCCCTGGACTGCCGCCTTCGGGCCAGCAGGCCCAGGCTGAGGCCGACGCTCAGATGTCCGACATGCTTGCCCGGGCCGCCTTGAGCGTGGGGTTGGATTGGAACCCTCCATCCTCCCCACAGCCTTCTCGGTAGGATGATTGGTTCCTGGGGGCAGCGCGCCATTCGCGGCCTCGCATCCCCCCGTTCCCTTTCTTCCCGGAGGTGCATGATGAGCTGACGTCTACGTGGAGAGCCCCGCTCTCCGCTCGTCTAGGTGCCACCCGCTCCACTCTCTCCACCCTCGACGGCGGAGAGCGCCACGGGTACGACGCGATTCCCCAGGTCGATAGGGCAGTTGCGCACCATCTATGCCCCGGTAGCCCTACCTCCTGGTGGGGTCGCCCCGTACTCCCATCCAAGCCCTGTAGGACAACATCCTCGATCAACGCGAAGGCCTACACTATGGCTGGACGCGCTGCCTCCGCCCTGCATGCGATGGCCCTCCTGCAAGTCCACCAGGCCAAAGCTCTCAGAAACATGCACGGGGGTGGACCTGATCCTGATGTGCTGCAGGAACTGCGCTCAGCGACCGACCTCGCCCTGAGAGCGACGAAGGCCTCAGCGCAGGCACTCGGACAGACGATGGCCACCCTAGTGGTCCAGGAACGCCATCTTTGGCTCAACCTGGTAAAGATGCGTGAGGCTGACAAGAACCGCTTCCTGGACGCACCTGTCTCCCAGATTGGCCTTTTCGGTGACACCGTCGAGGACTTCGCCCAACAGTTCTCCGCGGTGAAGAAGTAGACGGAGGCCATTTCGCACATCATGCCCCGCCGCAGACCTGCCGCTACGGGCCCTGCCCCGTCTGCCCGCCGAGGGCGTCCCCCTGCGAGGAAACCAGCTCCTGCTCCGCCTCAACCCGGGCCCAGCTCTCAGCCCCAGCGTCGAGCACTCCGCAGGCGGCGCACGCCCCCTGTCTCACGAACCCCCTCCAGGACCTGGAAGGCTCCCAAGCGTTCCTGAGACAGCCGACCCAGAGCCGAAGACGTTAGCTCCGGAGGTGGTAAGACCGCTCCGTCCCCCGGTGGAGGGTCGGGAGGAGAATCCTTTGTTTTTTAATTTGCCACACCCCCTGACGGGGGCTGTGGTACCCACATTCTCAATAAAAGAGCTATTTCCTTTGCCTCTGGGTCACCTGGCCCGCAAATACCGTTTTCACGGCAATGTGCTTTCAGATCACAACAGTCCCGGTACACCGGACGCGGCGATCCCGCCTTCCGCCTGCCCACGACTGTCCCCCGGCCGGACGGTTCAGACGAGTCCAGAGGACGCCAACATCAGACCTCCTCCTCAGTCAAGAACCCGCCCCCTGCCGGGCGCGCGGAGCAAGGTAAGTGCTTTGAGTCTATTCTCAGCACCTCAGCCTTAGGCCGCAATGAAGCCGCCCGACGCTGCATTACCTGTTCCGCCCCGCTGCGAGGCCCCGCCGGGTACGTCCAAAATGCTCGTCCCTTTGGTGCCCCTAGCGCAGAGCTGGGAAGCGTGGCTTTCGCTTCCCAATGCATCACGCTGGCTGCACCGGACCATTCGACTCGGTTACGCAATTCAGTTTGCACGGCTCCCGCCCCCCTTCAGGGGCGTCCGCTTTTCCGCAGTACACGGCGAGCATGCCAGTTCCCTGCGCACGGAAATCGCGACCCTCTTAGCCAAGGGCACGGTAGAGCCCGTCCCTCCAACCGAAATGAGGAAGGGTTTCTACAGCCCTTACTTCATTGTACCCAAGAAAGGCGGCGGCTTACGACCAATCCTGGACTTGCGAGTTTTCAATCGGGCCTTGTTAAAACTCCCGTTCAAAATGCTCACGCAGAGAAATATTCTGGCTGGCGTTCAGCATTTAGATTGGTTCGCAGCGGTAGACCTGAAGGACGCGTACTTCCACGTCTCAATTCTGCCACGACACCGACCCTTCTTACGGTTCGCGTTCGACGGCCAGGCGTTTCAGTACAAAGTCCTCCCCTTCGGCCTGTCTCTGTCCCCTCGCGTCTTCACGAAAGTCGCAGAGGCGGCCCTTGCCCCGCTACGAGTAGCCGGCATCCGCATTCTCAACTACCTCGACGACTGGCTCATCCTAGCACACTCTCAAGGGTTACTATGCACACACAGAGACCAGGTGCTCCGGCACCTCAGCCGCTTGGGGCTTCAGGTCAACTGGGAAAAGAGCAAGCTCACTCCGGTTCAGAGCATCTCTTTTCTCGGGTTGGAGTTAGACTCAGTCTCAATGACAGCACGCCTCACGAGCGAGCATGCTCGGTCGGTGCTGGACTGCCTCGCTTCCTTCAAGCCAGGCACAGTGGTCCCTTTAAAACTTTTCCAGAGGCTCCTGGGGCATATGGCGTCCTCCACGGTGGTCGCGCCATTGGGGTTGATGCATATGAGACCACTCCAGCACTGGCTCCAGACTCGAGTCCCGAGACAAGCATGGCACCACGGCACGCATCGGGTAAGGATCACCCCCGCCTGCCTCAAAACACTCCGACCCTGGACAGACCTCTGCTTTCTACGGGCAGGAGTGCCCTTGCAGCAGGTGTCGCGACGCGTTCTGGTCACAACCGACGCCTCCCGGTCCGGGTGGGGTGCCGTGTGCAGCGGGCACGCAGCAGCGGGCCGTTGGAAAGGGGCCCCGCTGCGTTGGCACATCAATTGCCTGGAGTTGTTGACCGTCCTTCTTGCTCTCGGGAAGTTCCTCCCGTTAGTTCGGGACAAACATGTCCTTGTGAGATCGGACAGCACCACGGTGGTGGCGTACATAATTCGCCAAGGCGGCGTACGCTCCCGCCACATGTCACAACTCGCCCGCCGTCTCCTCCTATGGAGCCAGCAGCGACTCAAGCCACTCACATCCCCGGCAAGCTCAACGTCGTAGCGGACGCGCTATCACGACAACGCCTGCCCGGCGGGGAGTGGAGGCTTCACCCCCAGTCGGTCCAGCTGATTTGGGAACGGTTTGGCAAGGCCCAGGTAGACCTGTTCGCCGCCCAGGAAACCTCCCACTGCCCGCTCCGGTACGCCCTAACAGAGGCTCCCCTCGGGACAGATGCGCTGGCACACAGCTGGCCCTCGGGGCTGCGCAAGTACGCATTTCCCCCAGTGAGCCTTCTTGCACCGGTGCTGTGCAAGGTCAGGGAGGACGAGGAGCAAGTCACGTTGGTGGCCCCCTACTGGCCCACTCGGACTTGGTTCTCGGAACTCAGGCTCCTCGCGACAGCTCCTCCCTGGCGGATTCCCCTGAGAAAGGACCTCCTCTCTCAGGGATGGGGCACGCTCTGGCACCCGCGCCCAGACCTCTGGAACCTCCACGTCTGGTCCCTGGACGGGACGCGGAAGAGCTAGCCGGCTTACCGGCGACCGTTGTGAATACAATCAACCAAGCCAGAGCCCCCTCTACCAGGCACCTTTACGCCCTAAAGTGGCGCTTGTTCGCAGATTGGTGTTCTTCCCGAGCCGAAGACCCACAGAGATGCGTGATTAGGTCAGTGCTTCTGTTCCTACAGGAGAGGCTGGACAGGAGGCTGTCCCCGTCCACCCTCAAAGTGTATGTTTCCGCTGTCGCCGCCCACCACGATACTGTAGACGGCAAGTCATTGGGTAAGCACGACCTGATCCTCAGGTTCCTGAGAGGCGCCCGGAGGTTGAATCCCTCCCGGCCAGGCCTAGTTCCCTCCTGGGATCTCTCGGTAGTCTTGGCAGGACTCCAGAGACCTCCCTTCGAGCCGCTCAAATCAGTTGGACTCAGGGCCCTCTCTCTTAAGACGGCCCTGCTGATCGCCCTTGCCTCCATCAAGAGGGTCAGGGACCTGCAAGCGTTCTCTGTCAGCGACACTTGCCTGGAGTTCGGTCCGGCAGATACGTCTGTGATCCTAAGACCGCGACCGGGCTATGTGCCCAAGGTTCCTACCACACCATTCCGAGATCAGGTAGTGAACCTGCAAGCGCTGCCCCGGGAGGAGGCAGACCCAGCCCTTTCGTTGCTGTGTCCAGTGCGCGCCCTGCGCATTTACCTGTACCGCACACAGAGCACCAGACGCTCTGAGCAGCTCTTTATCTGCTTTGGGGGACAGCAGAAAGGGAATGCCGTCTCCAAACAGAGGCTCGCCCACTGGGTTGTCGACGCCATCACACTGGCTTATCACTCCCAGGCCGTGCCCCTACCCTTGCGGGTCCGAGCTCACTCAACAAGGGGTGTTGCGTCCTCGTGGGCACTGGCCAAGGGCACCTCCCTAGCAGACATCTGTAGAGCCGCGGGTTGGGCAACACCCAACACCTTCGCGAGGTTTTACAACCTCCGCGTTGAGTCGGTTGCGTCTCGTGTTTTGTCAGGTCCGAGCCCGTAGAACTCGATAACACGTAGACCGACCGGCCGGGTGGATCGCTTGCGCCCAGCGCCCTTTTCCTGATGTCAAGGTAAAGTAGTGCGCCTTCTTCCCAGGGCGCCCCACTCCGAGTCAGGTGTGGTCTCCGCAGGGTCTGGGTAAGACCCCCTTCCCTATATGCGTGTAAGGGCCCCGGCCGTGATTGCTCTATGCGAGAAACATAGAGAGAAAAAGAGGCCCAGCCAGGCTGGCCCGTTCCCATGTTGGCAACATTATACAGAAACATTATATTCACATAGAATTATTTAGCAAACACTTTTATCCAAAGTGATTTCCAAATGAAGAAAAGCACAAGCAATTTATCACACAGGAGACAATATTATCAAAGGCACAATACAGTAACAATACTGTAAGAAATTTTACAATACATTAACAATGCAGAATTTAACAGTAAAATAAATTTAACAATGCAGTAATACAGAATTGAACAATACAGTAACAGCAGTCAGAATTTTCCTGTTGCATTACAGTATACGCCACTGTACAGTATTATCTTGACAATGAAGCATTAAATGAAATGCTACCATATTCACATTAGAAGAAACTGCTCTCGACAACTACAAACAAAGTACTTGTTTGTAATTATGTAAGTATCAAAAGGTTTTATTGGGTGAAATATTTCACAGTTCTTTTGAGTCATGCCGTTTACGTTTACAGTAAACTCAAGTGTTTCTGAGCACAGAGTCATAGAATCTGTTCTGTATACACTTACTGTGTTTAATGAGACCGTTCTCAAGTTTCTATTGTGAAATTTGTATCTGCACTGTTTATTGAGAGCATCAACAAGCTGCTTTGAGGAACATGTCTTCTTCTATGCACTCTGACCTCTGTCTTGTGCAACAGTCAGTCTGTGAGCAGGAATGATAGGCTCACTGAAAGCTCTCATGAGGAAGAACCCTGCAACCGAAATGTCAGCATGTCCTCCCACATGCCAAGCTTCAGTGACTGGCACAAATATGCAAACTTTTGTAATATTGTAATATTGTGATGCAAGTTAAAACTAAATAATAAAATCATTAAAACTTTAAGAGTTTAATATGTGTATATATATATATATATATATATATATATATATATATATATATATATATCTATATATATATATATATATACACACACTGATGAGCCAAAACATTATGACCACCCACCTAATATGCTTTTGGTCATACATGTGCAGCCAAAACAGTGCAATGCATGTGGGTTTATTGTGGTGATGGCGATTCCTGGAAAGAAAGCAGAATATGGATCAGACCCATCTGTCCATGGGTACAGTATACTCTCTGCCATAGAGACCTAATGGAGTATCTCCTTTCTTATGTGGAGGATAGTTTCATTAGGAACTTTAACATTAGTGTATCATACTGTATATAACATATCATAACAGTTTGATCCAGTTCATTAATCTGATTTGACTAGTGGCATTCCAAGAGTGCTGTTATTAGGCCACGTCCACACTAGCATGTTTTTTGGTTGAAAACGCATTGAGTTTACGCCTCAGCCAGACTAGAATGGCATTTACTCCACAGAAAACAATCAAATGCTTACAATCAAATCACAGCTGTGCTGATATTCAGTGCAAAAGCAATCTAGCTTACAGTATATTGCTGATATCTATTTATAATATGAAATATATTGTGCAACTTTCAATAAGAACAATTTTTCCCAGCAGTTTTGCCTTGTAACCAAATAATACCATTCTCTGTATTGAGTACTCTTGTACAGTATACTTTCCTTGTTTCAATGCCAAAATTGTCTATAAAAAGGGACTTTTGAAAAGCAATTTCTCTAAATAGAAGATTTTCCATCGAACCATGTAGTTAGTGGTAGACTTACACAAAATTCCATCAATGCCACTTATGATCAAATTGATTAGGAGAGTTAACAACAACCTGACTGAAAAGATGTGTCTCTGTGAAAAAGCAAACAAAGAGACAAATACAGGAAAATTGGGAGAGTGTGTGTGGGGTATTTGTTTAGTTTATGTAAGTGCATTTATATGTGCGCATTTTTAAATAACCTACAATTGTGCGAATAATGTGAAAAGCACATCAAATTCAATCGAGCTACTCAGTCCATTATCCCTTTGGTCTGTCTTTACTCATTCTCTGCTGATCTGTTTGCCTGGAGTGCAGTCCTCCCTCTCTCTTAAGCCCCAATTTATCATTCTGTTTCTCTTTTATCCGCTCCACTGTTCTTGTATCCCTGTTGTTCCCTTAGGCTCCATGCTAGTCACACCCTGAATCAAGAATCAAAGAGCTCTGCTAACCTCTGCTCTTTGACTTTCATCATTTTATCATTACATCACATTATCATCCCGTCATCTAAGTATAGATCTGATGATATTGTTCCCAAAAGAGTGAAAAGCATAAAACTAAGACACTGAGTCAGAATGAGAAAAATAAACCATGGCTTGGGGCAAAACTGTCACAGAATGTGATAGTTATGCCTGAGAAATTGAAAATGTGGCCATTAAAATGCCTCAAAGCTGAATTCCTCTACTTTTATCTGTTTTATAATAATATTCTATTTAGGTTTTAATGCCTCTGCCGACACTGCAGTGACCTGGCTGTAGATGTCGGATATCTGTGAATGACAACAAAATGCACTCATAAAGGCAAAGACAAATGCCCCCCACCATTATACCATATATCACTACACCATTCAGGGTCAAGCTAAGGCTCTGGTGTTTTCAAAGAGCAAAGCCTGGACCGTGAAAAGGTCAAAGAGTTGGTTTCGATTACAAAAATGTTCTCCTGTCCTGGTTGAGAGACCAATAGTAAAAGTATGCTTCGCAACTCTATACCACCTACAACAGACTGCAAGACTGACTATCAGTTTGCCTCATCACTGGTGTTGTTGTTACTCACAAAAATTCTATGCTAGGACTAAATTCCCAACAGCAACCTCTTCACAATATCAGCACTTCTGTTTTCTTTAAAAACTGAACTTAACTGATTGTATGTTTCCCTTTTTCGAGCAGATTCTATGAAAACTGTACTGTACTGCATTGCAGGCATCAAAGGAAAGCATTGCTCATAGTTGGTGTCAGGGGCGTGTCTAGGGGGAGGCTGGGGGAGGCAGTGCCTCCCCTAGGATAAGCTCTGCCTCCCCTGAGAATTTGAGAAATAATCTGTCCATCTGATCAGAGGCGGCTGCAGCCGATTTTGCTGGGGCTTCAGCCCCGAATGTTTTGAGTGTAGCCCCGAATGTATTTTGAAAAGTTGACTGACAAATATGAAACCGGACAAAACCCTATGTAAACCCCCGAAATCATAAGTTGCCTTATTTCATTGTGCTTTGGCTTTGCACATACTGCATACAGCCTGTAAAAATAGACAGGCATAATCTAGCCTATAGAATAAGTTCCTTTGCTGTCGGTAGCTGTAACACTGTTCAAGGACGGGACAGACACAAACGTCAACTTAAGGGGTAAGTTTATTTTTCTCTCTCTTTTGTTTGACAGTATGCTAGGGTTTGCTTTCTGGGTCGGGTTCTCCCTCTCGTGCTCTGTCACTCCTGCCCTTTTTATGCCGCTCTCCTCATGTTACTGAAATTAGAGACAGGTGTTAGTCATCATTTAGCTCAGGTGTGAGCGCCCTTACCGCTTTTCTCTCCCGGACGGGCGCTTGACCACGCCCCCGCTGCCACAGTAGCCTATGGGCGACTCCATTTCTTCCTCTCTGTTGAATATGCAGCAGGTAGAGGAGGAGCTTGCACAGTCGTTGACATCAACTAACGTTACTTAGTGGCGAGTTAACGGCAATTAGCAGGAAAGACAGCGAAAATTAAGCAAATGAGGCTTTGGGGATTTTTCCGAAAGAAGTCAGTGGGTAAGAATTCACATTTGTTTTTGTCCTTAAAGTCTTAAGATCATCATCTAGCTGGCTTTCACCCACCTCAAGAGTTGTAGCCTCTAACCTCCTTGTTCAGATTGACACAGCTTGGTAGCTCCAAGTTAACGTAGTTGCCTCTCACGCTGGAGACCGCGGTTCAAGCACCGTTCGGAGTGTACTTTTGTTGTTTATCAGGTGTTGTTTTCGCTAAGGATAACCAATAAGCATTAACATAAAATGTATGTGTGACTTGTTTTGTGATATTAGTTTGTAGGAAATATACACTTTGATTTGATTAAATGGTTTTGTAGAGTGTAGCAAAGATGAGCAACAGACTGAGGAGCAGCAGCAGCTGTGCCAGAATCAGGCATGGAAACTGGTAACAATTAATAAGTCACTTTACTTTAGAGAAAGTTAAAAGTGAAACATTGTTTATCTCAATGATCCTAATGAAAGGATTTTGACAGATGAATTATTCTCATAGAGATGATGAGAATTATATACAGTTTGATGCCATAGTGTGTCAATGAACTTAGACTAAAGTAATTCATGTATTCAAGTCAAGTCATGTATTGCTTTAACTTAGGATCTTATACATCATTTTGACTATTTATGTCAAAAAATATAAATTATTTATATTCAATATTTTTTTTTACCTCACTTTACTCACTATAATATAACTCTTTTGTGATGACTTTATGTTAATGTACATGAAAATTCAAGAATCATGATAGATCTTAGGGCAATCCCACTGATCTGCTCTTCCCAATACATTTTCTTCAATGGTATTGGTCCACAATTTGACATGTGTAGCACTTGATGAATTAGATGTTTGAAGCTGATTTGCAATAAGTTATGTGCTGTATCTGTTCTTTTGCATCACAGATGATTCAGGGAGGAGAGAGGATGTTGAGGATAGTACTAGAGTGGAAGATTTAGGAACTGTAGAAACAGGCCCAGCCAGAGCAAAACTCAAAGAACACCCTCTCACCAGCTTTGGACTACAGGGAAGTGGTTGCTAGTGTGAAAATAAAATTGTCTGGGCTAAGCCCCGGATGTCCTTCAATGCTGGAAACGCCTCTGCATCTGATGATAAATTACAATTTAAAAGTGGATTGTTTTGTGCATATATTTCCATCGCTAGCAGATGAGTGAGGTCTGACGCAACAAAAATCCAGTTTAAGCCCTATAGTCTAATAGGGGCCCTGTGCCTATCTCTGGGTTCCTGGCTTAGAAAAAGATATGCACTAAAACAGATTGTGTGTAGTATACCTTAATTTTGCGCCAATTTTTTCAATTGTTTATGTTGCCCCCCCAAACAAGCCAAATGCCCCCCCAAACATGATATCTTGGTTAGTAACCCCTCTGGTTGGTGTCTGTGTGGACTTTGAAGTGCAAAGAGTCACTGCTGGTGTTATGGGATTAGCAGTTCAATGCTTTGCTGTGCTGTCATGACCCAGAAATAGCATAAAGTTATAGTAATGACACAGCTGAACACCAGTCCCTCTATTTCTGAAGTAAATGGGTGGCTCAAACATAAAAGTCTCACCCTTATCTCTCTCTGTTTCTTTCATCAATTTGCCCTACTCTATCTCCCATAGCCTTTCCTCTTGTTGGGTTCGATAACACAGGCTAATATCTCTTGTGCACCCACTGTCAGTCAGACTGAGAAAGCAGTTGTTTTGCACCAGCTACCCTTGGAAAGCCTGTTTGAAACTCTGTGTGCAATGAAAGACTATTATTATGAATGTGATACAGATGCATGCTTAAACTGGTGACAGGGCTGTGTTCATACCAAAGGTCACTGCCCTAAGAGAAAGCCCTTGCTCAGTCACAGGAAATCTGAAAATCTTCTGGGAATTTACCTTTGTTATATTATAACTGTTTTTTCCTCTTTTTACAGCATTTATTATAAATTCACATGCCTACATTTTGTGCTGTAATTTGCAACAGTTATTAGTGATTAAAAATAAAAAAATTAATGATTCACGGGATTATTTTAGTGTAGTCAATATGTTAAATTAAAACTCACATTTTAGGCTGAATCTCTGTTGTTGAAGGCATAAACATACTTTTTAATAATTTGAAAAGTATCAATTGTGATAACGTTAAAAACAAATGACATAAAACAAAACTTCTGCCCTGTCCGTTCGTGCTTACTCCAGAACCATTTTTCCACGTTTGGGAAAGGAGAGAGGGGAGGGGCGGACGGTCAACTTTGTGCAAATATAACAGCCAAGTCTCTGCCATTCTTGCGGCAATAAGGACAGGGGGAGCGCACTGCTACGCGCGTGTGTGTGCGTGAAAGAGCGAGTGTGTGAATCAGTTTGAAAGCAGAGGGTGAAGAAGCTGTACCGACCTGAGACGGACTGAAGAAAGAGCAAAGACATAAAGCTACGTTTCGTGAAAGAAAGCCGCTAAGAGGCAACTATTGAGAGAACGATGTCCGGACTTCTACCGGTTTGCTGCACCTTGCTAGTGTTGCAGGGTAAGTTCAAATGATAATAGCCTAACCTTACTTAAATAGCCTACTTAAAAATAAATAAATACAGCCTAGACCAGCCAAGTTTGACCTGCTCCGGCTTTTTGAATGTACATTTATGTAAACCCAAAGATTATTTTTTGTTTTTTACTCTCTAATTTGTGTGTAATTTTAAATTGCTTGTTTGAATGTGGAGTAAATATCTTGGTTAGATAGGCGCAGGTTACTTTGCTGTAGGTAACAACATGTTTCTTAACTTGACCGCACGCTGTGCGGAAGTTAAAAGAGTTGCATACAGGTTAAAATTGTATCAAGATAATTTGTAACATCAACCTTTCTAAAATAACCGTGCGAACAATGTTTAGGGAAGCACATCTTAAGGGTCCGTTCCCACCGAACTCGTCATTGCGCAAAGCTAGACGCAGTGCAACGAACGCAGAGTCTCGAGACGCGTTTTTAACTGTTGAAGTTCTTTTTAACCTGAAACCAGATGGACGCATATCGAGTTCGGTGTGAACGGCCCCTAAGACGGTTCCTTGAATGAAAGAGCTTGTGATATTTTTTTGTGGCGGTCTTTTGAGGGTCTGTGGCTTGTGTTTTAGTCAGGGAATGGTTCAAGTGTTAACCCGGACAATTCTTGGTCTTGGAGAATGGGAGGGATGGTCCTGCTCTGTGCTCCAGTGCGCTTGAGAGCGCGGCAGTATAAAAGCGTTGCGCGCGGACGGTCGCCGGACAGACGCGTTTCCTTTCAAGTGCGTTCAAGTGTGCTCAGGACAGGCTACCACCTCTCTCATATATGACTGAATGTGTTGATTTATTATCACATTTCAAGCCGCTCTGGTTAGTTCCCTTCCGAGGGAACTCGCACTGCGTCGTTGAAAACGACTCTTTGGGGAACGCTCCTTAGCGTGCGCCTCTGAATTATGAATGAAACTATTCCAATCTTGATTGGTGTTGCGTCATGACGTAACATGTGACGGCATAACCGGATGCATAAAAGTGACGCCGGTACACATACACATTAGCTTTCGCTCTTCAGCAAGCGCTCTATGTTGAAATTGTTTGTCTTATTTGGTGTTGTTTGTCTGATTTAAAAATATTATGGCCACCGAACAGTTCAAGAAGTGCGTGCACCCCTGCCCTCGTTTCATTACGGGTAGGGACACGCACGCTTTATGTGTGAACTGTTTGGGAGCACAGCACGCACAGGCAGCTCTCGAGGGATCTGCCTGTGAAAGTTGTGAAGCACTACCCATGAGAGTGCTGTGCTCCCGGTTGGCGTGCTTCGATGAGCACGGTCAGGCTCGCGTTCCCCACGGTTTTGGCCCCGCGTCTGTTGAGGCAGCGCGGCGGTTGAAATCGCGGGGTTCGCAGCGGGATTTTGCAGATGAGAATGAGACTGCTGCGGCACGTTCTCATTCTTCGTTTGAGGATCCCGAGCCTACTGTGAGTGGTGCAGAAGCCCGCGTCGCGGCTTCTTCTGCCCATGATCAGGTCCCCTTGCTTGAGCTCACTGCTTCCGAGGAAGTGGATATGCTCAGCATCGATGTGGACGACCGGGAGCCAAGCACGCCAGTTTTTGGCCAAGCTTATGAGGAGCTGATTGAGGTTGTGACGCGTGCCGTGGCCAGACTGAATATCAGCTGGCCACAAAATGAGCAGGGAACGCAAGTTGAAAGCAATTAGACGTGCGTTTCCTGCGGCACAGATCACAAACTCAGCGCCGGGGTTTGCCGTTTTTCCCCGATCTCCACAAAGATATCTAAAACGAGATCGTGGGGTAAACCGCATTCATCCTGTATCTCCAGCCCCAGTGTTTGATTACAGACGATGTTTTGGGGGCACGGTATATGGGCTAAAACCCCGGCGCTGCCTAGTAAGCCCTGCAGAGATACATCTGCTTTAATAAGTAGGGCTTACATGGCCGCACACAATCGGTGTTGGTTTCCCGCCGTCTCTGACGCTTCGGGCCACATCAATTTCCAGCGAACGCACAGCGAACGTTCGTGTCAAAAAAAAAAAAAAAATAATATAAAAAATAAAATAAAAAACAACAAGCATCAATTGTGGTCACAAGAACCGTATCGACTAAATCCTGCCGGTTTCCCGCTTCAGGAAGTCGGGAACACTGCTCGAAAAACACCCGAGACCAGCCTCGAGAGGCTGGTTCCCTTAGTTGAAGCTTCAGGAAAGAGGTCCTACCGAGGTGGTAGAACCTCGGAGGGCTGTCCCCCCGCTGCAGAGCAACCGAGGTTGCTCTCGCAGCGGAGTCCTCAGGAAATCGGTGTCGGTTCCCGCCGTCTCTGACGCTTCGGGCCACATCAATTTCCAGCGAACGCACACCGTGCCGTTCGTGTCAAAAAAAAAAAAAAAAACAAGCATCAATGGTGGTCACAGAAACCGTATCGACTAAATCCTGCCGGTCTTTCGCTTCAGGAAGTCGAGAACAGTGCTTGAAAAACACCCGAGACCAGCCTCGAGAGGCTGGTTCCCTTAGTGGAAGCTTCGGGAAAGCGGTCCTACCGAGGTGGTAGAACCTCGGAGGGCTGTCCCCCCCCCCCCACTGCAGAGCAACCGAGGTTGCTCTCGCAGCGGAGTCCTCAGGAAATCGGTGTCGGTTCCCGCCGTCTCTGACGCTTCGGGCCACATCAATTTCCAGCGAACGCACACCGTGCCGTTCGTGTCAAAAAAAAAAAAAACAAGCATCAATGGTGGTCACAGAAACCGTATCGACTAAATCCTGCCGGTCTTTCGCTTCAGGAAGTCGAGAACAGTGCTTGAAAAACACCCGAGACCAGCCTCGAGAGGCTGGTTCCCTTAGTGGAAGCTTCGGGAAAGAGGTCCTACCGAGGTGGTAGAACCTCGGAGGGCTGTCTCCCGCTGCAGAGCAACCGAGGTTGCTCTCGCAGCGCGGAGTTCTCAGGAAATCGGTGTCGGTTCCCGCCGTCTCTGACGCTTCGGGCCACATCAATTTCCAGTGAACGCACACCGTGCTGTTCGCGTCAAAAAATAAAAAACACACATCAATTGTGGTCACAAGGACTGTATCGACTAAATCCTGCCGGTATCTCGCTTCAGGAAGTCGAGAACAGTGCTCGAAAAACACCGAGACCAGCCTCGAGAGGCTGGTTCCCGTAGTAGATTTTGTAGAGAAGGATGGGGGTTGAGGCCGATTTTAGATCTCAGAGTTTTGAACCGGCCTTTGAGGAGGTTCAGGTTCAAAATGCTTACCATTCCTGTCATCGTGAGTCAGATCAGATCCGAGGACTGGTTTGTCATGATAGATCTAAAAGACGCCTATTTTCATGTACCCATCCTTCCATGTCACAGGAGGTTCCTGAGGTTCGCTTTCGGGGCGAAGCTTACCAATATCGGGTTCTTCCGTTCGGCCTAGCACTCTCTCCCCGCACATTCACCAAATGTATGGATGCAGCTCCTGCTCCTCTGAGACTTCAGGGCATCCGCATACTGAATTTTATCGATGACTGGCTCATTCTGGCCCAGTCTCGAGAAATGGCGGTTCGGCATCGAGATGTCGTCCTTGGCCATATTCGAAGTTTGGCGTTGAGACTCAACACAAAAGAGTGTGTTACAACCATCCCAGTGCACAACGTTTCTGGGTGTTGTGTGGGACTCGGTTACGATGCAGGCACGCATGTCTCCTGCACGTATCGAGTCCGTTCTGGCGATGGTGTCCGGGTTAAAACTAGGCCAGGCCATCACTGTAAAGCAGTTTCAAAGACTGCTGGGCCTCATGGCAGCGGCATCCAACTTGATACCTTTGGGCCTTCTACACATGAGGCCCCTCCAGTGGTGGCTGAAAGCCAAGGTGTTTTCCCCAAGGGGAATCCATTTCGTATAATCAGAGTAACGCGCAGATGCCTTCGTTCTCTGCTAATATGGAAGAAACCTTGGTTCCTGTCCCTAGGGCCAGTGTTGGGAGCGTCATGTCGCCGGAAAACCGTTTCGACAGACGCCTCCCTCACTGGCTGGGGCGCGGTCATGGACGGCCGCTTTTGCCAGGGGTCTGTGGCAGGACCATCATCATTCTTGGCACATAAACTGTCTAGAGATGTTGGCTGTGTTCAGGGCTCTGAGGAGCTTCCTTCCAGACATCAAAGGTTACCATGTCCTAGTACGTTCGGACAATACATCAGTGGTAGCTTATCTGAACCGACAAGGAGGACTCAGATCGCGCCCTCTGTGCAGACTGGCGCATCAGATAATTCTTTGGTCCCAAGGGAAAATACTGTCTATCAGAGCATGTATATTCCGGGGTTCAGAATCAGGGAGCAGACATCCTGTCGAGGCAGGGGCTGAGGCCCGGGGAATGGAGACTTCATCCAGAGGTGGTGAAGTTGATATGGGACAAATTTGGACCATCAGAAGTGGATCTATTCGCGTCTCGAGAGACGTCCCACTGTCCACTTTGGTTCTCCCTCTCACATCCAGCCCCACTGGGGTTGGATGCCATGGTACAGGCTTGGCCGAGGCTTCGCCTGTACGCATTTCCCCGATCGCTCTGCTCCCGGGAGTCCTGGAAAGGGTCCGCCAAGAGGGCATCAGTCTACTTCTGGTTGCCCCCATGTGGCCGGCCCGAGTATGGTTCTCAGACATAATTTCACTCCTGATAGCTCCGCCATGGCAGATTCCTCTGAGGAGGGATCTGTTGTCTCAGGCGGGGGCACAGTCTTCCACCCTCGTCCAGAGCTGTGGAAACTGTGGGTCTGGCCCCTGAGGGGTTCAGTACCTAAATGCTGGTCTATCAGCGGGGGTGGTTGAAACCATACTTGGCTCTAGGGCTCCGTCTACTAGGAGATTATATGGCCTCAAGTGGAATGTGTTCTCCACTTGGTGTAGAGAACATGAATTAGATCCAGTTAACTGCCCGGTGGCTTCAGTTCTGGAGTTTCTTCAAGATCGTTTCTCTGCGGGTCTCTCCCCTTCCACACTTAAGGTGTACGTGGCTGCCATTTCGGCGTTCCATGCACCACTGAGTGATGGGCCTCTGGGGAGGCACCAGCTGGTCATTCGTTTTCTCCGTGGTACATGGAGGATGAGACCGACAACCAGGTCCAGGGTTCCTGCCTGGGACCTGGCGGTGGTTCTCGAAGGGTTATCCCTGGCCCCCTTCGAACCCCTTCAGTCGGCTTCGCCCAAGGACCTGACGTTCAAGATGGCTTTTCTCTTAGCTATTACCTCTCTAAAGAGGGTGGGTGATCTTCAAGCCCTGGCAGTGACGCCAGCTTGCTTGGAGTTTGCCCCTGGCGGAGTTAAAGCCATTTTACACCCGAGACCTGGCTATGTGCCTAAGGTGCCGTCTAACACGGCACGGTCTACGGTCCTGCAGGCTTTTTATCCTCCACCTCATGTGTCGGCAGAAGAAGAGAGGCTCCATTTGATCTGCCCTGTCAGATCTTTGAGTGTTTACCTCGAGAGGTCCTCTTCTTGGAGGAGGTCGGACCAACTGTTAGTGTGTTTTGGGTCACCTAAGAAGGGGCTCCCTGCCTCGAAACAAACCATTAGTAATTGGATTGTTCAGGCTATTATCTCGGCCTACAAGGTGCGCAATTTGCCTTCACCTTTGGCCGTGAGGGCTCATTCAACTAGAGGCATGGCGTCCTCTAGGGCTCTCTTATCGGGAGTACCCCTCCAGGAGATCTGTGAGGCAGCCGGTTGGGCTACCCCGCACACTTTCATCAGGTTTTACAGTCTGCACCTCCCTAGTACGCCTGGCGCACATGTGCTCTCGTCCTAGCTGAGTGCCTGAGTTCAGTTTCACCCTAGGGCAGGCCTTTTTTTCGGTGCGTGGCCTAGTGGGCATTCGTTCCCCAAAGAGTCGTTTTCAACGACGCAGTGCGAGTTCCCTCGGAAGGGAACGTCTCGGGTTATGACTATAACCCTTGTTCCCTGAGAAGGGAACGAGACACTGCGTCGTCCTGCCACGCCCCTCAAGGCCTGAGAGCGGCTTGCTTCATCGCTAGGCTAATGTGTATGTGTACCGGCGTCACTTTTATGCATCCGGTTATGCCGTCACATGTTACGTCATGACGCAACACCAATCAAGATTGGAATAGTTTCATTCATAATTCAGAGGCGCACGCTAAGGAGCGTTCCCCAAAGAGTCGTTTTCAACGACGCAGTGTCTCGTTCCCTTCTCAGGGAACAAGGGTTATAGTCATAACCCGAGACGTTTTTGAAGTCGCTCTGCTGAACGACTTAAATGTAAAATTAAAGTGGACTGTGTAACGCAGATAACACTTAACTGCATATATTTACACTTTGACGCTGTCTCCAACTTTTAATTTATGACTGATAAAATTAGTCTAATATAGATAATTTGCATAGTTTCAACTTTAACATAACCGCACGAGTAGCATTCCCGCTGCTCTTGTATCCACCCTTAAAAAAAAAAAACACTCCCAGACAAGCATATTGCTCTCCATTCCAGGGGTATCGCTTTTTATCTTCCTATATCCCCTCCCCTTATCAAGTCTATATTCTTTTCTAGCATGCTCACCTTCTTTCAATCGCACTGCTATCTGCCGGCTTTTGTACCCAACTATCTTGTCCCAATGCGCCCTACCTTTCTTCTATTGTTTGAGGAAAAAATATGTAGCTACAGACTCTGCTCATGTCCAGAGAGCGAAAATATGTGTTGAGCATCAGAAAGATGAAATGTTTCTTCTGATGAGCTAACTCAGGTCTCCAGGGTCCTGCATGGGTTTTAAAACACTGATCAATGTGAACTTGAAGCCTCTGTTGCTCTTAAAACCGGCTGCCTTTGGTGAGAAGTCTAAAAAGCTCTTTATCTCTATTTCTCTTTCTGCAAAACATAAATCATTTAAATTTGATAAAAATAAAATAAAAAATTGTGTGCACTTTAATTGGACTGATACAGTTGTACATCATTCACGCTTACTCATTTGCTGCTCGACTGTTTAGAGCTTATTCACAGCAGCGCCATCTTCTGATTTTTGACGGGAATGACAACAAGGCTGTTAGGGATAGACGTACAGTCTATTCAATGGTTTGTACAGTTGATAAGTGTTTTTGGATCATTCTGCCTATGAAACATTGAAAAAACATTTTCCCAAGAAATTTCAGTAGACAAAAAAAACAACAACAAAAAACTAATATTTAGATAATTAGATGTGGTCAAGGAGCTTTTTGAAAGCTTAATACAGTGCATGCAATTGCAGAAATCGTAGGTCTATCCTTCACAGCCTCATTTTCAAACGATTCTTAAAAAAAAATCCAAGGTGTCTACCCTGAATAAGATATATTGCTGTACTCAAAGTCTATTCTCTATCTCATGTTTGAGACAGATGTAGCGCATGAGACCAGCAGTTTCTAGTATGCCAATTATACCACATGACCCATAATAACATTTTGAAGTCAGCAGAATTTAAAATTGCTACACCTTCACAGCATTGGATGCTAGTTCCTTTTCTTCCAGATTGGAATGCGTCAACAGGAAAACCGTTTTAACGACTTTATCCTCTTTCCGAGCATAAAATTAAATTTATTTTGACTCTGTAGCATTTAACTTCTAAATGGAAGCTGCTGGAACTCTGCCCGTTCATTTAAATTTGTTGCCAGCCCAGAGGGACACCAGCCTCTGCTACTGCTTTCATATAATTTGTCCTATCTGTTCCATAATGGATGGCTCAATGATTAGCACATAAAATGGTTCCTGACTAGCCTCATTCTTGGGTCACAAGACCTTTTTACTGTAACTTCCCTCACTGTCACTTTCAAAGCAATACCATTTCAGCTGGAATTTAGACAGTATTATTTGTTTTTTCAAGCTCCAAGTGTGTATCTTTAGGTGAAATCAGCACGCCACCTTGGTTAGGTGTGTGTGTGGCATTGTGCGTTTGATCACAGTAAGATGTCAGACGGTGGCAGAAAAAATCATCAAGACAGCTTGTCAGCTGAGTTTAAGAAGCTGCATAGAAACAATGCGCTTCCTCTCTTTGTCTATCACAAGCTTTTTCCCCCCGCTCATTTCCTTGCTTAAATTTCTCCTCAGCAGAGCCTCCCCAACCAAAGCGGCATCAAACGAGAGCAGGCACACACATCACCCCCTGCCGCCAGCAGTAATTATTATGGCATTAGAGGCTTAAAATTAAAACCTGCTCTTTGTGCTGAGCCAGCAGATAAAAGCCAAACTTGTCTCTGTGGTGACTTCTTGAAGCTCAAAGCTCCTATAGATATTCATCAAACCCACACACACATACACTTTTCTTACTTGCTCAGTGCACACCTGCACATACAGCTAGACACGTATACCCATTTAAGTTTGCACACCTGCACACAGCCGGCACCAATGCAAGCCCACTGGCAAACACACATTGTGTAACTGTACAAATCCAAGGTGCTAATTTGGCTAGTGATGATGGTGGGTTGAGCAGGTAGTGTGTGATTCAGATCACTGCTGTGGGCCACAGATTCCGGTATCAACTTTGTGATTCATGCCTAATAGGAGGGGGAAGTAACTGCGTGGAATGAGAAGTATTCAGCTGGGGACAGGTTACATCTCGCACCCTGAGTCTTCAACCCCTTGATTCTGTCTCTTTTTCTCTCTTCACTCTCTGTCAGCACAGATGGTCACACAGGCTGCCAATGAAAGCTTGTCACGCAAACACAACACACTGGATTTAGTCCAAGATCACAATATGGTACTTTGGTGCTAGACCATAAAGCACTTTTTACACTTAGGCCACATTTGAGTGGTTTAGCAGCCTCCTGTTTAAAAATGACCTGTAGTTTGTGGAACTTTTAGTGCACCAATGATTGTTGTATGCCATTTATACCTTGTATATAATTACTCAATAACTTAGTAACATAACTTAAGTGTTATACCTATGAAGAAAACTAGAGCCAGCTTCAGTTACACCTAGATGATTCTTTAAATACTAAATTATGTTTAAAAAAAGGTTTGGGCTTGGTTTAATTGCTTTGAAAGCCCTTCACGTAAGCTTGTTTTTGAAAGGTTAGACCCAATGTCAGCAGTCCTGTTGGCAGCAGGTTTCAAGAGTACTCACTGGCACAAAGCAGCAGCAACCACATGCTTCACTTCAACTTGAGGTGAACTTAGAAAGAGAGTTACTAAGCAACCTAGATTTTCATCTTAATATCACAGCCACAACAGTTCAGACGATGCTGCAATTGTTACGCACCCAGTCACAACACACACACACATACTTTTAATGCTATGGATTAGCTCTGTCTGACTCTTTCTCTGTCTCCGTCTCTTAGTTTCTCTTTGTTTTCAGTATGGAGGTGCTATGTACCTATTAGTGTATGACCTTTTATGTATTTGGTGATTTACAAATTCATCAATTGTGTTTAACATGTAGCTATTGTGCATGCTCCGGCATATATAACCGTCTCTTATACACACATTGAGGTTGACAGGAAGAGCAGATATGCACGTATGTGGACTGGTAGGGGGTGGCAGGAAAGAATTTATTCATGCCGACTCAGTGAGTCCTTTCAGTACCCCTCCATCTCTCTTCCTGTCCTCCCTTCTTCACTGTCTGCACCCAAACCCTCCCACCAGCCCTCTCGTCTTTCATGAAATCTGGGCCCTGCCCAGTCCTTCAACTTTCAAACATTCTGCCCACACTACAAAGTATCTGGGCAGGGCAGAGACAGAGATAGAGGAAGCCCAGTAGCCCGTTGCCCTTTGATTTCTCCAAGGCTGCATTAGTGGCATAGAAGAAACACAGACAAACAAGAGTGTGTGTTGGCTGTTTTCTGTACAGGATGTTGAAGTGGTTTGATACTAAAGGGGGTAGCAGATGAATATGAAGGATAGTGCTTTGAAGCATAGCCTTGAATATGGGGCTATAGTGGTTATAATGGGAGCTTTAGGGGTTCTTTTGGGAGACAAGGTTAAGTGCAGCTGATCCATTTAGCTGTGGAGATCAGCAGGGTGATTGGCCAATGCAAATCGGGCATTCCTAATGGATTAAGGGATGATGGGTTCCTTGTGGGGAAAATAGTGCTTTTTAGAGAGGAACATAGGTCATACTATACTATTGGCTATCTTGTAGTACATTGTACTTGTAGTCTCCCTTAGCTCTATTAGACCCATATCGATCTGGAGATGGGCATTAGTTGTTCTGAATTGATTTGTTTATCCTAACAGTGTTTTTGGGATTTGGCTTACAATAAATACTTCCTGTTGACGTACTTTTACATCTTGTTTTCATGTTATCATCACTTCTAAAAAAAATTAATCTCAAACCAACCTAATATGTTTTGCTGGTCTTAACTGGTTTCACTCACCTGCCAGCCTGGCCAAGTTAGGCTTCAGCTGGTTTAGCTGGTTGGCCAGCTGGTCTCTGAGCCTGACCAGCTGAAAAGAGTGCAAAACCCATCTGAAACCAGGCAACCAACACTCTGACACAATACGGTTTCATGACAAGTATAAATAATAGTAAGAGATGGCAAAATCGTAAGAAATCGTACGAGTTGGCTCATACAAAATGTCAAGTTTTACTCCTTTTGAGAAAAATATACTGTGGCAGGGTGGAGGGCAGGGCCGGGCCATGATTCTGCACACCAGGCCCCTAATCAGGCTGATCAAGCCTGAGAGGGATAAAGGCGACAGGAGGCGGCAGTTCAACAGAGAGAGAGAGTTATGGGCAGCTGCCCGGCATGCGTTTGTCTTTTTGTTTAAGTTAATTATTAAACTATTATTTATATTGTTAAGCTGGTTCTCGCCTCCTCCTTTCCATTGAACTGTCCTACATATACTAATCATGTTATTATGTTTTTTCCTAAGTATAACCCCTAGCCCAAAACTAAACCTAACCACAAACTCTATTCTCTTAGCCAAACCCTAAACCTAACCATGATTTTAATATTAAAATCACCATTATGTACCATGTAAAAAGAGAAATGTCAGGGTTTAGAACAACGTTCTTACAATTTTCCCTTAGTTTAACCCATAATGCAAAGCCCCATCTAAACCTAAACATAAAGTCTAAACTCTTAGCCATACCCTAAACCTTACCATGATTTTAATAGGAACATATCTTTTGTGTACCACAGAAGAAAGAAAACATTGGGGTTTGGAATAAGACGAAGACAGTTTATTGAAATACAGCACAGTCATTTGTTTTGCATAAATAAATATGGAATGAGTAATGAAAATCTTTCACAGACGTTTCCTTTCTTAAAATAAAGTCTTAGATAGGAGGCTGCTTGAATTTGAAGCCTGTATTCTATCGATTTGAAATTGTGTTTGCTGATTGGTCTAATGGGAATAAAAGTCAAACCTTTTAATTAGAGCCAAGACATATGATATCTTGCAATTTCGCTCTCTAGTACAAATGATTGAGTTGTCATGAGACTATGTTGGTCTGACCAGGCTGAAAGACTAGCTAAGACCAGCAAACCAACTTTTCACTAGCAGGGATTGATTTCATATCGCTTCTCATTTGGACTTCCACAACACCTGGCTTAAACGGTGCCAGCTTCACCCGAAATTACTGAAAACACACAGTCGTGTTGAAAACGTGCTTGTTTAAGAACTCTTCAAACATCCCTTTCCTCACGCAGACAGTGCCCATTGTCCTCATACTATCAGCTGGCAAACATTCCCTGGAGAACAGTCTTCTGACGCAGGGGAGAGAAAAGCTTTTATAGCCCTCAGCTTATGGCTGTTTGGTTAGTCGAATGCACCCCCGAGCTGAGATATTCACTGCCCCCCGCACTTGAGAGTCTTCTCAAGATGTGCTCTCGCTGTATAACACACATTCACAAAAATGTTTTTACAAAGCCTGATATTACATTTGAACTCGCTCCAACTAAAAATGCACCATTAGAAAAACATTTGTAAAGTAAAAAAAAATAAAAATCACAAACACAAATTGTTTGATTAAAAGGATGGTTCACCTCTTTTCAAACCCGTATTACATTCTTTCATACATGGAACACAAATGGAGATGTTGGGCAGAATGTTAGACTCAGTCTCCATTTACTTTGACTTAGTAAAAATATGCTATGAAAGGGAATGTGACTTAGTCTAACATCTCTTTTCTGTTCCATGTAAGAAAGAACGTCATATGGGACAACAAAAGGGTGAGTAAAATATTATTATTATTATTATAATTATTATACTATTACTTTTCATTAAAAAAAAGTCAAACTTTCATTAGATAAGTTTAGATCCTGTTTGATCTTCCTTGAACATATACACATAAACCCTCACACATCCATAATTTGTGGATACTTTGTGTCCACAAATTAAATATTTATTTTTGAACACCTGGTGTTAGCGGATGAATAATAGTTCAGCCGAAACTGGAGGTGCAGGTGTTGTGTATGTTTTTGTGTGTGTATGAGTTTGTGTTTCTACTTGGCTGTGATTTATCTGCCACATTCTCCTTTCCAATCTTTCTTCCTCAGTTTACACAGCATGTGCTTTGACCATGAAGGACAATTTTTTCCTTTGTAACACTATTTTGCTGTTGTTTTAATCTGGTTAATGGTTAGCCAGGCATTGTTAACCTCTTCAGCGAAAATGGTCAATGTTTGACGAGCCGCTTTGTTGCTTTAACAGTGCTTGACCCATGGAGCACTGTAGGGCCCTCCAGTGAATTTAAAATGTCCTCACAGGGAGGAGTGGAAGGAGAGTTCTGCCAAACAGAGAAATGGATTAGATTAGTGCATTTGTGAGTGTGTGTGGGTCCAAGGCACATTACATAAATCCATTTGAAGATGAATTATGCTGCAAAAGAGCATGTTAGTTTCTCTCCATGTAAATCTGTTTATAAAATAACCACATTTGCTGGATTTGAAAAGAACATTGCATCGTCAGAGGGTTTGTGTATGTCAAAGAGACAGTCTGGAAAAGGTTGGAGAATCTACAATTGGGGGTTCCCCGTTCTCAGGCTCAGATTGGGTGACAGATCGTATTTCACTCTGACGACACATGGTCAGGTGATTTACCTGCAGGAGAAAAACACTTTTTGTTTTACCAAACCTCATCCCCCACAACCTGCTCTGCATATCTGTAACATGTACTTTACTGTCCATGTCAGTATATTTTGAAAACTGCACTCAAAATAAATATTTTTGATCGTTACTTAAAAAGATTGTTTTTGTCACAACTTAATTTCATTGATTGAAATTGATTTAAATTTGTAAAAAGTACAACTTGGGACAACTTTAATTATTTTCATTGGCCATAACTAGATGAACTTGTTATGTCAGCTTCCAGAATGCACCACAGCAAGATTAAAATTTGTTAATTAATCTCTTTATATATGCTTTTTATTGCAGTATTTGCACTGTTGGTGTTGTGTTTGTTGTCCCTTTGGTTTCTTTTGTCTTGTGAGTGCATCTATTTCTAAAAGTATGATTGTTGAGTGTCACTGTCATTGTGATTAGTTTGTTGGATGTTAAGGACCCCACATGCCTGACTGGAAAGCTTGACTCAAAACTCATTGGCAAAATGTCATCCTCTATTGCTGAGACTACAAACGTACAGATTTTTACACTTACAACAAAAAATGTTTATGTAGTAGATGTGACATAATGAACATAGGTTTGTTTAACAAGACTTGTTCAAATTAATTAAAATAAATACATTTTTGTTGACATTTTTTTTATATAATTGCATGAAAAGTTTTCAAATGTTCATTGAATATTTAAATTTTTTGAGTGTATGTGACATGACTTTAAAAGTGACCAGCACTAAAAGAAGTCTACATTTAGCAAGAAGCTGGATCTTTAAATAACAAATCTCTCTCTCTCTCTCTCTCTCTCTCTCTCTCTCTCTCTCTCTCTCTCTCTCTCTCTCTCTCTCTCTCTCTCTCTCTTTTTTCCTTATTTCTTCCCTTCCTCTTCGACACCTATCCTGAAACCCTTCATCACTTTGATTTAGATTGGCTAGCATAGTGTTTTAGTTTGTGGTTAATGAGTGTCTCAGCCTGATAGTTAATCAGGAAGGTGGTCTGACGGACCCTGAGGACCTTGGTGCCAGCTTTAATTCTGTTGCCTTTCTGATTGACACTCAGCTTGATAATCATATTCAGGCCCGCAGGGCTTCAGCTTGCATTGGTTTACCCTAGCATAATCTCAACCAATCAGAGATTTCCTTGCACTATATTTCAGCATGACTGACAGCTAGCATGGCTACATTTCCTATCGAGTTTCAGGGACTGTATCTTGTCACTTCATAAGTTGTTGTAGCCATCCATTTACATCCTGAAATTAAATCTTATAAATGGCCAGTAATCAGTTTTGAATGTAATAGAATTTTTAATACAAGTCACACAGGATGTAGATGAAGTTGGTAAGATTCACTTTATGCTTCTACTCCATGCTCTAGCAGAAGATTATGATATGCAAGTGTATTGAGTTTGGAGTACTAACATGTAGCACAAATGAAATTCCAGATGAAAATGTTATGTAAGAGAAATGGGCTTTGTGCAATCATATTAGGCTTTTGTGATGCTCAGTAATTCCTTGTTTACTTTCTTTTCCTAGCAGAGTCAAATCTCTCTTAAAAGGCAATTATATAGACAACAGTGGCATTTGGCTTATGGTGGATTAGTTTAGTTCGTTAGAAAGACAGAAGCTTATGAAATGGTTCTGCACTGAAACACACAGAGCTTTTACTGTTTAAGAGAGACTTAATTAGACAGTGATTTTTGGAAGAGGTTGAAACACGTTGGTAGATAGAATCTGTTGGGCGTATGTTTTAGGCACTTTGTTGGGGTTTTTGGTGTCTTTGGGCCTCCTGGTCTGCCGTATGGGGTGTGAAACTCCCGTTGAGCGAGGGCAGTGACAGATGCCACTCCCCACCTCAGATGAACAATTTTGGAATTGTGGTCAGTCTGACCCCCAGTCTCCTGCCAAGTAACCATAGCGACGAGCACGTGGAATTCCCCAGTCAATTAAGAGTTAGAGTAGGAGTAGGAGAGGGCGTGTGGGCACATATTGACTGTTATTGACTCTCTCCATTGACTGATGAGGAAGAACAGGGGACACATGTTCATTAAAATCATCCACTCTGAATCAGATGGGAGATTTTTCCCTCCCTCCCTGTCTCTTTGAAACAGCGCTTGTGTTGATCTCTTCTGAGTGTGATACTGTATCTCATTCAGCTAAGGGCAACTTTCTCACACTAACTGCCCTTTCCTTTGTCCTTCATTCATTCTCTCCTGCTTTGTTAACATGCCTTTTTTCATTTGGAAAAAGCCCCTTCCTTCCCTCTTTTCCCATCTTTTTCCTTTCTCTTTCTAAAGAGTGACATCATACAACAGTAAGGTAGTGAAAGTCATTAAATAATAATCAATATTACACTACTGTCAATTGTGGAATTCTGCATTAAAATATTTTATATATTTGTATAAACTATAATCTCTAATCTGCATTTTTAAACATTACCCCTGTCAGCTCATCTTCTACTCTGTGCTAGGTTAATGTATCTCGTAGCACTCAAGAGATCTCCTTTTTTATAACATAATAGAATGATTTAAACTTAAATCAGTATTTCATGTCTAATTATAATTTTATTTGGAAAACAGCCTTGTAATATCACAAAATGAATGCCCAGAATGACACAAGACCCCTTTGTTTTGTGCCAGGGTCCTTCAGTGTTAAAAGTGGTAACATCCAATTATTACCACAAAGAGCTATCTAACCCTTAAATTATAATTTTTTTTTTTTGGTGTAACCTAATGTAGTCAGGTTGATTCAGACCATTCAAAGCAAAAGTACTCTAAAAAAGTACATTATGAAAATATAAATTTTATAAATATATATCAATATTAAATATATTTTATTAGTTTTTCATCATTTTTAAAAATGAACAAATCTATGTATTCAGTCAATAAATAAGATATTATACTTCATAAATTATTTTTTGTTACATGTTTATTATTTAATTGCATAATTTGTACTATTTACAAGTATTTACATCTATTTTTTTTTCTTTTTTTTCTGGTTGAATAAGCAATGTTTAATCGTACTACACTACATTTTGTATTGCATACTTGCAACTTTCCACAAGGAAGTTCAGTAAAATAATAATTGCTTACTTCAATTAAGTAATTTAATCTAATGACTTGCATATTATTATTATTATTTTTTTTTTTCACATCTATTTGTTGAACATATGCTAAAACCAGTACTGTCTCTTTATCAAAACCAAATTTCTGTAAAGAGCATCTGTAGATGAGCGCATGTTAACGAAAGAGACTAATAGCTTAATCTCATCCGTGCCATTAACTATTGGAATTAAATTGATATTTTTTGTTGTTTTTGATTAACAACTGAATGTGGAGAACAGAAAGGGTATTAAAAGAGACATTAATGTAATAACAAATGGGTCATGCGGATCTTGTCTTGTGGTACTTGAGGAACCATTTTTACTCTCAAAACACAGTGAAAGGATCTTGCTGCTGCTGAATATGCCACCCCTATACTACATTATTACTGAGTGAAATGTACCAGCCAGTCACATAGAGCAAAATTTGGTTGCAAATGTGAGAGATTTCCTCTCATTGTAGTGGATGGTTGCTCATAGAGTAAAAGATCGATCTTGGGATTTAAAAATCGATATCGGGGGCCTGGGTAGCTCAGCGAGTAAAGACACTGGCTACCACACCTGGAGTCGCAAGTTCGAATACAGGGAGTGCTGGGTGAGTCCAGTCAGGCTTCCTAAGCAACCAATTGGCCTGGTTGCTAGGGTGGCTAGAGTTACATTGGGTTAACCTCCTCATGGTAGCTATAATGTGCAACCACACGCGCTAGATCTCCACAGATATGCGCTCAACAAACCACATAATAAAATGCACGGATTGACTGTCTCGGACGTGGAGGCAACTGAGATTCATCCTCTGCCACCCGGATTGAGGCGAGTCATTATGCCACCACGAGGACTTAGAGTGCATTGGGAATTGAGCATGACAAAAATTTGGGGAGACAAAATCAGGAAAAATAGGAAAGATATAATTCAAACAAAGATCGCGGTGCATCAGAATAACTATTTTTTTACCCACCCCAGCATCTCATTGTAATTTAACAACTGAAAAGATAAATAAAACATTTATCCTACCTGAAATCATCTGGGTTACTAACAGGTAGGGTTATAGAGTAAGGTTGTTACTGTAATATTACCCTGTCTTTGTTTATTTTGCAATATTGACCTTACTTATAATCTGCATCATTCAGTAACCTATAACAGGCCCTATAAATTCTTTATTTCTTACTTTTTGATCCAACAATCCATCTGTATCTTTTTTGTTTTCTGTTTAGCATGTACACAGACTTACATGTGGCCACACGTGCAGCAGTTAAAAGACAAGGCTACATTGTTAAGACATTCCTTGGGCTGCTGGAATGCAGGTATTAATGCAGAGTGATTAGACACAGCGAGAGAGGGAGTGTGTAGAGGGAGGGGGAGTGATAGAAAGAGAGAGAGAGGAACTAAACTGGGGGGGAAATGAGGTGAGAAGGGAGTGATGGAGTGGGACATATTGAAAAAATTGGGAAAAAATGCAGGAGGAGAACAAGGCATTGTTTTTCAGGACAGAGAGCATGAGAGTATTCTTTATGTGTGTAGGTTACAGGTCCATTTGATTTACCAGGTTAAAATTTGTGTGTCCTATCAATGTGGATATGTTGGAAATTGCAAACTAACATACTGCTCTTGCTATTTCTGCAGTATGTAGACTATCAGGCACTATCAAACAGGAGCATGTAAAAATTGCCATTTTATATTCCAAATAGGAATTTGGATTTTACTGCATTTAAAAATAGGAAGCGGAATGTCTGGGAGGACCCAGCATAGCAAAAACAGTACCAGCTGGTGATCGGATCTGCCAGGGATCAGTGTGTATGAGAAAGAGAGAATGAGAAAGGGTGGGAAAAGGCGGGGATTGCCTGTTGGTGCCTCAGTAGTGATGGCCACATCGGGCATCAACCAATGTCAGGCGTGCCATCTCTGCTATGGCCAGGTGGCACAAACCAGAAACATGTCCTGGCATTAACTACTACACATGCCTTCCAACACACAAGATGGTATGATCAATGTCAAAGTCAACCTCCTCTACCCCATGATCTGCCCTCACCCTCCCTAGAATCCCCACTCCTCTCTCCATCTGCTTTGTGAATGTATTAGGCAACTGGGTTGAGGTTCCATCAAACAATTGTCAAGGACCTGTTTCCTATTCTGAAATGTTACAAATTCCAAACTCATAAGAAGAACTAGCATCACTTAAGAGGCCTGTGACTGTGTTGGTTTCATGTGCCTTGTTTAACTCTGTTGACACTTCTCACATAAATACAAATATAATGTTCATTCTTTAATTATTTGTTAAGTATCTTTGTAAAAGTGGCATTTGCGGTAGGGCTGGGTGATATGTAAAAAATATTTGATCGATAATCTCCTTAAAAATATTGCGATATTACATCGTCAACTCCCCTGCCGCGGGTCAGTGAATATTTTTGCTTTGTTGATTTTGCTTTAAAATTTTTATTAATAAATTGAAACACAAAAACCTTAAACAAAAGACATTTCTAAATGAAAAATACACTTTAAAGAAACGAAAAAAGCAATTAAAATAATCAAGTGATCAAAAACAATCTTATATGACCTCCCCAAATCCAACCATTTACTGTCTTCAACTGCACCATTTGCCATTACGCAAGCATCTGTCAACAACACCAGATGGAAAATTACAAATAGCATACAAATTAAGAACATAAGACAATTATACATTTAAATATAATAATAATCATAATCATAACAAATAAGGCTAATAAATTCCCTTGTATTCCCAAAATAATGCTGCCAAATTTTATCGAAATCTCATTGACTACATTATTCTTGCAAACAGTTTTCAGACGAATGAAACAGAGAGAAAAGAGTGGTAACTCTTTACATGCGCCTATTCCTCGTGATATAAGACCTGTTTCAGCTTGCGCTGCAAGCCTCTGAACAAACAGCGAATCAGCCACAAGCATTGAAAGGCTTTTCTTTTATTAATTCTTAAAAATTTAATAAAGTGTGTTTCTTCAAGTGTGTGTCTTTGTTTCTAACAGCATTTCTTGCCATGTGTCACTCCGAGACGTCTTACAGGTCGCCCGCCTGTTGCGGGTAGATGAGCAAAATTACCTGCACATGAAATTCCTGCATTTAGATGAGGAGCTTTTGATTCATGATTCGTGGATTCAGCCTCTTTGTATTGGCGTGTGCTAGTTTAACACCCTGGGCTACCGTTTGATATCTAACTAAATATACTATATTATTATAACTATACTGTTTAATATATAGCTTCCCAGATCCATGGTTTTGCCATTTCCCAATATTGTCGATCATTGTCTGTCAATGAGTGTCGCAATCTGCATCATAATTTTGGAAGATATCGTAGATATCTGATTACATCATCCTATCGCCCAGCCCTAATTTGCAGCTGACTGTACATTATACCTTACCAATTTAGCGAAAATGAGGCTGTGAGGGATAGAAAATAAAGTCTTATCAATTTGTTGAATGGTCTTATGGTGGTTTCTCATATAGTACATTTAAGTGAACCAAACCCAGTTCAGTTAAAGTGAACCAGAAAGGGAACCAGCCAGAAATTACCTCAGTGCTTTTGGTGTTCACAATGCAAGTGGATTTAAAAGAGGACCCAGTTTCTTTATTGGTCCTCTTCACATTAATTTGGTCTCAGACTCCTTGTTGGACTCATTGCAGCTAGGGCTGTCACGATTATGAAATTTGGCTGACAATTTTTCATAAATAATTGCGATTATTATGATGAGCATTGGTCATGCCAATTGGCATGCTTCTTATCGCAAAGTACAAGGGAATTATAAAAAATAGCAAATAAGTAAATACAGAAGCACTCTCGTTGTGGAATAAGCGGAGCCGGAGCTCTTTAAAGGAAACACCTCGGTGTTACATCTTTAATGCAGTTTTAATGCGTTACAGCTTTATTCAAGTTCAAATAATACGGAAGCAGGTCATGTAATTAACTACAAACTCCGAAACTGGCATTTCTCTGTGTGGTCAGCGCCTCTTCGCGAATGTCTCGATCTAAGGGGCAGAGATTGAAACTGCACCCGGTTGATGCGCACTCTGTTGCGGGGACGCTCATCCCTCGAGCGCGCACACTTAATGCATCTAGATTATAACGCGATGGCTTGTGACTTATTGATTCATAATATATGTCACTGTGCATTTCTTATCGTGAAGAAAATTGCCAATATGCAGCTTTATTAATAATAGAGAGTTTGTTTTTTGTGAGTTAAAGATTTATTGAAGTGAACAGAAAGGTGAGAGAGGAAGTCTTCGCCCTATTATGCAACAAAATACATTTATGATATGTTGGCTAATTTAAAAATATCGATGCCTCAAAATTATATAGATAAAATAATGATCAATAATCAATATTTTATGGCATCCGTAATATATATATTTTTATAAGGGATGTCAAAAGTACCGGTACTTTGGTACCAAGTTGATACTAAAATAAAAAAGATGTCACAATATCATGAAGCACGTAGTTCCCGCAGAATGTTTTTACATAATAATCACACACATACACAGGATGAGCTGAAGCAAAGTTATGAAGACTTTTGTACTTCTTCAAGAATGAACAAAGTGACTTTGATGAGTTTGCTGCATGTTAGTGAAACATGATACAGGACACATTTTCTGATCTACCCAATCTATATCTGAAAAAAATGATATATGATATATATATATATATATATATATATATATATATATATATATATATCGATAATTATTGGGAAAATCTTTCGACTATCGATGCATGAAAAAGGCATTGATCCCAATCGTAATATATTTACATTTACATTTATGCATTTGGCAGACGCTTTATACAAAGATTGTCCCTTATTACAGGGACAATCCCCCGAAGCAACCTGGAGTTAAGTGCCTTGCTCAAGGACACAATGTTGGTGGCTGTGGGGCTTGAACCAGCGTCCTTCTGATTACCAGATTACCATTTATGTGCTTAGACCACTACACCACCACCACTCCATGCCAATATATATATATATTGGCTGGAAATAAAAGTGTTTAATAAAAATTGGAAAAGAGTGTTATGTATACTGATATATATATATAATATACATACAGTATACATAACACTCTTTTCCAATTATCTGTTGTCCAATGTCTGTGTTTCTTTGCCCACTAGAACCTTTTCTTTTTGAGTTGGTAGAATTCAATGAAGCTGTCGGCTGAGAACATGTGAGGCATCTATTTCTCAAACTTGAGACTCTGAAGTACTTATCCTATTGTTAATTTGTACAACTGGCCTTCCACATCTCATTCTGTCCTTGTTATACCCAGTTGTCCTTTGTCTTTAAAGACTGCAGTGTACACCTTTGTATGAAGTCTTCAGTTTTTTGGCAATTTTAAGCATTGTATAGCCTTCATTCTTCAAAATAATGTTTGACATATGTGTTTCTAGAGACAGCTGTTTCTCTTTTGCTATTTTTGACCTAATATTGACCTTAAGACATGCCAGTCTATTGCATACTGTGACAACTCAAAAACAAGCACAAAGTCAATGTTAAGCTTCATTTAATGAACCAAATAGCTTTCAACTGTTTTTGATATAATGGCAAGTGATGTTCTAGTACCAAATTAGAAATTTAACATGATAGAAAGGATAAGTTGTTGGAGTGATAGCTGCTGGAAATGAGGCCTGTCTAGATTTGATCAAAAAGGACTGAGTGATTGTGCTATTTTTTATATCAGTAATGTCCTCCTGACTGTACTTTGTGATCAGTTGAATGCCACTTTGGAGATTTAATGTCCCAATTTCCTTTCGAAACAGCTAAATCTGTACATTATTCCAAACTTTTGGCCACCAGTGTATATAATTTTTTTTTTTCAATAATGTGATATGCATTACATTATTGTGGCTGATGAGTAAAGCATTGATAAGCCAATACAAAAAGTGGTTTAAGAATTCAATATATTGCTTATTTCCATATGACTAAACATGAGGCAATTATTGGCCTGCAGTTCACAGCAATCCCTTTTGCTATTGAATTCTTCAGTGAGTCTGAGATTTATTATTAGGGCTTGTCTAAGGATGCTTTAATGTACACCTGCATGAGACAGATGCTTTTGGAGTGTCCCATTGTGGTTGCACTGCGTCATAAAATTAATATCGGGAAGACACGCAGGCTTGAGTGAAGTTTAAGATGCCATTTATTTGATAAACGTAAAACAGAAAGTAATGTCTCTCTCTTTGGCGTAGGCCCCATCCGGCAGTCCGAGGGAGTTGTACCCGGAACCGTGCGGGACAGGGCTCAACTGGTGGTGGTGGGGTGGTGGAGGTTGCCGTGTTAGCACACTGAAACAGCAATGTGATAGATTGTGAGCAGACTTATAAAGCAATGGCTTATGTGCGATTGGCTAGGAATTACCCAGCTAATGATGTGATGATGTACAGCTGCTAGTCTTCCCGCTAGAACTACGCTGCACTTCCATATGCCGTTTTTATGTCACTGTGTCAGGTTACACATAGTTTTAAACTTCGAAAAACACGTCTTGAGACCCCTGTATTCGGTTTTGTGCTCCATCAATTTGTGTTTGAATGCAAGAATGTGTCCGTAATCATCTTGTGCTGTCTGCTGTCGGTGAGTGTGGTTTGTTCTCTGTATTAGTTGCTCGTTTCCTATACAGCTGGAGTTTTACATTGCATTGACGCAGTCATCAACAGCATTGATTGGTACGCTTTGAGAGCGATATCTGAGATATTTGGTGTGACCACCCTATGCCTTTAAAACAGCGCCAATTCTCCTGGGTACACTTGCGCAGTTTTTCAAGGTTGTTGGCAGATAGGTTGTTCCAAGGATCTTGGAGAACTTGCCACAGCCTATGGCTGTCTGAATTGCTTATGTCTCTTTATGTAATCCCAGACTCTCTCAATATCAAAAAGATCTGGTCTCTGAGGGGGTCATGGATCACTATTCTATTCTATTTGCAAAAGGAATGTTTAGAAATATAACATTTATATTTCATATTGACACACTAAAGCAAATGTTTTTTGTGAAACATCTAATGTGCATAAGTCTTTATATATAAAGTCTATATATATATATATATATATATATATATATATATATATATATATATATATATATTCTAAATGTGTCCCTGTTGCTTAAAATGTAAAGCATTTCGCTAGCAACACCTAGGACATGAGTTGGTCAATTGCCAGGAAACTTTAAAATATAGACCCCTGATGTATACTCCAAAATTTCCATCTTTCTCTCTCTGGGAATGATCATTTAAAGTGCTATAGTTCTGTATAGAGTGACAGAGAGGGAGAGAGACAGCTGGACACGCTGCTCCAAATATCAGCTTACACACACTCGCTGGCATATCTGGCAGTCTCCCTTTCTTTCTGTCCCTACTATCCTTTCATTCAACTTCTCTATTTTGCTCAGACCATTGCTATGTTTCTATCAAACAATCTCCCTACTATACACACACACATAAGGCTATGTGTTACGGTAGAGTTGCCGTCTTGTGTTCGTTTATCCGGAGTGGTGTTCATGCGTGACCCCAAACACACAAATAAAAATGAAGTCATGAAAACGGTGGGTGAAACTGCTCTGGGGCAGTAACTATGAGCCCTTTTCCACGCACACACACACATTCAGATAACATTTTTTTTTTAAGGCATGACTCCTAAAGCCCCTGCTAGATGGTGCAGGCTGAGTGACAGACAGGCAGACAGTACCCCAACACCCTTCCCCCTTCCCTCTTTCTGTACCCCCCATCTTTAAAGTGACAGATGGCTGATTTCTACCCTTTTTTACTCACCTTTTTATGTCATTCCGTTCTCCCTCCTTCATACCTGCCTGGACATGAACCTTATCTATTCCCCCTCCCAGACCTTCAATACCCACCTTCAGCAAACACTTTAAAAAGAAAATTTTACCTAAGAGTTAGGATACAGCCTGAGGCCCTGCATTCTTCTCCAGGTGTGTTTTAGCACAGGATATCTTAAAGGATTTAGTGATAGAGCAGAGAAGAACGAGTTTCCATCGCTGACAATTTCTCTCATTCACCATAAACTGTGGACAGCTCCAGTCACCGCAAACACAGTATGGTATGGCTCAGGTTTTTTGCTTCATTGTGGGACCCAAATGTCTCCATAAAGATAGAAAAGCCTGAAATCTTTACTACAAATTACATAAACGTTTTAAGGATTTGTGCAAAGTTAATGTATAAATAACTTAAGCTCAGTATAAAAACAACAGAAGTCAATGGAATCATTTGTTCCCTTTACAAAAAGCTTCACTATGATGCTGCGCTGAAGAGCGCTTTGGGAACACGTCTCAGTTGTGACCAGCTGTGAATATGTATGCAACATGTCAATGAACATTGACTGGAATTTATAGCCTCTGCCGAAGTAATCATTGGATGCACCTGGCACAGTGGCTATAAATAGATGCGTCACCGGTGCATCATCAGATTTTTCGTTTTCAGAGCCATTCTGTGCTGTGTGCTATCACGAAGCTGTCAAACATTCTTTCCTCTGTTAGGAGTTAGATTCTGTTAAGCAGTGTGCAGTGAACCTTTTCTCCTTTCTCTGCTTTCTATAAATATATATATAAATAGAGAGAGAATGACTCAGAATCAGAGCAAACGATGCGTGTTCCCTTGTTTACACTCCATTGCCGAGAGGAACACGTATCCATTTTTCTTTGTTTGTTTGGGGGAAGAGCATGCTGCTCTTGCGTTGAAGCGGGGCGGGTGTGAGCATTGCGATCTTCTTTCGGGCGAAATGCTTCGCGCTCGCCTCACTTACTTCCGGGAGTCAGCGCCCACTCTTTCATCGTGGGGCTCTCACATATATCTGGCTGAGGAGTGAGAGACGGGTCCGTCCCTATCGCTCGCTCTCTCCCCAGATCCAGCTGATCCTACTATCCACTTCGCCCCTCCCGGTACCCTCACTAATCCTCTCCTTTCCAGCCGCCTCTGGTGTTTCGGGAGGCAGAGGCTTCCAACTAAAAGTTGGGTGTACCGCTGTTTCCTGCCTTATTCCAGGACGCGGAACACCCAACATCCCCTCAACAGGAAGTGTCGAAATTAGTATCCATTTCAGAAAACCTGGCTATTTCTATGTGGGCTCTAAGAACAGTAGAAAGAGGCTACAGAATTCAATTCTCTCGCCATCCTCCGCGCTTTAACGCCGTGGTCACCAATTCCGTGAAACCGGAGCAGGCATGTCTACTGTGGAAAGGACACAAAGTCTCTTGGTCAAAGGGGCCATAGAACGTGTTCCCCTTCCAGAGAAAGAGTCAGGCTATTACAGCAAATACTTCCTGGTCCCCAAGAAGGGTGGGGGGGTTGCATCTGATCTTAGATCCTCGAGGCTTGAACCGCTCAGTCAGGGCGTTCAAGTTCAAGATGCTAACTATCAAGACGGTCGCGTCACAAGCCCAAAATCACGTTTTGGTTGGTCACGATCGACCTCATGGATGCATATTTTCGTATAGAAATTCTGCCACAGCACAGGAAGATCCTGAGGTTCGCTTTCGGTGGCAAAGCCTTCCAGTATCGGGTTCTTCCATTCGGCCTAGCCCTATTTACCCCACACATTCACGAAATGTCACGGATACAGCACTGGCTCCTTTGTGACTCTGGGGTATCAGTATTCTGAATTAGATAGACGACCGGCTTTGTAATTGATCCTTGTGCAGTTCCAAGAACTGGCAGTTCAGCACAGGGATATCATCTTAGCTCATCTGGTTACTCTGGGTCTGAGACTCAACGTCAAAAGAGCGTTCTCTCTCCCACCCAGGTAATTACCTATCTGGAAGTTATATGGAATTTGATCACGATGCGGGCTCATTTGTCTCCTGCTCGAATAATTTCCACACAGAACACCCTGAGCAAAGTCAGGCTAGGTCAAGATTGCACTGCTAGTCAGTATCAACGAATACTAGGTCTCAGGGCGTCTGTGTCCACGGTGATCCCTCTGGACCTTCTGCTCATGAGACCGTTTTTATTGTGGCTCAAAGCCAGGGGGGTTTCTTCCAAGGGCCAAATCCCCTAGGCTAATAAGGGTTACGCCGCGGGCTTCGTTCCCTTTTTATGTGGTTCAGACCCCGGTTTCTTACCTTGGGTCCCACTCTAGGTGCGTCTCGTTGTCGCAGGCTGCTAATGACAGACACCTCCCTGATCGGCTGGGTAGCGGCATTAAGTGATCGTCCAGCTTAAAGGGAATAGGAGGGTTGTCAGCTCGGTTGTCACAGTAACTATCTCGAGTTGATGGCTATATTTCTGGCCCTGAAATACTTCCTCCGGAGGCTACCATGTCTTGGTGCGGGTGGGCAATACAGCGGTAGTCTCTTACATAAACCATCAGGGAGATCCACGTTAATGTCAGCTGAATTTCTGACACATCGGATTCTCCTTAGGGCCCAGGGCAGCTCCTGTCACTCAGGGCGGTTTATATCCCTGGATTCCCGTGAATCCAGGGATATAATGCGAGCAGATTTACTGTCCAGACAGAAAATACCGATGGGGGAGTGGAAACTCCACCCAGAGGTAGTGGGTGAGAATTGTCCCAGGCAGAAGAGGACCTCTTCACCTCTATGAACAGCGCAATGTCTCCGCTACTTCTTCCCGAGTCACCCAGTCCCCCCTCTGGGGCTGAACATGGTGGCGCATACATGGCCCAAAATGCGCCTGTATGCATTTCCCTTTATTAAAAGTTCATATTGCAGAACCAGTTAACTGCCAGATCATTTCAGTTCTGGACTTTCTGCAGGAAGAACCTCCAGCAGGCTTATGCCGATTATGGCGATTATCTCTAGAGAGAATTGGGGACCTACGGGCTCTGTCGGTTTTGCCAGCCTGTTTAGCGTTTGCCCCAGGAATGACCAAAGCAAAGCAATGACCAAAGCACTCTCTAAGCCTTCTGCTCCCCACCGTTTGCAACGCTGGAGCAGCAAAGGCTTCCAAGACTGTACCCAGTCTGTGCCCTTCAGACTTATGTCCACCGCTCTAGCCAGTGGTGTAAGTCAGGGCAACAGCTCCTTGCCATTGGAGCCGCAAGTTCAGACTATATCGCCTTGGGTGAGGGATGCTACTGCTCTGACCTTCGTGGCGCGCTGTCAAGCTTCGCCAGTAGGTGTCAGGGCTCACTCTACCAGAGGGCTCACCTCCTCTAAAGCCTTGGCTAGAGGTCTCCCTCTGCAGCAAGTTTTTTATAGTTTGGATGTTCTTGCCACTCCGGGCTCTTATGTCCTTGAGTCGACATCTCAAGCTCATGTCTGAGGCCTCTCACGCTCTTGTGAGCACACTACACAACTGTAGGGGGTCCGGAGAGCCACAGTACAGCGGCATGGGTATTCTCGTTTCCAAAGCACTCTTCAGCACAGCATCATAGTGAAGCTTTTTGTAAAGGGAACGTCTCGGGTTACATATGTAACCCTTGTTCCCTGAAAAAAGCGGAACGGGATGCTGTGCTTTTCTGCCACACTGGGATGCCCCGGGGCTGCTCTTCAGACGAAATATCTGATGACGCACCGGTGACGCATCTATTTATAGCCAATGCGTCCAATGATTACATCGGCAGAGGCTATAAATTCCAGTCAATGTTCATTGACGTGTTGCATACATATTCACAGCTGGTCACAACTGAGACGTGTTCCCAAAGCGCTCTTCAGCGCAGCATCTCGTTCCGCTTTTTTCAGGGAACAAGGGTTACATATGTAACCCGAGACATTTTTACCATAATTGCCTACATAGAATTTTTTCACACTCTGGTAACAGCGGTGAATGGGAGTGAATGGTAGATCACAAGCAAGTATTATTTTCACTTACCCATTTGCTCCAAGAGCAAAATACAAAATCCACTTTTACATTTAAAAGACTTTCCAGAAGAAAATAAAAAAGAGAGCTGTGGATTAAGACAGATGTCAGTCCATAAACACAATTTACTGTCAGTCTCTCAGCAGCTGTAATCGAAACCCCCTCACAGCTGTGGTAATCCTTTTTTTATTCTAGGGTAATATAACACAAAGTATAATGTTATAAACTTACACTCAATATTTAAAAAAAATTATCATATAACAGTCACAGTGTGTGAAAAAGGTCTATTTTAGGGACCAAATATCCCCATAAGGATAGTAAAAACTGAAATCTTCTACAGTATCTTGTGGGGACCAGATAACTGCTTAATAAACATACTAAATGGAGTATTATGTTTTAAAAGGTTAGGTTTAGGTATAGGTTAAGTTATAGGCCAATTTATACTTCTGCGTCGAATCTACATCGTCGGCACCGCATATTGGCCAACGCGGTGGTTTGCATTTATAGTTCTGCGTTGGTGTGTCTGCTTCATTCTGTGACACAGCCAAGTTCTAGTATATTGAAAAAATACCTTTTATTTCTGAAATAATAATACATTTCATAAATAAACCAAAGTAATGAAATTTATGGATTCAAAAGTATTTCTTAAATTATTGTAGCATTAAAACAAGTTTATCAAAGGATAAACATGTTGAGATGTAGATACATATTATTTAATTAAACATTAAACGTGGTCTGCCATGCAGATAGAAAACAAATGGGTGTTGTTTTAAAGCTTAAAAGCTGGACTTTGCAATACATATAGGCAATATAACCAACTTTAAACAGGTGCTTCTTAATTTGTTGACAAATAAGAAGTTTTCTGTTTTCATAATTTATGAAATATGAATATTTTCTGTACATCATACTGTCAAACATATGGTCAAATTATCATACAGATCAGAAGTAGAAAACAACAAAGATTGTGTCACTCACATACCAAATACAGTATATACTGAGTTTCAGTTGTATACAGTTGTGTTTTTGTCGCATTTTTTCTTGTAACTTCATGAATCATAAACAGAATATAAAACATTAGATGTTACTGATTAAAACAGTGTTCCCAAGTCCAATGTGATATGATGCATAGTTCTAAAATAATCTTGGAGAAAATGCGACGCTATCTCAGATGACTCTTTTGTCATCCTGGGGGACAGTCTTTGGTTACAAAGTGGACCAATCACAGCTGTTGACGTCTGCGCCGATGCGACACGTTGTTACATATTTGGAGAGGTGTACATCAGGCTACTGCGTAGGCTACGCCATGATCGCCATACCCACACATAGCCTATGCCATAGGTTCGACGTTGAAGTACAAATCGGCCTTTAAAAATATTTTATCTCAGTACAAATACAATAGAAGCCAATAGTAAGTCACCATCATGATAGAAAAACAAATATGTGGGCTTGTTTGATGTTGAACTGGTACACTGCAACATGTCTTTTCATGTCAGTCATGTGCATATTTGCATACTAAAGTCAGACTAAACACACAAGAACTACAGAGATAACATCACGCTCCTTTAATGTTTGTTTTTAACCTGTTTTTCAAATAGTTCTCATATTTGAGTTCTGTATCACTCTTTGTGTTTCAAATTTTATCTTTGCATTAGCTCTCCTCGTACCTCATCTACCTCTCTATCCTTTGTTCGAGAATTCAAGAAGGTAGAGCAATAGCCTCTGTTTTTATCACACTCTTCCACCCGAAGTTCCAGCTCAATGCCATCCTCTACAACTCTCTTTCTCTCTTTCACTATTACTCCTCGTATCTGCACATGCTCAAGGTTCTGACCATTCTGCCAGATCAGTTGAAGAAGAGATGGTGCCAGGGCAGTAGAGGAAACTCCCCCTCTTTCTCTGTGTCCAGCTGGAATTCTGATTAAAGTGACCACCTGCCCACCCTAAATGATAAATTATATGAAATGATAAGCATAATTCTATTTTGGATCATCCAATGCCGGTTCTTCCGTCTTCATGTCTTTGTTCTGGCTGCACTCTTTGTTTTAACACTTCTGAGCAGACCATGAATTCTCGAACCTGTCTCCATCACCTCCGTCCTCCTCACACTTGTGTTGTGTATGCTCACTAACTTTATCTAGTGGTGTGGTGATGGTATGTTCCCCTTCTGTCACTCACTCAACGTTGTGTCTATGTAGTGACACTAGGGGTCGCTCTTGAGAGCCCCGAAACACCTCAATCTTTTAGAAAAGGCCAATGGGAATTGGCAAGGGGAATTTGCATGCCACTCTCCCGGTATAAAAGGAGGAGGAATACCCACTCTCATTTAGATTTTTTCTTCGGAGCCGAGTGGTTGTGTATCAGCGAGCTGAATACTGCTGCTGTTCCATTCACCTCGAAGAAGCATATGCTTTTTCTTCTTTTGCATTCTGTGTAAATTAGTGCAAAAACCACCGCAAGATGTTTATGATGCTTGTTGTTGAGTAGGCAAGTCAGGAATCTCTTTTTGCATTGTTATGCGTTTGAGAACAAATTTTGGGATTGTAGCTACAGTTAGGGAGGAAAGCATAACAGTCTGGTTCTGGAAGTAAAAATCCCCTAATATGTTTTACCATGATGCAATTCACTCAGCCACACTCAATCAAGAGGTTGCACTAGAAAAAATCGTTATCCTTCACTCGGACTAAGTTAAAATGAGGACAAATTCCGTCATTATCTATTTTATCTTATAATTACTAAGTTTTCATTTTATAAGTACTGGGGCTACATTAAGGGGTGTAGCATCCATTTTAATGGCATATACATGACAGTAGATAGACTTATATGATACATTTGTTGACTCCCCAAGCACTAGTATGGTGAAACAAAATAGTTGTAGTGTAAAAGGTTGACCTTTCGATCAACCACTGTGCTAACACAAGATTTTTTATCTTTTCCTTTTATGTTCTGCTTTAAAAGGAAATCATCTGATCCAAAAAGTTTGAAAAAGCGCATACATACAAGCAAAAGTTCAAATAACTTTTTCAGTGTTCCTGATATTAACAAGTGTCAAAGTGTCACAGTGACAAGCACACACATCTCTGCAGCTCACTTACAGGTTCTCCACTAAAATAATTGATAATTCTACTCTAAATGTAATGTAAATGCAAGTATATTATTCACAACTATCATTTGCAATGCTTAATGGTAGGGCTAGGCGATAAAACAATATTTATCTGAAAAAAATATATTTTCGACAATGATGATAAACTTTAGAGTAATTTTAAATGTTAAAAAAAATTTGGTGGGCACTATTGCACTCTATTGTAACGTAAAGTGCACACCAACACTCCAGATAACAAGAAACTGTGTGTTCAGAAACTGTGTATAAAGTGACAACTAACTTTCTTGTAGTGCCCAAATAGAAACTACCATTCTCCTGTCGACCTTGATGGTGAAACCAACGTCTGATTAATGGTTTGCCTTTGTTTTCTGTTGTCTTCGATATGAGCAGACAGGATGTCTACATTTCAGTTTATTGCTCTCTTCCCGAATTTGTGTGTGATCTCAGAATCTCAGCAATGAGGAAAGGAAGATAAATCCAGGAGTTTGTTGTGTGTTTTTAGGAGTGCTACCTTTTTTTGTTTTGTAAGGCTGAAGTTTTGGAAAGTCTAGGTCAGGACTGTTGGCCAAGTTGGACAAGGAGAGGAACATGCTTACTGACAACAGCATTACTGAAAGTGTGTGCATTGAGCAGTGCATCAGAAACAGAGGAACCCCTTTGTTTGATCAGCGAGGAGAGAGATATGAAATTATACGTACATCCGATCCTCCTAATTTATCCATAGCCTTAAGGAACTGATATTTCTACATCCGACATTGAGTTGACATTGATATATCAGTGTGTGTGTGTGTGTGTTTGAGTGCGTGCGTGAGTGCGTGTGTGTGTGTGTGTGTGTGTGTGTGTGCGTGTGTGCATGTGTGTGTGTGTGAGAGAGTGAGTTTCAGTCTGGGATGGTGTCATAGATTCTGTGTGTGGTCCTATGTCTGTCTTAAGCAGGATATTTTGTTTTCATCTACATGTTTGTGTTTATGGACTTTTCTCACTTTGCTCATTAATTATACAGCTCTACCCCTGATACTCACCCCTCCCCCACATTATATCAATTATCTCACTGGTCCCTGTCTCCAACAGGTTGAAACGTGTTATGTCTGTAATGCAGATAAGGGCAATTCTTCAATCCATACTGCAGATCCCAATCTGTACTGCAGCTCGCCCATGCTGGGCTCGGACTTTTTCCTAGACAGGAGTTTTTCAGTGCTGGTTTTGGTGGAAAATTTGGGGAATATCTGAACTAACTCTTAAAATAATTCTTGGTGGTGTAACCTAACATAGTCAGGTTTAGATGTTACCACATTAAGCAGGTAAAAAAAAAAATCTGTGTGTTAAACAGAGCTGGGAATACTACATCCTTATTGACAGCTGAAATCATAATCAAAATAGCCAAAATATTTATGAAATGAACATGCAAGGGTGGAAATTCTGTAGAAATTTGTTAATAATGGTTTTGAATTCTCTGAAAATGTGTTGAGTATTCTGTGGAGATCCACATGCATATATTCCATGTGGGCCTGCTCATAAATATCTCAGTACCTTACTGTTTTATCTTTTTTTACAATCGCTTGCAGATCAGCTTTTATAGATCAATCATTAATATGTACCATGTTACATTTCTATCTGTAAACTGGGATTGTCGTTCTCTACCACAAATGCAAACCTTGTGTTACTGTTTATAATGAACTAGCCGATAGATGTAGCATTTACTAAAGAATCTGAAACAAGTGTATGAGATTGTACACTTAATGGTGACTGAATACTGACTGAATTGTATTTTAATCAAGGTAATATAATCATTAATAGCTATTAGTACTGTGTACTTCTAGAGATGTCTAGTTTTTCATGTTGTCTAGTCCATCTGTTTATTGTGAAGAATAACCATGTCAAAACTCATAGCAAGAGTGTTGCTAATTCTAAATAGCTTGGAGTTGTAATATGGCATATTGCACAAAAGAAGGAGTGTGATCGGTCTTTTCTTTGATGTCTTAACTCTGATCTCTGATTTATAACCTCAAGCAGGTTCAGCTTTCCTCCAAAGCAATCAATGAAGATGTGATCTACAAGACCACAGACAGGTCCCTGACCTGACCCCACCCAAGACCCCACCGCCCCTCTCACTCCTCCATCCCATCTCCTTCCACCTAAGGGGAGACACCCTCCCCATTTATCTCTGTCCCCTTAGTGGCTGTCCTTCAAAGACAATTACCCCCTTCCTGTAACCTTGTTGACATTCCATTGTTGTCCAAACCACCCTTTAAATTTAGGGGTTTTACCAGATGATACAAAATAGGAAGTGTTTATTTTTTCTGTGATAGTGTGTTATTTATGATTTCATATGAATATTTAGATATAGTCGACCTCATTTGGAAAGTGAAAGGGACAGAACGGGCAAGTAGAAGGGTTGAGCTGAGCTTGAAGGTTGAGTACTGTATGTGTGTGTTAACAGAGTGAAAGAAGGCAGGTGTCTCATAATTAATCCAATTAGGTTAGAATGTTCCACTGAGGCACACTGGGAGAGTGGAGTAGTGCTTTGGGGGACTGTTTTCTTGGCTGTTTTGGGTAATAGTCACTGGTGCCTTTTATTTGCAGGCACACGCATGAAATATGTGTCTTTCCGTGTGGCTATATCCTCTATATCTTTCTATCTTTGTGTTTCTATCATGCTGTCTGTTAACATCAATTTGCATGGAATCTTGGCATATATGGGTAGTTGACACATACAATTTCAAACTTTTTATCAACATCAAGATTTTAGGTTAAAATTTATTTGAATTTATAAGACAAAGTGTATCTTAGGTCATGTAACTGGTAACAATTTCATTTACATTTTACACCATTTTAATCAAATTTTTGCCCAGATCACAAGTTTATTTAAATGTTCCTACAGTATGATATATTAGTTTTGAAAAGTACAAATATTCCATGTAGTCTCTTAATTCAAATGAGACAATATGATCACAGGAAGTTGGCATGTTTTTCTGAAAGTTCCAGTACCCTAGAATAGCCACATTTTGCTGACTCACTAACAAGCCCCATATTCCATTAGACAAGCTAAAGTGTGCTGAACATCCCTTGTGGTGCAATCCCTGGGTTGAAACCTGGAAGTAATCACGTTTGGATAATCAGTGACGAGTGGGATTCAAAGGTTGCATTTTTCTGTCTAACATTATATTTTTACTCCACTGATATTTAGGTTACGTTTGGGAGGTTCAGTATATAAAATATGCATCTCTCTTCACTGTATTACATCCTGTTCAGCTGAAAACCTGCTTCACAACTCGCTTTTGGTCCAGCTCCGTGGACAATTCACTCAGAAAATGAAGCTCACACAAGCCCATTCACCCAACAACACTTACCGCTTTGACAACTGGGTGCAGAGTTTTAGCTGAAGAAATGTTTCTGATGTTTCTGATCAGTCTGCATGAGAAGAAGCAAAATGCTGTTTAAAATATTTCAACTTCCCCCTAAAGTATTTAATGTCAACTACGTATGCCGTATGCCTACGTGTCTTCGTGAATTGATCTGTGTCTCATGTACACAAGTGTGTTTGGAATGCATACTGCTCACATGACAGACAACGCAGAACTGATGCAGGTAATGACTTCACGATACAAACACGCTGTCCAGTACAGATAATGGAGAACCACTCCTAATGTGATTACAGGCCAGTATTCAACATGTGAGACTTTTATCTTTTTAAGTGCGTCTACTTTTCAGATGGAGATGTAGATAAGCAAGGGCTTCCCAGCAGTCATAACACACAAACAAAGCAGACTGCTGTGGTTGTTGCATTTTGAGGTGCTGCTAATTTATAGCATAATTAAGCTCAGTGTGGATTTTTTTGAGTCTCCTTGTCTCATCAATATTGAATTTCCTATCACAGTGAATGAAGGGCTTCATGTGCTCCTTTTTGTTTGTGTCTGGAAAGTCGAGTCAGTTTTATTTGTATAGTGCTTTTCACAATACAATAATAGTTGCAAAGCAGCTTTGCTGAAAATAGTGCCATAATGCGACTTTGGCCAGGAAAAAAAGATGCTTCGGATAAAGAGGGAGTAAAAACAATAAATGGGCATATGTTACATACTTTACATGTATACTATACTATCACTTAATTTGTGTAATTCCAGTCTTATGCAGGCCCAGGCAAAATCTGCTGCCTTTTTTTTTTCTTCACTGTTTTTTGGATGGATTTATATATGTTAGACACAACAGAGCTGAGAGTTAAACAATTTTATTGACAGCTAAAACATAATCAAATTAACTACAATATTTAATAAACAGACATGCTGTAGAATAAACATGCTGTAGAACTTTTTAGCGTTTTAGCATCCTCTGCGAGGTGATTCTTTGTTTTAATCACTCAAAGTGGCTCATGAGACCTTGACAGCTAAGACACAGCGAAGATGGAGAGAAATAGAGAGTCAAAGTACAGTAGAAAGATGAGGGAGAATGTGAATCTGTGGGGTAATTGCACCGGGATGAAAATCGAGTCTAGGTTAAAAAAGTGGAATTATTATAGGTAGAATGCAATGCACTAACAGGGATAAGATGGATTAGCCGGCCATGAGCTGCATCGATTCCTCTGTTGTACTCTCTGACTTGTTTACATGCTGGCTGCCCCGAGTTACAGAGCCAGAAACACAAGTGCCATGAGACTGTGTGACTCCTTACCCTCCACTTACCCACGGTCATTCAAGCATTATAAAGCTAATCCCCCCAATAGGGAAAAAAAGAGAGCGAGAAAAATGGAGGGATTGGTATAGTAGTGAAGGAGAGCAAGTAAATTGGAGGGCTAAAATGCAAGATTGGTTTCATACTGGAGGCTTAGCGCTGTGTTTTTGCTTTGATACACTGATAACCTGTACAGACAGTCCCGAGTGATGATGGCATCTCATGCTTTTTCCCGTCAGTCTAAACCCAGCCATAATCATACATCATAAATTCCCTCCAAACACTGAAATACACTGATAAATACTGCTCAGGAGGAGGCAGACCATGATACTTACAAAAAAATGTCCATTCTATAACAAGGGTTTTTGGACATGGTAACATGGTAGTGCCAGTGTGTTCTTTGAAGTACCTCGATTTAGCATTTAAATATGTTATATGAATATGACTGTGGCACACCCAGACCCTAAACATGCTAATAAGCCCTTGAGAGGGATAACGAGATTTACAGACAGCTGTCCGACACCTGTGTGTGTGTTTGTCTTTTTGGTGGAGTTTTATATTAAACTATTATTTATGTTGTCAAGGCGGTTCTTGCCTCCTCCTTTCCATTAACCCCTTTACAATGACAATCAATCAATACTATGGTAAATGTTAAAACACAGTATAAAGATGCACCAATATATATATAGTACTGTGCAAAAGTCTTAAAGACAAAAACATCTAAGATTGTTATTTATATATTCAGCTTTAGTGTGTCAATAAGAAATAAAAATGTAAGACTCCTAAAGACTCCTTTTGCAAATAGAATAGAATAGAAGAACAGGGAGCCCTGCAACAGATGGCATGACCACCCACAGCGCCCCCCACAGAAAATTGAGTCAGTCTGGGACTACATGAAGAGACCAAAACAATTGAGGCAGCCTAAATAGATCAAAGAACTGTGGTGAATTCTCCAAGAAACTTGGAACATCATGTCTGCAAACAACCAAAAAAACTGTAACCAGGTGTACCTAGGAGAATTGGTGCTGTTTTGGAGGCTAAGGTGGTCAACCAAATATTGAATTACATTTTTTTTTTATGTTTACTGGCATTATTTTTGAAGAATTACTCATTATGCAAAATGTTTCACAAGTACCTAAAACTAGTACTGTAAATAATGGCATAATGCATGGCAGGTTTTTCCAATAAAATAAAAAATGCTCCTTAAATTATTTGCTTCCAATTAAGACTGATGTTGATAGTAAAAAAAATATTCTACTTTTAATATAATTATGCTCATGTCCATGTATTTAAGAATGTTTTAACTTCTTCAGCTGCAACAACATCCTCATCCATCCAAAAATGTACGTTCACAGTGTTCGCCATATTATCTCAACCTTGTTTGCGTTGCATTCGACATCGGGTTCAATACATGTTGTGTGTCACCTCAGAGCATGCACACAATACCGAGGCCAACTGTGGTCTGATTAATGTTATACTGTACATGCTGGTCGAAGCCAAGCTACCATCGCTTTATCTAGGTCTGTTAGCCTAACTTCATAAAAAATTGTCCTTGTGCGATTTCAATCAGACTAAAGCATTTACATTACATTTTCAAAATATTAATTATTGTTTTAGTCCAACTGAAATCGAAGTGCATGTAAAAACACTAATTGTACCATGGTACTTTTTTGATAAGGAGGTCAAAAAAGTACTTTTGGTACTTTTTTTTAAAAAACTCATATCGCCAACAGCAGAGTGAAAGAAACAGTGGAGAGGAAAGATGAAAGGTTGTGTGTTTCTGACCTTAAGCCCTCAATCTACTGTTAGCACTGTCAACATTGTTAACAAACTCACTTTATACTGGAGACAGGCACAGATAAAAATAGAATAGGAATGAGACAGAAGCAGCAGGAAGAAAAGAGAACCTGGAGGGAGAGACGTGAGGCAAGAAGTAGAGAAAAGGAGAGAAAGAGATTGGAGGGGATGGAGGTAGGGAGGGGTTAGGCAGGTGCAGTGCTGACTGTAGTAGCATTGTGCTGTGAAACAGCAGGACTCAATCGAACCCTGACCTGCTCCTCTCCTCCCCTCGCTCTGTCCTTCACCCTCTTTATCTTCCACTTTCCTCCCCTCTCCTTCAATAACAATGTAAATGGGACTGGAGCTTTCAAGCTTCAAAATGAATGGAAAAGCATCATACAAGTATCATAAATGTATGAAGCCATATGATATTTTTATGTGAAAAATTGACAAAATTTGTAGTCTTTTTTTGACTAATAATTGTCCTCTCCAGTGAGTCCAGAACTACTGCAAAAGGATCATTGTGTCAGAACGGATCAGATCAGATTTGTGACTGAATAACTCTGTTTTGTGAACCGGATCAACCAATTTAATGAAAAGATCCAGCTCAACAGAACAATTTGTTAATGAATCGGACATCACTACTTTTCTCATTAATATGCCAAGGGGTAGCTTGTGTTGATGTCAACATTTTCAGTGAATAACAACTTCTGTTCTGATCTGTTACACACACAAAGCTATTTTAAACTAAAGTCAAATGAGCTACCTATATGATACCTTTATGGTGCTCTTGCAGCCTTTTTAAAATTTGAAAGATCCAGTCTGCAATCATTGTGATTGCATGAAAAAGAGCTACCAATACATTATTCCTAATTTCTCCTTGTTTGTACCATGGAAGAAAATAAGTCATATGGGGTTGGAATGACAAGAGAGTGAGGTAAACAATGAAATCATTTTTCAATTAACTAATCCTTTAAAACTCTGTCTAAATTCTGATTTACTCTATCTAAGATGAGTTTTGTGCAGCTTGCTGCCTCTCGCTATCTTTCTCTGACACTTGCACACACACTGCGGCCACAATGACGGGGCCTCCGGTAAATGGACCTCATGAGATTGCCAGTGGTGTTTGTTTTCACTGTTTTCACGGGGCCGGTTTGACAAGACTCCTCTTATTTATTTCCCCATGGAGATGTGAAACGTTATGGTAATGCTCTCTTTTAATCCTATCGGATTAACACCATATCATTTGATTAGATTTTCACCCCAACTCACTCATGGGTGAAGCTGTTAATATACGCATTGCAGATGTAATTATGCATAGTCATATAACGTTTATTGGTCTGCCCACAACAACCTCACTTTCCACGATCATTTTCTTCTATCCTACCCTCATTTCCTGCTTATCCCACTCTCTCTAACCTGGGAATGAGAAAAGAAAACTATACAGTCTTGACTTAGTGACAGGAAAGCAGAGATGTACAGTCAAACATCAGATGCCTCAGGGACTGGAGTCACCCCCCACCCACCCCTTCTCCATTCCTCTTTCTCTGTCTCCACTGCCAAACTGAAGCTCATTAGAGGAAAAGGGATTCCTGACTAAATAGAATGGGGCTGCTGCCAGACTGGGTGAAAGATGAGGAAGAGAGTATGAGAGAGAGGAAAAGTGTAGGAAAGTGAGGAAAATTTATATTTTTAAAGCTATGTTTCAGAAATAAAACAATTTAAGCAGTCCTGGAGTCCTGGATTCTTTATAAACTTAGATAAGCTTATTCAACAGCATTTGTGGCATAATGTTGATTTGCACAAAATTTAACTCCCACTTGTTCTTCCTTTTCTTTAACAAAAGCAAAAAATCTTATAATGGAAGTTAATGCAGTCCATAAATGTTAAAATACTTTCTCTTTTAAACGTATAGCCACAAGTCGTAAACAACATGTGTGTTAATACGATTTTAATTGGATATGTAATGGCTAAAACCCTAAAATGACTGTAACAACTATGATTTAAACAAATTTACAGCTCAAATAATTCACAAGTTTTAACAGAAGAATTAATGTAAGCGATTTTTATAAAAAAAAATCTACCTGAGACCTCACTGTAACCTCAATATTTGCTTTTTTAAGAAAAATAAATAAATGTTTGTGGTAATAAATATTGTGGCACAAATACAAAGTCGTTTGAACTAAACTTGAACCCGGAAAACTTGTTTTATCCAGGATCATCATCAATATATTTGCACTGTTCATATTTTATTTTGGGTTAGTAATTAATCCTGGGAAGGTTTTGAGATTTCACACTGTACATTTGTAAACCCTGGGTTAACATTCTTTTTTTTTTTGCATATTTATGAGATTAATTATATTGACTGGACGAGTTCAGCATGCAACAAGCAAGCGCACAACAAGCAAATACCTGCTTCTCCATCTGTGGAAATGTCATCAATCCAGTTAATGTGTTTGCTATCACTGTTCGACATTTTCCCTCAGATGCTGAAACTAAGCACAGCACAAGGTTTTGTATATAAAGTTCATGAGTATTTAAAGGGGCATGTTTTGTTTAGTTTATGGTTGGCTGCCTGTTTGCTAAACAACTGGCCATAACATTCTTGTTCCACATTGTTTCGCATGGTGTATAAAACAACATGCGGTATACTGGACAATCATCTATTGACATTCATTTTCTTTGATTATATTGAAAACAGAACTTTTCTAGTTCTAATTTAGATTAATTTTCAATGCTTCTCTGTTGAGTACAAGATGAAGAAGGGGTTCAAATGGTTGTTGGTTTGTTAATAGGCCCCTCTTCCTCATTTTAAAGCTTTCTTCTATTCACTAGTGCTAGTGTTTACTTGAAGTGTTGTGCGTACATTGAGTTTGTGTGCTAGGCACTCCAATCCCCCAATAGACCCCCTTAAAAGTCAGCTGCACCATTGTCCAGCTTATAAAGCACCTGAGTGTGAGAAATGTGGAGCTTAAGCAGGGAAGGAGAGGGAAAGGGCAGACAAAAGGAAAAGTGTTGATATGAACTGAAGTCAGGAGACTAGAATTAAGGCTGATTGGAAGTAGGCCTTATTCATTTGAACTTGCCAAGTTCTAATAATCAGTATTCAAGAACACAAGGTCATGCGGAGAGAGAAAAAGTCTGAAAAATAAAAGCAGAGAGCAAATTGGAACAGAGAGCCCCCAGACAAAAGAAGAATAACAAATTAGGTTTTTATTCATTTTTAAATTGTTTATTCTAAACACAAATGACAGAGACTTTTCTCCTAAATTATCTTCTGAGAAAAAGAACTATAGTATAATAATGATATCACATGAGTATCCTCTGGAATTTCAAAACAGAGCTTAGGAATGTCACAAACGGTGATCCGATTTGCTAAGATACCAAAGTGTGTAATCAAAAGAGATTTCAATATGAGCTCAAACATTTCTTATCAAATTCTTTCAAGACCAATTTATCTGAACTATCCTGTCCTTAGTCATTTTATGGCTTAATACTCTATTTAAAAAACTGCACAACATTTTTTTTAAATGAATAATTATCTGAAAGCAATTTAGGAGAAACATCTGAGACAAAGTTAATACTTGAATGAGACATTATTGAAAACTCCATTAAGATGTCGGAGCTATGAAAAAGCAACATTTGAGCTATCAAAAGTTTTCTGGGACTCCAGCAGGCAAATTTGCATTGTTAAGGGTTCAAATGTATTTTCATTCATCAGAAACACATTTCCTGCTGAAACAAAGCTCTGTTGATTTGGTCTCATTTCAGCTAGGATAACCTTTTTCCTTCTGGTTATCTGCACCCTAAACACACAACTGTGTCTGCTCAATATTTATAAATTCATCCTACAGTCGTCCCTTATAGCTGCACAAAGGCAAGGTTGGGACAGAGAAAGAGAGAGAAAAGATAGAGTGGTGGAGTGAAGTGCTCTAGATGGAGAGAGAGAGAGAGAGAGAGAGCGAACGAGGGCAGCACTCACTGTTGTAACCCTTTTAGTAAGATTAACTCGAGCCGTAATGCCTCTCTCACATGGCCCTACTATTCATCTTCTGACTCAGCGCTCTCTCTCCCTTTTTTCCTTATCCTTCTATCTCATTAATGATTTTCAGTGGCATGGCAGAGGTGCCTGTGTTCTGTCTGACCATCCTCTGCATTGTGGATTCAGTAACTGTAGTAGTTGCTGGATACCCAATTTTACAAGCCACTCAGATGCTATGTATGAAATTCAACAAATGTGGACAATGTCATGTACACATTTGTGTCCCCTTTGAAAGAAAATGTATATTGCATTCACAATGTGCATTATAAACTGACTGCACCCTGAGCACTTCCTGAGATGGAGAGCACAGCACGAGAAACATAACGTCACAGAAGATCCGTGTAGTGAGTTTACTTTAGTTTGCTTAAGATTTTATATATGTAAACAACCATTAACTCTTGATGTAGCTGCCATTTTATTTTAAACGTCACGACAGTCCAGTCGTAGCTTTCATACAATTCTGAGTTTACGACGAGTTTCTACGATGATGAGAATGTTTTTTTACAACTTAGAATCTAGCAGCAATTCTGACATGACATTAACACACCATTAAACAAGTGTGCATCACTGCTACTTACAACATTACTTGTCAAAAAAAGCCAACATCTTACAGATTGCTCAAAGGCTGAAAGAAATGGCAAAATCGCCCACCACTGCCAAAAAACATACAAAAAAAGAAACAATCTGCATTTGGCTGATTTGAATGCACAAATAGTGTGGCAGCTCTCCTGAAGCTAATACAACCCACACAACCCCTTCATCCTGTCCCACCCTACTGCTGTCACTCATTTGTTTGTTTCATTGCTGCCGGCCTCCATTTTGAGTTTAAATTCCATCCATCTCTATGAGTTCTCCTATTTAATTCAGTTCATTTTAGATGCCCATTACTAGCATTTCCACCATTAACTGCCATCTACCCAGGCTGATTGCTCTGCCAAACAATGCAGATATCTGGCTCCTGTTATAGACTCTCTTTTTTGCTTAAGTAAATGGGGGAAATGCAGACAGCCACTAAATTGCTGCATTTAGACTCTCCTCCCATTTATACATTTAATCATCTCTGTCTTTTTTTATACTTCCCATTTTCATCCATCAATCTTTTGGTTCTTTTATGCCATCTCTCAGCTCTAAGATTTAACTGCCCATCCCCCAGCATACCTCATCTCCCTCCCCAAATTTCATTCTCACATTCAGCTCTGTTCAGGGAGCCAGAGTTAGGAATACGGTTTGGTAATTGCACATCCTTGGTGAGGAGAGCGGGAGAGGGAGAGTTGTCTCTCAACATTAAATATTAACTATTTTTTTCATCTCTACCACTTTGCTGACATCCCCTAATAAAAATCCCATCTCTTCATTTTTGTCAATGTCATGTGAGTTACATTCTGGTCCATTACCGGCGATCTCAAATTGAGTTTTCAAAAACAGACCATTGGAAATTTTTAAAACAGGCCTTAAAATTATTCTCAATCCTTCTTGCTGACCACATAATGAGCTATGATCAAATTTAGTGGAGTATTTATCAATAAGATTTGTGTCATTTTAGTTAACAGATATTATTCTATATTTAGTGTTGTAATGCAAGCTCATGTATCAAATATAGAGGAGCAATTTCTCTCCGGAACTGAAACTAGCTTGAAAACTAACTTAAAAGAATAAAACATAAAGTGTGTTAGTGCAGGGGATATATTTTTTCTGAATTATTTATTCAAGATTTCCTGCAAATAACCCTCTTAGACAAAATGCACCAGCTAACTAACTAGACTATAAATTATAGATGCAGAACAGAATATCAATAGCTTCTAATATATCCAGTACATTGATTTAGTGTAGAACGATGAACTGTATACTTAATAAACACACATATTTTATTAATTAATATTTTACATCATCCTAATGCAATCCATACATCCCCCCATATTATTTCCATACACATAGTTTCCAACTTTTCTCCCTCTCTTTTTCTCTGTTGTTAGTCCTGACAATCAGATTGAATGGGTTTGACTTATGACCTTGTTGTCAGGACAACCGCAGTAACGGGGCGGAATGCTGTCAGGACAAAAGACTGAGAGTGAGCTGACCTTGTAGCCCACTTCACAGTGTTTATACACAGAGATAAAGAAACTGAGACTATTTACAAACAAAACTAGAGTATCCTGGGTTGACACATAGTAGTATATCAGAGAGAGAGAGAGAGAGAGCATTGAAAATAGTGTTTATTGACTTGAAAACAAGAAAAGGTGAGAGAGGGTGAAGAAGAGACAGAACACAAAGATTTGTTTACCAAAGCTCCTGAAGCACAAAGAAGTGTGCAAGGTTAGCTTTGTTGAGTCAATAAATGATTTCAGTATGGCTGAATGTGAAATGTATGTTAAACAACCAAAAGCATGTCTAAATAATAACAGCATGACTGTAAATATATACTCTAGCTCTGCAGTCCCAAAATGAAATCAGAATGGCAGGGAGAGATGAATGAAACAGTGGAATGTAGCGCTTTGCAGGAGCCAAGAGATAAATTCACATGCTCTTTTGATGTGCTGTATTAGTAGAAGAATCTTTGACCACACATTCAACCAATTTGGTGTCGTTAAAGAGTAGATTGACTTTTCTTTATATGTCGACTTGAATTTCAAAACACTGCCCCCAGTGGTCAAAGCAGTGTGTGTTGTAGGGTAAATGGGCATGTGTGAGCTCCACTGATGTCCAAGAGAGGTCGCCAAAAGCTAGTAGTGAAGCAAATTGTTTTCAGCTTTACAGGACATTTTACAATGAAAAGAAAAGCATTTCTATCAGGAAGACTCGCAGACTTGAGTGAAATTGAAGATGACATTTATTTGATGAATATAAAACAGAAAAGTAATGTCTCTCTTTGGCATAGGCCCCGTCTGGTGGTCCGAAGTTGTAGTACTCGTAACCGTCATATCCTAACGGAGATAGGAGGCAGGGGCAAGGAGCCTACCCCCGTGCAGGACGGGACTCAACTGGTGATGGTGGGGTGGTGGAGGTTGCCGTGTTAGCACACTGAATCAGCAATGAGATCGATTGTGAGCAGACTTATAAAGCAATGGCTTACATGTGATTGGCTTGGAATTACCCAGCTAATGGTGCAATGATGTACAGCTGCTAGTCTTCCCGCTAGAACTATGCTGCACTTACATATATTTATAGATTCTATACCCCAACCCAAACCCAAACCTTATCTTACCCATTAGTGGAGTATAAAAGTAATATTAGAGGGAAAAGTGAAACCTCCAAAGCATGCTCATCATTGATTATTCAAATGCTGTTACTGCCTAGCTTTGAACCCTAGTCTCCCACACAGCTGATGCAATGCGCTGCCAATCACGCCAGGTGGAAAGGTAAACACATTGAAACCACTGCAAAAATGTCTGATAAGAATACTGCATGCCAGCATGTTGGCATACAGTACCTAGGGTACAGAAACTATCGGAAACATCATGCCGACTTCACATGTGATCATGTTGAAACCTCAGTCTGTTAAGCCTAAATGTTTAGGTGAAATATACAAACCACAATCTTGTGTAAATGCGATGTAACCAGGGGTAGCTGTGCTCCAAATGTGACCCCTTTTTCTCAGTTTATGGCAGTAACTGGCTCCATTCGCACCAAAATATCACAAGAATTATCAGTGAAGTGATTTGACCTTGATTTTAGAAGGTTTCAAAAATCACATGATCAAAATAAAGCTGTCATGGAGTGACACAAGATCACACAGTTTTAATATGTCTCAGTTTTTTGGAACAACAGGTTACTATGGGTGAAATGTCTGAATTTATTGTTTTAATCAAAGTGTTGCTAAGTTGCAATCAGTTTATTTGTGGACTAGGCAATATTTTGTTTTTCAGTTTTCAATTCTGTCTCCATTTTCATCTTTTGAACTTTGCAAATTCCTTCTAACTTTTTCATTTTATTACTCAACCCCAGTTTCAGTTCTTATTCTCTCCCACTCTAACTTTGCTTTTCTCTCTCTCTCTCTCTCTCTCTCTCTCTCTCTCTATCTCTATTCATTTCTGTATATGCTTTTGGTGTCTGTTTGTCTCTTTCTGCTCACGTCCGATCTCTTCTTTGTGCCTTGTGACTATGACTGTGTGCCAGTGTGTGTGTATGTGAGCCAGCAGCTGCCGCTTGTGCTCTTGCACCTGTTCTTGTCTCATCACTGCAGTGATGACTGATGTCAAGCCTTACATGGAACTATCATGCCCCTCTCCACCCCTTACACACATTAAACACACGCACACACGCACACACGCACGCACACACACAGTTGCAGTTGACCAGCTACAGTACATATACTGTTTGCTCATTATGTATTTGGCAGTTTATTAGCTTATCTTTCCTCTTTTGAAATATACAACACAAACACTGTCTCTTTATAACAGCAGTTATCACAGCCATCACTGTTCGACACTTTATCGGTTTACCTCAGATGGAAAACGTAAACAGCGTATGAAAGTTTGAGAAGGATATAGCTTTAGGCAATGCTCCAAAAAGGGGTGGGAGCTTCAAACCACCAGCAAAGATGTTGGGAGCCCCTATAACCTTAACCGTGATTGGAAGTGACTCCCCCTTTTGGAGTTGGTGCAACTATCTTCTGGAGCAACCCCACACTTTTTTGGAGTTTCCGACCCATTTGGAGGTCTCCAGCCTGCAGCTATACATCCTCTACTGTATTTCACATCATGACACTATATTAGCATCTTTATTGTCTAAAAATGTTTGACTTTACCCAGTGATTCTCTCAGTTTTACATTAGACATCAAGTGTTGACCCAACACAGTACCAAGTGGCGACCCAACACAGTATCAAAATTGTTTATAATGTAAAGGTAAAGAAAAATGCTTCTAAAATTAAACAATGAATTGATATTCATTAATATTACCTCAGAGTCTATAGGCCCAGCAATATGCAAAATATGTTATTTAATCTGACTAAATTTACCTGACAATTTAGGTTGCACTAATGCAAGTAGGCTATGTGTTTAAGTTTTATGGGTTTGTTACAAAAAGTAACAATTGCAGGTTATCAGTTTTTTCAGTGAAATGTCAAAACAAATTGTAAACTACTGATTTTCTTATTTGCATTGAGTATTGTTTTTCTTTGCTGTCTGAGACCCTATCAGAACAGACCTGCAACATATTTTTGGGCCGTGATCAGCTAAGACCCACTGGTGTTGATGGCTATATTGCAAGCTAGTCTTGTCTTGAGTCTTACTGCTTTAGTAGCAAATGTCATCCAGATGTAAATGCTGTCAGTAAGGTGGTTCTGATTTTATTCCCTCCCACAACTACTATACACCCATGGCAGTGCTGGTATCCTGTTTCCATAGCAATAATGTTCAGCACAACATCATCACTGAAATTAAAGTGCTTCATAAAAATCGTCAAGGTTAACACTTTTTCTGTCTGTGTGTGTGTGTGTGTGTGTGTGTGTGTGTGTGTGTGTGTACATAAGTGTGGGTGGATGTTTTCTAATGAATATTCATTTACTGTCAGTGTAGCATTTCTGTTTATTTCACTTAAATATATGCATCTGTCTGTTTATTTTTGTACATGCAAATGTGTAAATAATATCTAAAAGCCATGTTTGAGTAAAAGTAAAATTTATTTTTAACTAGTTATAGAACCTAGTTGCAGTGGATTTTAGTTCCAGTATTTGGTAGCATTATAACATTTCTACTGCCCTCAGGGGTTCCATCTCAACCAGGTTTGGTGCTGCTTGTGTTCACTAGTGGGTTCACTAGCTCTGTGAGTGACAGATGCAGATGCAGTTTTCATATAGAACCTTTGGATTTAATGAAACTGCTCAGCTGTGCTGACCCACTGTCACATGCAGTTAGATAGAGTAGTTCAGAATTAGTCTTTTCTGAACATGTTCCATTTCTGGATTTTATTTAGAGGATTAGGGATAATAAAGTTGCTCAGAGGAAAATGAATAGTGTGAAAGGTCATGTTTTAAATTGAAAATGAATAAACTGAAAATGGCCACACAGATATGAAAATTCTCTAGTGAAGAAAAGATCCCTTCACAGCACTGTTAGGACATAATTAGCTTAGCATTATTTTGGCAGGGTCGGCGCTAAAATTCACAGAAATTTCGCAAAAATGTTATGTTTGGCCCCTTTCTCCCCTGGGCCCAATTAGTAGAATATAACATAGAGGACAGTCAGTGGGCCCCCTTATCACCCGGGAACAACATTCCCGGCACAGGTATGTGTGTATGCTTATGTGTGATTCAGAATCCTTACTGTCATTAAGATCAGCCACAGGGCTCATTTGAAAGCCTGTTTAATCTCAGTTGCAACAGTGCACACACTGAGTATTTTCACAACTCTATGTGAATTCTTACAGGATGCATGATTGTCTCTTAAATCTCATAACATCTTTGTGGAACATCAGAACTAGTCCATTGATAGTTCAAAGTTTTAATATTTTGTCTGTACCATAACATAGGTTTAAGGGTGATACTTTTTCCTGCTTTAATTGATTCTGTTAGTAGAAAATGATGGGGATACACTATCAGGAAATAGAATAGCTAATAAGGATACACACCAATGTGTGTGTGTGTGTGTGTGTGTGTGAGTGTGTGAGTGTGTTTGTGTGTGTGAGTGTGTGTGTGTGTGTGTGTGTGAGAGCGTGTATTTATCACTTTGTGGGGACCAAATGTCCCCATAAGGATAGTAAAACCCGAAATTTTTGACCTTGTGGGGACATTTTGTCGGTCCCCATGAGGAAAACAGCTTATAAATCATACTAAATTATGTTTTTTGAAAATGTAAAAATGCAGAAAGTTTTCTGTGAGGGTTAGGTTTAGGGGTAGGGTTAGGTTTAGGGGATAGAATATAAAGTTTGTACAGTATAAAACCATTATGTCTATGGAAAGTCCCCATAAAACATGGAAACACAACGTGTGTGTGTGTGTGTGTGAGTGTGTGTGTGTGTGTGTGTGTGTGTGAGTGTGTGTGAGCGTGTATTTATCACTTTGTGGGGACCAAATGTCCCCATAAGGATAGTAAAACCTGAAATTTTTGACCTTGTGGGGACATTTTGTCGGTCCCCATGAGGAAAACAGCTTATAAATCATACTAAATTATGTTTTTTGAAAATGTAAAAATGCAGAAAGTTTTCTGTGAGGGTTAGGTTTAGGGGTAGGGTTAGGTTTAGGGGATAGAATATAAAGTTTGTACAGTATAAAACCATTATGTCTATGGAAAGTCTCCATAAAACATGGAAACACAACGTGTGTGTATGAGTGTGTGTGAATGTGTGAGTGAGTGAACATTTTGTCTTCTCAGTGGAAAGGTACTCTATACACACCATTCATCTCTCTAGGACATCAAGCTGTATGTGTGGTTGTGACACCAGCCAGAAAATTAACGAAAAGAGGTTATAAAATGGTGAGTGAGGAAGGGAGGACGCATCCGTCCATCCATTGTTAGATTAAAAGAGAACTTGAGATATATGATTTGAATAAATGTATTGTTCTTTCTCAATGTCAAACAATGTTTATATTCATGAATGCATAAAGTATACATATATAAAGAATTATACATATACACGTGACGTATAATATAAAAGCAACTTTTTTTTGCACTTGTTTGCATTCTATATTCAATACTGTTAATCTTCAGTTCAAAATCTCGTACATATTTCAATAATAATAGTATACAGAAATATATCCATAATAGAGATAAATAAATAAATAACAGGCCAATTCCTGTTTTACCTGAAGACCTACCCAGGTGTTTTGAAATACTGCAAATTGAGATTGCAGAACTACTTACATGTCTTTTTCTGACTGCGACTTTGTCATTGTCTTTTTTCAGTAATTTAGATGGTAGTAATACTTACTGTAACTTTGTAATTTTATTTCCATTTTGAGATTTCTTTGTCCTTTTGAAATCATTGTGGCACATGCACACATACTGTATGTGAAAATACAGTATAGCAAATAAAAGAAAATTGCAGCATTTGAGATTAAATTCATTAATGTAGAATGGAAGTTCGTCTCTTGCTTTGTAACAGAATATTGGTTTACATATGTACAAAATCAAGCATAGTAGCATACCCTACAGTAAGCCAAAATTAAACATCTTGTGATGATTCCTATTGTTTGTGTTTTTACTACAATAAGTATTATAAGTGACAAAGTATTACTACAGTTTGCCAGTTTTTGGTGAAATTAATTGATTTTGAGAGATGTATGAAGTGATGTTATGGTTGTAGGGCGTTTGTATGAAAGATGAACTAATATGCTATTATAAATGTTGGTAGAGATGACTGCGTAAAAATGTGTTCTCAGCATTGAGAAATGTGTGAAAATTATTGTAAAATTGTAAGAAAGGGAAATAAATACCAAAAAGAAGCACACCAAAAAGAAAAAAAAGACTGCTGTCTCTGCAGCTGTCTCTTTTCACCAAATGCATCTGCTCTCCCACTGTGTGTGAGTGTGTGTGTGATTGAGAGTGTGTGTATGTGAAGTATTCAGCTAGCACTTGAGGCAGAACTTCAGTGGGACTGTATGACAGCAGGCTTTGACTGTGGCAGTTCTCCATCTCTCTGAAGTTGACTACCACTGGCCCAATTCTGTCTGTAACTCTCACCACCAGCCAGCGTCATGTAGCCGATACTGAAATGAACCATCCATGTAAAAACTGCCTTGCACTCTCTTGACTTGTCAGAATACAGTATGCCAGCCTGATGCAGTTCATAAATACTGAATGTGGGGGTGTGTATGAGTGTGTATGTGTGTGTGTGTGTGTGTGTGTGTGTGTGTGTGCAGTCTTCTCAGTGTGAGTGTCTGTCGATGTGTCTGCTGCTCACAGTCAAAACGTCTCCTGTCCATCTGTCTCTCTTTCCGCCCATCACGCATGCTCTCTTTCTTCCTTTAAATCCGATTATCTTTCCCTCTGCAATGATCACTCGCTATTACTCACACCCACTCACACGTGCCCTTGATCGAGCCCCACCCAGCCCCTGCTGAGGTGAAGATTGAACAGAGGAGCCACTAATTGCCCCTCTGTCTGTCCAGCTGCTCCCCTAGGCGAAAAGGAGAGTTGGGGCCAAGTAGTATTGATTAAAGTAGTTTGAACAGAGAGAGTGAGAACTGGGCTGGGAGTTTTTAATAGAAGCATTAATTGTTTACTATTACACATACGTGCTTAAAATAACAGTCTCAAACCATTGTACCATGTACCATTGTAATGTTCTCTTTCTCATTATATCAGATCTAATTTCTAATGGATAGCTTTGACCAATGAGACGTGCTCTGGTGCTACATTTCATGTGGTCAGTCATAGTGCTTGTCCACTGCCCATACAACCTAAAGTAATGAAGCCATCCAATAGTCTTGTGTGAGGAACAGACCAAATGTTGTTAATCACTGATATTGATTGCTTTAAGCATTGTAAATGTAAATTTGACCAAGACTAAAGTTGATAAAAAAGAGAGAAATATTGTATTATTTGCTATTTTTCATATCATTCTTCCCCTGTGCAATATATTCCACTTTTTAAAGCCTTAAAGGACATTTAGTTAGTTTTGTATAAAATACAAGAATGTCTGATAAGCTAAGGAAATAGCATCAATGACCCAGTGAGCTAACCTCTGTTTGGAGATGGCGTTTCCTTTCCGCCATCTGCCGAAGCAGACAAAGAGCTGCTCAGAATATCTAGAGCTCTGCGTGCGGTCCAAATATATACGCAAAGCACGTACCGGACACAGCAACGAGAAGGCTGGGTCAGCTTGCTTGCAGGTTCACGACCTGGTCCCTGAAGGGTGTCGTAGGAACCTTGGGCTCGTAGCCCGGTCGCGGCCTCAGGATAACGTGAGAATGTGCCGGACCGAACTCCAAGCAGGTGTCGCTGACAGAGAATTCTTGCAGGTCCCCAACCCTCATGATGGAGGCTAACGCGATCAGGAGGGCCGTCCTCAGGGAGAGGGCCTTGAGCTCAACTGAATCAAGCGGCTTGAAGGGGGGTCTCTGATGGTCCGAGAGGACCACTGAGAGATCCCAGGAGGGGAACAGGCTAGACCTGCTCAGATGGCTCAGATGGTTCAGTCTCCGCCTTTTAAGAACCTGATAATCAAGTCGTGCTTACCTAGGGACTTGCCATCTACTGCGTCGAGGTGGGCTGCGATAGCAGCTACGTACACCTTCAAGGTGGAGGAGGACAGCCTCCCCTCCAGCCTCTCCTGCAGGAATGAAAGCACTGACCGAACTGCACACCTCTGTGGGTCTTCAGCTTGAGAAGAATACTAATTCACGAACAAGCGCCACATTAGGGCGTAAAGTTGCCTGGTGGAGGGAGCTCTGCCTTGGTTGATTGTTTCTACAACTGCAGGTGGTAGATCCACTAGATCTTCTGCATCCCATCCAGGGGCCAGACGTGGAGGTTCCAGAGGTCTGGGTGCAGGTGCCAGAAGGTGTCCCGTCCCTAAGAAAGAAGGTCCTTCCTCAGAGGAATTTTCCAGGGAGGTGCTGTCGCGAGGAGCGTAAGATTCGAGAACCAGGTCCGGGTGGGCCAATAAGGGGCCACCAGGATGACCTGTTCCTTGTCCTCACTGAACTTGCACAGCACCAGTGCAAGAAGGCTCACTGGAGGAAATGCATACTTGCACAGCCCCAGGGCCAGCTGTGTGCCAGCGCGTCTGTCCCGAGAGGAGCTCCTGTCCGGGAGTAACAGATCGGGCAGTGGGAGTTGTCCTGGGAGGCAAAGAGATCTATCTGTGCCATGTCGAATCGGTCCCAGATCAGCTGGACAACCTGGGGATGGAGCCTTCACTCTCCGCTGGGCGAAATCTGCCACAACAGCGCGTCCGCCATCATGTTGTGGTTGCCAGGGATGTGAGTGGCGCGCAGCAACCTGAGTCACGGCTGACTCCAAAGGAGGAGATGGCGGGCGAGTTGTAACATATGACGAGAGCGCACGCCTTGTCTTTTAGAGGAAATAAACTCTTTTAAGGAGGAGAAACACTCTTTCAGGCAATGAAAGCGCTGACGATGCACCCAGGGGCGTAGACTGCACAGCGTGCAGAGAGAGAGAACGCCAGCTGGAAACGCGCCGTAGTCAAACAGCAGTGCTTCTTGCCAACAGAGGTGAGTGAAACAGTGGTGAACTCAGCTTTGCTGTTGCACAACTGTTTGGCTCCGAAGAAAAATTCTGACTGGCACTCGCTGCCCTCTTTGTTTGTCCGGGGCGGGACATACAAATTCCATCTGCCAACTTGACATTGGCCTTTTCTCAGGTTCAGAGGTATGTTTGGCCTCCCAGGAAGACCCCTTGTGTCACTTAATTCGACACAACGGCGAGTGAGTGACAGAAGGGGAAACACAGACACACATGCACATACTCATACAAGTTAGGAAGCTAAGTGCAGATATTCTAAATTACATCATGTTATTTTTTGTCATATAAGATGTTTTATCATAGAACTATTTTAAATTGTTTGTTATTGTTTTTTGTTTTGTTTTTTTTACTGCTTTTGATTAGGGGGCCATGGATAGATAACATGGCTGCACACATTCAATCACTGTTTGTCTGTTAATATAATTTTTACATTTTTGCTGAATTGTTTCTGAGTGTCGCACCACCACAGGCCTCTCAGCCTTAGGCCCCCCGAGGCCCCCAGGGCACTGGTCGTATTGCCCATTAATAATCCATTAATAATCCATCCTCGTGTGGACATGGCCTAAGAGGGGCAAAAAGTGTAGGGTGAAGTAAAATATAAAGTTAACAATAAAGTAAGAAAATATATGAAATTGGTAGAAAAATGTGCATTGTTTTTGACTTTCAAGTAGAAACAGAGGTAAACTTTGTAGGGGAGATAGAAAGACGCGCTCTTTGAATATCAAAACATTTACTTTTCAGTGAGACTTTTCAATGGTAAAGCCCTTTGCACTACTGGATATACATAGATAGTACGCATTAGGATGTGTGTTGCCATTACAGCTTATTCCCAGGTAAATTATGAAAAATCACATGATCTTCTTGAGTATGGGCATTAATGTTGTGCTAGACAGCATGTTCTGAGGGCTGCCACCACTCTTTGTTTTTCCACCTCCATAGGGATGTGAATTCACACTGCCAGAAATCTTTCTGTGGATGTGAGTGAGTGGATTACATAGAACATTTTCAACTATGATGTGTGTGAATTTTGTGGAAATTTTCTAGACAGGTTTCCTGCACAATCCCTTCATTTTTCATTGGTCAACAAATCAAATAGTCCCTACCCAAACTCACGCCAACGGTTTAGCCAATGTTGCTCTGTCTGGCTAGGTGGTACTCTATGATGTATGTACTGTTTGATTGTAACAGACACTTCAGTGGATGTAGATGTGCTGCTGAGTGCTGCGGATAAAGAACTCTTCTACTAAAAGAGCCGCTGTGAAACTGACTGGTGCTTTTTGTTTCCTCTGTTGTGCTGATTAAGTTTTAAAGGGGTCACAAAGTGCATTTTAGTATCTTCCCTGAGGTCCATTGATAATGTTATGAATGTTTTTTTGCCACAAAACAGTCACAATTTAATGATATATTATTGTTTTCCACCCTGTTTTTGGCCCTCTGTCTGAAACACTCAGTTTTGGCATAAGCACCTCCTTAAAACTTAAATGTAAATGCCCACTGTTCTGATTGTCTAACGTAATACAGCCCCTCGATTTCAGTAAGTGCAATTTGAAGAACAACAATATAAAGTACTATATAATTTTTTTTTAACTGCCTCATTCTTCAATAACAGTTCCTTTGTCAAGCTTTGGGTGGCTGTGGCTTAAGTAGTAGAGCGAGTTGGCCACTAATCGCAGATGACTCCACATGCCAAAGTGTCCTTGGGCAAGTCACTGAACCCCAAGTTTCTCCTAATCGAATGTTAGTGCCTTGCATGGCAGCTCTGCAACCATTGATGTATGAGTGTGAGTGTGAATGTGTGTGTGAATGGGATACAGTGTAAAGTGCTTTGGTAACCTCTAAGGTTAAAAAAGGTGCTATATAAGTGCAGACCATTTACCAAGCTTGAATTGTATTTTCTCTGTTCATGTCCATGTTGACATGATCCAGAAAAAACATACATAGTTCAAAGAACGTTGAAATTACACGCATACATACTGAGGCGCACAGCGACGGAAAAACACAGAAACTATTGAAGACGTCCATCGTCAAAGATGTTCTATGTTTACATACACCAACCATTACAAATATTGCAGATGAGATAAAGAACACATCCATGACGTGCTGGTCTTATATTAGGAATAGTTAGCCACATAAGGCCTGCTCTGTTAATTTAAAACACGCACCAGTGGGCGGGGGCAAGGGTATGATGACACATGCTGTTGGATGTGTAAATACAAAAGAGCTATGTCTCATGACGTTACAAACAGACAGATTTCAAAACAAGACATTTCAGCAGGGTGGCAACTATATAGTAAATGCTCTTTTTAGACTAGGGATGAAGTTTGGGTTATGACATTTACAGTATGTTTTTACAGTACAGTTACCTGTTATATGTCTAAATATCAAGGAAAATCGACCCCTTTAAAGGAAACATGCAGCTTCTCTTCATTTCAATGTTTGTGCAGCTAAGTAATCAGCTCTCTTTTGAACTTGACATGGTTTAGACCTTCTCAGGCAGCCTTTACAGCACACACACACACACACACACACACACACACACACACACACACACACACACACACACACACACACACACACACACACACACACACACACAAACACCAATACAGCAGTCATGAGCTTTTTGTTTGGGTTCCTTGCTTTGCTGGGAGTCAGGAGGATCTGGTAACGAGTGTGTTTACAGTATGTGTGTGTGTGTGTGTGTTTTGTCTATCAGCCAAAGGGATCTCAGGAAGAGGGAGGATCCTACAACAGATTATTGTCTGTCTGGATGCCACTCTATTCTTATGATCCTTGGGTACTACAGTTATAAATCCAAGCCTCATATTACATACACACTAGAAACACATGCATTTTTTGCCTAATCAGATTATTATGCCTAGGGTACTCAGTTGTGTGTGTTTGCATAACATCAAAACATCCATTTCACTTCCTTAACACTTGGTGCCCAATTTCATGAGAGCACATGGTTATCTAAACCAGTGGTTTTCAACTGGTGGACCCAAAATTTGCACTCATTAGTGCAAATAATAAAATGCACCAAACTGTACATCATGCATAGTTAATAATTTTAATACATTTCAATGACTTAAATGGGTTTTTTAGTATACTTTTCTGTGATAAACAATTTTGGAACTGTTTTGGGTGTCCATTTGAAGTTCAGTGTAAATATGGGTCCTGAAGCAAAGCCAGTTGATAACCACAGATCTAGACTCTCTCTCTCTCTCCTTTCTGTTTCTCTCTCTTGCACCTGGTTCTGTGCAGCTGGGCATCATGTTTGGAGGCGGCAGGAACACAATGGCTGTTTCAGAGTCACAGCATGTGTATCATTTCTCCCTGCGTGTGACTCTGGTGCAGTGCCAAGCCGTCTGGTAAATTATTAACTGCTGCCCAATCAGCCCTCATTCTTTCCTTAAAAATAAAAATAACATTAATCTCCAATTCTTAATTTATAGTCATCATTGCTATCAAATATGTAATGTTTTTGTATATTTCCCTTTCTTATTCTCCTTACAGTGTGTTTGGCTTCAGTCACAGTGAAGGTGACTCCAAAGGTGGAGGTGATTAAAGGAGAGCAAGTCAAGCTGCCCTGCAGCTACACTACTTCTGAACCCCCAAGCCAGATAGTAGTCCAGTGGCACATAGTGAGTACAATCAGACTTTATTCGCTGAAAAATGTTAACCTGAAAAATGTGCTTCAAGTGGTTACATTTTTATATCACTTATCATAACTGAATCAACCTTAATACATTAGGTTACATCAACAAAGAGGTTAGATCAGGTATAAATAGCTCTTTAAGGTGACAATTGCAAGTAACCACGTTTTACAGTGTATTAGTTTGAAATGTTCTAATTGTTTTTATCATGTAACAAACTGTATTACATCATTAAATATGTTTTTACGGCATTCTCAGGAGACTTCAAATGGAAGGAAGCAAATAGCTTACAAGACTGACAAAGATTCTGGCATTGATGCTGGCACACCGTTGGCAGACCGTGTAACCATAGGAGATGACTTTTCCCTCACCATCTCCCCAGTCATGGTAGAGGATGAGAGGAGCTTCTTCTGCCAAGTGGTCGGAGGACCAGTGGGGACCTCTGAGGCTGAGACCCAGGTCAAGGTTTTCTGTAAGTCTCACTGAAAGATAATGCAGAACTCATTTAGACACAGACATGACATCATTAGCCTTCTAAGATATTATTGTTTTTGTCTGGTCACAAAAATTGCCCAATTACCAAAATACTAATTTGTTTTCTGAGCAATAATTGATGAAGTCTGTATTTATATTTATTTAGTCCTGTAGTTATTTAAACATAAATCAATCATACCAACTTTATTTGTCCCACTTTAAAATAGGTGTCTTTAACTTCAATTTACAGTGCATTTAGACAGTATTCAGACCCCTTATTTTTTATTCTTATTTTTTTATTTTGTTGTTGCAGCCTAATGCTTAAATGCTTTAAACAATTATTATTATTATTTTCAAATCACATCTACACTCCATAGCCCATAATGACAAAGAAAAAAACAGATTTTTGATAACAGAAAAACGAGAAAAAACTGAAATAAGGCACAACCCCTTTGACATAAGTATTCAGGCACTTAACTCAGTACTTGGTTGAAGCACCTTTGGCAGCGATTACAGCTTCAAGTCTTTTTGGATATGTTACGACTAGCTTTGCACACCTGGATTTGGGGATTTTCTGCTACTATTCTCTGCAGATTCTCTCAAGCTTTGTCAGGTTGGATGGGGACCGTCTGTGGACAACCATTTTTAGGTCTCTCCAGAGATGTTCGATTGGGTTTAAGTCCGGGCTCTGGCTGGGCCACTAAGGACATTCACAGAGTTGTCCCCAAGCCACTCCTGCATTGTCTTGGTTGTGTTTTTGGTCATTGCCCTTTTAGAAGGTGAACCTTTGGCCCAGTCTGAGGTCCTGAGTGCTCTGGGCCTGGTTTTCATTAAGGATATCTGTATTTTGCTATGTTCAGCTTTCCTTCAACCCTAACCAGTCCCCCAGTCCCTGCCAATAAAAAATACCTCCACAGCATGATGCTACCACCACGCTTCACCGTTGTGATGGTATTGTGCAGGTGATGAGCAGTGCCTGGTTTCCTCAAGACATGATGCTTGGAATTGAGGTCAAACAGTTCAATCTTCGTTTCATCAGACCATATACATTTTACATTTACACATTTATGCATTTGGCAGTTTTTATCCAAAGTGACTTACAGTGCATTTATTACAGGGACAATACCCCTGAAGCATCCTGGAGTTAAGTGCCTTGCTCAAGGACACAATGGTGGTGGCCGTGGGGATCGAACCAACGATCTTCTGATTATGTTATGTTATGTGCTTTCGCCCACTACACCATCACCACTCCAGACCAGAGAATCTTGTTTTTCACAGTCTGAGTGCCATAAAGCCCAGATTGGTGGAGTGTTGCAGTGATGGTTGTCTTTCTGCAAGTTTCTCCCATCTCCACACATGATCCGTGGAGCTCAACCAGAATGGCCACCGGGCTCTTGGTCACCTCTCTTACCAATCAAAGTGTAGAAACATCTCAAATATGATCCAGAAAAATGGGATGCACCTGAATTTTCAAGTGTCATAGCAAAGGATCTGAATACTTATGCCATTGTGATGTTTCAGTTTTTTTCTTTTTAATAAATTTGCAAAGTTATAAAAAAAATCAGTTTTTGCTTTGTCATTATAGGGTATGGAGTGTAGATTAATGTGAACCATAACAAAATGTGAATGCACTGTATGTATTGTGTTCATAGCCTACACGTTGTTACACTGTACTTACATTTAGGGTGACTTGGTTGCAGCAAATAAGAATCTTCGATAATTTTGCAAAGCAAAAAATAAATACATTGGATTATATACTTTTCATGTAAGTATGTAGTAGTTAGAGGGTATATTCTTAAAGCAAGTACTAAAAATCCTTCTTCAATATAGTCTTTATTATAGAATGTTTCATCTAAAGGCTTGTGTATGTGTTCACTTCTCTGCCAACATTGCACACCCTATAAGGGACATATGGCCAGCTACATTTACACCTATTCATTAGCCCTGGGTGTTGTTTCTAAGTTGCCCCAGGGTCAATTATGGCCATAAAGATTGCATTTGACACTTTTTAATAGAGTGATTGCACTTGTCATGTTTGAAGGATGTCACTTTAAGGGCTATAAGATTGAAAGAGTTGTATATGCATTTAACACTGTGCTAATCACCAGTGACCTCAGAGCAGAGCATCTTGTCCTTCCCTATCACTGATCCCAAAATCAGCTGCAAATACTGGGAATCAGACATCATGCTGAAAATCCATAAGCCAAAGTCTCAAACCACATTTAATTAGTGAGGTCTGTTTTTAGGGGTGGCCTGAGAGGATGGGAAGGTTGGGGGTTTGCTTTCTTTAGAGTCTGCATGCTCAAGGATTATTGGTTGCCACAAAAGTGGATGTTCTAAACATGGCACCTAACATCCCCTTTGTGTACCATACAATGCATAATCAAACTAAATATAAACTGACACAATGTTATGGCAGAACTGCAGCTGTAATATTTTCAAACCTGTTACCATTCTGACGGCATAATTATATTTTGGAATGTATTCCAATCAGAAGCTTCATGCCATAATGCCCATTGTGCCAATATTAATATTTAATGTAACTTTAAAAAAAATAAAATAAATAAATAAAAAAAATTATATTTGATGATTAAGTTGTATAACCATTGTAAGTAAAATAAATAAATAAAAAGTTTATCTGAAAGCTGTGGCAGAAGTCACTAGTGGGTCACACTTTCTGAAAACTACACAACTATGTGCCGTGTGTGTAGGAGGGCATGGGCTGCGTAGGATAGACCCACACGGCACAAGCATGTGTGTTTGTGTGTGTGTTTATACATACAGATGAGAGAGTAGCAGAACAGACTCTTTGTTAGTTTTTCACCCCAGACTGCATTAAGAGAGAGCTGTAATGGCTGTAATAATTGTGAATGAGAGCAGTGGGACTGGAAAACAATAGCATCACCTCCCAGGAGAGGACTGTTGCTGCCTGCCTCATGGCTAATGGCTTTACAAGAGGGACATGTCCTTGTGTAGAGAGGGAAAAACAGATATCTCCATGCAAACACACTCATTCTCTGTAGCTGTTTTAATGTATCTTAAGAGAGATTTGGTCATGAACACTGCAGAAAAATAAAACAATAATAATATTTCTTAATCAATATATTTGTCTCATTTTCCAGTAAATATCTAAACATCCTTAAAATTATGTACATTTACTTGTGAAGCAGAATTGCATATAAAATCAAGACTTGTTTTCTGAAAATATATCTTGAATTAAAATTTGTATTTTTTTTTTTTACCACTTGGTATATAGATTTTTTTTAATCTTATTATAAGCATAAATCTTAACAATGTTTAGTAAGGTTTGTGCTAGGAACACAAAACTTTATAAGATGGTGGTTAATGGAGAAAAATAACCTTGGGAGAAACCAGACTCACTGTGGACGCCAGTTCCCCTCTGGGTAACCAGCATGAATATAATGACAATATTATATATTATTGTGCAGTGCAGGTCATGGTTTAAGATTAGTAAACTAAGTACGTGTTAAGGTTCAGTGTTAAAAAAACAAAAACTTTTTTTAAGAACTGTAAGATTAATGACTAATGTCTTTGAAGTCCATCCTGGATTAACTGCAGAAATTCACATAGATGCAATTATCCTTTGTTAGTTGACTGATGAAGGCTTTTGTTGGCAATTCAATTTATGTATGTATGTATTCCATTTCAAGAGTGTAGTCCATCAATAGACAAAGGTGATGCAGGCAGAAATCAATGAGGTGCATCACAGTTGAAATTGCAGATCATTTTGTTGAGGTTTGTTGGGGTCCATCCTAAATCCAAGGTTCAGGCAGTGGCATTTGAAGTATCCAATGTCTTACATTTAGAGCTGTCATCAGTTCATCCTATGAAGTCCATCCGAAAAGTCTGAAGTGATGTCTGGCTAGCACCGGCTGCATTTATTCATCATCACTCAGCGACACATAACAGTGGAGTCTGACACCAAGCAGGAACAGAGCTGGATTTGGCTGGTTCTGGGAACCTTGGGATATGAATCCTAAAGGTTGAGACATCGAAACAAATAGAATAATATTAGCACAGATGCCAATCAATTTTATGCAGATTTATAGATCATGATGATAGATGTTTCTGGTTCCGGCAGATCTAACTAAAGCAGCCCAATTGTGAGTTGATGGATAAATTATGTGTATGCCTGGCTAAATAGATGAGTCTGTAGTCTAGAATTAAACTGAGTGGTTTATTTGATTTCTGAACTTTCTTGTTTATTTGAATAAAGCTGCATATAGATCCTCCAACAAAAAAACAAAACAAAAAAAAGCACAGAAGAAATCAAAACGCAGGGAACCTAGTACAGAGCATAACCAAACATGCAAGAACTGACAACAGAAACAGGGAACTAAACAAGAATTTCAACATAAAAGTAAAAAAACAAAAGACAACAGGGAACGTGACAGTAACAACAATAAAATGGGGCTAATATGATCATATTTCTTGGTTCTAGTCAGCACTCTGGCTGCTACATTTTAAACCAATTGAAGTTTATTTATTGAACATGCTGGACATCCTCCCAGTAATGCATTACAGTAATCTAGTCTTGAGGTCATGAACGCATGAATTAGTTTTTCGGCATCAGCAACAGAGGGAATGTGTCATAAATTAGTAATATTTCTGAGGTGGAATACTGCTGTTCTACAAACATTGGAAATTAGATTTTCAAAGGCAAGATTGGTATCAAATGGTGCACCCAAGTTCTTCGCTGTAGAAGATGATGTAACAGTTCATCCATCAAGAGTCAAATTATATTTTAGTGGCTTATTTTTAGAGGTTTTTGGTCCAATAATTAGTTTTGGTGTTGAGTAGAAGGACATTTCTGGCCATCCAATCTTTGATTTAATTGATACACTCTATACCCTAATTTGGAGAATTGTGAATTTTCGTTGGGTTTAGAAGAAATATAAAGTTGGGTATTATCGGAATAACAGTGGAAATTTATTCCATGATTCCTGATAATATCTCCCAGGGGAAGCATATATAAGGGGAAAAGCAGAGGCTCTAAAACTGATCACAATTCCTCGTTTACACATACAAAGTGGTAGCAGTCTGATAAATAGGACCTACACCATTCTAAGTCCACTAATGCCAGCATAATTCTCCAGCCTATTCAAGAGATTGTCATGATCTATCATGTCAAAGGCAGCACTAAAATCTAAAAGCTCTAGAAGAGAAATGCAGCCGCAATCAGTTGATAAGAGCAGATCATTTGTAACTCTGATAAGTGCAGTCTCTGTACTGCGATTGGACCTAAATCCTGACTGTAATTGTTCATATATACCATTTCTCTGTAGAAATGAACATAGTTGAGAGGACACTACATTTTCTAGTATTTTGGACATAAATGGTAGATTTGAAATCGGTCTGTAATTAGCCAATTCTCCAGGATTAAGCTGTGGCTTCTTAATAAGAGGTTTAATAACTGCCTTTTAAAAAAAAATATATATATATATATATATATATATATATATATATATATTTTTTTTTTTCTCACAATTTGGAATGGCCAATTCACACAACTTAGTAGGTCCTCATGGTGGCGCGGTTACTCACTTGAATCCGGATTGACGGTCTCAGAAGCGGAGGCTACTGAGACTAGTCCTTATGTGCATCTTATCACGTGGCTCATTGTGCATGACACCGCGGAGACTCCCAGCATGTGGAGGATCATGCTACTCTCTGCGATCCACGCACAACTAACCACACACCCCATTGAGAGCGAGAACCACTAATAGCAACCAACAAGTAGGTTACTCCATGTGACTCTACCCTCCCTATCAACTGGGCCAATTTGGTTACTTAGGAAACCTGGATGGAGTCACTCAGCACACCTTGGATTCGAACTCGCGACTCCAGGGGTGCTAGTCATCGTCAATACTCACTGAGCTTCCCAGGCCCCCTGATAACTGCCATTTTGAAGTTTCTTTGGACATATCCTAAGGATAACAAGGAGTTAATAATTTTAAGAAGAGGTTCTGAGATTACAGGGAATACCTCTTTAAAGATCTTTGTCAGTATTGGATCTAACATACATGTTGTGAGTTTTGTTAGCTCTTCATGACTTATGACAGCAAAGGGTTGAAGTTGCTCGTGAGGAAAATTATGAGACACTGTTTTCTGAGGTGCTGTGACAGTTGATTGCATAGTTCCAATTTTATTTCTGATTATTTTAATTTTTATCAGTAAAGAAATTAATGAAGTCATTACTATTGTGCTGGTACAGACTATCTGGTTCAGTCTATGCTTTATTCCTAACCAGTTTAGACACAGTACTGAATAAACACCTAGGATTGTTGTGGTCATTTTCTATGAGTTTGCTAAAATATGCTGACCTGGCAGCTTCGATACACCACGAAAAACGTCTAGGTTACGTATGTAACCTCCATTCCCCGATGGAGGGAACGAGACGTTGTGTCAGAGAAGCGACACTAGGGGTCTCTCTTGAGTGCCGATATTCACCTCTGAACTATGAAAAAAGGCCAATGAGAGTTGGCACCCAGTATTTGCATGTCCCACCCCCGGACATACGGGTATTTAAGCGGCGCAAATACGGAAGTTCATTCAGGATTTTTCTGAGGAGCCGGAAATGGCTCAGCGACGTGGCAGGGGAGACACAACGTCTTGTTCCCTCCATCGGGGAACGGAGGTTACATACGTAACCTAGACGTTCCCCTTCTGTCGCTCTCTCCACGTTGTCTCAGAGAAGCGACACTAGGGGTCCACTTATAAAAGTGCCATGTGCTGAGCCGTGTACGTGAACTGCTGATACAGGAGCGAGCAGGTATTCTTACGTGCAGGGTGACCAACTATATCAGGCTGCACATACCCTTCCCCAATGCCCCATTTAAGCCATCAGGATTCCTTATCGTTACCCTGGAGGGGGGAACAAGGTGCTGGCCGCCAACCTGGGAACGGGCCAAGCCTGGCCGGGCCTCTTTTCTCTCTATGTTTCTCGCATAGAGCAACTAGGGCCGGGGCCCTTACACGCATTGAGGGAAGGGGGTCTTAGCCCTTATTCAGGGCGGAGAAGACCCTGCGGAGGCCACGCCTACCCGAGAGGGGAGGCAAGTTTAAGTGGCAAAACCATCAGAGGCCTGACTTAGGGCCTATGTGGAAAAGTTGGTGCGGTGGTGGATCCAGCCTCATAGAGGCAGCCATGACTGCCTAAGGGAAACACGGGAGTCCGCTCGCGACCCACGAGGGCTAGGGAGGAATCAACCAGTGTCCCAAACCTGAGATCTCCTGGGAATGAAGGCGCACTGTTTCCCCTGGTTAGGGGGAAGGGCGCTAGGTGCAAGCGATTCACCCGGTCAGATCGTGGGCGTGCTGCAGAGTTCTATGGACTCGGTACCTGAGAAAACATGGGACGATACTGACTCAACTCAGAGATTGTAGAATCTCTCAAAAGTGTTAGGTGTTGCCCAGCCCGCTGCTCTACAAATGTCTGTTAGGGCAGTGCCCCTAGCCAGTGCCCATGAGGACGCAACACTCCTGGGTCGACAACCCAGTGGGCGAGTCTCTGCTTGGAGACAGCGTTCCCTTTCTGCTGTCCCCCAAAGCAGACGAAGAGCTGCTCAGAGCATCTGGTGCTCTGTGTGCGGTCCAGATAAATATGTAAAGCACGTACTGGACACAGCAGTGAAAGGGCTGGGTCTGCCTCCCGGGGCAGCGCTTGCAGGTTCACCACCTGATCCCTGAATGGCGTAGTAGGAACCTTGGGCACAGGTCGCGGTCTTAGGATCACGAAAGTATCTGCCGGACCGAACTCCAGGCAAGCGTCGCTAACAGAGAACGCATGCAGGTCCCCGACCCTCTTGATGGAAGCGAGCGCGATCAGCAGGGCAGTCTTGAGAGAGAGGGCCCTGAGTCCAACTGAATCAAGCAGCTCGAAGGGGGGTCTCTGGAGTCCCGTAAGGATGACCGAGAGATCCCAGGAGGGGAACAGGTTAGGCCAGGAGGGAGTTATCATCCGGGCACCTTTTAGGAACCTGATGATTAAGTCGTGCTTACCAAGAGACTTGCCGTCTATCGTGTCGTGGTGGGCCGCAATAGCGGCAACATCTACCTTGAGGGTGGAGGGGGACAGCCTCCTCTCCAGCCTCTCCTGAAGAAACACGAGCACTGACCTAACTGCACACTTCTGCGGGTCTTCGGCTCAGGAAGAACACTAGTTCGTGAACAGACGCCACTTTAGAGCATAGAGATGCCTGGTAATTTGGCTTGATTGATTGTATCTATGACGGTCGGTGGTAGGCTGGCTAGATCTTCCGCATCCCGTCCAAGGGCCAGACATGGAGGTTCCAGAGGTCTGGGTGCGGGTGCCAGAGCGTGCCCTGTCCCTGAGAAAGAAGGTCCTTCCTCAGGGGAATTCGCCAGGGAGGGGCTGTCGTGAGGAACGTGAGGTCCGAAAACCAAGTCCGGGTGGGCCAGTAAGGGGCTACCAGAATGACTTGCTCCTCGTCCTCCCTGACCTTGCATAGCACCTGTGCAAGAAGGCTCACTGGGGGAAATGCGTACTTACGCAGCCCCGCCGGCCAGCTGTGTGCCAACGTGTCTGCCCCGAGGGGAGCCTCTGTCCGGGCATACCAGAGCGGGCAGTGGGAGGTTTCTTGGGAGGCAAACAGGTCTACCTGAGCCTTGCTGAACCGGTCCCAGATCAGCTGGACCGACTGGGGGTGGAGCCTCCACTCTCAGTCATGCAAGCTTTGTCTTGACAGCGCGTCCGCTATCACATTGAGGTTGCCGGGGATGTGAGTGGCACGCAGTGACTTGAGTCGCTGCCGACTCCAAAGGAGGAGACGACGGGCGAGCTGTGACATGTGGAGGGAGCGTTCTCCGCCTTGGCGGTTTATGTAGGCTACGACCGTGGTGCTGTCTGTCCTGACTAGGACGTGTTTGTTGTGAATTAACAGAAGAAACTTCTGCAGGGCCAGAAAAACAGCCATTAGCTCTAGGCAGTTGATGTGCCAGCACAGCAGGCCTCGGTTCCACCGGCCTGCGGCTGCGCGCCCATTGCACACAGCGCCCCAACCCAGTTTGGAGGCGTCGGTTGTGACCAGAACGCGTCGGCACACCTGCTGCAAGGGTACTCCTGCCCTTAGAAAGCAGAGGTCTGTCCAGGGTTTGAAGGTTTGGCAGCAGGCAGAGGTAACTTTACGTTGTGCGTGCCGTGGCGCCATGCTCATCTCGGGACTCGAGTCCGGAGCCAGTGCAGAAGTGGTCTCATATGCATCAACCCCAGCGGCACGGCCGTCGCGGAGGATGCCATATGCCCCAGGAGCTGTTGGAAACGTTTTAGCGGGACCACGGCGCCTGGCTTGAAGGAAGCGAGGCATTTCAGCACTGACTGAGCACGCTCGTTGGAGAGACGTGCTGTCATTGGGACTGAGTCTAACTCCAGACCGAGAAAAGAGATGCTCTGGACCGGGGAGAGCTTGCACTTTTCCCAATTGACCTGAAGCCCCAAACGGCTGAGGTGGCTGAGCACCTGGTCTCTGTGTGCGCATAGTAACTCTCGGGAGTGGGCCAGTATGAGCCAGTCGTTGAGGTAATTGAGTATGCGTATGCCGGCTTCTCGGATCGGGGCAAGAGCTGCCTCTGCAACTTTCGTGAAGACGCGAGGGGACAGAGACAGGCCGAAGGGGAGGACTTTGTACTGATACTTCTGGCCGTTAAACACGAACCTTAGGAAGGGTCGATGTCGAGAGCGAATTGAGACGTGGAAGTACGCGTCCTTCAGGTCTACCGCTGCGAACCAATCTAGATGCCGGACGCCAGATAGAATTTGTTTCTGGGTGAGCATTTTGAACGGGAGTTTGGACAAGGTCCGATTGAAAACTCGCAGGTCCAAGATCGGTCATAAGCCGCCACCTTTCTTGGGTACAACGAAGTAAGGGCTGTAGAAACCCTTCTTCGTTTCGGTTGGAGGGACAGGCTCTATCGCGTCCTTTAATAGAAGGGAGGCGATGTCTTCGCGCAGGGAATGGGCATGTTGGCCGTGTACTGCGGAAAAATGTACGCCCACGAAGGGGGACGGAGACCTGGCAAACTGAATTGCGTAACCGAGTCGAGTGGTCCGGTGCAGCCAGCGTGACGGGTTGGGCAGTGAAAGCCACGCCTCTAAACTCCGTGCTAGGGGCACCAAGGGGACGAGTTTTTTGGACGTACCCGGCGGGGCTTCGCAGCGGTGCGGAACAGGTAACGCGGCGTCGGGAGGCAACGTGGCGTCCCGAGGCTCTGGTGCTGAGAATAAACTCAAAGCACTTACCTTGCTCCGGGCATCCGGCAGGGGGCGGGTTCGTGACTGAGGAGGAGGTCTGATGTTGGCGTCCTCTGGACTCGTCTGAACCGGCCGGCCGGGGAACAATCGTGGGGCTGAAGGCGGGGACACCGCGTCCATGGAGCCGGGACTGTTGAGGCATGAAAGCAGAGTGCCGTGAGAACGGCATTTGTGGGCCAGGTGACCCCAGAGACAACAAGGAAATAGCTCTATAGAGTGTAAAGAATTTAACAAAAAATTCTCCTCCCGGCCCTCCACCCGGGAACGGAGTGGTCTTACCAGCTCCGGAGCTAACGTCTCGGTCTCTGGGTCTGTCATCTCAGGAGCGCCTGGGAGCCTTCTGGGTGAGTGCCGTGAGAATGGCATTTGCGGGCCAGGTGACCCCAGAGACAACAAGGAAATAGCTCTATAGAGTGTAAAGAATTTAACAAAAAATTCTCCTCCCGGCCCTCCACCCGGGAACGGAGTGGTCTTACCAGCTCCGGAGCTAACGTCTCGGTCTCTGGGTCTGTCATCTCAGGAGCACCTGGGAGCCTTCTGGGTCCTCAAGGGGGTCCGTGAGACGATGGGCGTCCAACTTCTGCGGGGAGCTTAACGCTGGGGCTGAGAGCTGGGCCCACTCACTTGTTAGTTGAGGCAGAGCACCACTTTCTTTCTTTCTTGAAAGCCGCAGGAGGACGCCCTCGGCGAGCAGACAGGGCATGGCCCCTGGTGGCAGGTTTTCGACAGGGCAGGATGCTTTTTTTTGCTTGAAAATAGCCTTCGTCTGTTTATTCACCACTGAGGACTGCTGGGTGAAGTCGTCAAGTGGTGTCGCCGAATGGACGGAGCTGGGAGACGGGGGCGTTTGAGAAAGCGTGCTTTGTCTGCCTCTCGTACTGCCTGTCCATCGTTGCGTTTCTGGACCACAGAGTGGCCATCGCCTGTTTGAGTGCAGTTCCTGCAGCACGTCAAGAACAGGACCACCCAAGTGCAGATTTGAAGTGCCCTGGCCCGGTGGACTTGCAGGAGGGGGCCATGGCGTGCAGGGGGAGCGGTCTGGGACCGTTCTACCACCGAGGGTAGTGAGAGCGGAGGAGCGAGGAAGCTGGGCTTGCTCAGCTCGTCATGCGCGTCCGTGAACCAATGTAAGCCGGGGAAGCATAGCGGACCTTCTTGCGTCAGGCTCAGACTGGGCGGAGACCCGAAGGTGGCGGCCCAGGCGAGTTATCCGCATCCGACGCCGCTGTTACACTCTCCGATGCAGCGGTGATATCATCATCCAATGCCGGGGAGCTCGAGGGACCGGACGGTAGGCTGTTAAGCGGACCGCACTCATCCCGAGCTCGGGGGAAGCAGGCAAGCGTGCAGGGGAGGCGGGAGGTTTTCGAGGGGATTTACCCGGCGAAAGCGTCCCGTTATTCTCCCCAGATCGTTCTCCATCGCCCGCGGCGCCTGCGTCAATGCCGTAGGAAGGAGGCGAGGCGCGGGGGGCGGCTGAAATGGCTCTCTCTCACTACAAGTGAAAGCAGAGATCGCAACGCTGCCGCGGTTATGTTCTCACACTGAAAACATAACCCATTGGAGAGAATGCTCATCCTGAGCTCGGACGGAAACAAGCAAGCATGTGTGCCGGGGAGGCGGGGGGGTTTCGAGGGGTTTCACCCGGCGAAACGGAGCCCGTCACTGTCCCCAGATCGTTTTCATCGCCCGCGGCGCCTGCCTCAATCCCGTAGGAAGGAGGCGCGGGGGGGCGGCTGAAGCGGCTCTTTCTCACTACAAGAAAAATCCTACGACCGTAATGCTGTCATGGCTATGTTCTCGTACTGAAAACATAGACCATTCATAAAAACGCTGCCTGCGTGTGATCGCAACCCAGGAATGCAAGGCAGTTTTTATGGCCGTCAGAGGTGGGGAGAATCAACGCATCCAGAAACTACACAGAGGCGGAAAATCGTCTTTAAAAAAACGCGTCCTGAGAAGGACGTTCAACGCCGCTGTGTTTTGCTCTTTTAGAGCGAAATTCACTCTTTTAGAATAACTCTTTCGAGTTGTCTGCGCTGTCGAAGCGCCCAGGGGCAAGAATGCACAGCCGTGCATGAATTAGGAAGCCGCTGTTATGCGCCATCAGATCCAACAGCATGCAGAGCGTCAGAGGATTAAACAGGAACTTGGTGTGTAACTCGCAGCAGACTGCATGCACGACCATCGGCTCCGAAGAAATTTTCTGAATGAACTCCCGTATTTGCGCCACTTAAATACCCGTATGTCCGGGGGCGGGACATGCAAATACTGGGTGCCAACTCTCATTGGCCTTTTTTCATAGTGCAGAGGTGAATATTGGCGCTCAAGAGAGACCCCTAGTGTCGCTTCTCTGACACAACGTGGAGAGAGCGACAGAAGGGGAACTTCTAATTTTGTATTCTTCCACTTGCGCTCCTTTTCTTCCACTTGCTCTCCGAGCTGTTTTCTTGAGAGCATGAGTGTAATCATTGTACCATGGTGTGGGGCTTTTTTTTTATGTATTTTCTTTAATCGAAGAGGGGCGACACTATCAAGAGTGCAAGAGAAGACTGTATTTATATTTTTTATATTTTAAGCTATTCTAGACTTTTTGACTTACTGAGTATGTGAGACAATTTTTATAAATTATTAGTGAAGCTATCCTTAATGGTCGAAAAAGTTATTCTACCTAAACGATAGCGTGGTGTAGATTGAGTAACATTAGCTGATCACAGCAAACAAGAGACGAGGTAATGATCTGAGATGTCATCTCTCTTTTGTAGAATTTCAGTAGTATCGACATCAATGCCATATGACAGAATTAAATCTAGTGTACGATTATGGAGATGAGTTTGTCCTGTCACATTTTGTCTGACGCCAAGAGAGTTGAGAATATTGATAAGTGTGAATGTTGAAGTCACCAACAATTAAGGCTCTGTCTACATTTACTACTAGATCTGATAGAAAATTTGCAAATCCACCAAGGAAATCTGAGTAAGGCCCAGATGATCTATAAAATGTAGCAAGGGCAAAAGACGATTTTTTATTCATACCCGATGGTGTCACATTAAGCATTATTAGTTCAAAAGACTTAAACTTATACTGTAAACTTTAAACTGTAAATTGTAGCAACACCTTGAGACGAGGGTCATTTTTATAACAATAACCTGAGGGAGTAGATTAATTTAAACTAATATATTAATCCTTAATCAGGGGACTGAGTTTGGGAGTTCGGGGAACAGACACAGTCTCAATTTGATATCTAGATGATACAGTCTCTATGTGTTGTAGTTTATGTGACCTGTGTGACATCTCAAGGCAGCTAGCAGACATTTAGAAAAGCCAGTTTGTCTGCTTCCTGACAAACTAGAGCAGTGATATGGTGAATTTACTTGTAATTTGGAGTATGGGGGAGTTGTAATGTGAAAAGTGTTTTTGAAATGGAGCAGAGATGGAATCATAGTTTGGATGTGGCTTTTTTATTTGTAGATTTTCATATTTTGCTGATTTGGCTATTTGCCCATGCATCTTTGGAAAATTAATTGTATTTAGATTGCCAATTACAGTGGGTGCATGTGTGATTCTGTGAGGCTCTGTAATTTGTTTAGGATACCATATCTCAAACATAAAGGAATATTCTGGGTTCAATACAAGTTAAGTTCAGTAAACAGTATTCGTGGAATAATGTTGCTTATCACAAAAATATATTTGGACTTGCCACTGCTTTTCTTAAAAATGTAATAATAATAAAAACCTGTGAGGCACTTACAATGGAAGTGAATGGGGCCAATCTGTAAATGTTAAAATATTCACTATTTCAAATGTTTACCCACACAACATAATATGCATGTTAACATGATATTAGTGTTATAAAATTGCTTACTAACCTTTTCTGTGTATAGTTATAGCTAATTTTACATCTTAAAACCATAAAACCCAAATATTACAATTTAAACAACTTTACAGCTCAAATAATACATGCATTTTAACAGAAGAATTAATATAAGGGGTTTTATAAAATTATAAGCTTCACATTTCTGCCTTTAAACACTAATAAATTGGCTCCATTCACTTCCATTGTAAGTGCCTCACTAACATTTTTAAGAAAAGTATGGACGAGTCAAAATTATTTTACATTATGCCACAAATGCTGTCAACTGAGCTTAATTTGTATTGAACCTGGAATATTCCTTTAACTTGATTTAACTGTTAATAAAGATGAACTTACAGTAATAGCACACTCTTTGCTCCCACAGATGCTCCAGAGAAGCCAGTGATTACTGGCAATAATCAGGCCATCACAGTCAGTCATGACACTATCTCTTCCTCTGAGGTGAGTCTCACAGAGATGTTGTATATGGTAAATGTAAGACTTTAATTCTGAGACTTTAGTTCACCCCAAAATGAAAATTCTGTCATCAGTGCCTCACCCTCATGTTGTTACAAACCCATATGACATTCTTTCTTCCATGGAACACAAAAAGTGATGTTAGGCAGAATTTTTGTCTCAGTTGCCATTCACTTTCATTTCGTCTTTGTAAATACAATGAAAATGAACTGAGGCTGTCCTGCTTGTGATCTCCTTTTGTACTCCACGGAAGAACAAAATGTCATACAAGATTCGAACAACATGAGGGTGAGTACATGATGATAGAATTTTCATTTTTGTGTGAACTATACTTTTAAGAGTTAGTTGCTGTATGTTTGCTGCATTATATTTAAAAGTTGGTCAAATCTCTTAACAATACATTGCGACATATCTTTGACGTATGTTTCTTTAGGTGGGTAAATGCACCAGCAGGAATGCTTACCCTCAGCCTCGTATTATATGGTTTAAAGACAACACCCCTCTGCCTGAAGTGAAAGACCAAAAGGAACGTAAGTACAGAACCTGCAATGATCAGCCATCAATAAGCCTTATCAATCAATGTGTGCTCTCTACATTCTAAAAAACACCAATGTCAATAATGCTTTTCCCCCCACTGATGCAAGAGAAACCGTAAAGTTTCTGCAGGGTCTGTTGACTGATATAAAAAATATATAGAAGATTGTATATAAACTATGTATTTTTTTTATATTAAGTATTTTTCTAAATGTATTTCTACCGAAAATGAAAATTCGGTCATTATTTACTCAGCCTCATGATGTTTCAAACTTGTATGACATTGTTTCTTTAGTGGAACACAAAAAAATATTTTAGGCAATTTGTTAGTCTCAGTGGCCATTCACTTGCATTGCATCTTTTTGCATACAAGAAAATTGAATGGTGACCGAGACCATTCTGCCTAACACCTCCCTTTGAGTTCTACAGAAGAAAAGAAAATAGTCATACAGGTTTGGAACAATGCGTGGGGTGAATAAATTATGACAGAATTTTCATTTTTGTGTGAACTATACCTTAAATCAAAGATACTAAGTTAAAAGCTAATCTGTCTTACATTAAAGTTATCCCGGACCCACCTCTCTCTCGCTCTCTCTCTCTCTTTCTTTCTCTCTTTCTCAGAAACATACATGATACTTGGTGTAGTGAAGGAAGCCTCAGGCCTGTACACCGTGACCAGCTCTTTGTTCATGAAGCCAGTAAAAGCAGATGCGAAATCTGCATTCCACTGCACAGTGGAGTACAGCATGCCGAACAATCAGATCAAACAGGAGAGCTCTGATAAGTTCAACCTCATGTTGCTCTGTGAGTCCAACACAAAAATGCACATACTCACAATGACCCAAACTTTCATCCCTGCAGCATACACCAACTCTACCTTCAATTAATCTCAACTCCTTGTGCTGTGTTCTCCTCCAATCAGATTCAACGGAGAATGTGTTCTTCAAACTCCTGAATCAGGGGCCAATCAAAGAGGGGGATGAGGTAAAGATGGAGTGCAAGACTGATGGAAACCCTCAGCCTGAGTTGGATTTTTATAAAGAGGTGAGAGTCAGCACCATCTATGATTGTAACCCGGACACACACACACACAAGATGAGACAGTCACAATGTAAGTCAAAAAACTGCTTTTATTGAAACAATAAAAGCAGGCAAAAGTACAAACGGGCAAATCCAGTGAAGAGTTGTCGAGGGAAGCGTAGGGTCAAAAGCCGGGGAATCAAAGAGAGTGTAGGGGGCAAATCCGGGAGAGTAGTCGAGGGGAGCGAGGGTCAAAGCCGGGGTAAACAGGATCGAGAGGCGGGTAAACTAACAAAGGGAGTAGACAGGGGTACTAGGGGAACGAGGAGCTGGCAAGCTAAGGGGGTAATCAAGAGGAGTTCAAGAGGTGAGCAAAACTAGACGAGACTAGCGGGGGCAAAGACACGGGAAACTAAATACAATAACCAACCACCGTGAGACGAAAGGGTAGTGATATATATAGGGGCAAGTGCAGGTGTAAACCATGACAGGTGATGAGACGAGTGCAGGTGAAACTAATGTGCAGGAGTGCAGATGACGCAAGTGCAGGTGGTCATAATGTTCTGGGGGATTGGAAACGCGTGATAAACTCGAGGAAGGGAGATTGCCTACGAGCATGTGAGCGAGTAGGAGCAAAGTGGGCATGAGGGCTCGAGCGAGCAAAAAGAGCGTGCGAGCTCGAGGGGGCAGAACGAGCGTGGGAGCTCGAGGGGGCGGAACGAGGGAGCGGGGTTCGTGACAATGATCAGTTGCTAAGCTCAGATTTGTTAGTGCTTTGACCATACTATTCACACTCTCCCAATCATCAGAAAAAGCAGCTAATGGGTTCTGAAGGCACCTTAACATTGAAGAACGTGACTCGGGAAGATGCTGGAACCTATCAGTGTGAAGCTCTTGACTTTGATGCTCTACCAGAGGTTGAACTTTCCAAGACGCTGAGCTTCAATGTGCACTGTGAGTATCAGTTCCACACATTATAACAGAGCCTTGGGTAAATAAATTGGTTGACTTATACACTCACATACACATAGTCTTTTTAAACTTAATTACAGACAGAATTGTTTGGGGGTTTGGGGCAAAATGCCATAGAAAGTGAAAAAAGCCCCAGATATTTAAAATGTAGGGGTAGTTATGGATTTAGTATGGGTTTAGTGCCTCTGCAGACACCATAGTGAGCTATAGTTATGAAATATTTTTTATGCAGAGGCGAGTGTTGTTCAGTGTTTAAACAAGTGTTTTTTAATATAAAAAAATAAAAATAATAATAAATCAGCTCTGACAACACTTAAGCGAACACTCCCAGCATACTGTACCATGATGTTAGATATAGTTATAGGTAGTATACAGTGTAGAGTTATGTAAACAAAGTGAATGGCAAATTATTTAAAATGTATTCTAGCAGGGAATTAATTGTATTGTGATTAGGGCTACGAATCAAGTAAAACATTTTAACTTAAGTTTTATGTGATTAATAGCGATTGATCATGATTAATCATGGTTCATGGTACATTACAACAAATATACAAAAAATATAATCATAAATATACTTACCTTATACTTTGTCTCAAAGCACTTGCAAAAAATTGTCAAGTCATCGTTTATTTTAATTCAGTCAGGACCACTTCCATCAAATGAATCCTCAACATGTATACTTGAATGAAAACTTTCTTTACTTATAGACAAAGCAATCTGTTGGTGTTTATTCTGGGCAAACTCTCCACCTGTCCATGCAGCCATGGAAAGAGCTGGAAGTGCTGCAAATACAACCCCTCAGGGGTAACAGAACATATCCAGCTGAATTATTACAACATGAAATGTTGTTCAACACTTCATTGCATATTCATAGACTGATTGAACAGTTAAAGAACTTCAAATACTGTACCTGTATATCAAGTTGATGAATCAAGAACAAGGCACAATAACCCATTGAAAATAGGAATTACAAACTGGCAAACGATTGTTGTCTAAGAGCTACAAGACAGATGTAGAGAAAACTAAAAGAAAATATGCCATTCAAGAGTTGAAACTGGGGATGGAGGAGGGTGTTAAAGGAATAGTTCACACAAAAATGAAAAATGTTCGGATAATTTACTCTCAGGCCATCCAAGGTGTATCTGAGTTTCCCCTTCTGTCGCTCTCTCCACGTTGTGTCGGAGAAGCGACACTAGGGGTCTCTCTTGAGCACCGATATATGCCTCTGATCTATGAAAAAAGGCCAATGAGAAGTTGGCATATGGTATTTGCATACCCCGCCCCCCGGACATATGGGTATTTAACCGGGCAAATACGGGAGTTCATTCAGAAAATTTATTCGGAGCCGATGGTCGTGCATGCAGTCTGCTGTGAGTGACACACCAGTTCCTGTTTAATCCTCTGATGCTCTGGATGCTGTTGGATTTGACGGCGCATTACAGCGGCTTTCTCCTTCCTTCCACGACTGTGCAATGTTGCCCCTGGGCGCTTCGACAGTGCAGACAACTCGAAAGAGTTATTCTAAAAGAGTGTTGAACGTCCTCTTCAGGACGCGTCTTTCGTTTTTGTGTAGTTTCTGGATGCGGTTGATTTCTCCCCACCTCTGATGGTCATAAAAACTGCCTCGCGTATCTGGGTTGCGATCACACGCAGGCAGCGTTTTTATGAATGGGTTATGTTTTCAGTGTGAGAACATAGCCGCGGCAGAGTTGTGTTCTCTGCTTGCTCTTGTAGTGAAAGAAAGCCACTTCAGCCGCCCCTGAACCTCGCCTCCTTCCTACGGGATTGGGGCAGGCGGCACGGGAGATGAAGAGGATTTGGGGAGAATAACAGGACATTTTCGCCGGGTAAATCCCCTCGAAACCTCCCGCCTCCCCGGCACGCTTGCTTGCTTCCCCCGAGCTCGGGATGAGTGCGGTCCGCTTAACAGCCGGCCCGAACACTGGATGACGACATCACCGCTGCATCGGAGAACGTCACAGCGGCGTCTGATGTGGATAACTCGCCTGGGCTGCCACCTTCGTGTCTTCTCGCCCAGTCTGAGCCTGACGCATGGAGGTCCGCTATGCTTCCCCGGGCTTAATTGGTTCCACGGGCGCCGCTCACATCAGATAGCACTGCATTGGTGGCGTGCATAAATCGCCAAGGCGGAGTACGCTCCCACCACATATCACGACTCGCCCGTCGTCTCCTCCTTTGGAGCCAGCAGCGACTCAAGTCTGCTCAGGTGCTGTGCAAGGTCAGGGAGGACGAGGAGCAAGTCACCTTAGTGACCCCCTATTGGCCCACTCGGACTTGGTTCTCGGATCTCACACTTCTCGCGACAGCCCCTCCCTGGCGAATTCCCCTGAGGAAGGACCTTCTTTCTCAGGGACTAGGCACGCTCTGGCATCCGCACCCAGACCTCTGGAGCCTCCACGTCTGGCCCTTGGATGGGACGTGGAAGAGCTAGTCGGTCTACCATCGACCGTCGTAGACACAATCAATCAAGCCAGAGCCCCTTCTACCAGGCATCTTTACGCCATAAAGTGGCGCCTGTTCGCATAATGGTGTTCTTCCCGAGCTGAAGACCGACAGAGGTGTGCAGTTAGGTCAGTGCTTTTGTTCCTACAGGAGAGGCTGGAGGGGAGGCTGTCCCCTTCCACCCCCAAGGCGTATGTCGCTGCCATCGCGGCTCACCATGATACAGTAGACGGCAAATCTCTTGGTAAGCTCGACTTAATTATCAGGTTCCTAAGAGGTGCCCGGAGGCTAAATCCCTCCCGGCCAAGCCTGTTCCCCTCCTGGGATCTCTCAGTGGTCCTCACGGGCCTCCAGAGACCCCCCCTTAGAGCCTCTAGATTCAGCTGGACTCAGGGCCCTCTCTCTCAAAACGGCCCTGCTGATCGCGCTCACCTCCATCAAGAGGGTTGGGGACCTGCAAGCGTTCTCTATCAGCGACACTTGCCTGGAGTTCGGTCCGGCAGATACATACGTGATCCTAAGACCGGGCTACGTGCCCAATGTTCCTACCACGCCCTTCAGCAGATCAGGTAGTGAACCTGCAAGGACTGGCCAGGGGCACCTCCTTAGCAGACATCTGTAGAGCAGCAGGGTGGGCAACACCTAATACCTTCGCAAAATTTTACAATCTCCGGGTTGAGTCGGTATCGTCTCGTGTTCTCTCAGGTCCGAGCCCGTAGAACTCGGTAACACGCTGATGAACTGGCCGAGGTAAAATAATGCATCTATGCGAGAAACATAGAGAGAAAAGAGGCCCGGCCAGGCTTGGCCCGTTCCCAGGTTGGCAAGCATCTCCTTGTTCCCCTCACTAGGGTAACCAGAAGGATTCTGATGACTTTAATGGGGCATTGGGGAAGGGTACGTGCAGCCTGATACCGCTGGTCGCGTTTGCACGTAAGAATACCTGCCCGCTTCTGAATCAGCAGTTCATGTACACGGCCCAGTGTATGGTATGATTTAAGTGGGACCCCTAGTGTCGCTCCACAACGTGGAGAGAGCTACAGAAGGGGAACGTCGAGGTTACGTATGTAACCTCCGTTCCCTGATGGAGGGAAAGAGACGTTGTGTCTTCCCCGCCATGTTGCTGAGCCGAGCCACTGTTGTGGCCGGACCATTTCCGGCTCCTCAGAAAAATCCTGAATGAACTCCCGTATTTGCCCGCTTAAATACCCGTATGTCCGGGGGCGGGGTATGCAAATGCCGTCTGCCAACTTCTCATTCGCCTTTTTTCATAGATCAGAGGCATATATCGGTGCTCAAGAGAGACCCCTAGTGTCGCTTCTCCGACACAACGTCTCGTTCCGTCCATCGGGGAACGGAGGTTACATACGTAACCTAGACGTTCTTTCTTCATCAAAACAGAATTTAAGATTTTAGGATTTCTTTTCAGGCCTCTTGCACTAAACAATGCAAGTGAATGTACTCGTCCAAAATGCATATTTATGACATATTGATCAAAATAATCCACACAAAAAAATAAAATAAAATAAAATTCTTCTGAACCCAAACGATTAATTATTTTTAGAAACAAAACAATGCTTATATACTTTTTAACTACAAATGTTTGCTTCCGTACATCTCTGTGATGCGCACTCATGAGAGAGATGACGTAAGCTCGTTGCTAATGTCACTCGTGGAGGAGGAGTCAGTTCAAAAACCAAAACAGTCCCTATTTGAGCCCGAATACACCGAAGCGGAACTGAGGGAGATGGAGGCAGATATCTATGGAGACATGGTGGTGCACATTTAGTAAATGCCAACAGAGGCAGAGAGCCTGTGCTGCTACAATTGGACCATAGCAATCCCACCATTGGAAAAAATTACAGAGGCAGCTGCTGAGAACACTCTTAGTCCTAGCTGCATTACCGAACATAATGGTTTTCCACCATTACTGAGCCCCAGCGTTTTAGAGTTGTTTTTCAGTTTGCCACGCATAAACTGTAAGTGCCAGAAGGACCCAGTGGCAACCTATCAGTAGTATAATATCATGTCTTGTTTGTTACTATAGCTACTATATAGAAATATATAGGCTATATGACAAAGTTTCTCATACTCGTATCCAAGTTAAGTGTGATAAGCTAGAGCTTCAATTGCTCATGATCATGTATAGGCAATTGATGAAAAGTTTAGTTTTCCCGGTGTGCATTTTCTGAAGGTTCGAGCATCCAGGATACACCAAATGACCATTCTGAACAATACACTTATATAAATACAAATCTACAGCAAAGACAATTAGTACAGTGCTCCTTCTCTTGTAATCAATGATGCGCTTCCTGCCTCCTCCTCCACGCGTGACCTTACCAACAAGCGTACGTCATCCCTCTCATGAGCACGCGTCACATAGATGTACGGAAGTGAACATTTTTAGTATAAAATATATAAGTATTGTTTTGTTTCTAAAAATAATCAATCGTTTGTGTTCAGAAGAACTTTATTTGTTGATTGGAGTCATGTGAATTATTTTGATGCACCCTAAATATGCATTATGGACAGTCAAAAAATGGAGTACATTCACTTGTATTGTTTAAAATAGGCGGCCTGAAATGAAATCCTAAAAATCTTAAATTCTGTTTTGATGAAGAAAGAAACTGGATGGCCTGAGGGTGAGTAAATTATCAGCAAATTCTGGGTGAACTATTCCTTTAAGAGTAGCTTGCATCCATGCTATGGAAAGGCAGATGAGGCAATTAATAAATGTAGGACTTAAATAGGACCGTTCTGAGAAGCATCTGAATTGTATTGGAAGATGGCATGATCAGCCAAGCGTCAGCTGATTGCGAGCATGACTTAAGTGAACTGCCTGAATGCTTGATTTATTTAAATATGTACTTGTTAAAAATGTTCAGTTTCTTTTAGCAGACAGTGTTAATTTAAAGTTTGTATCAGTTAATTATTTTTATAGGCATATGTATACAGTACATGTCATAAAATCAGTGGACATGCTGTAATTAAAAGTTGGGCAAAATCTTTTGCTGTTTTTCAGTGGACTTTTTTAAGGATTAAATGGGCAAATTCAATTCATATTAAGCTTTATTGGCAAGATAAACTTAAATATACTTTTCCATTGCATTTCCAATTATTAGTCAATATACTTCCTGGAGTTAAATTAGCTGAAGTTTAAAATATCAAAACTATGATTTTTTTTCCTGGCTGCCATTCAGTCTCTTTCATACACATGCTGGGTTTCACTTTTGATACTGATTCAGATGACAGTGAGTGAGCATTTTCATATAAGGTGAAGAGATTTTGGTAGCTTGCCCGTATCTCTCCCACACCTGGCTCACCACTTGCGGGTGAAGTCTCCATTCTCCATACAGTAAATCCTTGTCTATTTTGCCTAAGACACGCATTGCTCATAATGAATAAGCATGCACTATTCCACACAATTAGTTTCTGTGGTAGGATGTGCATTCGAGTCTAGCGTGTACCTCCTGGAAATTTATATATGGCAATTTTAGCCATTGAAAGCAGGGAAAAACATTAGTGAATTTTCAGGAAGTGAAAAAAAACTGAATACTACATTTATTGTATTAATTTTTAAAAAAATATGTTAAACAGTCAATTACTACTCAACTAGTAATTGTTGCCTCTTAATAACATTTTTAATTTCTGTCACTGGTTCAGGTATTTGGTTGTTTTTTGTATCACTCGTTAACAACATTCACTTACAATCGCACCCTTTCTTTTGTCACTCTGTCAGATCTTGACCCTGTGGTAGTTGCTCCAGAAGGTCCTAAGCTAGCTTCCCAGGGAGATGTTGTGGAGTTTCAATGTAAGACCAAGTCTTTAGATGAATACACCTTGCAGTGGAGAAAGGCAAGTCAACATCCCTTCATCCTTGCTTAAGTTTTTGAGTGCCTTTTTATTTTGATACATTCTATCTTTGTTTCTACCAAATATCTTGATTTTGCCTCTGCCTTAGAGGTGCTTTCAGTTAGAACTACTCAATGGTACACCTTGGTTTTTGGCTGTTTCAAAGAGTGTGTGATACTAGATCATAAAAACACATTTAATTTAATCTCACTGTGTGTGTGTATGTATACTCAAGGACTCTAAGGTGCTATCGCAGACGGGTGTGTTGAGTCTGCAGTCAGTTTCTTTGGCTGATGCTGGTGTGTATGTATGTGTCGGAGCTGTACCCTCTGTGCCAGGTCTCCAAAAACAAGCCAGCGTCCACCTTACCGTCTCAGGTACTAACAGCATACACAGACACACAAACTGATTGTCATGAACAATTTTATTGTGCTTTACAAACACACAGTTTTTCATTGCATGATGAAATCTTATACTTGTTAATAGAATTGGATTTATTTCAGAATTTAAAATCACTTGCCAAAGCAAAGTGTGATTAAAAGCTGTCATCGATGTCAAAGCAGTTTGCATTCAGGAGATGGAAAAAAATATGCCCAGATATTGAGTAAACTATAAACTGTCAACAATCCCAAACAGCCAGTGCTTATTGTTATACCAGCTGGTTTCTGATGGCTAAATAATATCTTTAGATACAGGTTGGAGTTCAATGCCATAAGATTGAACTCCAAGGAATCCAAGGAAGGAAACAAAGCCTCCTGTTGTTTTGTTAAATACTGTTTATGTTCATAGTAAATCACAGTGTGGCAGGGCAGAGGGTGGGGCCGGGTTGCGATCCTACACACCCGGTCCCGTATTAGGCTAATTAAGCCTCCGAGGGATAAAGGTCGACTGCAGGGGATCGTGCGGGAGAGAGAGATCGTTTACGGACATGTCCGTCGTGTGTGTTTATGTTGTCTTTTAAGTTTATCATTAAACTATTATTTATATCGTCAAGCCGGTTCTCGCCTCCTCCTTTCCATTTCTCCCTTTACACTGGTGCCGGAAACCCGGGAAGGAGGAGGGATATGCCGTAGTAGAGTTCTTGCCACTACCGTCCACCCCAATGGAGCAGCCGCAGCCATCTGCCGGGGGACAAGGAGCCCAGCCGCCTGAAAGAGGACAATGGCCGCCGACCGCGAGGGGAGAAGGAGCTCCTAACTGACTGCCTGGAGCGGGGGCGGAGGAGTTCCCTACCAGCTGCTGAAATTCGGCAGGGTTTAAGACCGCCGACCGCGAGCGGGGAGGGGCTCACTGCTGACCGCCTGGAGCGAGAGAACCGCTGCCAGGGGCGGGGAGACCCCTTCTGTTCCCCGAGAACGCGGCGGGGCGTTCCGTCCGCCAGGGTCTGGAGGACTGCCTCTGAACCGCCCAGAGAAGCGCGACTGTCGTCCTATAGAGGGTGGAGGAGTGGCCGAGGAACAAGCTGTGGCTTATCGGAGAACTGGCGAGTAAGATTTTTTTTTTTCCATCTCTCTCTCCTCTCTCTCTCTCACTGTCGCTCTGCGTTGGCCTTTTCCCTCTTTTAAATTTTACAGTTTTGGGGGGTACTACACTGTTACAGGAAGTACCCCCCCAGTTTTATTATTTCTGTTTACCTCCCCTTGTCCCCTACCTCGTCCAGGTAGATGGGGATGACCTGCCAGCAGACTAGACTTAAAGCACGCCCTCCCCCAGGGAAAGGGGGGGGGGGTGTGTACGTCAGGCCAGGGGCTCCCCAGCCTGAGAGAACGAGGGTGGAATGTGGCAGGGCGGAGGGCGGGGCCGGGTCGTGATCCTACACCCGTATTAGGCTAATTAAGCCTCCGAGGGATAAAGGTCGACTGCAGGGGATCGTGCGGGAGAGAGAGATCGTTTACGGACATGTCCGTCGTGTGTGTTTATGTTGTTTTTTAAGTTTATCATTAAACTATTATTTATATCGTCAAGCCGGTTCTCGCCTCCTCCTTTCCATTGATCACGTTACACACAGGGAATCTAAGAAAATAATGCCAGCAAAATGTATGATTCTGACCAATGAGCTCCACAGCCATGCTCGTAGCATGTACCTAGCAAAATGTATGTTTTCCAATATCATATATAATCTTTCAAGACATCCCTACAGTGAGCATCAAAATACATTTTAGTGTAGAATTAAGGCCAAAGTATACTTTGATTTTGACGCGAACACTTAGTGTCTGCTGCTTAGAGCCTGTCTGTCAAAGTAAACTTAATTTGACCGTGAGCATACACAGGCAGTTGGCACATACATGCTACGATTAGTATGAGATACTGGACTATTTCTCTTTGGAAGTCTAGACCCATAAAGATGTCTTTATATTTCAGACTCGAGTTATATAAATGCAGGTATCTCCTGACCTCCTTACACACATTCTTGACATGCACATTTACTGTTGTTGTCTTTACCTTCATCTCCTGTTGTTTAGCGGTGATTAAATCTTCTTCTGGCGCATCTTCGTGACAGCAATGACTCAAATGTGAGTGTTGCCACCTTGTGGACTCAGTAATTAATGTAAAAAATTCCAGGTGCATGCACATTCTGGGTTTTTAAAAAATGCGCGGTTAGAAAAATCGGGCTCCGTACGTTCAGTGCTCAAGCACTCTGCTGATGATGAAATTTGCCAGACTGACCTTATACTGTGGTCTTTAGAGTCACTGTTGTGCTCTATTTTAAAATAAAACTAATAATATAAGCTATTGAACAGTTACACTGATGAGACAAAACATTATGATGACCTGCCTAATATGCTGTTGATCATATTAGGACTCATGGATTGAAGGTGTCCTGTGCTATCTGGCACCAAGACATTAGCTGCAGATCCTTGAAGTCCTGTAAGTTGCGAGGTGGAGCCACTGTGGATTGAACCTGTTGGTCCACCACATCCCACGGATGCTCAATCGGATTGAAATCTGGGGAATTTGGCGGCCAGGGCAACACCTTGAATTCTTCATCATGTTCCTCAAACCATTGTTCGGGAACAATGTGTGCAGTGTGGCAGGGTGCATTATCCTGCTGAAAGAGGCCACTGCCATCAGGGAATACCATTTTCATGAAGGGGTGTACCTGGCCTGCAACGATGTTTAGGTACAGTAGGTGTGCATGTCAAATTGACATCCATATGAATAGCTGGACCCAGGTTTCCCAGCAGAACATTTTCCAGAGCATCAAACTCTCTCCACCGGCTTGTTGTCTTTCCACAGTGCATCCTGATGCCATCACTTCCCCAGGTAAACGGCACACATGTACATGGCCGTCCACATGATGTATAAGAAAACGCTACTCATCGGACCAAGTGACCTTCTTCCAATGCTCCAATGTCCAGTTCCGATGCTCACGTGCCTATAGTAAGTGCTTTTGATGGTGGACAGGGGTCATCATCTGCACTCTGACCGGTCTGCGGCTATACAGCCACATACGCAGTAGGGTGCAATGCACTGTGTGTTGTGACACATTCCTCTCGTAACATCATTCAAATTTACTGTGACTTGTGCCACATTAGTCCTTCTGTCAATTTGGACCAGATGGGATAGCCTTCATTGCCCTAGCACATCAGTGAGCCTTAGGCTCCCAACACCCTGTCGCCAGTTTGTGGTTTGTCACTCCTCGAACCACTGTCGGTAGGTACTCCACTGCTGATTCGGAACACCTCACAAGCCTTACTCTTTCAGAGATGCTCCGACCAAGTCATCTGTCCATTACAATTTGTCCCTTGTCAAAGTCACTCAGGTCTTTACTCCTGCCCATGTCTCCTGCATTCAACACGTTGACTACAATAACTGATTGTTCGCTTACCATCTAATCTACCCAGACCATGACATATGGCCTTGTTAGGAGATGATCAACGTTATTTGCTTCACCTGTGAGTGGTCACAATGTTTTGGCTTATCAGTGTATGTTGATTTGTAATGCTGCAGTATGTGATATATACTGTATAAACAATTGGCAAGGTCTTGTACACCTTATCTGTTCCAACTGGAAAATGTTCATCCCAGAGTTGCTTTCTTGTTTCCTTGCTTTCCTGTTTTTTTCTTTCATGGAATATATAGTATTCATGGTTATAGTTCACACCTTTTCCTGGTTTTGAAAGGTTTTGAGCAGAAGAGGATGCTTTAAGTTATAACATTGGAGGGCCATTTCTAAAGTGTTCTATAAGTTCTCCCTTGGTGCCAAGCACATGGAATGCTGCATAGGATGTAGTTACTGTTTTCAGAGATGTTGACTGAAAGTTTAAGTTGTTATGACTGATGGGAGATAATGGCTGGGTAAAGGCAAAAGCTAGCATTTGTTAGGATGACCTAATGGGGGGTTTAATTTAACATATCAATCCTTAACTAATTATAATAATTATAAAACTACATTTAGTTTAAGGTGAGGTGGGTAATATCTGCCTCACTAGCAGCTCCCAAATGGAATAGCGAAGGGGTTTTCCAAACTCCACCCCAAACAGAGCAATGATTTAATAGTGCCAAGGAGACACAATATGTACACTTTTCAAGGAAATCAACCAACCAATGGACTTCTTATGTTTTTATATTAAACAGGGTTTAATATTTATACATGAAAAATCACACACATCCTGAGTTGTGTCAAGGATTTTACAACTGGGTGAAAAAGTTAAAAGAAAATTAAGGATTATCAATTGATGAGAAAGATCCTTACATTTTGCTCTCTCTATCTCTCTCCCTCTTTTACACTATCTGCCTTCTTTTTCTTGCTCTTTTTACATGTTCTTGAAGGTAAGCCTGAGATTGATGCTCCAGTGAATGGTTTGGTTGCTAAGGAGGGAGGAATGGTAACTTTCAACTGCTCTGCTCTTGGTTATCCTGCTCCACAGTTCACCTGGACACCCTCCGGCAAAGAGGTGTGTGTTTGTGTGTGTGTGTGTGTGTGTGTGCGTGCGTGCTTCGTTTGACATGGATGGACTTTAACTCAATATGATCTGTACATCAGCGAAATCTATAGTCAGTAAACTTTATATATTCATCTGTATGTTTTTGTGTTTGTAGTCAGTGACAGTAGTGGGGAATAAAGTGATCAGCACAGTGACTCTTGATGCCACGGCTGCTGTTCTGAAGGATGGTGTCACGTGTGAAGCATCTAACCAGCATGGAATAGACAGCAAGAAGTTTAAAGTGTCCGTGAAATCAGGTTAGCACTCATACTCATACATAGTGTGGTAGTGCTGTATATTGTCTACTGATTTTTTTTAATAGTAATATTAGTATGCAGTATGCACATTGCAAAATTGGTAAAATACCATAATTTCGACTTTTAGAAAGTTTATTTAGATGTTACCTCATGAGGAACATTTTAGGCTACCTGACATTATTTACAATGCAATGATAAACATTTCAAACTATACTTTGGTTCAGTGTTGTTTAACGACCTCATTATGAAGCATGTTTAATTCTGTGAGTGGCATACAGTTATCTTGGAAATATGGTTATTTTGTATTTTTTATCCAATTATGTATACAAAACGTCTTGGTTACTGTTGTAAACTCCGTTCCCTGATGGAGGAAATTAGACATTGTGTCGATGTAGTGACCTTAGGGGTCACTCTTGAGAGCCCCAAACACCTCTATTCTTATGAGAATTGGCATACCACTCCCCCAGACATACGGGTATAAAAGGAGAAAGAATGCCCACTCTCATTCAGGTTTTGTGCTGAGGAGCCGAGACAAGGTCCGGCCATTTCAGCAGCTAGTACAGCGTTGTGACAATGTCACAATGTCTACCTAACAAAACAATGTCAATGGCACATAGCCCAGCTTGATGGAGGTGAGCACAATCAGGAGGGCCGTCTTCAAGGAGAGGGCTTTGAGCTTGACTGACTTTAGCGGCTCAAAGGGGGCTCTCCGAAGGCCCAGGAGGACCACAGAGAGATCCCATGAGGGAAAGAGGCGTGGCCTGGGAGGATTCAGCATCCAGGCGCCTCTGAGGAACCTGATGATCAGTTTGCGCTTCCCTAGGGACTTACCATCTTTCTTAGGTCTTCCGCATCCTATCCAAGGGCCAGAAGTGGAGGTTCTAGAGGTCTGGGCGTGGGTGCCAGATGGTGCTCATCCCTGAGAAAGAAGTTCCTTCCTCTGGGTAATCTGCCAGGAAGGTGCTGTCGTGTGGAGCGTGAGGTCCGAGAACCAAGTCTGGGTGGGCCAATATGGGGCCACAAGGGTGACTCGTTCCACATCCTCCCTGACCTTGCACAGCTCACAGGGGGAAAGCATATTTGCCTTGGCAATTTATGTACGCTAATTTAGCTGTGTTGCCTGGCTGGACCAATACATGCTTGGCCCGGATCAATGGCAATAGCCTCCGCAGGGTGAGCAGTACAGCCAGCAACTCTAAGCAGTTGATATGCCAACCCAGTTGTGGTCCTCTCCAGGAACCAGCGGCTGCATGTCCGTTGCACACGGTGACCCAGCCCAACTTGGAGGCATCTGTGGTGACCACGATACATCTGGACATCTGCTGTAGGAGAACTTCTGCCTGCAAAAACATGAGGTCTTTCCAAGGGCTGAATAAGTGGCGGCAGAGCGGCGTGATAGCTACGTGATGTGTCTCAGGACTCGAGTCTGAAGCCAGTGCTGAAGCGGTCCTAAATGCATCAACCCGAGTGGCGTACCCACTGCCGAGGAAGCCATATACCCCAGAAGCCTCTGACAGTGTTTCAGTGGAAACGCTGTCCTCCGCCTGAATGTCTTCAGGCTGTTCAGCACCAACTGCGTGTGCTCGCTTGTGAGATGTGCTATCATTGAGACTGAGTCTAACTCCATGCCGAGAAAAGAGATGCTCTAAACTGGGGAGAGCTTTCTCTTTTCCCAGTTGACCCAAAGACCTAGACAGCTGAGGTGCCTGAGCACCAGGTCCCTGTGCGTGCACAGCAACTCTCGAGAGTGTGTTAGAATCAGCCATTCATCTAGATATGAGTATGCAGATTGCAGATGCCCACTTCCCTTAACAGGGCAAGAGCTGCCTCTGCGACTTTCGTGAAGACGCAAGGGGACAAGAAGAGGCTGAAAGGGAGGACCTTATACTAATATGCCTGGCCGTCGAAAACAAACCTTAGGAAGGGTCTAAAAGGTAAAACCGAGACATGAAAGCAAACCAATCTTGATGCCGGACGCACGTCAATATGTGTCTTAGATGGACAGGCTCTATTTTACCCTTGCGAAGAAGGGTCGCGATCTCCGCAATCTGGGTGGTGGCGTTCTCGCCCTGCACTGAAGTGAAGCGGAGCCTGGCCCGGGTCCTCGTACCTGCCCGTGAGATGGGGGGCATCAGCTTCCAGCAGGGGGCTCTACGCTGGGGCCAAGGCATGCAGGGCAGAGGCGGCCTGTCAGGCTGAGGCGGAGCTGCCTGGGCTTTCGCCGCTGGAGGGGGACGCCCTCGGCAAGCAGACGGGGTGCGGGATCTTGTGCCGCGCTGGGACAAGATATGCTGGATGGCCTCCATTTGCTTCTTCACCACCGAGAACTGCTGGGCGAAGTCCTCAATGGTGTTGCCGAAAAGTCCAATCTGGGAGATGAACACATTGAGAAAGCATTTTTTGTCAGCGTCCCTCATCTTGACCAGATTCAGCCACAGGTGGTACTCCTGGATCACCAAGATGGATATCGCCTGCCCGAGTGCTCACGTCATGACCTTCGTCACCCAGAGGGCGAGGGCGGTCACCAAGCTTAGCTCCTGCAGCACATCGGGATCAGGATTACCCACGTGCAGTTTTGCTGAAACAGGTGCAGCAAGCTGAAAGCGCTCAGGGGAGGGTGGATGGTTCCAGTCCAATCCGATACTCGCAGTGGCCCAGGCAAGCATGGTGGTCAGCTCTGCGTCAGCCTCAGACTGGGCGGGCAGACCCGAAGGTGGCATCCCAGTCGAGTCCTCAGAGTTCGACATCACCAGAGCGCTCTCAGATGCAACGATTGAAGACTCATCGTGCACTGAAAGAGACGTTAAACTGGCCATGAGGCAGGTCGATCTCATTTCTGAACCGGATGGGAGCAAACGAGCGTGCTGGGGAACGGGAGGTCAGTGGGGAATTACCTGGCAAGACGTGCCCATTGATCTCCCCAAATTGCCTCCAGCGCCAGCCGGGCCTTCCTCATACCCGTGGGTAGAAGGCACAGCACGGAGGGACGGCAAGAATGGCTTTACCACTTGGAAGAAGGAAATCCGTTACCGCAACGTTGCTCGCAATGAGAACATGAACCATCCACAAACATTGCCTCAGACTGCCCAGACACGTGAAGCAGCGCCCATGGCAGTCGGAGGTAAAGAGATGACGACCGCATCCAGGAATCACACAAAGACGGAAAGGCATCTTTATAAAGACACATCTTTAAAAAGACGTTCAATGTCAATGTGTGTGCTCCAATAGAGAAAATACACTCTTTAGCATGAATATACACTCTTTTTGCTGCGTCGAAGGGCCCAGGGGCGAAATCTGCTCTCGTCATGCAGAAGGAGAGAAAGCCGCTGGAAACACGCTGTATATCCAACAGCATATGCTTCTTAAGAGGTGAATGGAACAGCAGTAGTATTCAGCTCACTGATAGTCTCCGAAGAAAAATCTGAATGAGAGTGAGCATTCCTTCTCCTTTTATATCCGTATGTGTATGTGGCATGCAAATTCCTCTCGCCAATTCTTATTGGCATTTTCTCAAAAGAATAGAGGTGTTCGGAACTCTCAAGATGACCCCTAGTGTCACTAAATTGACAACTTAGAGTGAGTGACAGAAGGGGAACTTATCTTTTGGAACACTGGTCAAATAATAAATCAAGAAAATGCTAATACAGTACAGGGTAAGGGTATGCTTAGTGTGTGTTTTTCGCAATGTGTTTTGTTTGTATGCTGCACATTTTGGCAAATTTAGTAAATTATATGTTTTTATGCACACAAAAATATTCACATATTGTGCACAGTATGCATACTGCATACTTATAGTAGACAGTATGCCATTTTGAATACAAATTGTATCTTCATATACTCAGATTTACTTGCAAAGTCTCAAACTATTATTGCCTGCATTCTCTAAACTCATGCTTTTTGTTACCTCTGTGTAGATCCAGTGACAGACGCAGTAGGCAATACCGCTAACCGAGGTAGACACTTGTCCCAACTCTCTCTGCTCATTCCCTTCTTTTCAAGAATCTTTCTTGTACATACTCTGTGATCTAGCTCTCCAGCTCTGTACATTGTATATTATGTACTGTTACCAAATACTGTGTATATTGTATTATGTATGTGAACTTTTTATGATGTCCGTCCTAAATTTTGTGGATGCTGCACCTTTCACTTTTCCCTCATTTGGGACAATAAAGGACTCTGTTCTATTTTACTTTTCTGTCTTTCCTTCCTCTCCATGTCTGGAGTGTGTCTCTTAATACTGTCCTGCTTTCCTTCCATCCTCGAACGATTGGTGAGGTGTTTAGTTTGTGTGTTTATTGTGTCACTCGTGTGTGTGTGTGGGACATGTTCCTGGAGCAACATCTTTGTTAGTCCTAGAACAAACATTTCCTATCAACCAATCATATTTTAGGGATTGGGGAAAGGGTAGGGTCAGGGTTAGGCTTTTTTATTAACCAATCATTTCCATCTGATTTTAGAGGTAATCAAATGCGTATGACTTTCTTTCTTTCGCAGAACACAAAATGAGATGTTCAAACACTCATGACAGACTAAAACATACTTCACTTTCATTACATCTTTTTTCCACAGTGAAAGTGATGGTGAAGGAGGCTGTCATTCTGAATAACAACTCCTTTTTTGTTCCACGAAAAAAAGAAAGCCATACAGGTTTGAGTCAATGAGGACAGAATTTTCATTTTGGGTGAAATATGCCTTTAACAGTTAATGTTAGAGTAAGGGTTTAGGGATAGGGATAGGATTAGGAACTTGATTCTTTGACAGGAATGTTATTCCAGGGCCAGATGTTTATGTTAATCCAGGTACACATATTACTTAGCAAAATCACAGTTTGTTTGTCTTCATATTGGTGATGGGCCTAATTGTGTCTATGTGGGTTAATAGTGGAAGGTTTTTTTGTGTGTGCTGTTCAATGGGACTCAACTTTCTTTTTCCCATAATGCTGCTCAAAGGAAACCCCGTGTTTAAAACAGGTCTGTATAACCCATGTTGCTATTCTGTCTTCCAGTGGATGTGCGTGAGAACAAGAGAGGTTGTGTTTGTGCATGATTGGTCATTTGCCTATGGTGTGAGATTGTGTGTTTGTATATTAGTTCTCAAATCGTGACCTTATATATCACTAACTATCCTATGGCTCTTTCAAAAAGAACAATCCCTTATTATTCTGGATTACTTCCTCCCCACCTTCCGCAACCTCGCCCATCCCCCTCTATGTGTCCCCCTTTCTCTTCCTCTCCCACCCAAATTCATCACTTCTTCACCATTTACCACCAACCCAACTTTCACCCCCCTTTCTCTACCTCTCCCAACTCATGACATCTCATTCTCTTCTCTTTTTCTGTCCTCCATGACCATACTCTCTCTCTTTATTCTCCTTCGCTCTTCTCAGCGGAAAAACAGCAGGCAGGTTCAAGCACAGTCGTGATTGCCGTGGTGGTGTGCGTTCTACTGCTCCTTCTGTTGGTGGCTCTGCTCTTTGTCCTCAGTAAGAAAGGCAAGCTGAGCTGCGGGAAGAAGGACAAGAAGGATGTGTAAGTAAAACAAGATGCAAACAATATTTAACCAGCATTAAAGGGCTAGTTCAATAGTTTCAAAAATCAACAAATTTCTCCCCCTCATGCAATCCCAGATGTGTTAGACTTTCTTTCTTCTGCTGAACACAAAAGATTTGTTAGAAAAATATTTCAGCTTGTATACATACAATGCAAGTGAATTGGTACTAAACTGGTGAAGCTCCAAAATCACATAAAGGCATCATATACAGTAAGTAATCCGTAAGACTGCAGTTGTTAAATCCATATCTTCAGAAGCAATATGATAAGTATGGGTGAGAAACAGATTGATTACTATTGATCTACACTTTCACATTCTTCTTCTTTTGTTTTTGGTGATTCACATTCTTTGTGCATATCGCCACCTACTGGGCAGGAAGGAGAATTTATATTAAAAAAGTTAAATACTTTACTATAAAAATTTAATATTATAAAAACTTAAATATTGATTTAAATATTGGTTTCTCACCCAGACCTATCATATAATTTCTGAAGATATAGATTTAACATCTGCAGTCTTATGGATTACTTTTATGCTGCCTTAATATGCTTTTTGGACCTTCACATTTCTGTCCACTATTCACTTGCATTGTATGGACCTACAGTGCTGATATATTCTTCTAAAATCTTAATTTGTGTTCAGCAGAAGATAGAACGTCATATGCATCTGGGATGGTATGAGGGGGAGTAAATGATGTGAGAATTTCCAGTTTTGGGTGAATTATCCCTTTAACATAGGCCAGGTTTTATGCCACATGTACTCATTGTCACATATTCTTTATCTGTCACTCCGTGTCTTTAGGGCATCTGGGGAGGTAAAAGGTGGTATTGTGGTGGAGATGACAAACAATGACAAAGGCAACGAGGATTCCAATCTGCTAAAAAAACCTACTGTAGAATAGGTAAGGGGTCAAAAGACCAGGAAAATAATTTAAATTACAAAAGTCTTAAAATGTCATGGAAATGTCTTTATTGAATATGTTTTTGTTTTTTTAGCTGTACTTTAAAATAGTTGTTCAGCTAGATATTGCTCTTGTTTAGAGCATGTGTTAAGTCAAACTTGCTCACAAGCCATAGTGATGTACATTTTGTGAGCAAAGCATTGTCTTGTGTCTGTCCTTCTCAAAGAATTCACCAAACTGGTTCACAATGCAGTCAAAATTATTCATTAGTGTAAAGGGATTTAGGCGAGAACCGGCTTGACAATATAAATTAGATTTAATTAAATAAAAAGACACACACAAACACACACAGGGCAGCTGCCCGTAAATACACTGTCTCTCTCATCAACGTCCGCAGTCAACCTTTATCCCTCTCGGAGGCTTGATTAGCCTGATAAGGGACCGGGTTTGTAGAATCATGACCCGGCCCCGCCCTCCACCCTGTCACAATTAGCAAATACGATTTAAAAAAAATCCTAATGCAGTAATCACAAAGTACTGGAAAGTTCATGGAGATTTGTTGATTAAAATAGAACCTCATTATCACTGTAAAATTACCTGCCATTTTTAAGGTACTATAAGCTATTTATTCCTTGAACTTACCCATAAAATGAGTTTTGTTGGTGTAACCTAACCTCTTCACACATGACTTCGTATTGTACAGACTAATCCCCCCAGTGTGAGTTTTAATGCACGCTGTGGACTAACTAGTTAATACATTCTTTGTCTGACATCGGAAAACAGAGCTGAGACAGTTACAGCTTTAAAGATTAATTTTGTGATTAATTACATTTTGTAACCAAAAAATAAAGATATTGTGATGTTGAAAATGGACCCGCTTCAGTTGTTCTCTCCTGCTAAACAGCAGCGCAAAACAGATCACACCAGTTTGATCACACACTTCTGAGCCCATCCAATCTCACCTGTTTGATTGTACGTGTGAAGAGGCCAATGTTAATGTCTAGATTAATTCAGACATGTTGACTTGAATAAAACCAATTAATTTACATATTAGGATAGTTTGATATATTTAGATTTTTTTTTTAAGTAAAAAATTTTTTTATTGTAATGTGGATTCAGTGACAGGTCGGCCATACATCACTTTTATATATTTTTTTCCAGGGCAGCCATGTATTTGACTGCAAACTGTTCTAAAATACTGTACACTTTTCAGCTGGGATGCATAAATATGGCCTGAAATACAAGACTAGAATTGAGATTTTGTTTGTGATTCTAAAAGTAGATATTTGCTAATTATTGGACTACTAATTACATCCACCATTATCACCTGCTGAACAGCGCTTTAGCTCAATGATGGCAGTAACAACAGCACAGTCATTAATTTAAGAAAAGAGTCTAGAAAGCAAGTTCATTAACAACTTTTGCTCTTTACAGTGTTAAAGAGAGAGACACAGAAAAGAGATATAGAAGAACAAGATTGCCAGAGGAGGAGGGGATGAAGCAGTGGAATTAAGAGTGCTCTTTTCCTTTCAAGAAAATCAAGCCTGATGGAGAAGAGAAAAGATGAATTCATTTTAGCTGTACAGTTTTCTTTTGAGGTATGGGGGAGGGTTGTAGGATGGGCTATGATTTTTTTTTTTTTACTGAACGTGGGTTTCAATTCAGAGGGAGGGGTAATAAATGTAAATCTGGCATAATTTTGATATGTGTACCTCCTGTGTATGATTATATAATCAGGATCATTTTTGTTCTTTAAGAATGACTGAGCAGTAGAACTCTATGGAAAAGAGCGCCAAACAATGCCATTCAGTGTGAGTCCACCCCGAAACAAATACAAAAAAATTCAGTCACTGTGGACACTGGATCTTGCTTTACTGTGCTGCACCCTGGTTATGACTGTTAGAGTATGGTGTTACACAGTACAGTATAGCCTCCTTTTGCATTACAGACTGCACTTAGCCTACAGTCTAAATGTTTGATTCTGCTCATCTGAACTGCATACATGCCAATATTTTCAGTAGCAGACCTAACAGACACTTAGCTGTTTTGGTCAAGATATGCATGGAATATATGGATATGCCCCCTCACAAATGAAATTGTCAAGCTCTGTCATTCATATTTGCCTTTGTACATCCCAGAACTAAAAATGTTGCCATAGATATTTAGACCATGCCCTGAATAGCACACAGTATGTATTTCTCATGTCTTACACTTTTATATTTGGAGCTAAAACCAAAAGCCAGGGAAGGAATCAAAGAAATGCAAGTGAGATGGGTCATTAATCCACTAAACAGATTCACTATAAAGAACTAAACGGCACTGAAAGCATTTATCTGAAAGCACACTGCCATTAAATTCAAGTCTGAGAGTCTTGTTTTTTTGGAAGAGCTTCAGAGTTACAGAACTAACTAAATCAGCTCATTTCTTCTGCACTGCTTTGGATTCCATTCTACAGCCCAAATATGTTTAAAGACTTTAACTTAACTTTAACCTTATTAGGCTTGGCCTATAATGGGGCCAGGTCAGTACTATCTTTTGGGTTTTACAGTTTTTCATCTTAAATGGCTTTTAAGAGGGTTAAGGGTTGATTCATTTATATATTCTCACCTCCACTTTTATTAGTTATTTAATTAATTATTAAAGATTTGAAAGTGATTGGAAATGATCTAACCTTTCAGCACAAATCATAATGCTGGAGCTTTCCCAGTATACTTGCTTTTTCTTTTTCCAGCACTATTATCCTCACTAGGTTATAATTATTTATATTTAAACATATCAAATTAAACGCCTTCAGCCTTTCTTTAAGCTTAAGATGCTCTGTGTTTGTACAGTGAAACTCCAAGACTTCCATTAACAATTAATGACTGTAAATTCTGCATGGAAGGAGATAAACAAGATCACCTTGTAAAAGTTGAGGGACAGGGCCATCATTTGTCTACTGTTGTTACAGTGTGATCAGCTTGTTTGTTATTTATCATTATTATTATTCATTGCCATTTGCATTTAGCCTTTGTTTGTTTTTAAACCAAAAATATATGAGTGAGAAAGACGGGGTGTAAAAATGATTTCTGTTTGCTTGTATATGACGTTCCAGGTATTGTGTTTTGCAAATATGTGTTTTTTCCTCAGTTAACATTGTTGTTCAAGTAAGGCACAGCTGGAAGATTCTAGAAATCACTATGTTGTTGGAACACACTGTCATTTTGTCCCAGACCCTCCTGTTAAACAAAGCTGCGGGCCTTGTTATTTTCTTCAAAAAACAGATTCACAATGAGCTGTTCCTTGATCCAGGTCCTCTGCATGCCAGAGCAATGACCAGCTAGAACAAGGACTTTGAAATGTTTTCACAATTTTGGAATATGACCACAGACATGTATGCACACGCAAACACATACAGTTCTTCTCTGCACCAACAACACAGTGATTCTAGACTTTAATCAGCATTATGTGTACAGGTTAACTACAATTTGATAAGGGCATAGAGAGGACTGAGCCAAAATGGGCAGGGTAGTTGGTGAGGGGTGGGGTGGGGTCGGGGGGTTTGTTGGTTTGGATATTACATTATTATTTTTTTACCTACTGAGTCTGTGTGTGTAGTCGAGTGTTCGAATGAATTGGTATGTATTAACTGTCCACTAGACACATGGACCATTTGTTAAAAAAACATCTCTGAATTTGAGGAATGGGAGTTTCCATTTCAAACACTGGAAAAAGTATAGTGGCCAGTTTGTAAAAACTGTCTGACTCCATGTCAATTGTTTTTACTTTTATCTTATATTTACTGATTTCATTTTGCAGCATGTAGCCATTGGTTCATCGTTATTAATGCATTGTGATTTAGTTTAGTTATGGCCAATATTTACATACCAAGATATTTGAGCACGCATTTTAAAATAGTGTGAAACTAAAGTGTGTCTTTTAAGGAGGATATGTATGTCTTAACTACTGAACAGTCATGTTTTCTACAATTTAACTGGTCTTGCAAGAGAGAAAAACATGTTTTAAATATGTGTTTGCTACAATTGTTTATGCCCTCCAGGTATACTGTATATTTTGTGTTACGCATTTGTGAACTTTGTAGCTTGTCATCGTCTGATTGAAACTGTGTAGAGTTTATACTGCTAAAAAAAAGGAAGAAGAAAAAAAATCTCACAATGTATTGTGTCTCTGTTTTTTGTCTTGTTGTGTCAAAATTGGAAATGCCTCAATTGCTTATGTAGCCTGATAATTTAGAGGGGGAAAATCAGTCACCTAATTACTGTTACTAGTCACCTAATTACTGCTTTCATTTAGTTTCCCTTGGGGTTGCTTTACTAACAATGTAAACGCAGATTTAACAGGCTTTTATCAGTTTCTGCAAAAAAATCAAAAACATTTTGGATCTGTCAGATACATAGCTATATCTCGTATGACTTGTAATCATTAAATTATGTGAACCCCTCTTGAGGAACTTTTACATGTTAAGACAGTATTACCTTTGAGGACAGGTATTACACATTTCCATTATTGAAAGACACTTAACTAGGATCATTACGATATGTAATCTGATAGGGATTTTGGATATTTCATCTTTGTGAGAATGAACCGGCATATTTAGGGATGTTGACCATACACTTTTTTAAGACTGGCAACATATTTAGGGAAAGACAGTCTCTTCAACTGTATAAAGCTGTTTACAAATCCTAGATAATATCTTATTTTCACAACTCGTGTTTTCTGGTGTTTTTTAAATAGTGGAGTTCTTTAGTAATTTGCTGAGACTCAGTTTCATTTCTGCCAAAAATCTAATATTTGCTTCTCCGTATTCTGTGGCAGAATGTTATTGACCCTGTAGATTGCTTCCGTGATTACAGTGAGTGTTCTTGTTTTGTTGTGTTGCTAATATCTCTGCAAAAAAGTTGATTTATTACCATATCCCCATGGATGAAACTGATATTTCGGAGGTCGGGGAAGCCGGAAATCGACTGGTAATCATTTCCCCCTTTTCAAAAAAGCATTCAAAAATTATTACAAATAATATTATCAATTTTAAAAGCCTAATCATGCAGATTTGCTCTGTAAAACATGAAGAAGATCAGACCCAACCACTCTTAGCATGCTACACAACTCCTTGTCCAGGCTCTTGTTATATCTATACTGGACAACTGCAGTGCTCTTCTGGCAGGACTTCCTGCATGTACAGTCAAACCTCTGCAATTGATCCAGAATGGGGTAGCACGATTGGTCTTCAATGAGCCCAGGAAAGACATAAACGAGCATTCATCGAACAGCACTGATTGCCAATGGTTGCTTACATTAAGTACAAGGCATTGATGCTCACTTACAGAACAACCACTGGCACCCCCTTATCTACACCTGCTACTTCAAGTCAATGTGACCTTCAGAAGCTTGCAATCAGCGGGTGAGTGGCGCCTAGAGAACTTTCTGAACTCTCACTTCAACTGTACCTTGCTGATGGAATAACCTTTCAAACTCCACCCGAGTAGCTGATTCTGTAGCCACCATCAAGAAACATCTCAATACGCATCTTTTGGCAAGCACTTGAAACAATCCTACTAATGCAATGTCTTCTTTCTCAATGTATTGTTTTACCAGTGTCTCTCCTTTTAACTCTACCTGTGCTTCTTTGAGCAATTTGCAACTTTGTATTACAGCACTTCTCGTATTACTGCCTCCTTAGGATGAATTGCTTCTGTTGTATGTTGCCATTTGTAAGTCGCTTTGAATAAAAAGTGACAGCAAAATACATATATCACTTTGTTGGGTATGACTTTCTATCAAGCTATACAAAACAAAACAACTATAATAGCCTAAAATATTATTAGTAATTTTAAAAAACTTTGCCGACTATGCGGGGTAAACAGGGCTGTAGCAAGTTATTCAGGGACCCCTAAATATTTATTGCTTTGGGCCCCTTTCCTATTAGAAATTACAGTTTAGTATTTGATGTGGGGCCCCCCCCTGGATCTGTGGGCCCCTTGAATTGTTACCACCTTTCACCCCACTAGCTATGGCCCTGCTCTCAAATATGCTGCCTCAAACAATCAGCATCTGATTTTTTTAGCAAGTACACTTGATAAATAGAGACTGAATTTGTCAAGTGGCTGAATTAAAACTGGACTGGAGTGTAAAATAAATTGAATCAATTGACCAAAAGCTGCCAGTTTTTTCTTTCTTCTTCTTTGAATCAAAGGTTACGGAATGTCTTTCCGCTGTTCCGGTGTCATAATGAAATAGAGTTGTTAAGCTTGTTGTTCAAAAACCCGGCAGAGAATTTGTCAAGGGGTCCCTCTAGATTTTCCCTATGGGTTTTTATACTGATAAAGTACAACAGTACTAAATCAAGTTTAATTAATTCATTATATTTAGTTTTTTCAAACTGAACAGGTCAAGTCCAAATTGCTTAAATCAAAGGGTTTCGTTAATTGAATGATCTGATGTCTCAACAAGGCTCCATAAGTTGAAAGAGATTATATTTATATATCAATGTAACTTGAGTCAAAGCAGAAAGATAATACAACTTAAAAAAGTTAAGTTGAGCCAATGCAAATTTTTTAAATTAAATGATATTGTCTGGGCTTACAGTGCACAGTCATTCCTGAAACGTGAAAGCCATATTGATTTACATACTTTAATACACACACACACACACACACACACACACACACACACACACACACACACCGGCTTTAAAATTCACATTTGTGGTATGACTGTGTGTAATTTATGTTATAGAACGAAATGTCCAGATATGGTAAGTAACTTTATCTACAGACCTTATTTTACACATTCAGAAACCCCATTTTAAAACCCCATAGGAAAATCCTGAGGGAACCCATGGCAAATTAGTCTTCTGGGGTTGCCAACAAAGCTCTATGAGTCCCCAATAAAATCGAATCCCCACCTGACATCATAGCGATTCCATTGGCTCATAGATATTTTAATGGGTAGGCCTACTGTATTCACTGCCTAAGTAGAAATCCTACAAAATCCTTTTGCAATATATGTCGATAGCCTATAACTTTGCAAATAAGTAATTTAATTACTTTTAAACCATATGTTACACATAATAGTTTATAACCAAAACTAGATTGGAATATTAATTATTTCTTGTTCTTTTTTTCAATTATCTAATAATTTGCAAGCTATCTGCAACATAATTACAGAACCAACAAATATATTACATATTATATATAAACACCGTACAATCTTATTTGCACACTAGCAATTATGTGGGACCCTCTGTCAATTACATTTTTGTGCAGTCGATATATTTATTTTACCCCAATATAAATGTGTCCTCCCCGCGACCCTGTACATAGGATAAGCGGTTGACGATGGATGGATGGATAAATGTGTCCTGAGCAGGTTTGTGTATATTTAAGAACTTTAAGCTAAAAACCAACTTCCCTAAAACATGTGTTTAATGCATGAGTGTTTTTTTTTTTTCTTTTTTCTTTTTAATAAATATGTTCATTATTTATGTAAAGCCAGTCAAGTTATTTTCACATGTGTTGTGCTTATCATAATTACAAACCGTGCCCACTGGTGACTCGCTTTCAGGTGCGCACTCATTTCATTATGACACCGGCCCAGTTTAACCCCTGCCAATCCCCCTCCAGCAAGCCCTCGTGTTAAAAGTTAAGATGGTCGAGTCTTAAAACGTACCCAGACAGCATTTTGGGGCATTCCACACATATTTCATAATAAGCTCTGCTTCACCCCGGCCTTGGCCATTCTAGCATTGTCCTCCTGTCATGTGTGTGTTAAGGTACTAAACATTTTTTTTTAATGCAAATGTATGTACATAAATAGACACTACAATGCCTGACACTGCCTCTGGTGTGATTAACACTATTTGCTTGCGCTGTCCACATGAGTTTGACGAATGAGACAGATACAGGCAAATAGCATTTGCAGATGCCTCTGAAATAATTGATTTTGACATTCACTAACATAAGCTCAGTCACCTGTCAGGCCAAAGCATTATTTTTGCATAGAAACAAATGCATTTGAATGCTGCTTGATATAGAGACTACAATAAGATGAAAAGGAAATTTAAATCATAATTGCTGGAAATACAAAAGAAATAGGAATTGTAAGTTTTGTGTTCCAATGTAGGGTACATGTGAACAAGCCAAGCTTCTTAGGACAACTTTTAGACCCATACATTTTTTATTTAAATGATGAGAGAGAGAATGATAGTGAGTCAGCTTTTTGGATGCTCTCAGGCACATTGTTATGCATTTCATTTAGTGAACAGAAGTCATGATGTCTGGATCCATTTATTTGATTTTATGATGATTGTCCCTCATCAAAACAAGTGGCTATCCATCTTTCCCCCAATAACGATCCACTCTGTGCATCTTGTTAGTATGTGTGTGAGTGATTATCCCTTTCATACTATTGATGAAGGTATCCTGATTTCAGGAAAAAATACAAATATTTACATATTTATTTATATTTATATACATATATATATATATATATATATATATATATATATATATATATATATATATTGTGAAGAGTTAGTTTTTCCCCGCGACCCTGTACACAGGATAAGCGGTTGACGATGGATGGATGGATGGAGTTAGTTTTTCAGATGAGTTCAGATAACCCTGCTTGAACTTGAATTATGCCACTTAAAGGGATGGTTAATCCCAAAATGAAAATTCTCTCTTCATTTACTCACCCTCATGCTATCCCAGATGTGTATGACTTACTTTCTTCTGCTGAGCAAACAAAGATTTTTCTCAGCCCTGTAGGGCCATACAATGCAAGTGAATGGTTGCCAGAACCAAAGAGCCGCAGCATAAAAATAATCCATATAAATCCAGAGGTTAAATCCATATTTTCAAAAGCAATATAATATAGGTGGGTGAGAAACAGATAAAAACGGAAGTAATTTTTTACTATAAATTCTCCTCCCTGCCCAGTAGGTGGCAATGTGCACGAAGAATGCGAATTACCAAAAAACAAAAGAAGAATGTGAAAGTGGTCATTTATAGCAAAAACTTTATAAAAAAAAGTTCTGATCACCATTCACTTGCATTGTATGGACAGAGCTGAAAAACTCTTCTAAAAAATCTTTGTTTGTGTTTAGCAGAAGAAAGTAAGTCACACATCTGGGTTGGCATGAAGGTGTGAGTGATGAGAGAATTTTCATTTTGGCTGAACTTCCCCGTTAAGTCAGATCTGATCAATTATTGTTCTGATCATTGGGTCACTTAAGGAATGTCTTTCTCTCATTATGCATTGATTTTTACCTGCTTTATAACACAGAGCAGCTTCTGTCTCCTTTGTGATGTGTACCCATGTCATTTAACCAGTCAAATATACACTACTATTACACAGCACTCAGGAATACTTGATTCTGATTAGTCAATCGTGGAAATCTGCAGTCAGATATTTCTGGATAATGACCACTAAACTGTATAATTGACGATTGTTATAATTGACTGTGATAGTTCCATGTCTCTTGTAGTGCTCATTCTCATTCTTTTCACATAATGAAAGAATTTGAATGTTTTAATACATTTATTTGTGCACACATTTTTGGATTGCACAGAGAATAACATTCAAACTCTTGGTAATGGTGTGATTGTGTGCCTATACTCTATGAAGACAGACATGAAGTAGCAAGACAATCCAGCTGATAGGAAATGTAGCAGACCGCTTCAATAAAACAATTGATCTTTCACTGTTGTTTGTGTTTTTCTTCCTTTATATATTTTCTTAGTTTTAGACTTCACAACACACAGTAAAAGCTAAAAGAAGCATATAAAAATAGTATTTATATTTTGCAGGGGGTCCATTCATGTAAACCAAACTAAATTAGACAATACAATTGTCTATTTTACAACAATATTACACGTTAAACATAACATCTAAACATAAACAACACAAATCCTTCCTTAAACAATACTAAACTGACAAAGGGACACAAAATATAAACACATAAAATAAACTTTGCCAACCTTGGGCCCCTATCAAACAGATACTGTCAAAAAACAAAACAAAACAAAACCATTAAAATGCACATAATTTCACTTCATAACTCTTTAAACTACACTGTAGGCTCATTAGCTCTTAGGTTTGTGTGTGTGTGTTGATAGCTCTCTCCCTCGTTCACTCTCCCGGGTAGGGTTCCACCAACTGTGCATGAGGTCTCACTTAAGTTGGTACATAAAGTTCACACTAAGGGCTTAGTAACTACTAAGGCAAGACTTAACTAGTATGTTGTAAGGTCTCCGTAAAGTAATGCATAGTTGCATAATATGACGTTTACCTGTATTTATAAAATAAGCAGCCTTCAAATTTGTACACAGAATTGTTAAACATCTGTGAATTTCAGTTTGATATTGTTACGGTTGTTGCTCAAACCTTAACTGCCAGGTCAAAGGTGTAATAAATTGTATCCCCATTGAAATACGATATGGAATAAAACAAGATTCAATGAATGGCATATTTAGCCTGTGTAAATAACAATATTTAATAACTGCAGTATTGCATGATGCATTTATCTTCTAGTGTTTCTAGATGTTAGTACTGCCTTTGACACATTAGATCACGGCATTCTCTTGAGGCTTGAGAATTAAGTTGGCATTTTTGGAATTTCATTAGCATGCTTTAGGTCCTATTTAGCAATGTTTGTAGAACAACATTCTTCCACCTCAGCAATATTGCTAAGATACTACACATGTTCAATAAATAAACTTCAATTGGTTCAAAATGCAGCTGCCAGAGTGCTGACTAGAACTAAGAAATATGATCATATTAGCCCCATTTTTTCATTGTTACATTGGCTACCTGTTAAAAGACTCAAAGCACTTACCTTGCTCCATGCACCCGGCAGGGGGCGGGTTAAAGACTGAGGAAGAGGTCCTGGAAAGGCGTCTTCAGAACTCGTCAGTTCTGGCCTACCGGGGCTGGGCAGTCGCGGGTCCGGTGGCGAGGTGACTGCGTCCGGGGAACCGGGACTGTAGGAGTATGGATCCAGGGTGGCGTGAGAAAGGCACGCACCAGCTGGGTGACCCAGGGAGTGAAGAAATCACTCTTTTATGGAGGGAGTATGTAGGCTTGATTTCTTGGGAATTTGTCCTAGAAACTGCTAATTGAAAATGTGTGTGTGTATGTACAGTGAGGAAAATAAGTATTTGAACACCCTGCTATTTTGCAAGTTCTCCCACTTAGAAAACATGGAGGGGTCTAAAATTGTCATCGTAGGTGCATGTCCACTGTGAGAGACATAATCTAAAAAAAAAAATCCAGAAATCACAATGTATGATTTTTTAACTATTTATTTGTATGATACAGCTGCAAATAAGTATTTGAACACCTGTCTATCAGCTAGAATTCTGACCCTCAAAGACCTGTTAGTCTGCATTTAAAATGTCCACCTCCACTCCATTTATTATCCTAAATTAGATGCACCTATTTGAGGTCATTAGGTGCATAAAGACACCTGTCCACCCCATACAATCAGTAAGAATCCAACTACTAACATGACCAAGACCAAAGAGCTGTCCAAAGACACTAGAGACAAAATTGTACACCTCCACAAGGCTGGAAAGGGCTACGGGGAAATTGCCAAGCAGCTTGGTGAAAAAAGGTCCACTGTTGGAGCAATCATTAGAAAATGGAAGAAGCTAAACATGACTGTCAATCTCCCTCGGACTGGGGCTCCATGCAAGATCTCACCTCGTGTGGTCTCAATGATCCTAAGAAAGGTGAGAAATCAGCCCAGAACTACACGGGAGGAGCTGGTCAATGACCTGAAAAGAGCTGGGACCACCGTTTCCAAGGTTACTGTTGGTAATACACTAAGACGTCATGGTTTGAAATCATGCATGGCACGGAAGGTTCCCCTGCTTAAACCAGCACATGTCAAGGCCCGTCTTAAGTTTGCCAATGACCATTTGGATGATCCAGAGGAGTCATGGGAGAAAGTCATGTGGTCAGATGAGACCAAAATATAACTTTTTGGTCATAATTCCACTAACCGTGTTTGGAGGAAGAAGAATGATGAGTACCATCCCAAGAACACCATCCCTACTGTGAAGCATGGGGGTGGTAGCATCATGCTTTGGGGGTGTTTTTCTGCACATGGGACAGGGCGACTGCACTGTATTAAGGAGAGGATGACCGGGGCCATGTATTGCGAGATTTTGGGGAACAACCTCCTTCCCTCAGTTAGAGCATTGAAGATGGGTCGAGGCTGGGTCTTCCAACATGACAATGACCCGAAGCACACAGCCAGGATAACCAAGGAGTGGCTCTGTAAGAAGCATATCAAGGTTCTGGCGTGGCCTAGCCAGTCTCCAGACCTAAACCCAATAGAGAATCTTTGGAGGGAGCTCAAACTCCGTGTTTCTCAGCGACAGCCCAGAAACCTGACTGATCTAGAGAAGATCTGTGTGGAGGAGTGGGCCAAAATCCCTCCTGCAGTGTGTGCAAACCTGGTGAAAAACTACAGGAAACGTTTGACCTCTGTAATTGCAAACAAAGGCTACTGTACCAAATATTAACATTGATTTTCTCAGGTGTTCAAATACTTATTTGCAGGTGTATCATACAAATAAATAGTTAAAAAATCATACATTGTGATTTCTGGATTTTTTTTTAGATTATGTCTCTCACAGTGGACATGCACCTACGATGACAATTTCAGACCCCTCCATGATTTCTAAGTGGGAGAACTTGCAAAATAGCAGGGTGTTCAAATACTTATTTTCCTCACTGTATATGTGCACTCAATTTGCTCTTTAATGATGCAGTGAGCGCAAGACCTCCTCACTTCCTTGTTATCCTCAGCCCTCCATTACGGACCGTGCTGTGTTAGGGTTTGGTGCAGAATGTTATAAAATTAGGCTTGAATATTAGCTAAATTATCTGAATTTGCTGCTTCAAATGAGACATTTTTTTAATTAGCCTCTTTCATGATGAGTTTATTCTGTTTTAATTAGATTCTGTAAGTGATGAGAAGAATTTGCGGTGACACCCAAACCATCAGGCTGCATGGGAGGTCCCAGGAGTTTCCCGTTGTACACGTCCCTCTGAGTGTAATGGTTTTCCAACAGTATTTGTTAAGTATGGAGGTAGTTTCTCATGCAGTAAGGAGAGATAGCAGAACAACCTTGACATTACTCACATAGCTGAGCCCTTGCGATATATCAGCTCTCTTCTTGCTTTAGCAGTGCACTTATTATGATGCCCTGTCGGACTCTGAAGGGTGTATGTGGGCATTCTTTCCCAAATCTCAAACATATATCTTTCCAAAAGGACAAAAAGAGGCATACGGTTATCTCTACCTCCATTAAAGATGATGTATAGGATACATTTGGGGCATGGATGGGATTACTTTTATATAGCAGGAGTGTGTGAATACATTTTTAAGTGATTTTCTATCCCTTTCTTTTCTTCCTTTAGTAGAGTAGTTTGTAGAATTTGGTAGAGCCTGGTTACTTACTGCTCCTGGCAGCTTCTGCTTTCTCAGCAGTTTACCAAACTTTCTCTTCCCTGAACAATTTTCCAAATGTAAAGAATGGGATATAATTAGAAGTTAGTCAGCATTTTTTCCCCCAGATCCCAATTGACTTTTTAACAATAACTTAAAAAAACCTTTAAAGACATACCTACTGTGAGCTCCAAGGTTGTTCATCAATGATATATACTTCTGATAAAGCCATCAGTATGCTTCATCTTAACGTAATTGTAACTTGTTTAATAGTGGAATTCCTGGTGAAGAACTACAATCCCCATGATCCAGCAGAGAAAGATCCACCAATCAGAGAATCTGAATCCATTTGAGCTCTGCAGCCCACTTCCATGACTGACTGTGAATTATGCAAAAGAGTCTTTTTCATACACTCTCAAACTACTGGTATTTGTGCTAATATTTTGCAATAAAAATACATTGTATTGTTTCTTTACTTCTAGTCAACAAATTTAAACGAATAGTTAAAACATTTCTATCGTTATTAATTTGATTACATGATGTGCAATGCTTCATGGGATTGTAGTTCATTCCAACATAAAATATAAATAAAATATTTATAAATGAGTAATGTACTTTCATCTTTTTGTTTGCTTCAGATCAAAGATTTTAATGTTGTGATTCACCTCGTAGCTGGTTGGTTTGGCTCATGTCTTAGCACTCTTTTATGAAGAGTTGAATGAAAAAATTAATGGGAAAAACACTTTCTACCAATATGGCTGAAAACGTAGTCAGGCCCTTTTTCCAATTGCGGTTGTTCCGGGGGGATTGTCCCTGTAATAAGTGCACTGTAAGTCGCTTTGGATAAAAGCATCTGCAAAATGCATAAATGTAAATGTAGAAGGTAATACCCCATGCAGCCTCGTGAGAGTCTCATTTGCTGTTGCTAAGGTTAGGATTAGGGTTAGATTTAGTGGTAGGTTTAATGTAAGGGTTTGGTTTTGTTGTAGGTGTAGGGTTTCTTTAGTACTCAAAATTAACACAATGTGTGAACGTCGCATGCAGCTCTTGTGAGACTCTCTGGCAACAACCCAATTGTATGGACATTTCCACTGGTGTAACCTGGGTTTAGGAGGTTTTCTTTATAGCCTAATAATGATAGTTCACTCCCACGTCATCCCTGTTTGGGATTAAAATTGCAACATTTGCAAACCTTATTTATTGGAAATCCTACTGAAGTTTTTAAGTTTGAAGTAAACCAAAAGGCCTTTTTTTTATGTTAATCAGTGTTTTGGTGATGTTTTCATTCTCTCTTTCAATAGATATTTTATGGAGATTAATCTAATCAAATCTAAACTTTTGCTCAATTGCACAATATGTACATTTGGCTGCAGCTGTTTGGCACAAGTGAGATAAGTAATAAGGTCTAAGAACTACACTAAAAACAATGTTAACCTAAAAATATGCTTTACGTGGTATCATGTATGTTAACTGGTTTCATTCTTGTCATAAATATTATTAACATCTCTGAATCAACCTGAATATATTAGCTTACACCAACAAAGCTAATTTGAACCATTTGATCAAGTAGAAATAGCTCCTAAATGGAACAATTGGAGGTATATAGAAGTGGTATTAAAGCATTATTCATTCATTGAGTCTTTTGTGTATTGATCTATTTACTTTTTCTTTATATTAAAGATATCTAAATTGCGTTGTTTGTGAAATGTAAAGCATGTTCTCTTGGCACTCTGACAGTGTAATGTTGCCTTAACCGTGCCCTAGGTTTCAGCATATGCTCTGATATTACTCTGGAAAGTGCTTATTAAAAATCAGAATTTCAATAAGTGCCATTATAAACAGCAGATGGCAGGTGGTGTCTGTGCTTTTAACATTTTCATGTACTGTTCATGTGCATGTTTTGTTGAAATGTTCTCTGAAGTATTTCTACTCACTCCAACCTAACCTTTTGTTGAAAACGTGTATAGTGTTGTGTTAGTCGTAAGTCTCATGAAAATATTCAGGGTATTTTATGTTAGTGAAGAAAAGTGTGTGACAGGTTTCCCCTATCTGTCACTCACTGCATCAACAATACATTTCAAGACGATCACTCTTCGTACATGAAATCCTCTGCTGTAAGAAATGTTCCCGTATTTGTGAGGTAAAATGAAGAGATTAAAGTCTTTTGTCTGACATTGCATAAATAAACATTTGCAGTAAAAAAAGGTTTAAATTTCTTGATGTCATTAACTAGATATACACAATATTATCTTGCAGTTCTGCACTTTTGAATATGCAGCGAAAATCTCCCTGAAGCACTCGGGTTACATTGAAGAGTCATTCTGCATTCAGGATGCACATAAGCGGTTTTGTGCCACTCTATATTGGAGCTTTTCTTATTTCTTACTTTTCTTACATTGATTACTTTGTGCAATAAGTTGTTATATTTATTTAGCCTATTAATTTGTTAAATAGCCATTAGTCACCATGTTGAAGTGCTGCACTTCGCTTCTGTATATACCTCTAAAAGGCATCTGTTAGCGGTCACGTAAACAAAGGAATCTAATTCTACATTATCCTTAACACTGACTATTCCACTAGTCCTTCAAACAACTGAACAACTAGTTGATTATGAAGATTGGTAGTTTTGTACAACCCTAGTTTAAATTATAATTAATGATGGACAGAAATTGTTGATGGAATATAATGATTGACAAAAAAAAGAAAGGAAAGAAATTATGGTCTGAGAAGGGAATAATAAACAAAGAAGAGTGAGAAAACAGCACAATAACAGCTGAAAAAGATGCACCAACTGAAAGACAGATGAGGGCAAGGGATGGAGAAGGCAGAAAGGGTTCTGTCTGGGATGGGTGATGGGTGGAGAAGACGATAGAATAGAGATAGAGTTAGATGACAGTGAAGGAAAGACAGATGGGGAAGTGACTCCAGTTTTGGTAGAAGGATTAATGGACACAGCTGTCACATGCTTGTATTTGTGTGTGTGTCTGAGAGACGTTTGCGAATGTTAGTGATACTACAAAGATGAGAATTTAAAACACTTGACTTTGCTTCATTCCCTCTTTCCATTTTTACTCTCTGTTTATCTCCTAGACTATTGACTAATTCTATATTTCTTTTATTTTCTTTTTTTCTTGCTGAGATGTATAAATATACATCTGCCGCCATCTAGTGCTGAAAAAGGAAACAGAGTAAAGGTTTGTTTAAATCAAGGATCTCTATATATCAAGGAGTTAATGTTTGACTGGTTAATATGGCCCAGTAGCCCATCCTGATTGATGTTGGAATTACAAAAAGCATTTTTCTCGATTGATGACATTTGAAAAGTAGCTGTGTATTCTCACACATATTTATTCTACCACATATCATCTATATCATACCGCATATAGACATTTATAGGACTCTTAAACGCATGAAAAAGATGAATATCTTTCCCTGTGTGCACCAACTGACCAACTGCCTTTGAGATGAATGGAAATGTTAACGGATAGCAATCCTCTCCAGGAATTACACCTAAAACATACATAGGACATACAATTAACACTGACCAAAATCTTTTAATTAGCTCATTATAAACCTAAATTCATCCTGTAAAAAACATCAAGACCTGATAAACAGCTGTGCGCATGTGTGTGTGTGTGTGTGTGTGTGTGTGTGTGTGTGTGTGTGTGTGTGTGTGTGTGAGCGTGTATTTATCACTTTGTGGCGACCAAATGTCCCCATAAGGATAGTGAAACCCGAAATTTTTGACCTTGTGGGGACATTTTGTCGGTCCCCATGAGGAAAACAGCTTATAAATCATACTAAATTATGTTTTTTGAAAATGTAAAAATGCAGAATGTTTTCTGTGAGGGTTAGGTTTAGGGGTAGGGTTAGGTTTAGGGGATAGAATATAAAGTTTGTACAGTATAAAAACCATTATGTCTATGGAAAGTCCCCATAAAACATGGAAACACAACATGTGTGTGTGTGTGTGTGTGTGTGTGTGTGTGTGTGTGTGTTGTGTGTGTGTGTGTGTGTGTGTGTGTACTCTTGCGTGCATGTGTGCCTCATGCAAAATTAATGGCTTTTATCAAAGTGAATTAGGCATGGAGGAGTGAAAAGCTGAGGTATCCCAGTGGATTGCACGTCAATGGAAAAAGCTGAAAAATTGCTAAAAAACATTGGTCAACACCTGAGAGCAGATAATTAGCCTGGAGACACTCCTCTAGATAAAAATAAAAAACCTGTTATAGAAATGACACATTATCGTAATTGTATTGTTTGATTTTGTAGGTTATTATTTATATATTTTGGTGGTGCCTTTTGACATATTTTATTTTATTTATTTGACCATCAGAGCGCAGTTCTATCTTAGAGAAACAGAAAGATGGATTAAAAGAAAGAGATGAGAGGTAGAAACAGATCAGTAAGATTCTGCATTCAGTTCTCACAAGTCAATGTCCATCTAAAGAGTTCATGTATCTAGCACAGAGGACAGTAGGAGAATAGTATACAAGTATACAGCCTTGTACAACCTAATACCCTGAGGGGTTCCTCAGCTGCCGGACCGTCTCCCAGACATCTTTTTAAGGAGCCTCAAATATCCTATGTATGTACTCAAGGAACTTCAAGATATATTTTAAGAGCCTCAAAGCTTTTTGATGGGGACAATGAAACATTGACAGTACACTCATTAATAAAACTAAGAGTATATTTCACAGAGAGGGTTTTTGTAGGGATGAATGAATGAGTGAATGTTATATTTATATAGCCCTTTTCTGACAGTACACTCAAAGTGCATTACATACTGAAGAGGAGATTCCCCTCACCTACCAAGAGTATGCAGCATTCACCTGGATGATGTGACGGCAGTCATAGTGCGCCAGTATGTTCACCACACACCAGCTGTTGGTGGAGAGGAGAGAGTACAGTGATTTAACCAATTCATAGATGGGGATTATTAGGAGGCCATAATTGATAAGGGCCAATGCAGGAATTTGGCCAGGACACTGGGGTTAAACCCCTACTCTTTGCGAGAAGTGCCCTGTTTTTTGTTTTTTTTTATGACCACAGAGAGTCAGGACCTCAGTTTAACATCTCATCTGAAGGAAGGTGCCTTTTTATATTATTAGTGTCTCTATCACTATACTGGGTTGTTGGGACCCACACAGACCACAGTGTGAGCACCCCCTGCTGGCCACACTATCACGTCTTCCAGCAGCTGATCTCCCATCCTGGTACTGACCAGGCTCAACTCTGCTTTGCTTCAGGCAGTCTAGAGCTCCAAGGTGATATAGCTGCTGATGGGATCTCCAGAGGTTTCGGCTGTGTGGCAGCTGATCAACCCCAAATGTTGCCTTGAGTATCTTTAGATGATAGAGAATATAGCTGCTCACTGTAAGCTTATAAGCATGCTTCTTTATTCTCTATTCAAGTATTAAGTCCTGCTTTGTCATTAATATCATATTAAAATAGGATAAACTGCAAGTTAAGTAATATTTATTTTTTTTTATAGTTAATCCACACAACATCTTATGACAACATATTTTGTCCTGTGTACAAACTTAGTAATAGTAAGGACAAATTCAGTCTGTCTGTGAGCTCATTAGGACATGTGAATCTATTGAAATGTCCTAGGGTTGTCATGGAGTTTATTGCATTTGTTTTGTTGTAATTATTATGTAGCTTCAATTGAACAAGTTCAACATTAAAATAGTTCACCCAAAAATGTTCACCCATTTAATCACCTCCACACCATTCCAACTCAGTATTATTTTTTAAAGTGAGACACAAAAGATCTTGAATATTCAAGAAGCTCTTTTCTATACAACAAAAGTGGATATTGATTTTAAATAAATATCACAAGCTCTTAGCTCCGTATGTGAGGAAATGTATGCTATTATTCACTGATATCCTTCGCTGTCACGTTTTTACCAATGTGTTGCATCGCATTCGGTCACGTGACGTGAAAAAAACAATAAAGCGGTGTGTGCAAAAGTGCAATTTTTTAATGGAACATGAGTCTTCCCTAGATACACCACTGTCTCCTGGGGTATAGAATCAGAGACATGAATCAAATGCTAAAGACTTTCCCCAGCTGGACAAAGTGTGAGGTTAAGTGAGTAAAATTGTTTTCAAATGATTATGAAAATGTGTTTTTCTGTGTTTAGATACTATATGTGTGGTGTATGTGTAAATATATGGTCACCACTTGTTGCTTAGAACACTTTTGCATCCTCCAAATACTGTAGACTAGACAAAGTCTGGAATGGTGTTCATATACTGTATCACAATACACTAAAAAACACCATTACCTGTTATCATTTGTATTGATTTCTTCACAAGGTTCTGGAAGCACACCCCAGTGTTAGAACAGCTCAAGACAAACTTAAGTCTAACCTTCTGAGACCTGATCATGATTGATGTGTGCATTTTCCATTTCCCTTTTTGATTTGTAACTAGTAGCACCTAATAAACGTGGAAAAAATAAATAAAAAATAAATCTTTAGCAAATAGTTTTCCTAAAAATTGATGGCAACATATGTGGACAGCAGGACCAAGATGTGAAATTGTAAATAATACCAAGCTATAGAAAGTCAGATTTTTTTAAAATCAAATTGTTTTTTATGTTTCCAGGAGTGTTGGTTATTCATGTTTTAAGATGTTACAGACATTACATCCAACATTAACATAATTAATTCTGATTCAAAGTAATGGCTAGTGTCATTCAATAACTGCCATCCATGTTAAAATAACTGACATTTTGGTTGGATTTTAGGAGTGAATGCACTTAGCTGCACAGAAAGCTATAGGATTCTCCTTCGCTCCCTCTTTAATGAATGGCTTAACCTCCAGTGTGCTGTCTGTCTGCACTGGGCTCAGAACAGTTCGAAATGCACCTTATGTTCGTCCTAACTCCATTTAAAGCCTCTGAAATGCTAAATTGTTCAGATTTTGGATGAACCCAATGATTCTGAATGAGATAATGCACAGTGAATATAGGATTTCTTTGTAAACAATGCACTAAAGTACATATTAGTGTACATTGTGTTTATCGGCATGCTGTATCACTATAAATCGCTCAAATTTTAAAAATTGCATATCAGATGAAACTAGACTCTTTGACTCAAAACTTAATTTGATTTCTTACCAGAGGAAATTTTGTTGGCATTTCTTCCAAAGACAAACTCTGCTGTGGTCAGCGCCATGTTGTTTTGTCAGATGACTCCGTACATCGAAACTTTAACCCTTTACTGACAGCCCAAAGTTTTCTGAATTGAGATCAGTCAATTTAATTGAATTTAAATGACGTGTTTCGTATAGCGAAGCCAAAATACAGCTTCCATGCATGTGAACGTGGGGTCGCACAAGGTTAAAGTTAATGATCACTGTTCATATTCATTTTTTTCAGAATGCCATTTTTCAAGAATTCCAATTTATTTCCAGAAATATTGTATAAGTGTTCATGTCATATGTATGACTGTAAAGCAATAAAACATTTTTGCATCCAAACAAATAGAACCAGTCTCAAATTAACAACATGTTTAGCAACATTGCTGTCTTCCAGGATTTTTCTTTAAAAAGTACAATCAAAGTGTCATTTCGTAGTATCTTTGTATAAGTAAAAATAATAATAATAATAATAATAATAATAATAATAATAATAATAATAATAATAAAGGAATATCCTCATTCCAAAAACAGCTGTTCAAAAAAGGAAAATCAACATGATTTGTCTTTGTTTGTTTGTTTGTTGTTGTTGTTGTTGTTGTTTATTATTAGTAGTAGAAGTAGTTTTTTTGTTTTTGTTGTTGCCTTTTCCCATTTTGGTACTATGTGCTAGTTAATTTTGCCAACACGATGGTTAGTAACAGGCTATATAATAAAATGGCATTAAGTATAAAAGCCATTTTTGTGCAGAATGAATTAAGTGTTCATAGTTATCATTAATCATACAATACTGAGTATTGCCAACATGAGCAAACTTATTGGATTTGAATATCCTGTTAACCTAATAACCTCATTCTAATCATACACTTTATCAACAGAATTGTGTAATAACACAGATGTATTCCTGATTAGAATTGTGATAATAACATTGATTGGAGGCCTGAAATCAATCAAACCAAAGTACAAATGTGTTTGTGCTGACCAGTATATAGTAATGAGTGATTTCGAGACAGGTGGCTAAACAGGTGGTTGGTTCAAATCCTTCTCAGAAAACTATTCCTCTGAATGCCTTTTGAGTTGCTTTTGAGCAAGGTACACTGTACTAGGGAGGTTTTGAGAGGTTATGGCTGACCCATTTCTCTGTTTCTAGCTCTGTTTGCTTTGCGAAATGTTAGTCAAGTACTCCTACTACCTGTGCAAACTGTGTAGACATGGCATTATCTAAATATTTAACCCTAACTTGCCAAGGACAGCAAAAGTGTATTGAGCAAAACTACAAGGTTACAATGTTTCGTATTGAGTGAAATCTAAATAGGGCAATTCTTTAAGGAGCAAAATAATTCTAATACTTTCAAAAGAAATCATGTTATAATGCACAAACAGAATATGGCTTAACTTAGAAAAATAAATGTAGAAAAAGAGTTTCATACATTGCTTTGTCACCTCTCTAAGCCTGCCTTGGATTTTAGATTTGTTTCTTGGATATATGTAGGCTGTATGTATTTGCTAGGGTCTGAATTTATTTTTGTATTATTAATATTATTTTTATATAAACTTTTGTTTGTACAGTTTAGATTTCTTAAATGATTAGTAACACATTAAATGGTTGTTTCATTGAAATGTATTGATTGGAGTCAGTCATGGAGGATTTAACTTTCTCTTCAAAGAGATGCCTGAGATTTTGTATTATTAAGAATTAATGATTTGAACAGTTGCTGTTAATAGAGGGCAACATTGCCTGTCCAACTTTTCAGTGGTCTTGGTTCTAGAAGTATTTTTCACATGAATTTTTATTTTATTTTATGGATTTCATAAAATCATTCCAGGGTTTTATTTCTTTTTTCTTTTTTTAAAGAGTCTTTCTTTAAAAGTCCTGTTTATTTTCTGGCCCCGTTCAAACATTTTCGTTTCGTTTTTCTGTTTCTAAAGTGGCCTTTTCTTTGCAATTCTTCCCATAAGGCCTGCACCCCTGAGTTTTCTCTTTACTGTTGTACATGAAACTGGTGTTGAGCAGGTAGAATTCAAAAAAGCTGTCAGCTGACAACATGTGAGGTGTCTATTTCTCAAACTAGAGACTCTGATGTTCTTATCCTCTTGTTTAGTTGTACAATTGGGCCTTCCACATCTCATTCTGTCCTTGTTAGAGCCAGTTATCCTTTGTCTTTGAAGA